>NC_074699.1:28626792-29319292 GCF_029448725.1 Salvelinus fontinalis
AGAAACTTTCATTCATAGGCTAGATTGTAGCAACCTCATGATTGGTATAGGGAAAATAGTAGTCATCCAATATGCTGTAATACAAATAAGGCCATGTTCATTAAAAAAACGTCCTCCCTCGTCTTAAACGGCACCGACCGCCACTGTGTGAGGTACATGGTAGTGTAAAAGTTACATGATAAATAGTATAAACATAAGTGTAACACAACACGGTATAATTTGCATAATGTACATCCGGGTATATGTGTGGCTGTGCAGTGAGTGTATATGAAACAACCAGTATTTGAACATCTGGAAAGTCATCCAAATATATAAACTATTGATTTACTGAAATTCTAATTCTAATGTCATAAAACAGTGGGTAATATGCACATAATGCTAGTAATAACAAAAACATTCACTCAGGTATTGTGTACCTGCAGTGTCTTGTCCTGTCTTGCTGTCCAACCCTCTTAAATGAACCAAACACACAGCTTATAGCAAGGACAAACATGACATAATGATACCAAGGATAAACAATGGCCTATTATAGGCATGGAGATTTTCTCACAAGATAAATCATGCTCGTTCATGGACATAGAAAACAAAGTAGTTGACAGTGATTTCCTGTCAGAGCTGTGTGAATATCCACGGCTTATGTTGATACTTTTCCTCTCAGCATTTCCTTAGATTTTCCTACAAACTGATGTATGTTTACCTTGGCTTAGCTGAAACTCTGGCTTCAAGTAATAGCAATTGACTAGAGCATGTAGCTCATGGAATATATAACATAAGGGGTCATTTCTATAGAAAGCATGAACTAACTTCAGCATATACTATTAGCTTTACTATAAAGTTGCATGGCTGGTTTTAGTTGCAAATCATTTGGACATGGATTAGAGATGGTTTTAGATACATTTGGTTTTGTTATTATAATGGGGAAATAACAGCTGACATTTTCTCTCTCCATAATGTACAATTCAAGTGCATAAACCTGTAGCATCATTTCAGTGAATAAAAGAGTCAGCAACTGCAATTAACACATTTCCATGTGTTATAAACATGTTATAATCAAATACAATTCAAATGAGGCCATATGGAGGTTAGGCAATCCAATATACAATATCAAACTAGAGAGAAACAATCATTAAAGCAATCAAGTATATCACTGATATCAAAAACTTGTAATGAGGGGTTTGGAGCATCATGTCCTATCAAAAGTGTTACTGAGCACAATTACTTATTTAAGTTTATGGTGGGAGACAATTTCAAGTACAATATGTATCAGTAGGCTACACTCCTATATTAAAAATGTTAAAAATGAATCCTGCAACAAAAGCACCTTGGGTGGCACATCTTGGCACTGTGGATAATAAACGAGACAAACACATTTCACTTATTGAATGAGAATATCCGATTCCTTACCTTGAGTCTGGGTATTTGGTGAGAGTAGCCAGGCTACTAGTATACATGTGTCCCCCGACGTCAATGTGAACCGGAGCATTCGACTTTGTCAGTTGAGCCGGTAGAGGGATTCCTTGTGTGGACATAGGAGATACCGGGGACCGGGTCAAAGACAGTCGTGACATGCTTCTTCCTTCCTGAAAACAAGTAAATGGAAAAGCCATAGACATCATAAATGACTCCGGTCTCCAGAAAGTCTGTATCATCCACCAGTGAGATCCTGATCCTTATCAGATCACTTCCATGTCTGTCTGCTCGCATATTTAGCTACAAATTATTGCCACCGTTCTAATGAAGTATGTTTGCATCTTTTCATTCAACGCCGGAGGGCAGGATAGGAGGATGATTATTACGGCTCCAGAAAGAGGAATGCTAGGTGTCAGCCTCTAGGGGGATAAAACAAACTGCAATATTCTAATTAAAGGTCGTGTTATGTGTTAGACGTGATATGCTCAGACACACCAACCACCAATCTGAGAATACGGAATCCAGGGCATTTGTTCCCGATTAACCCTGTTCCTGAACCAGATATAAGAAAACATTCACCCCTTACAAGACTGTTGTGTTGTTTCTTTATTTTAACCCCACACAATAATGTCCTATACATGTAAATGAAATAAAAAAAGTTACTGGTGCATCAAAAATAGCATCTCATATCATAGGAGTCAAGGTAAATTATATGTATCAAACACTATAAAACATAACAGGACCAACCAAGATGTGAAGACAAACTACTTAATAACTCTATAATATCTGTCATGAAAATGTATGTAAATGTACAAGGTCAGGAGTTTTAATGAATTGCTCGGGAATCATCCAATGACCTTTTAGAAACGTGGGCACGCTTTTGCCACATGTTCAAGCTAGAAAGGATGCAAGTCCTCAGGCTGGTGTGAATATTGGGGATGTTGGATGGAAGGCATGAGAAACATATGACCACTTCATGAATGTCAACTATCCGTTACATGAATCCCTCCCAAACTAGGTAGCATACAGTGGGATGGCGCGCTTCAGGCCACAGCGCAGTCCGAGGCGCATGGATACAGTTCGTCAGAGTTGGGTTAAACAATGATGTAGGCTATTCAACAGACATGTGGGTATTGGGGATCATAGTTGCGTACAACCAATCACCACAATCGAATTTAATCAAGATTGATCAAAATAACATGTTTTCCCATGGGGATTTACTTTGTAATTTGCGAAAATTACGCACATGCCTGTCAATTAAATTCCAACATCTCAACTCACACAAGTTTAATTAATATCAGAGTCAGTTTCATTGGAAACAGGTATAGTTAGAAAATGTCAAGCAACTTACATTAGGATGTGGTTTCATGAAAAAATATATATCCATCATGTCTGCAAAAATGGCGGGTCGCTGGAATGAACTAAATTATTATAATTTGAAAGAAAGGCATTTCATCAACTAGTTCTTCCATGCAAGAGCACATTTACTAAGCTTTGAATGTTAACCGTAAAAGGTCAACAGAAGGCAGTTGTTAGGGCTCATTCAGCCCTTTGCTCCAGGCGAGATGCCCTGGGGCACAAAGTGTTGTTGAAGACTACAGAATTTTCCAGGGTGTTGCCCGCCTCGCTGTGTACACCACCAAGCCTTCAGGAATAATGATCATTTAATACCCACGCTGGATGATACATTTCAGGCCCCAGTGAAGGAAAGACTTCAAAAGACTTAAGAAGTTTTTGGCGTATGAGGCTATCCCATCTCTTCATTTAGCCATGGGCCACAGTAACCAATACCGATAATATTGTTGGGGGAATATATACCAGATAGGAGGCGCGCGCGCACACACACACACACACACACACACACAGGGTTAAGATGGGAGGAGTTGACGGAGTAGAGGGTAACGTGAAATATTGGAAAACACACACGCACATATATATATATATATATATATATATATATATATATATATATATATATATATATATATATATATACTATTATATATACGATCAATATGGGAGGGCAAAGATGATCATTATTAAAAGGCTATAAGCCAAGAAACTCGATTCCCTTATAGTCTCACAAGAGTTCTCAAATAAAAAAAGACAAATACCGGAACTATTACCATTGACTCGTTTGAATGAGATCAACTGACATCTGCTCCGTGGCTTTGTGTTATAATAGTTTCTTATTGACCAACATTCCAGCTGTAGTAACTCTAGCCAATAAGCCGGTTTGAAACGTTCACAAGAGTTGGGTTTCACTGTGGGCAATGGTGTACCAAAGAAAGATATTTGACAATTGTACAAAGCAAAGATTAGAATGTGCGTAATTGTTATAAAATAAAATAGCCCAAAAGAACATGCACAGTAGCAGAGATCCATAGTGTATCCACTTTTGCCCTCTTGAACACAGTTTACATGGATGCCCACGGATAGCCTACTTCTACCAGATGCACAATATGGCGTCTTACTCATTTCTACCAACATGAAGTTATGATCCAGAGACGTTTGATTCAAAAGCGAACAATGCGTAAAATGAATGCGTAAACATGCCAACAGCATCAATAGACAACAAGGGAAAGACTACAGCCTAGACAAACATTCACACCTTTCCCAGACTGGACAAAACATAGCCCTACTACAAGTGAAGTTATTGAAGTTATTCCAAATTACCTGGTGTTGAGTATAGTTTGTTCGCTGATACTGTAGGCTATCATACCATGAGGAAATGCCGTATCTTAATATGAATTTAGTCATACCGTTTCAAACATCGTAGGAGTCCGAGGGAATCCGTTCTAGTCTCTATCAGTCCCAGCTGATGACTGCGTTCCCCTTTTTCACATGCCCCGAGTTTCGTAGAACTAGAGTACCATCCAATAGCTGACCCAAGCATTCCTCAAGTAGAATCGGCTCCTTTGGAACGACACTGCCAACACGGTATCCACAAACTGTTCTAAAGCATGTGCATCTACCAGTGAAATCTACATTGATTAAAAAGAAGGGTCACTGTGGCTTTAAAGATCTATCTATAGCTGATGCTGGCTGACTTGCTCAGACCAAGCTCTTTCCACAAAAGCGACACAGGAAGAAGCAAAGCAGCGTTCTTACCTTATACATAGAAGAGATCTCTCCTTTCTCTTTTCGGTTCTTATTTGTATGCACTTAAAATTTGAGTCGGTCAAATCCTGCTTCGTATTTTAGCTTCTTGGGTGCCTTTTTGCTTAAATGATACTGCCGGTCTGTTATGAAAAGAAAGACAATAATCCTGTCTCTAAATAACAGAGCAGCACTAAAAAAGAATTCTTGCTCCGGGCTGCCCAAACGCCTCTGGGGCAAGGATTAGGCTACAATTAGCTCAACTCTACTCGCACCCAGTCAGATTTTAAAAACGAATAAGTGATACACTCTCCCTGTTACAAAAATGATGTCTATGACCAGATATAATAATTAATGTTAGTTTTTTCGTATTTTCCGGTGAAAAATATAAATATACCAGCCCCCGTAACGGTTTAACGTTCTGGTTTGCAGGGGGTAACGGTTAAGTGCTATTCAATATCAAGCAAGTGTCACGTCGCTCAATATATTTAGAGCAGGAAAAAAGCAGATTTTAATCATTGTCATTCCCTCTGATGTAAAATTTCCCCAGGCATTTCCAGCTAGGCATACATTTCCATTCTCCAGTTAAATAAGTAAAACAGGGCACGCTTCCCTAGTCGTGTACTTACAGCTATTATAAAGGCACACTAGTAACTTGTTGACAAAGTGCCAATACAATAATAATATGTAGATATCCTTGGATACTATTCATGCGGCGATTTTCCCCTGTCCCTTCTCCACTAATGTCTCCAGTAGTAACACCAAATGTCCTGTAGGCCATTAAAACCAAATGACGTCTATCGACATGCATTCTGCTATTGCAGAAAGCGCCCTCACAACCTGCCTCCAGCTAAACGCGCCATTTCAATTATAGCACAGGGCTAGATGGAGATGTCTGCAGTGAAGATTTCCTATGCAAACAGCGAGGCAGACTGCTAGCATAGCTAGAAGATTTTACTAATTTACCTAAAGATGCATTGTGTTAAATTAATAAAACGGTTTGGCAAATTTTTTATTTTGGTATATAAAACGCTGCTATGCCCCCAAAATATAAATCAATGTTGCATCACACTTATAGTAGGCTGAAAGGCACCCTGTGGAATTCAAATTGATATCCCTTTGCTCTTCCTCCTTCCTGTACAGGTGCTCACATAGGCTTGTGATTATTTATTTATTTGCGTGTTTGTTTATTTGCGTGTAAATAACTGTGAATAATTGATGTTGCACTGAACACGGTAATTACTGTAGGACTACTGTCGAATCCAGACTCTCCACCGCGCTCAGCTATCTTGTTTCTTGATATTTGGCGCCAACTAGTGTGGGAAATGATTATTGGTCAACAACAAAAAAATAATAGTGAAGGAATACAATAATAATGTGAATTCGATTGCAATAAGGGCTGCCTTTTGTACTCAAATTTAACTGATTGATCGAATTAAAACGCATCACGTAGAGGAGGTGGTTTCCAGGTTCATGTCTGGTGATTGGCACGCCAAACTGAAAGGTTCTAAGAATTGGATAGAAATCAGAGCTGCCTTAGGAAGTAGCCCCCCCCTAACAGGGCAAGATAAACTTGCCCTCTGGCATGCATTTGTTGTCTTCAGGAGTACAAACTGGAGGCAAGAAGACAGGATTTTTTTCTCATTAAAGTAACAGCCCTGCAGTTTGTTCAATTACATGAAGTATGCAGGGATGGTGTAAATTTAAAGATTTAAATAGCTTACAAAGTTGCCCTGGGCCCCATCAGTTAATTTCCTTAATTTATGGATTTTAGCTGAGTGTCTGATGTGAAAAGAAGAAGTAGGTCAGTTTGAAGATTTGCATGTAGTGTAGACTTAATACAGGCCTCATATATGGCCCTTTTGACCACTAGAATAGCAGATTCATTAATATTTGGAGTTCACACTCCAATAACAGTGTCAAAATATTGTAATTGAGTCTGTAAACTAATCAAAATTAGGTCATTTTTAAACTAGCAGTGTGTTTCCTGAAACAATAGTTGCTTATTTATTCAGTGTGTATCAGTCCAACCTTGAATGAAAAAAATCACACCACTTGACCACTTAGTGAGCTACTGTAACATTCATATTTGCAATGTGTCAGACACAAACATAATCTTCCTTTTGATCAAATTAAATAGTATTCCCTTCAAAAGCCTACACACTTCAAGTATTTCATTAAGTAAAATGAAAGTAGCCTACAATTACACAAAGCCAAATGAATATTAATACAGTGTCAGAGACAGAACTGTGAATGTATTCTGCACGATAGAGTGCAGTGTACTAACACCAGGAAAACAGAGAAAGAAAGAATGAGTCAGGATGTGCTAGGCCTGTTGGAGAGATCCTATGTTAATGTGCTGTATGCATTTATTCATTACCCGTTGAGAATAATAAGAGCCTGGAGGTTTAAACCAGGTGTCACTAATAGTGATTCCCAAATCGACATGTTGAGGACTACAATATTGTGCTATTCTATTATCCAGCATTTTGTCCCTTTTGTAAACGGTTATACCTGGTTTGTATGATTTCGTAGACCCATAAGAATATTAATTTGATAAAGTGTTTGTGTGGTTTTGACACATGCAGTAATTGGAATGCTTTTTGGTTCTGGTCTGTACAAAAGTTATGTGAGACTTTGCTCTTGGGAGATCCATTTGTATGATGTGATGTGGGGCATTGGTGCACAGGAATTACAACATCCATCCAATTTGCATGAGCTTATGTTTGATTGGATGACATTTCAATATTGTGTACAGTGCACCAGGAAACATACTGTAAAGGCCATTCCATTATTTCAGATGTTTAATGTGTGTCTGCATTGAGGGAAATAGTATTTGATATCTTAGAGGGACATTGTGTCACGTTCCTGACCTGTTTTCCTTTGTTTTGTATTCATTTTAGTTGGTCAGGGCGTGAGTTGGGTGGGTTTGTCTATGTTTGTATTTCTATGTGGGGTTTTGTGTTCGGCCTGGTATGATTCTCAATTAGAGACAGGTGTGTATTGTTTGTCTCTAATTGAGAGTCATACAAAGGCAGCCAGGGTTTCACTGGTGTTTTGTGGGTGTTTGTTCCTGTGTCCTCACAGGACAGTTGAAGGTTAGTCACGTTTGTTGTTTTTGTAGTTTGTAGTGTCTTGTTTGCTGTTTGTTCATTAAAAGATGGCTTATTTCCCTCAATCCGCATCTTGGTCCTATCCATGCTCCTCCTCGTTAAAGGGGGAGAACAACATTGACTGCCTTTACAGAAACACCCACCACAACAGGACCAAGCGGATTGAGGAGAGAGAAAAAGAACTAAGGCAATGGAGAGAAGAGGAATGGAGTTGGGAGCAAATTTTCAATGGAGAAGGACCCTGGGCTAAGGTGGGAGAGAATCGCCGCTCTCGGGAGGAGAAGAAGGCAGCCACAGCCCAGGAGCGCAGGTATGAGGGTACGCGGCTAGCACGGAAGCCCGAGAGGCTCACCCAAAAATTTCTTGGGGGGGGGCTAAAGGGGAGTGTGGCGAAGCCGGGTTGGATACCTGAGCCAACTCCCCGGGCTTGCCGTGGAGTAAGAGGGCGTCGTACTGGTCAGACACCGTGTTATGCGGTGAAGCGCACGGTGTCCCCAGTACGCGTGCTTAGCCCAGTGCGGGCTATTCCACCTTGCCGCACTGGGAGGGCTAGGTTGGGCATCGAGCCGGATGCCATGAAGCCGGCCCAACGTATCTGGCCTCCAGTACGTCTCCTCGGGCCGGCGTACATGGCACCAGCCTTACAGGTGGTGTCCCCGGTTCGCCTGCATAGCCCAGTGCGGGCTATTCCACCTCGCCGCACTGGCAGGGCTACGGGGTCCATTCAACCTGGTAAGGTTGGGGAGGCTCGGTGCTCAAGAGCACGTGTCCTCCTTCACGGTCCGGTATATCCGGCGCCACCTTCCCACCCCAGCTCAGTACCACCAGTGCCTACACCACGCACCAGGCTTCCAGTGCATCTCCAGAGCCCTGTTCCTCTTCCACGTACTCTCCCTATGGTGCGTGTCTCCAGCCCGGTGCCTCCAGTTCCGGCACCACGCACCAAGCCTCCTGTGCGTCTCCAGAGCCCTGGACGCACTGTTCCTTCTCCCCGCACTCGCCCTGAGGTGCGTGCCCTCAGCCCGGTACCTCCAGTTCCGGTACCACGCACCAGGCCTAGAGTGCGCCACGAGAGTCCAGTGTGCCCTGTTCCTGTTCCCCGCACTCGCCCTGAGGTGCGTGCCCTCAGCCCGGTACCTCCAGTTCCGGTACCACGCACCAGGCCTATAGTGCGTCTCAGCCGGCCAGAGTCTGCCGTCTGCCCAGCGGTGCCTGAACGGCCCGTCTGCCCAGCGCCGTCTGAGCCATCTGTCTGCCCAGCGCCGTCTGAGCCATCTGTCTGCCCAGCGCCGTCTGAGCCATCTGTCTGCCCAGCGCCGTCTGAGCCATCTGTCTGCCCAGCGCCGTCTGAGCCATCTGTCTGCCCAGCGCCATCTGAGTCATCCGTCTGCCACGAGCCATTAGAGCCGCCCGTCTGTCCCGAGCCAGTAGAGCCGTCCGTCAGTCAGGAGCCGCTAGAGCCGTCCGTCAGTCAGGAGCTGCCAGAGACGCCCGCCAGTCAGGAGCTGCCAGAGACGCCCGCCAGTCAGGAGCTGCCAGAGACGCCCGCCAGTCAGGAGCTGCCAGAGACGCCCGCCAGTCAGGAGCTGCCAGAGACGCCCGCCAGTCAGGAGCTGCCAGAGACGCCCGCCAGTCAGGAGCTGCCAGAGACGCCCGCCAGTCAGGAGCTGCCAGAGACGTCCGACAGTCCGGAGCTGCCCTACAGTCCGGAGCTGCCCTACAGTCCGGAGCTGCCGTACAGTCCGGAGCTGCCCTACAGTCCGGAGCTGCCCTACAGTCCGGAGCTGCCCTACAGTCCGGAGCTGCCCTACAGTCCGGAGCTGCCACTCAGCCCGGACCTGCCGGAGTCCCTCAGCCAGGACCTGCCGGAGTCCCTCAGCCAGGACCTGCCGCCCCTTATCCCGGTGCTGGTCCTTATCCCGGTGCTGCCCCTTATCCCGGTGCTGCCCCTTGTCCCGGTGCTGCCCCTTGTCCCGGTGCTGCCCCTTGTCCCGGTGCTGCCCCTTGTCCCGGTGCTGCCCCTTGTCCCGGTGCTGCTCCTTGTCCCGGTGCTGCCCCTTATCCCGGTGTTGCCCCTTGTCCCGGTGCTGCCCCTTGTCCCGGTGCTGCCCCTTATCCCGGTGCTGCCCCTTATCCCGGTGCTGCCCCTTCATTTAGGTGGGGTTAGTGGGAGGGTGGTCATTGGGAGGGGGATAAAGAAGCGGGGATTGATTATGGTGGGGTGGGGACCTCGTCCACCGCCAGAGCCGCCACCGTGGACAGACGCCCACCCAGACCCTCCCCTAGACTTTGTGCTGGTGCGCCCGGAGTTCGCACCTTAAGGGGGGGGTTCTGTCACGTTCCTGACCTGTTTTCCTTTGTTTTGTATTCATTTTAGTTGGTCAGGGCGTGAGTTGGGTGGGTTTGTCTATGTTTGTATTTCTATGTGGGGTTTTGTGTTCGGCCTGGTATGATTCTCAATTAGAGACAGGTGTGTATTGTTTGTCTCTAATTGAGAGTCATACAAAGGCAGCCAGGGTTTCACTGGTGTTTTGTGGGTGTTTGTTCCTGTGTCCTCACAGGACAGTTGAAGGTTAGTCACGTTTGTTGTTTTTGTAGTGTCTTGTTTGCTGTTTGTTCATTAAAAGATGGCTTATTTCCCTCAATCCGCATCTTGGTCCTATCCATGCTCCTCCTCGTTAAAGGGGGAGAACAACATTGACTGCCTTTACACATTGAGAAAACTGTTTACATATTTGTTGGTGGTACTCAAGACCACATGAACCTGCTGAGCTAAAGTTTAGAAACATCTGGGAGACTTCAGATCTCAGTCAAGGTGCCAAACCCAGTCTGCTATATACTGTGACACTTCTCCCCTTTGGCTCATACACACGCTGTATGGACATCACCTGAGTTACAGCACCAATGTAAGAGGCAGGGTAAACCTGGATCATCGGTATAACACAAGTCACTAATCTGTTTACCATTCTGCTCAATTGCCTTTCTGCTCCAGTAATGGCCTGGGAGGTGCAACATAGCACTACCTGCTAGAATCTTTGAAACATTGTCAAAGTAATGCATTTGAATATTCAGCCTGACCATAAATCACACATTTTGAATTGAAGCATTCTGTTCCTTTATGCTTTAATGAGGTTCATGGAGTGAACCCTGTAACTGTATGAAACACTGAAGAGGAAACAGTTTGCAGTCGTACTCACCTTATCTAAATGCCTGCTTACTCTTCAAAAATGTAACCTAACCCGAGAATTGCACCCCTTCTCGACACTCCTCTGTTTCCCCTGGCAAGTGTGGCGGAGTTTTAAAAGAACATCCAGAACTTGCTTTTAGTAATATGCAGGCTTTATGGAGTCTCGCTCCTGTCAATTGCTCCATTTCTCAGTCATTTGACATTCTGCTTGATGTTGGCATGTGTCTGAGGTGCAGCAGCGACACTCATTGTTCATCATTTCAAAGGCAGTATGAGAGGTGCCAGTTTATTAATAGAATTTGTGGAATTGTGTTGCATATAGACAGATAGAGACACCTTTTAACAGGCACAGAGTGATTCCCCCCAAGTCCTAAATGCTGGCAATTAAGTTGGAAAAAGTGCAGAACGAGGGCTGGTACT
Organism: Salvelinus fontinalis; assembly: GCF_029448725.1. Taxonomy (NCBI): domain Eukaryota; kingdom Metazoa; phylum Chordata; class Actinopteri; order Salmoniformes; family Salmonidae; genus Salvelinus; species Salvelinus fontinalis. Next base: position 28,638,022 of record NC_074699.1, read on the forward strand.
TTATCCTCGGTGAGAGTTTGATGCTGCTGTTGAATGTCAACTTAGTTTTGCAGACTAAACAGCATTTACTTGGGTTGGATCAAAAAGGCAACATGCAATTTAATGTCTCGAAAAATGCTAATAACATTTATGACATGGATTGGACTTTACCCTAACCCTAACCATAGCTTCATTACCACATGCTGGTTCATCCCTAACTCTATTCTCAACCCTAATCCTAACCATAGCTTCATGTCCACATCCTGGTTCAACCCCAATCCTAACCCTAACCCCAACCCTAACCCTAGCTATTCAGCTATTCCTGTTTTGTTTTTACCTTATTTCTAGTTTGACATTGTTTGGAGAATCTTTTCCATTTATGTCAAGTCTTGATAGAGAATCCTTTCTAGTGCTATCATGTGGTCTATAAGACACTAGTCACAGGGGAAAATGTTCAGCGATTCAGTTAAATCTCTCATCTGTTCACTTCTGTCGATGACAGGTCTACGTTGCATTCGGAAAGTATTCAGACCACATCACTTTTCCCGCATTTTGTTATGTTATAGCCTTATTCTAAAATGTATTGAATATTTTTTCCCCTCATCAATCTACACTAGGGTTGTAAAGGATCGGAAACAGTGCATTCTCCCATCACATGTGCAGTGCACTTTTCCATCACATGTACTGCTGATTTCCAAGACCTTGCACACTAATGAGATGGTACTGAACCCACACTATTACACAGTCTGAGCCAAAGACTACATGCTTTCTGGTAAGCTTTGATTACAATACTGGGTGGGGTGAATATATTTTATATGACATACATCATTTTTTTTGTTAACTAGTAAATAGTAGCCTACAGCAAAGTGTGTTTAAATCATTTCTAACTTGTTAAGAATTTCTGCTATTTAGTTTTTGCTACCATGTGGGTTTTAGCTTGCTTAAGCCTGCTAACTGAGGAGTGTTAATTCACCTGTTTCCATAAATGTTTCATTTTAAAACATTTATCTTACAAAGGAGTTGTTTAATCTAACTGCTTAACTATTTATCTATACATGGAATTGTATTAGATTTTTTTACAAATGTTTATCTAATCTTTACAGGAGAATGCCACGTGCACTATCTGATGTGTAGAGACATTTCACTGCAGCTAGTGTAGAAGGAAAAGCTGTGTACATTTGCAAATACTGTGCCAAATCATATGTGAAGAATGCAACAAAGATGCAGAATCATCTGGCCAAGTGCATAAAGTTCCCTCAGCGCTCACAACAAGCAACCTCTGACAAAAGTCCCTCAACTTCTATTCGAGGTGCAAATGAAGAATCAGACACACTATCGATAGCAACAGCTTATGGTTTTTCTGGAATCAAAAGTTTTTTTGACTCAATGGGGGAAAAAGTCAGAGAAATGCTGATGAATGTCTTGCTCGAGCGGTTTATGCAACTGGTTCACCTCTGATGCTCACAGGCAATGTGTATTGGAAGAGATTTCTGAATGTTCTTCGCCCAGCATACACCCCTACAAACAGATATGCTTTATCTACTAATTTGCTGGATGCAGAGTTCAACAGAGTTCAAGTGAAGGTCAAGCAAATCATAGAGAAAGCAGACTGTATTGCAATCATCTCTTATGGGTGGTCGAATGTTCGTGGGCAAGGAACAATTAACTACATCATCTCCACCCCTCAACCAGTATTCTACAAGAGCACAGACACAAGGGACAACAGACACACCGGTCTCTACATTGCAGATGAGCTGAAGGCAGTCAACAATGACCTTGGACCATAGAAGGTACTGTATTTGCACTGGTGACAGACAATACTGTGAACATGAAGGCTGCTTGGTCTAAAGTGGAGGAGTCTTACCCTCACATCACACCCATTGGCTGTGCTGCTCATGCAATGAATCTGCTCCTCAAGGACATCATGGCACTGAAAACAATGGATACACTCTACAAGAGAGCCAAGGAAATGGTTAGTTATGTGAAGGGTCATCAAGTTACAGCAGCAATCTTCCTCACCAAGCAAAGTGAGAAGAATAAGAGCACCACATTGAAGCTGCCCAGCAACACCCATTGAGGTGGTGCTGTCATCATGTTTGACACTGTCCTGGAGGGGAAGGAGTCTCGCCAAGAAATGGCCATATCACAGTCTGCCGATATGGACAGCCCCATCAAGAGGATCCTCCTAGATGATATATTTTGGGAGAGAGTGGTAAGCATCTTGAAACTCCTGAAACCTATAGCAGTAGCCATTGCACAGATTGAGGGATACATTGCCATCCTGTCTGATGTTCAGACTCTGCTTGCAGTGTTAAGAGAAAAAATCCGTACTGCCCTGCCCACTTCACTGTTGCTCCAAGCAGAGGTAACTGCAGTTATGAAATACATCAAAAAGCGTGAAGACTTCTGCTTGAAGCCCACACACGCCACAGCGTACATGTTGGACCTGTCTGCATCCTGTCTGGTGTAGAGATCAACAAGGCCTATGGTGTCATCACTACCTTGTCTCGCCACCTTGGCCTGAATGCGGGCAAGGTTCTTGGCAGTCTGGCAAAGTACACTTCCAAGCAAGGGCTTTGGGATGGAGATGCAATATGGCAGTCGTACCAACTTATCTCATCAGCCACCTGGTGGAAGGGACTTTGTGGATCTGAGGCTCTTTCCCCCTGTTGCCTACCATCATCCTCCAAATCCCACCAACATCGGCTGCCTCAGAGCGCAACTGGTCCTTATTTGGGAACAAACACACCAAAGCACGCAACAGGCTGACCAATACAAGGGTTGAAAAATTGGTGGCCATCCGGGCAAATTTGAGGCTTTTTGAGCCTGACAACGAGCCATCCTCAACAAGGTTGGAAAATGACAGTGAAGATGAGTCTGATGATCAAGAGGTGCACATTGAGGAGGTCCAGGGAGAAGACATGGAAGCCTGAGAGGAAGACAACCAAAGCTTTAGTTTCTATACTTTTCACCGATGTATGTATCATTTTACCGATGTATGTTGAAAACGTTTTTGGGAGATTCGATGGATCATTGGGGATCATTCAATATTCCCTTTATTTTGTTTGTCAGTGAAATCATCCCACATGTCACATGAGTTGACGCTGGAGAAACGAAGCAGGCATGGGAAGTCAAACATTTAATAAAGAACGGACATGGAACGAGACAGCAACAGTGTCAGCAAACTCGTAATACAGACAAAAAACAATTAATGCATCAGCAGGGAACAGAGCATGGAAACTGACAAACATAGGAGAGGTAATAAACAAATGATAAGTAAGTCAAGGTGAGTCCAACATCGCTGAAGCGCGTGACGAGGGAAGGCAGGTGTGCGTAATTGATGGCAGGAGTGCGTGATGCAGGGCAGCCTGGCGCCCTCAAGAGCGGGAGCAGACGTGACAGTACCCCCCCCCCCGCGCCATGCGGCGTCCCACCTGGGCGAACCGGCCGAGACATGGGTGCTGGGCAAGCCAACTAACCGGCAGGAGCGTGAGAGCCTGGCGAGCCGGCTGAGGTATGGAAGCCAGACAATCCGACTTTAGGCAAGACGCCTGTCGATCCTGCTGCAGCGAGTGAGCCCGATGATCCGGTGGAGAGTGACGTGGGATGGGAAGCCGCCGAGCCAACCGAGGCAAGGAAACCTCTCGAGCCAGCCAGGTCGTAAAAGCCCGACGGGCTGGCTTAGGCACCCCCGGTTCCATTGGCGGCAGAATCCACCCCGACGTCACCAACAAAACAAAAAACAAACAAAATAAACTCCTGGACCGGCTGGGCGAACGAGAACTGACGATCCGGCTGAGGCCCGACGTGGGATGGGCGCCATCCAAGCCAACCAGGGCAAGGAAACCTCGAGCCAGCTAGGGCATGGAAGCCCAACAAGCTGGCTTGGCACCCGTTCCATCGGTGGCGACCCAGAGCCGATGCCACCATACCAACCGGAACGCCAGTACTCCCCGATGCTTCGTGTGATGGCTGATGCATTCTGTCACATGAGTTGAGGCTGGAGAGACGAAGCAGGTACGGGGAGTCAAACATTTAATAACGAACGGACAAAAACAATTAATGCATCAGCAGGGAACAGAGCAGGGAAACTGACAAACATAGGGGAGGTAAAAAAACAGATGATAAGTGAATCCAGGTGAGTCCAACTGTAACGGCCGTCGTCGGTGGAAGAAGGTGAGGACCAAGGTGCAGCGTGGTAAGTGTTCATGATATTTAATAATAACCAAAACTGAACACTGAATAACAAAACAACAAAGAAACAACCGAAACAGTTCTATCTGGTAGTCTGCAGACACACAAAGACTGAAAATAACCACCCACAAAACCCAACAGAAAACAGGCTACCTAAATATGGTTCCCAATCAGAGACAATGACTAACACCTGTCTCTGATTGAGAACCATATCAGGCCAAACGAGAAAACCAACACAGAAACACAAAACATAGATAACCCACCCAACTCACTCCCTGACCACACTAAAACAAAGAAAATACAAAAGAACTATGGTCAGAATGTGACACCAACATTGCTGAAGCGTGTGACGAGGGAAGGCAGGTGTGTGTAATTGATGGCAGGAGTGCGTAATGCAGGGCAGCCTGGCGCCCTCAAGCCCTAGGGGAGGGAAGAGTGGGAGCAGAAGTGACACCATGTGAAGAGTCAACTCATTTAATTAAAGTTCAATTCGTAACTAAATTGTATTTTTTATTTCTATTAGAAGGTTTTAATAATTTGCAATTATCTACTATGATAAGATAAAAGGTTTATGTTTCTGTCTCCATATGATATGGTAAATATATCCAGTGCAAAAAACATCTAAATTTAAATGGTGTTAATATTAATTTGCATGTATTTCCGTTTATTCCCATATATTCCCGTTAATCCCGTTAATTCCCAAGGAAAGTTTCCACCTCTGAATATTCCCCAAAATGTGCAACCCTAATCTACACACAATACCCCATAAAGACAAAGCAAAAACAGTTAAAAAAAATAAATTTAGGCAAATCTATCAACAAAAAAACAACTATTGCATAAACATACAGTTGAAGTCAGATGTTTACGTACACCTTAGCCAAATACATTTAAACTCAGTTTTTCACAATTTCTGACATTTAATCCTCGTAATAATTCCCTGTTTTAGGTCAGTTAGGATCACCACTTTATTTTAAGAATGTGAAATGTCAGAATAATAGTAGAGAGAATGATTTATTTAGTCTTTTATTTCTTTCATCACATTCTCAGTGGGTCAGAAGTTTACGTACACTCAATTAGTATTTGGTAGCATTGCCTTTAAATTCGTTTAACTTGGGTCAAACATTTTGGGTAGCCTTCCACAAGCTTCCCACAATAAGTTGGGTGAATTATGGCCCATTCCTCCTGACAGAGCTGGTGTACCTGAGTCAGGTTTGTAGGCCTCCTTGCTCGCACACGCCTTTTCAGTTCTGCCCACAAATTTTCTATAGGATTGAGGTCAGGGCTTTGTGATGGCCACTCCAATACCTTGACTTTGTTGTCCTTTAGCCATTATGCCACAGCTTTGGAAGTATGATTTGGGTCATTGTCCATTTGGAAGACCCATTTGCAACCAAGCTTTAAATTCCTGACTGATGTCTTGAGATGTTGCTTCAATATATCCACATAATTTTCCTTCCTCATGATTTCTCTACAGATCCTCTCAAGCTCTGTTAGGTTGGATTGGGAGCGTTTCTGCATAGCTATTTTCAGGTCTCTCCAGAGATGTTCGATTGAGATCAAGTCCGGGCTCTAGCTAAGCCACTCAAAGACATTCAGAGACTTCATTGTGTTGGCTGTGTGCTTAGGGTTGTTGTCCTATTGGAAGGTTAAACTTCGCCCCAGTCTAAGGTCCTGAGCTCTCTGGAGCAGGTTTTCATCAAGAATATCTCTGTACATTGCTCTGTTCATCTTTCCCTCGATCCTGACTAGTCTCCCAGTCCCTGCCGCTGAAAACATCCCCACCGCATTATGCTGCCACCACATGTGCCTTTTACTGAGGAGTGGCTTCCGTCTGGCCACTCTACCATAATGGCCTGATTGGTGGAGTGCTGCAGAGATGGTTGTCCTTCTGGAAGGTTCTCCCATCTCCACAGAGGAACTCTGGAACCCTGTCAGAGTGACCATTGGGTTCTTGGTCACCTCCCTGACCAAGGCCCTTCACCCACGATTGCTCAGTTTGGCTGGGCGGCCAGCTCTAGGAAGAGTCTAGGTTGTTCCGAACTGCTTCCATTTAAGAGTGATAGAGGCCACTGTTTTCTTGGGGACCTTCAGTGCTGCAGAAATGTTTTGGTACCCTTCCCCAGATCTCTGCCTTGACACAATCCTGTCTCGGAGCTCTACAGACAATTTCTTCAACCTCATGGCTTGGTTTCTGCTCTGACATGCACTGTCAACTGTGAGACTTTATATAGACAGGTGTGTGCCTTTCATATCATGTCCAATCAATTGATTTTACCACAGGTGACTCCAATCAAGTTGTAGAAACATCTCAAGGATGATCATTGGAAACAGGATACACCTGAGCTCAATTTTGAGTTTCATATCAAAGGGTCTGAATACTTATGTAAATAAGGTATTTAAAAAGAGAATAAATTCTACATTTGCATAACTTTCAAAAAAAATGTTTTTGCTTAGTCATTATGAGGTACTGTGTGTAGAAAAACAAATATTTAATCCATGTTAGAATAAGGCTGTAATGTAACAAAATGTGAAAAAAGTGAAGGGGTCTGAATACTTTCCGAATGCACTGTATGCTACTACTAATAGAGTAAAAATGTTCTCGTCTTCTAAGAGAACTATTCTCTTCAATTCCTAATTGTGGGACTTGATCAATAATTTTTCAGAAGTTGAAGGGACCAATATAAAACAAATACACTTTCCTTTGTTACTGGCTGGTGTCTACTATTTTATTTACAGTAACAATGTTAAGAGTGATGCTTCCTTTCATGTCTAATATACATCCCATGCAAGGTGCCTGGTTAATGTTGCCTAGGGGGAGAAAACCAGCATTAGGGAGACCCAGAATTGTCATTAGGATGCATGTGTTAAAATGACACCAACCCCCTAACCTCAATTTATGCTTTACATTTATGATAATCCATCACGCCACAGCCATCTTCTGAATATTCACCATGTATGGGATGTGTTTTGAGTTCATACAACAATCAGGGATCCTGTTTCGAACAGGGAATATTATATATTATGTCCCCTTGAGGGCCTTTCTGCTTTCTCTCTGTCTATGGGTGTGTAGTTCTGTTGTTGGGGCTAGTAATGGCCTAGGACTGAAACTTGGAGTCCTTTTATTGAGTGTTCAGCCCCTAAACGCAACCAGGGCCTGGGTTTGATGTGTCTTCTGAAGGCCAGCTGCTTTGTCAACACTCAGGCCTCCCTGACACTGTGGGAGCACAGGGCCCCGGGGCAGTGAGGGGGTCTCCGGGGCCTGGTGTGAGAGAGAGAGAGAGAGAGAGAGAGAGAGAGAGAGAGACAGGAGGGGGGAAGGGTGCGAGTGTGGCCGTTGCCTGAGGCGAGAAGGGAGAGAGCTCTGTGCTGTGCAGCAAGCTGGCTGATAGGGACTAGAGCTGCTAGCTGAGGACATTTGATGGTCACAACATGCAATCCCACCAACTTCACATGGAAAAAACAGTTTTGCACACTGAACGTGCAACAAATCATGTTTTTGTTTTTGTTTCATCCTCATATAGAATATTACATAGTACTACTGTATATCATCATAGTCTTTGAGTTTGCCTTTGTTACAAGGAGCAGGATAAGGCATTTTAGACCCTAAGTCATTAGTGAGTGGTTATTATTAGTCATATATTATCATTAGGAAATCCTCAATATCAATTTTGGTAAACAAAGACAATGGCTGCTCCAAAACAATCAGTAGCATTCCCAACACTACAGTAAACCTCAGTTACAATAGAATATGGTATGTGTTTTCATGAGCCTGTGAGCCTGTGATGTGTCTCCTGTGAGCAGTGAATCACACTGTGAATGTGTTTGCAGTGATACAGACACTTGGCCAGAGGCACTCTTCTCTCTCAGGGCAGCAAGGCAAGCCTCTCCACTGCGCCGCACTGGCCTGATGTCAGGCTGAAAGGAACGCTAGCCGGCCGGGGCGCATTCACTCTCTTCCCCACCCTGTGGTCATAGATTTCTTTCAGTAACACTTTGCGTTAAGTAGCCATTAGTTACGCCGGGTTTCCATTGTGAGCAACCATACAGTGTCTTCGCTTACACATTTTAACGACTCAGTCATGTATGGTCTCCGTGCTGCTATCCACTCTGTTTTATCCCTGACCTCATCCTGTCAGGTCCTAACTCAGAAATACATCAAGTTATTCTACTTCTGTGAGTTCACATTAGACTAGCAGAGGTTTCAGTAGCCAGTGGACTGGACTAGACTTTGATAGTGGGTATTAAAGTGAATATGTTTATCTTCAGTTTCACAGAAACCTAACCACATCATTTTGAGGCACATTTGAAATGTGAATACTTCTATAAGGGTCCTCAGATACCTCAATAAGTTACTTGTGGTGTATCAGTTTACTATCTAAGTTTACAGCCTGTAAAACTACCAACCTTTAATTGCCATTCGTGAATACATCAGAAACATTTAGTTATTCTATATTGTAAAGAGTCTGTATGTAGTGGTCTAAGACTGTACCATCGCGACCAAGAGGACGAGACAAGAGCTCCTATCTCCTGCCCTGGAATGAGTTCCTGTTTCTGTGGTGGTGCACCTGCTCTCTCTCTCCCAGGCAGCCCTGATACACAGAGCCCTAACCCCACAGGCACTCTCTGGTAACTCCTGTCTGATTAGCTCCTCAGGAGGACATTGTTCCAAAAGCAATTCACTAGACTAGACTCCCCAGTATTAATTTAGTCCCACCAGAAAGGCCCATCCATCCTGGGCGGGACGGGCTCTGCTCTGGGCCTATCCCCCGGCCTGCTAATAGAACGCCACCGCCTGCCCTGTCACTATAACTGATAGTCCCATGTAGTTTGTTGCCTCCGCGTGCGATTCTATCCCATCAGGCAGTGCGATGTGGGCCCCTCACTCTTCTTCCTCTCTTTCCCATCCTCTCTCTGTCAGCAGTCATTCACTTGTTCAGGGCCAGGTGTCTCTTTGTCACTCTCATTCCTCATTCTACTTGATGGAGGAGATAGACAGCTAGGAAGGAAGGTGTCAGAGAATGGAAATGATTCACTGAATGCTGTGCTCGGTATGTCTCTCTCTCTCCTTGAAAGGAGCAGTAGAGGAAGGCATAGAGGGAAATAGATGCAGGGCTTTTTAGGTGTGTGAGATAATGATGCTGTGAGCCACGGGCAAGGAAAATAGCCTGAGTGAAACAAAGTATTTCAACCTTGTTAGTGTGCTGTAGGTGTTATTCAGACTGCAGTTTGAGTACTTTAGAACACATAAGACAACTCTGATCTGCGATGATTAAAATCTAGGGAGATTTGTTTTCAATTGGTAACGGAACCCTGCGGATTTCTGCATTGTGCTATAGGATACCTACAGATGTCGGATCTTCATTTTTATCACTGAGAAATTGTTATTGAGAATTTTCTTGCACAAACTTAAAAAGGCTTCTAAAGATTGTAATTTCCACTTAAAAATGTATCAACCCCTACAAATGTTTCAACCCCGCCCAAAAATGTCCCTTAATTAAAATCCACATAATAATTCACATTTCCTGTGGCCGGATTATTTTCCTGCTGTAGCAAACTGGCTCAAATTAAGATTCTATATCTGTACCTGTTTGTTGGCTGTGCCTGGAGGTGAGGAGGTGTCGAATGGAGAACATTATACACCATAAACTAATTCTTTACTGAAGCTAGCCAACCTCTGCACCTGTAGACTAGGGCAATCCTGTCTGAGTAGTTCTATTAATTCGACCCTCATAAGCATCACATGATATTTGAAATAGACATTCAAATACATACATGCATGAAATAGGATTTCGTTTCATGAGACAAAAAGGAGACACCATTTTTTTATCATCAATGTGACAAGCATCACTAAACATGCCTTTATGAACTGAAGGGTTGTTAATGGAATGTATAAATTACAACCAAGGACTAGTGGTTATATGAGCCAATCCTAGTGTATGTCTGTCAGATATATAGAACGAGATACATGTGTCTGCCAACATAAAGGAAACACCAACATAAAGTGTCTTAATAAGGGGTTGGGTCAGCACGAGCCAGAACTGCTTCAATGTACCTTGATATAGATTCTACAAGTGTCTGGAACTCTATTGGAGGGATGCGACACCATTCTTCCACGAGAAATTCCATAATTTGGTGTTTTGTTGATGGTGGTGGAAAACGCTGTCTCAGGCACCGCTCCAGAATCTTCCATAAGTGTTCAATTGTGTTGAGATCTGGTGACTGAAACGACCATGGCATATGGTTTACATCGTTTTTATGCCCATCAAACCAGTCAGTGTCCACTCATGCCCTGTGGATGGGGCATTGTCATCATATGCCTGCTGATCCTACGGGGCCATAGCCATGGCAGCCAACATTATGGCCTGCCCAGAATTTTTATACATGACCCTAAGCATAATTAACTTAATTAACTCACGCCTGTGTGGAAGCACCTGCATTCAATATACTTTGCATCCCTCATTTACTTAAGTGTTTCCTTAATTTTGTCAGTTACCTGTACTAAACTTGTACTAACTGTCTACCAAGTGTCAATATATTATCTTTGTCCTTTCCCTATCTCTCCTCCCCACTCCTCTCCCTCTCTAAACCGTCTCATCAGAAAAGACTTACTCCTGTCCATCCTCATCACTGCACAGATGTTCCACACAGCCTAAATGTACTTCTACATTAAAAACATGTGCATAATGTCTTCATGAGGGGAATACTTCTGTTCCTTAGATAGTAACAGACACACAGGAGTATCTTTTATCACCCAAATGTTGCAGCGATCCAAACAAGCTTTATCGCCTCTGTAGAAGCTATAGCCTGAAGGTTAGAGAACGACTCTATGCCCACCCACCAGCTTGCGTGACCAGCTTAATTATAGATCCTATGTGTATTGATAGAAGTTCATTAAAGCTGTTGCATAATTCATGTCAATGGCAGCATATAGCTTAATTAAAAGTGTTGCAGACGATTTTATGGAAGTTTTCCTTTCAAATCTGAGCTCTGACAACAGCCGTGACAACTTTTGAATTATATGCTGAAACAAGTGGCAATTTTATTATACATGGCATGTGTATGAACTCACACTGTGGTTACATCATGTTCTATTGAAGCACTGGATACTACTGTCCAGTATGCAATATTTCTTTGTTCAATAGAATTATCACATCATGCCATTTGTTTCAGATCATGTGCTGCCACCTTGTGTTCATGTTGGATTTGTCCAATAACAGGGAATAGTGCAATAATGTGGCCGTTGGTGTATGTGCCATAGAAATTAACATAAAATTACACAGATTCATTTCAGAAATGCTTATGTACTTGTCATGAAAGTGTTTATGTATGGTTTTTGAATATGTTATGACGTCCTTCTGTAGGTGCCCTTCAATTAAAGTGTTACCAAAGATTTTAACCGTGGAATAAATATCTATTCAGACATTGGCCAGACACAGCCTTGCCATCCTGCCAAATGCTGAACCAGGCCTGTATCCAGGCTCAACAGCTTGTTGGTGGATGAGCCAGTTAACCAAATGAGATGACGTCTTAAAGCCGAGTGTTTAAGGATATGTCCACAATAATGATGTGTTCTGTGGATTTTCAATAGAAAAAGCTAAACATCTCTTATGTTTCGTTTTGCTTGGAATCAAACAGTTATTAATAGACCCCTAGCAAATCATTTTAATGAGCTTTTCTCCCAAATAGTTCAATGCAGAGGGTGCGTCTTGGGTGTGTTCCAGCACATTGTCAAAATAAACAAGAAATTCATGTGAAAGTGAGAAAATGACTCTGGCATGCATATGAATCAGATGAGCTCACCCACATCATCAACCTTTGATGAAATATTATTTAGATAGATGTCTCTGGAATAAAACCCGCTGAATTGAGAAGTGAAAGCAAAGCAGCAAATTTGTTATGGTAATGAATGGGAGAGTGGGCCAACCCGTTGATCTGATTCAGGTTGTCATGCCATCACAGTGTCAATCATTTATTTGTGTGTGTGTGTGCGTGCGAGCACATTTGTGTGTGTGTGTATGTGTGCGTGCAAAAGTGTTTACGCTCACCAACAGAGAGCTGTGTTATTTCTTCACAGCAGAAGCATTGCCACAATTATCTTCAGCCATGTTAAAGTTTACATCACAGGCAGAATTAGAATGTTTAGCTGTGGGCTTAAATGACTAGTAGAAAATATAATTATTATTGAAATTCAAATCATGATTATTTTTTATATCTAACACAGTACAATGTTTATGAGTTGAGAAGTTGTCTTCTGTTTTCACTTCACTTCACCTTGTTTTCTGTAGCCTGGAGCTGAAAGAACATAGAAGTTCACTCCACTGCATGTCAAGAGATTTCTCCCACTAATGAGGTAGATGGATGGCCTTTGTTTTCTGAATGGATTTAAACAGAATTTTAAACTTCCTGACTGTTCTCATGACTTATACAGAAGCCTGTTGTGGAAATCAGCCTACAGCGTTTATTCAAATTCTCTCTACTCTACATATTGATCAATTTGAGTTGACATATTCATCCACCACTCGGCTCCACTAAAAAACAAAGCTAAATGTGTAGAATTATAGGAAATTAGCTTTAAAACAGAAAAATGATATCTTAGCCTCATGGCAAAATGTGTAGAATAGCTTGAAATTTGCTTTGAAATGGAACATTTTCTCTCAGCCCTATGGCAGAATATGTAAAACTGCTAAAAAAGGAAGTCGATGGCCCAAGGGCCCAAAATGCAGTAGTCCGGCCCTGTTTATATTCACAGGAGCCATATACCTACTCCTTCAAAATAACATTTCTTGTGGACTGGGAAAGAGTATCTTGGCCATCTTTCCTCGCCTATGAATTGAGTATATTTCCAATGGATGTTGGAATAGGTATATTTTGGAAAGACAAAATAAAGAGTATACGTAAACCAGGGGTGCACAACTTTGGTTTGAGTGTGTCTTCTTACCTGAAAAAGTGTCTTATTGACTGTTTCCACATGCGGAATCTGTTGGAGACAATAACACTTTAATGGTTTGTTGAGTGTTAAGCATTAAAAAGAAGCAGCATTGTGAAAATGCCAAAGACAGTTTATTAGTAGACACTCAGCAGACAGAAACCAACCACCTGCAGAATGTCTTCCTGAAATACACCTTTTGATTGGCAGTGTAAAATAAGGCAAAGGGTTCCAGACCATGTACAGGTATTTATACACTTTTGCACCAACGATAAAACAGGTATACATTCACTTGTTACCATAAATAGTTTTGATATATCTGTGTTGTACCCATAGACCCACATACTTACATTTCCAAGAAACCCCATAGAACAGGGTTGGTGAGTGAGGGAGCATTTGTAGGTTAAAGTAATACCTATATTATGCTATTTAGCTTTGGAACAGAGTCTGGCTAACTACATAGAATCAGACCACCATCTTAATAACATATAGATTTTGGAACTGCAAAAGCCAACACACTACATTGACATAATCCTATAATATTTGCCATCATAAATATGTGATCTCTTTCTGTTTCTTCTTAAAAAATATATAAAATCTCAATATAGTGTCTATATATAATTCAAATAATCTGCATTTCTTTGTAATTGGTCACATAGAGAAAGGCATCTCCCCCTGTGCTGTATCCTTTTAGACACCCCCCTGGCTTGTCTGGGGTATTCATTCTGACTAGAGCTGCAGAGTAGAACACAACTGAATATGGGGATCATTCTACTTACTTATTAGAGGCCTATTTAGTTAAAAGCAGCAACCACGATTCAGGGACAAGTCGATAATATGACCTGTATACACTTCACAACACAACAGCATATGCAATTGAGTTTCTTTCTGTTACAGACGGATTTCACAAAGCCACTCAACCCAGCGTTCTAGTAGCCAGGAAAGAGTCATGTTTCTGACTTATCCAGGAAACTGTGTTTGATTGGCCCCAAGTGTGCTTGCCTCTCCCTGCCTTCCCACTGTGCAGAATAGCTGTGGTACTCTACTGTGGAGCTATAAATCAGTGTTGTTCATTGGAGGTAAAAGAGGATATTTTGAAATACTGCTCCAATTGCTGGCTTCTCTGAACACTAGCTTTCTCACACAGATCCTACAACCCATTGCCTGTACAGTTTGTGGGACAGTAGATGATGTGTTATTATGGGTTGTGTAAGTTGTTACCCTGTTGAGAGATCTCATCGTAAAGCTGCCCTCACAGTTGTCTGTCTTGTGTGGGACCTACGGTAGCAGGTCTGAGTGTGTCTGGGCTGTGGGCCAGGGCTTACTCCTCCTCAGAGCCATGAAAAGAGATCATAGCAGCAGCTCCAGTTGTTCTCTCTCACACGTCTCGCTCTCTGTCACGCGCGCGCACACACACAAATACACACACACACACAGACAGAGATGGGTAGGATAAGCTGCTTTGTGACTTTGTCAGTGTCAGTATAAGAGATGGTATCAGTGTTCTGCTCTCTCTAACACTGCTGGGGCTTATTGGGTAATTAGGGAAAGATTGGAGTGGAATTTCTACGTGTCCATGTGTTAACCAGCATGTTTTACAACAGGGGTGTCAAACTCATTCCATGGAGGGTCGACTGTATGCTGTTTTTTGTTATTTCCTTTATATTTGTGTCGAATTAAGACCTAGACAACCAGGTGAGGGGAGTTCCTAACTAATAAATTACCTTCATTGATCAGTCAAGTACAAGGGAGGAGCAAAAACCTGCAGACACTTGGCACTCATGGAATGAGTTTGACACGTGTTTTACAGGGTCTGATGTACAGGGGGACCTAAGAGGCCTAAATATATCCAGATATTCTCTGAACACACTCACCATATAATTACTGAAATAACAATCAGTGATATCAGAAATTAAAATCCCCACAAAGAAGCACTGAATATATCCATTATAGAAATACATAGAAAAATATATATAGTCATCTGAATGCCCTTTGTACAGTTTTTAAATATTAGTGTCAGAAAAAGCCTTGATGACAGTGATGAGGATGTGTATTCTAAAGGGTAGTGGGATGGTGTGGTAAAGTAGTACTTAGGGATACTTAAGGGGGATGCTCCCCTATAAGACCGTCCAGACACACTCTCCAGCAGTAGTCAATACATTTTTGGAGAATTTGAAAGAATTTGCTACACTAAGTGCAAAGAATGATAGGTGGGTACCACTTCACATAACACATTTTAAAGCATTGAACTGTCTTTTCACGTCACTGACTGTGCAGTGATAAATTGTTTGTGAGTTCGATGTTTTGCAGTTAGCCACCGGTATATAGTACAGGACCACATTGACATGCCTGACCGAGACATTGTTTTCATGTGATGATCTTCTAGTACTACGTGTAAAAGGAAGTCATTTTTATGGTGCGCTCCTCCACTTAAAGCCAGGAGAGATTTGAGGACTTAAACAGAGATTAGAGAGTCAATCAATACAAATCTTTAAAAGGTTTGGAGTAGTTAAACATAAGGTAGTCCATGTAATAAAAGTCATAAGCTCTCTGTCTCTCTGAAGTGCTGAGCTGTGCAAAGTAGCGATGGGTTAAATGAGTTGAAGTCCTCTCAGCCTTGGGGTTCCTGTCTTTAAACCTGGGGAAGGTGAGGTTATGCGGGGCACCAGTTCTACGTAGTAAGAAATTAGCCTCCTGCTCCATGGTCTCAAACTTGCCGATGAAGTTGTAGTCCAGCAGACAGGGGCTGCACAGCTGGCTGGTAGGCTCCCAGTGAATGTCCATGCCCACAGGCCTGTGCACATCCAACAGATACTGCATGAACTCCTGGAAGGTCACTCCGCTGCCTGTCCTGAGGGCCACCTTGGAGGCGTTTACCCTGTACTTGGAGATGATGGGCTTCCCGAATACAGGATGATAGTAGGTGTTGGGGTTCTCAAACTTGTCCCTGAATGCGGACACCAGCCTCTCCAGGGGTTCGCGGACAAACAGGACTTTGGTGTAGGTCTCCAGGCGCTGCGTGATGCCCTGGCGGTCGAAGCTGTCCAGCCTCTTGAGGTGGTTGCCGTAGTGGACGGCGTCGTGTTTGATCTCGTGGGTGGACGACGCCAGGCCAGACAGCACCATGAGGATCCTCTTCCAGTTGGAGCATCCCGCCTTGGGCACCTAAAGAAATAAGATTAGATTTAAAAAATACTTTATTAATTGGTTTGTTAAATCATTGCAGCCAGCATCACAGTCACAATGACAAAAATACACCAATAATCAATAAGTTGTAAAAATATAGATAGCAGTATATAACAGCAATATTCAAAAGTCCAATAATCAATATGCAATAATCAGATCATCAATAGGCCACCTCGCAGTACAGCAGCTTGTACTTGTCCTCCACATAGATCCGGGACACGTGGTGAGGTGTGATGGTCCTGGAGATGCTGCTCTTGTACTTGGCACAGACCTCCTTCATCAGCCTCCGCCGAGCTTCCTGGATGTGGGACAGTCTGTGCCACTGCCAGCTCTCCTCAGGAGAGTCCGGGGAACCCGAGGAGGACGAGGAGGAGTTGAGTGAGTTGTTAGAGACCACAGGGCTGGTTTTCAGTAGTTTCCTGTGGCGCTTGGTGACGCGCAGGGAGCCCATGTCCTGTTCCCTAGAGCCAGGGGTGGCTGAATGTCTAGTCCACTGGAAGGCAGGGAACTGCATGGGGGGGATGGTGCTGGTTAGGCCTTCCACAGCCAGTCTCTGGTCCTGGCCTGGGCTGACTCTCACACCCTCACTGTCCTGAGTACATAGCGCCTGATGGACAAAGATAACGCATCGACTTTACAAATGGCGCTGACAGATGTAAAATGTATGCAAGACTTCTACATCTGCATTGCTTGCTCTTTGGTGTTTAAGGCCGGGTTTCTGTAAAAGCACTTAGTGACATCTGCTTATGTAAAAAGGGCTTTATAAATACATTTTATTGATTTGGTGTTGATTATTATTTAAACTTCTCTGGCATTCAAAATAAAATGTGTTTATTCAGTGAAACACTCTTTATAGTGTTCTGTGAACTAATTCACCAACCCTCTTAAAAACCTTTGGTGGAATCTTTAAAAATCTATACGTTCCTGATTTATGTAGTGCTCAGACTCAACACTTAGTGGCGCTGTTTCTCTACATCTTGACCAACTCTCCAACCTTTCCAATTGAAATGACACACACTGTAAATGACTGGGTGAACTACCAATAAACAGAGCTCTAATGTCATATAAATGTCTTATAAACACTTATTGGGAAATCTAAATTTGAATCATCTACAGGCAGATTACCATGGTAAGATGGCCTGAGGCTATCATGCGCTTTGACATTTTATTTCAATTAAAAACCATTATGGCGCCATTAAGGCAATAGATTGCATGTATAATCCTAATTGTACGGATAACGTGATGGGAACACATCATGAATTTGTGCTCATCTCCTATCTGACATCCATTGGATCAGATGCCCAGTACTCCCACCTATATCCCCTGGGAAACCTCCAAAGGAGGAAGCAGTAGTAGGAATGGTTCCCTGACCGTTTCATTTTGGGAAGCAGAGCAGGATCAGCCACAGTGTAGCCAGCCCATATCAGACACCCACATGCAGGACTCACACTAATGGAAGTCTCTCATCTCTATTGAGAGCAGGACACCAGAGCAAACCGAGGTCAGTGGGAGGAAAGAGAGGAACCAGAAGGAGCGTTCCTGACATAGCAACCAGCTGCTCTCTCTCCTGCAGCCTCAAAGCCTCCTAGTCTCACACTGAAGCCCCTCGTCTCCTGGCTGGTATTACAGGAGGTGGTAGTTTAAGCCCTGGATGTGTCCCCTCTCTCTTTCTCTCTCTCTCCTACAGCTACACACTGACACAACCCCCTCATCTCCAGGCTGGTATTACAGTATCTAGTAGTCGGAGCCCTGGCTGTGCCCTCTCTCTCGCTTTCTAACTCGCTCCTGCATTCTCACACCAAGACCTCCACAGAGCCTTTATCCCCTGGCTCTCCCTGGGCTGGACCAACTCAGTGGCATTGTGGTTAGAGTGTCCGCCCTGAGACTGGAAGTTTGGGAGTTCGATCCCTGGTCGAGTCATACCAAAGACTGTAAAAATGCGCCTCAGTCTGTTTGGCACTCAGCATTAATGAGATAGATTGGGGGTAAGGCCCTGCAATAGACTAGCATCCTGTCCCGGGGTTGTACTTGTTCATCAAGCTGCCTCATGCTACAGAAACAGGCTTCTGCTCCTATGAGCCATTCCAGCTCACATAAACCAAGACTACTTTACTCTCCATGGGCTGCAGAGAGCTGGCCCACCCCTGGCACACTGGGGGAAGCCTCAGGTCAGCCTCTCTACACTGATGTTATCAGACACAGACACTGCACTGCCACTCAACACCATATTAGATAAAAAACATATACACTCTCTCTCTGTTTGAAAGGAGGAGGAGTAGAAAACAACGTACCTCTCTGGACTGCCGAGCTGTTCCTCTTAGCTTCACACCTGGGAAGAGAAGAGAAGAGAGAGAGAGAGAGAGAGAGAGAGAGAGAGAGAGAGGGAGGGAGGGAGGGAGGGAGGGAGAGAGCGAGAGTGAGCAAGTAAGTAAACGAGACAACATGTTTAGTTATTGCTTGTTGAGGAGGAGAGGTAGTCCTTTGATGCATCAGACCCAGGTAATGGAGTGAATTCCTCCTGCTGTAATATCAGGTAGAAGGCCTGATGCTGACTCTCCTCTCCTCCCCTCTCCTCCACACCAGCTGTTTTCCACAGAGGGTGACACAGAGACAGGTAGCTATCTAGATCCATTTAAGTAATGAACCTGCAGCACCATGAAACATTGGTAAATGAGTTGTGTTTTGATGGTCCTAGTTGTGGGGTGAGTAAGGAGTCTGTGAACTATTTGCTAGGTTGATTTCTTAGCAGGGTAGCTAGAAAAGATAGATTGGTTCTTTGACACAGAGAGGAATGTCTGAGCTGAGGGACAAACAGACAGACAGGTGGTGACGTGTCTATTGGCAGATGTGACTGAGCCAGTCAACCAGTGGGACAGGACAGACAGGCGTTGTGTTTAGTGTGTGTTCTCCAGCTGGACATCTCCTTTCCCGTGGTCCCCCATCCCCTCCCCCGTCCCCCTCTCTCGTTGATGTGTAATCAGGCTGGATGCTCGGCGGATGGCTGTGCAGCTGCTGATGGGAGAGGGGCTCAGACACTTTTGCCTGAATGGCCTGTCACTTCCAATCTACAGAGGTAAGTAACAGGAACCTGCAGAGTGAGGGGGCCCCAGATGTGGGTCACGGCCCACCACCCCCCTTAACTGGTGAGATTTGCAAGGCCCCTGTCTCCTCAAACACTTAGATACGTCTCAGAGGGGCTGGGAGAAAACCATACAACCATACAGCCAGATACAATGTTGTTTTAGATTAGTATGCACTGCAGAAGGGCTTGGGGGGTTGGTTGTTGTAGTGTCTGGGATTCTGTTTATTCCTCTGTAGCAGGTTTAGGGAGGTGATGGCACACAGTTTGACATTTTCTAATCTTGTTCAGCTGTCGGAGCCTTATTTGATCTCCTAACCCTAATAATGGCTCAGTGCATCTTGTATGTCAGTTGACGTTGTTGAATATAAAACACATGCATATCTAACAGGACACACCACACTATTACCAAGATAAAATGTTCACCACACACAGTACTGCTAGGCTCCAATGGCTCACACACACACACACACACAAACAAACACAAACACACACACACACACACACACACACACACACACACACACACACACACACACACACACACACACACACACACACACACACACACACACACACACACACACACACACACACACACACACACACACACTGTAGCATCTTTCTTAGACTATCTCATCTAGATACATGCCTCACCATTGATCAGGAACCCCATCAGGCCAGTAATTGAAATCTCCTGAGGTCTAATAACGGCTTCCTACTAAGTGCTGTTTTTGTCAGGAGCACTGTGTTGTCACATACTGCTCTGCTCACTAGCCTGGAACCAGATGTGTTTGTACTGTCTGGCCAACTCCTACTGTATAGTAATTGTCACGTTGTATGGGGTTGGCAAGACACCACAAACCGATCTGGGACCAGGCTTTTGTCAGTGATGTTGCTCACTGTCACAACCATAGCTTTATCCATAGAGAAACAATATAATAGTGTTCTATTTAATTATGTGGCTTTAATGTGCTGGATTATAGCCAGCTTTACCCCGTGCTGGATTCTCCTCAAATTAGTACAATCAGTAATTCCAGTGTTCTCCTTGTTGGGTTCAATGCAAGTTCACTTTCTGTCTGTTGAATTGAATGCAGTTGAGTACATTTCTTCTCTTGATTGCAATTCAATTCCTGAATTGCTTTGAATTTAGATGGAATTGACTTTGTGGATAGGTAATTGCATGTGCAATAGATAGCTGTAAAAATCTCAGTCTTTCACTGATTTTTCAATTTAAAAGGAAATGAATCTTTGCCTTTACTAATACATTTTCTCTCTCTTTCCCCTAGTTTATCTGGTTCCCAATGCAGTCTGGGTGCTAGGCAATGCCCTGAATAGCATCATAATGCCTTACTGTAAAAAGCTGTGTGTTTAGTTTCGTCAGCAACATTTATGTCTATACCATGAATTTGGTTGAAACTAATATATGTTGCTGTTTGATTGCAATTTGACCCTTAAAGAAGCTATTCTATTGATTTGCTCCAGGCTGTGAAACAATGATCAATTGTTCAAATTTGCTTCCTTATGAGGTTCAGCAAATTTGCTTCTACAAGTTAGGAATTCACAAACTCTGCTGAAGTGATGCAAGTAAACGTGTGTTCATTTGTCTTTTATTTCTGTCACAAATTGCAGCAATAGTACAAAACCCAGGTGAATCAAATGAGCATGCAAGTCCCCATTGACTTAACATATTCATTGTGATGGATAGCATAGCTGAAATATACTTCCTTTCATTCAATAACAATTTTCTCAGTTCTTTTTATATTCCATTACAGTAGCTGACATTGAGAGCAGATTGAAGGTGGATAATGGATATTAATGCATTGTTATGTGATGTCCTCAGATGCATTGTCTTCCTGCCTAACACCTTCAGAGAACAGTCTACATTCCCACACCCCGAACCTTCAGCTTCCCAAGGTTATCCTTTCAATACGGGCCCTGAATATCCATGCTTCAAGTCATAATTTTTTATTTGTCGTATATACGAGATACGCATGGTATACATCGTCCAACAAAATGCTTACTTGCAGGTTCCTTCTCGAAAATGCAACAACAATAAGAAATAATCAAATATAAAAATAGGAACATCAAGTAAATGGTTCAGTAGAATGGGAAAATTGCAATAAAAAAGGAAAGTGGAGCAGGAACCGGCAAGACGCGTGACCTCCTCAGCGTCGCCATGGTAATCATAATCTTAATCAATGTAGAACCAGGTCGGTGTTATTGTGGGAGTCATGAAAGCAAATGCCATATCATTAGTGGGATCCATTACCGCCTTTCCCTCTGAAAGACCTCTGTCTCTCTACGGCTCTCCTCCGATACCGACACACATCAAACGCTTCCTTCCTTCCCCCGATCGCTGCCACCACAGCCGCTCGCCTCATGCAAACGCAGTCGTGGCGGAGAGGAGCATGAAGGACAAAAACAAGGTGAAATAATGAGCTTGTTAAATGAAGGATCACTGCCATGGACACAGGGAGGAACTTTTTAAATGCCCTATTCTTAACCAGAGGAAACTCAGGAGAGAGCCTGATGGAAGACAGAGAGACTTAGTGTCCAGGCCCCCTCCAGGCCTGTGCCCACGGTGGGTAAAGAGCAGCACAGCCAGCAGCCACTAGCTTTTCATCAGTCATTCAGCTCACAGAGCCTGTAGTGTCTTAGCTCTTATGACTTCAGCAGTATAATAAGGAAGTCTCCGAATACAAGGAACTTGAGCTTCACATTTACTGAAGTAATTAGCAATACAAGATTAACGTGGCGCAGCACTGCGCATGACCCCCATAAATAACACATGGCTTGACTCATATGTCTCAGCTGTAAGAGTACAAGCTAAGCATATTGAACCAAATCAATATTCAGTTGAATACAACTGAAAGCAGTGGAAGCTGAAAGAAAGCTATTTAAAATAAAGTTGGAGATGCCTGCTGCCTCCACATGAACATCTTCAGTATATTGTTTTCAGAGTAGTTGACTTTCATGCTCTGAGATATTACAGCTGTTCTAGCCAAGGCATCAACACACTGCTGCTTATTAGTTTATAACAAGCTCAAGGTAAGGAAATGCAGACAGCCCCTTCATATAGCTGATTCCCATGGAAACTGCGCGTAACAGTGTTATGCTGTATGTAGTCGGATGAGAAGGGGCGGTTGTGTAAATATTACGCAGAGTCGTCAGAGGCATGGTTGGTTGGCAGCTCGTGAAAGCAGAGATGTGTAAACAAATGCTACCTGTCAGCAGCGATCCACGGGTTAAATTAATTATCTGTGCTGAAGCCGCAGCACCAGAAGGCTTTAATTGGCACATATCTTATTAGGATGCTTGAGAAGCTCTTGACCTATCAGCAGAGCACGCATGCCACAGCAGCACACGCCACAGAGCCCCTCCCCTCCCCTATCGATGACAGCTCAGACAGGGTGCTGGAGGTTGTTATAAAAGTTCAGAAGTGGAGTACTTTTTTCACGTAATGTTTTAAAAGTTGGCTGGTTCGCTGCCAGATATTAGGGGAGGGAAGGGAGGAAAGTCTGCAGGGAAAACGGCTGGCTGCTCTCTTGCCTGTGTCTGTGGTGGAGGCAACAGATGGAGAGGAGGACTGAAGAGTGGAAGGTGAAAGAAGAGAGAAAAGCTAGATGGAAGAGAGAGAAACAGATAAGAGGGGGGTATTGCCCTCAGTGTTTCCATGTGGTGTCTGTGTTCAGACTACACATTATCTCTGAGCCACTGGACCCTTTCTCCTCTCTGCCGTAGTTGAGATGCTCTGCTCTCTTCTCCTCCCTTTCCTCCTCTCCTTCTTCTCCTCCTCCCCTCCTCCTCCCTCTTCCTCTCCTTCTCCCCCTCCCTCCCTCCCTCCCTCCCTCCTCCTCTCATCCCTCTCCTCCTCTCCCCTCGTATCTTCATTAACCAGTGGTGATCTACCTGCTGAATTCTATTTGCTGTGAGATAGGTACATTGAATTGGCCCTGTCACTGTTTACCCTGGCCTCTCTTTTAAGTAAGCCCTGCTGTTTTCACTCACTCTGTGTTTTCCTGTCACCGGCCCCACTGATTACAGGCAGGCCTGATGAGGGCGGACATGTGAGTGGAGCTGTGGAACAGTGGGTGGAATGCTAAGTGAAATAGAATGCAGACGGGACAGCCCCGTCCTTGTATCTGTGGATAAGCTTCAATGCTTCTGCACTGACCACAGTTCAAGTCAGTAATCCCAGGAGGATGAGGAGTGGAGTGCCAAGGGTTACTATGGGTTATAAGGGGAAGATTGCTATCTCTCAAAACAGGAGTAACAACCCCGACTTTTGAAGGTGGAGGGGATTAGAGGAGATGCTGAAACAGCCTGATCGTATTGCTCCTTGACACTGACCTACACATGGGCATCGCTCAGATTGATTACCTGTCAACAGCAAACCTTGGAAGCTGTCTGTATGAGTTCAGCAGGAAGACAGGATAATGGCAACAGGAATGGTTGAGCTCGACACTTAGACTGCCTGACTTTTTCTGTGCTGTCGAAACCAAGCAAAACATTCATAACAAGCCCTGTAGACTCCGGGCTGCAACAATCACAACCTCCGCCTCCCCTTCAATAACACTCCAGGCCTCTATGGTAACTCCCCTTTAGCTTTAAGCCTCCCCTATGTTCTGCTATCTACCTTCCCTCCAGTCTCAGCCCTCTCCTATTTTCTCCTAGCTACCCTACAGACCCTTACTTTACCTCTCCATGCTTGTATTCTACCTCTCCCCAGAGTGCCTCATCTCTCAAGTACCCCACCTTTGGCCTCCAGCCTTCAACCTATAATTTCTTCTCGCTTCGTGCTACGTGCCCCTTGACTGCATCCGGTTCAATCCAAAAACAAAACAACAGCAGCAGAAATAACAACAAACAACAACATACAACAACACTAATAGCACCTCTACTACTACCACTACTACTACTATTACTACTACTGCTACTACCTCTACTACCTCCACTACTACTACCTCTACTACCTCTACTACTACTACCTCTACTACTACTACTACCACCTCTACTACCTCCACTACCTCTACTACCTCTACTACTATTACTACTACTACTACTACTACCTCTACTACCTCTACTACTACTCCCTCTACTACCGCTACTACTACTACTACCTCTACTAATACTACCTCTACTACCTCTACTACTACCTCTACTACTACTACTACCTCTACTACTACTACCTCTATTACCTCTACTACCTCTACTACTACTACCTCTACTACTACTACCTCTACTATCTCTACTACCTCTACTACTACCTCTACTACTACTACCTCTACTATCTCTACTACCTCTACTACTACCACTACTACCTCTACTACCTCCACTACTACCTCTACTACTACTACCTCTACTACTACTACTACCACTACTACCTCTACTACCTCCACTACTACTACCTCTACTATTACTACCTCTACTACGTCTACTACTACTACTACCTATATTACTACTACCTCTACTACTACCACTACTACCTCTACTACTACTACCTCTACTACTACCACTACTACCTCTACTACCTCTACTACTACTACCTCTACTACTACCACTACTACCTCTACTACTAATACCTCTACTACTACCACTACTACTACCTCCACTACCTATACTACCTCTACTACTATTACTACTACTACCTCTAGTACTACTACTACTATTACCTCTACTACTACCTCTACTACTATTACTACTACTACTACTACCACTACCTCCACTACCTCTACTACTATTACTACTACTTCTACCTCTAATACTACTACCTCTACTACCTTAACTACTACCTCTACTACTACTACTACCTCTACGACTACTAGCACTACTCCTACTATTACTACTACTACCACTACTACCTCTACTACTATTGCTACTACTACTACTACCTCTACTATTACAACTTCTACTACTACTACCTCTACTACTATTACTACTACCTCTACTACTACTACTACTACTATTACTACCTCTACTACTACCACTACTACCTCTACTACCTTTACTACCTATACTACTACCTCTACTACTACTACCTCTACTACCTCTACTACTACTACCTCTACTACTACTATTGACTCTACTACCTCTACTACTACTACCTCTACTATTACCACTACCACTACTACCTCTACTACTATTACTACTACCTCTACTACTACTACTTCTAATACATCTATTACCTCTACTACTACTACTACTGCTACCTCTACTACTACTACCTCTACTACTATCACCTCTCCTACTTTCTACCTCTACTACCTCTACTACTACTACTACTACTACTACTACCTCTACTACTATTACTACTACCTCTACTACTACTACTACTTCTACTACCTCTACTACTATTACTACTACTACTATTACCTCTCCTATTACTACCTCTACTACCTCCACTACTACCACTACTACCTCTACTACTACCACCACTACTACCACTACTACCTCTACTACTAGTACTACTACCTCTACTACTAGTACTACTACCTCTACTACTACTACCTCTACTACCACTACCTCTACTACTACTACCTCTACTACCACTACCTCTACTATTACTACTACTACTATTACCACTACTACCTCTACTACTATTACTACTACTACTACTACTACTTCTACTACATCTATTACCTCTACTACTACTACTACTACCTCTACTACTACTATCACCTCTACTACTTTCTACCTCTACTACCTCTACTACTACTACTACTATTACTACCTCTACTACTACTACTACCTCTACTACTATTACTACTACCTCTACTACCTCTACTATTACTACTACCTCTATTATCTCTACTACCTCTACTACTACCACCTCTACATCTACTACTATTGCCTCTACTACTACTACCTCCAATACTACTACTACTACCTCCAATACTACTATTACTGCTACTACTACCTATTCTACTACTACTAGTAGTATTACCACTACCACTACCACTACTACTACTACCTCTAATACTATTACTACCACTACCACTACTGCTGCTGCTACTACTACTACTACTACTACTACTACTACTACTACTACTACTACTACTACTACTACAACCTCTACTACTACTACTACTATTTCTACTACAACCTCTACTACTACTACTACTACTACTACTACTTCTACCACCTCTACTACCTCTACTACTACTACTACTACTACTTCTACTACCTCTATTACCTCTACCTCTACTACTACTACTACTACTACTATCACCTCTACTACTTTCTACCTCTACTACTACTACTACTACTACTACTACCTCTACTACTTTCTACCTCTACTACTATTACTACTACTACTACCTCTACTATTACTACTACTACTACTACTGTTACTACTACTATTACTACTACTACTACCTCTACTATTACTACTACCTCTATTATCTCTACTGCCTCTACTACTACTACCTCTACATCTACTACTATTGCCTCTACTACTACTACCTCCACTACTACTATTACTACTACTACTACCTATACTACTACTACTACTAGTATTACCACTACCACTACTACTACTACCTCTACTACTATTACTACCACTACTACCTCTACCACTATTACTACCACTACCACTACTACAGCTTCTACTACTACTACTATTTCTACTACAACCTCTACTACTACTACTACTTCTACTACAACCTCTACTACTACTACTACTACTTTTACTACCTCTACTACTATTATTACTACTACTACTTCTACTACTAAAATGATGATGATAATAATACATACTTTGTGTTTTTCACAAAAGCAGCTCTACCTTCCTGTCTGATATTGATTGAATGGCTATACCGTGTAGTGTTGTGTTGTGCTGTGCTGTGTCTGATACAGGCTGTAAGACAGGCTGGGCTGATCGTCACAGCACAGCAGCTATTTCTCAGCTTCCTCCAGAGCTTTGTACTAATGAGAGCAGGGTGTGTTATGCCGCGCCACTCTGCTCCACATCACGGTGTCTGTCTCTCTGTCTGACTGATGCTCTCAAATGCCTGAAATAACTCTCCCACACGTCAGGTGGCTCGTGCCCCTGGGACTCCAGAGCTGAGGTGTCAATGGGAGATGTGAAACACACACAGCTACTTGTGGATCCTGCTAGGGATGACATAGCCTTGCATACTGACTGCTACTGCCAGCACACCACAGTGCTGATGTACCTATGTAAGAGGAAACAAACCAGACACTAAGGCATATAGTGAGTTATCGTAAATATGAGGGGGAAACAGCCTTGTAGAATCTGTCTGATATGTCTGGGTCTGTCTGATCACTTGATCATTTAAAATGCTCAACCACCTTGTCTGCACACACATCCTGCTTAGCTCCACCCCTCTCCTCTCTCTCTTTGTGTCTCGCGTACCTTTCTGTCTGGAGGTGTGAGAAAGACGGGAGAGAGAGGTGCGGCTCGGCTCCCGGCGCTGGTAATTTGACAGCTAGCGGACTGGACACGCTCTAATTAGAATAACATTTACGTGTCACGTGTGACAGCTGAGGATTTCTCCAATTTCTCCCTCCAACTCCAACAGGTGAGAGAGTCGGTGTGTCAAGCAGTAGTAAGAAAACACAAATGTTAAAGACATGAATAGCGCAGATTTCACTAGATGCCTGGCCAAAGAGAACTGGGTTAATCAGACAAATGAGACATCTGGCCTTTTGTCAGATGTGTTTGTATCTGAGGCGGAGGGGGAATACTCTGTTGGATTGGGCTGCTGCTGCTGATATGACTGGGCCAGATTCTGGTGCTGCTGTGAAGAACATGCACAGTGCTGTTGGTTTCTGTTAGTTTAATGATTTCTGTTTAAAGGCCAGCCTCCGTACTGTAAAAAATGTGCACACCGTCCCCCCTTATTGAATGACTTATAACTCAAAATAATGTTTACAACCACTGAGCTCACTTTGCCTGCCTGTTTCATTACACTACGATCAGAACCGGCTGCAGACAATGATCAGCTAGGGGGAAATCAGATTTTCAACATTTTGATGCTATATTTACAATTCTACAAAATATATGCAATAGATTTTCCACCAACAGGTTTCTGTACCAATGCACCACACAACCAATAAGCAAAGCATACCGACTTTGGGGGCTTCAACATCATGGTTTGCGTTTGAAACACCACAATCAAATATACTATGCAAATCTCAACAGATAGATCCCTCCCTACCTTCTACCCAGTATAGAAGACTTGGCTTGACAATCTCCGAATGTCATTAAACTTGCTGGTGTTTTGTAACAGATGTCTCTTCCCATTCATCAAATGGCGTGGCTGGTGAACAGTTTTGATGCTGGAATGATATTTTAGATGAACGTGTGCAGGTAAAACATTGTGATGTTTTATGTGTTTATGGCACACATAAAAGGTAAAGCATTTGAAAAGTTAAATGACAAATATTTAGGCTATATTGAAGCGTTAGGTTCTAGGTGCGCGAGGAATAGCCGCTCAGATCGGGAGGAGGCAGAGCACAAGTTAAACTTTCCTGAATAACTGGGCCTGCTGGGAGCATATGTGGCCACATTATTATAGGACGACTTCATTTGGGAGAATGATGATCCATAACAGACAGCGCATCTCAGTATCAGAAGTAAAAATACAGCCAGACTGGTACTGTGCCTTTTTAGACCTTATAGACTGTTAAGAGTAGAGCCACAACTGATTCAAATTGAATGAATGGAATTAAACATTCAAATCACGTCATGACTTCCGCCGAGGTCGGTCCCTCTCCTTGTGCTGGCTGCGTTTGGCAATCGACACTGGCACTGGGTTGTCTGAGAATTTATAGCACGACTTCTGATGCGCCTTGGTTGGGGTCTGAGCCGATTATTTGTTGCGATTGCAAACGTAATAAAATGGTGGTCCGATAGTCCAGGGTTATGAGGAAAAACATTAAGATCCACAACATTTATTCCATGGGAAAAAACTAGGCACAGGGGCGGAGCTTTGGTGGCGCTAAGAGAGCATGGCTCCTATCCAGCCTCGGACGTGTCCACCTCCACTCGGGAGAGACAAAGGTCGAGGGCCATGCGTCCTCCGAAACAGAACCCAACTCAACCAAGCCGCACTGCTTCTTAACACAGCGAGTATCCAACCCGGAAGCAAGCCGCACCAATGTGTCGGAGGAAACACCTTACACCTAGCAACCTGGTCAGCATGCACTGCTCCCGGCCCGTCACAGTAGTAGCTAGTGCGCAATGAGACAAGGATATCCCTACCGGCCAAACCCTCCCTAACCGGGACGACGCTAGGCCAATCGACAGAGCCTGGGCTCGAATCCAGACTCTCTGGTGGCACAGCTAGCACTGCAATGCAGTGCCTTAGACCACTGTGCCACCAGGGAGGCTGCTTTTGTTACTTCTAGGTTAGACTACTGCAATGCTCTACTTTCCGGCTACCCGGATAAAGCACTAAATAAACTTCAGTTAGTGCTAAATACGGCTGCTAAAATCCTGACTAGAACCAACATTTTTTATCATATTACTCCAGTGCTAGCCTACCTACACTGGCTTCCTGTTAAGGCAAGGGCTGATTTCAAGGTTTTACTGCTAACCTACAAAGCATTACATGGGCTTGCTCCTACCTATCTTTCTGATTTGGTCCTGCCGTACATACCTACACGTACGCTACGGTCACAAGACGCAGGCCTCCTAATTGTCTCTAGAACTTCTAAGCAAACAGCTGGAGGCAGGGCTTTCTCCTGTAGAGCTCAATTTTTATGGAATGGTCTGCCTACCCATGTGAGAGACGCAGACTCGGTCTCAACCTTTAAGTTTTTACTGAAGACTCATCTCTTCAGTAGGTCACATGATTGAGTGTAGTCTGGCCCAGGAGTGTGAAGGTGAACGGAAAGGCTCTGGAGCAACGAACCGCCCTTGCTGTCTCTGCCTGGCCGGTTCCCCTCTCTCCACTGGGATTCTCTGCCTCTAACCCTATTGCAGGGGCTGATTCACTGGCTTACTGGTTCTCTTCCATGCCGTCCCTAGGAGGGGTGCGTCACTTGAGTGGGTTGAGTCACTGACATGGTCTTCCTGTCTGGGTTGGCACCCCCCTTGGGTTGTGCCGTGGCGGAGATCTTTGTGGGCTATACTCGGCCTTGTCTCAGGATGGTAAGTTGGTGGTTGAAGATATCCCTCTAGTGGTGTGGGGGCTGTGCTTTGGCAAAGTGGGTGGGGTTATATCCTGCCTGTTTGGCCCTGTCCGGGGGTATCATCGGATGGGGCCACAGTGTCTCCTGACCCCTCCTGTCTCAGCCTCCAGTATTTATGCTGCAGTAGTTTATGTGTCGGGGGGCTAGGGTCAGTCTGTTATATCTGGAGTATTTCTCCTGTCTTATCCGGTGTCCTGTGTGAATTTAAGTATGGTCGCTCTAATTCTTTCTTTCTTTCTTTCTTTCTCTCTCTCGGAGGATCTGAGCCCTAGGACCATGCCTCAGGACTACCTGGCATGATGACTCCTTACTGTCCCCAGTCCGCCGTGCTGTTGCTCCAGTTTCAACTGTTCTGCCTGCGGCTATGGAACCCGGACCTGTTCACCGGACGTGCTACTTGCAGACCTGCTGTTTTCAACTCTCTAGAGACAGCAGGAGCGGTAGAGACACTCTCAATGATTGGCTATGAAAAGCCAACTGACCCCTGAGGTGCTGACTTGTTGCACCCTCAACAACTACTGTGATTATTATTCTTTTTACCATGCTAGCCATTTATGAACATTTGAACATCTTGGCCATGTTCTGTTATAATCTCCACCCGGCACAGCCAGAAGAGGACTGGCCACCCCTCATAGCCTGGTTCCTCTCTAGGTTTCTTCCTAGGTTTTGGTCTTTCTAGGGAGTTTTTCCTAGCCACCGTGCTTCTACACCTGCATTGCTTGCTGTTTGGGGTTTTATGCTGGGTTTCTGTACAGCACTTTGACATATCAGCTGATGTAAGAAGGGCTATATAAATACATTTAATTTGATTTTATTTGATTCTTTTCGAAGAAGCTCAGCCCGGCGGAACAAAACTATGATGTGGGGCACCGGGAGTTGTTGGCTGTCGTCAAGGCTTTGAAGGCGTGGAGACATTGGCTTGAGGGGGCTAAACACCCTTTTCTCATCTGGACTGACCACCGCAATCTGGAGTACATCCGGGCGGCGAGGAGACTGAATTCTCACCAGGCAAGGTGGGCCATGTTTTTTACCCGTTTTGTTTTCACCCTATCCTACAGACCAGGTTCCCAGAACGCGAAGGCAGACGCACTGTCCCGGATGTATGACACAGAGGAGCGGCCCATGGATCCCACTCCCATACTCCCGGCCTCTTGCCTGGTGGCACTGGTAGTGTGGGAGCTGGACGCGGATATCGAGCGGGCGTTACGTACAGAGCCCACTCCCCCCCAATGTCCAGCTGGGCGTCTGTACGACCATCCTACTCGGTGTGCACCCAGTGCAAGGCCCCTAGGCACAGGTTACAACCCTTAACCATTCCACAACGGCTGTGGTCGCACCTGTCGGTGGATTTCCTAACAGATCTTCCTCCATCACAGGGTAACACCACGATCCTGGTTGTTGTGGATTGGTTTTCTAAGTCCTGTCGTCTCCTCCCTTTGCCCGGTCTCCCTAAGGCCCTACAGACTGCGGAGGCCCTGTTTACACACGTCTTCCGGCACTACGGGGTGCCTGAGGACATATTATCTGATCGAGGTCCCCAGTTCACGTCAAGGGTCTGGAGGGCATTCATGGAATGTCTGGGGGTCTCGCTCAGCCTTACCTCGGGTTTTCACCCCGAGAGTAACGGGCAGGTGGAGAGAGTGAACCAGGATGTGGGTAGGTTTCTGCGGTCCTATTGCCAGGACCGGCCGGGGGAGTGGGCAGCGTTCGTGCCGTGTGCAGAGATGGCCCAGAACTCGCTCCGCCCTCCACTAACCTCTCCCCCTTCCAGTGCGTACTGGGGTACCAGCCGGTCCTGGCGCCTTGGCATCAGAGCCAGATCGAGGCTCCTGCGGTGGATGACTGGTTTAGGCGCGCTGAGGAGACCTGGGACGCCGCTCATGTGCACCTTCAGTGGGCCGTGAGGCGCCAGAAAACCTGCGCAGATCGCCACCGCAGTGAGGCTGGGCAGGGACCGGGTCTGGCTCTTGACCCGAAACCTGCCCCTCCGCCTGCCCTGCCGGAAGCTGGGCCCGCGGTTTGTGGGGCCATTCAAAGTCCTGAGGAGACTGAACGAGGTATGTTACAGGTTACAGCTTCCCACTGATTATCGAATGAACCCCTCGTTCCATGTGTCTCTCCTCAGGCCGGTGGTGGCTGGCCCGCTCTAGGAGTCTGAGGTGCGGGAGGTTCCTCCGCCCCCTCTGGACATCGAGGGGGCCCCGGCGTATGCAGTTCGATCCATACTGGATTCGAGGCGTCGGGCGAGGGCCTTCAGTACCTCGTGGAGTGGGAGGGGTACGGTCCGGAGGAGAGATGCTGGGTGCTGGTGGAGGACGTGTTTGACCCATCAATGCTGTAGGAGTTCCACCGTCTCCATCCGGATCGCTCTGCGCCTCGCCCTCTGGGTCGGCCCGAGGCCGGTGTTGGCGCGTACTGTCACGACTTCCGCTGAGGTCGGTCCCTCTCCTTGTGCTGGCGGCGTTCGGCGGTCGACGTCACCGGTCTTCTAGCCATCGCTGATCCATCTTTCATTTTCCATTGGTTTCGTCTTTATTTTCTACACACCTGGTTTTCATTATCCAATTACATGTTCATGTATTTAACCCTCTGTTTCCCTCATGTTTGTTGTGCGTGATTATTTCTATGTTTGGTTTATGGCTGTTTTTTTCGACGGGTGCTGTGTTCACCCGTGCGTTATATATACCGTTGGTATTTTGGTCAAGTGTATTTGTTTACCTCCTGCCTTTATCTTTTGAGTAAAGTACGTTGCTCACTCATTTTGCTCTCCTGCGCCTGACTTCATGCACCAGCTACACTCACCTTCTGACATCACAAGGTTTTTGAGCCGTTATTCAAATGGCATTTTCACTGCAGTTTACAGCCTAGAGTAGAATTTTGTACTCGCTTGAAAACAATAATGCAATTCTTCATTGCATGATCTTGTTGTAGGCTAGTCTAGATCATTTGATTGTCCCTAAACAAGATCAATAGGGGAGCTTTTTGATTTGCGTGTCTCATGTCTTCGCTGTTCTTTCATGCGCAATATGCACCTGGCCTCTCCGCTGCCTATCAGCTATGTTCTTGTACATTTCTATTGAAAATTGGTGCAGCTTTGAATGATTTTCTGTGTGGTATGATTGCTAGTTAGCCTATTGCAGATCTGAACCAACGATCCACCTACCACTGTCGTCACTATGAATGGTGGATAGTGGGCAGGATAGACAGTTAAACCGGTAAATGTAAACACACAATGTAAACGCACAACATGGCAGTATCAGTAGGCTACAAAGATCATTGAGTACCAGACCGATAGTCAAGTCACAGGAGATAAAACAAACACATCTGTTTATCAAGCCCTTCCTGTGCTAACCAATACAGTCCAATCTCTCATTGGCAATTTAAGTCCAGATATAGACCCCATATAATGAAGCTGAATAGGGGCTATGAAGTATCAAAAGGAATTCAGTGAGCGGATGGTTATGCACACAGCAGCAGCCTGTCTTTTATTCATGGCGTGGTGATCTGAGCTGTGAGCCCAAAGTGTCTCAGGCCAGTCTCCTGCTGTCTGTCTGTCAGTACTGCCATCCTCCAATAGTGTTCCTTCCATTGAGATCCTATGAATTCTCTATATTTATGAGGATTCTATAGGTAATTATATGTCTCCTTCCTTCCCACCTAGCCAAGGTCCAGCTCAAGTACACAGGTTTTGTGATGTTCAGACCAGTCTATGGTGTAAGTTACAGATACATTAGTGTTCCTTTCTTCCTACACAGCCACGGTCCAGCTCACTCACCTCCTGATGTGTACAAGTGCTTTTGTGTTCACTCACATCAGTCTTGGTGTAATTTACAGATAGATGCATTAGTTTAAACAATTTCACTCAGCCCCCCCCCCCCCCAGTACTCCTGGTTGGGCACCACTGATGCGTATTTGATTAGAGCTCCATCAAAGGCTCCATTACGGGATTTCTATAAAAGGATGGCGTGGCTAGATGACTGGATGTGTGTTGTGCTCTTAGGGCTCTGTGTCTAAAGGCAGAGATAAGGCTAAAGGAGGCAGGAGGCTGAGGCACCTCTTTGCTCCGCTCCACTCCCTCGGGACAGACAGGCAACGGCCCAGAACAGCATCCCCCTCCTCTGCCTAGTTCAGCTACGGTAGGCTCCAGTAAGGTGTGTAGTGCAGGGCAGTCAGAGAGAACAGAGTTGTCCATAGGAAGGAATCATGTCATGCAGGCCCAGCAGACCTCGTGAGCACTTTCAGACCTTCTGTCATCTGTGAATGTTTACCTGAGGGTAAGACACTCTCTGACCATCTGTAGCTCCAGTACACTGCCCTGCCTGGCTATACACTATCTGGAGAATCTGAGGAGGGAACTCCTCTGTGGCACTTATATAAGGCACTTTACCAATGTTATACCGGGCATCCCAGCTCACGCAAGTCAGGTCAAATGCCATTTTAAATTTGATCTAGTTAGTATGTCATGCTTAGGCAGTCATACAGTACAACCTCAACATATGGTGTGTTTTGTGGACCGGTAATTGAATAGCAAAGATAGCCCTATCTTATATATGCAGAGTCTGATAGCAGGAAAACTCTTCAGCTATGCTCCATTAGCTAATTCAGTTTTAATGAAACTAATGATCAGACTTGAGATTATCCTACTGCGCCCAGACTGGGAACACTGTTGTTGTGTTGTTTGTTTATCCGTTTGTTTAAAAAATAAAGATTATGTCACAGATATACTTTTTTTATTGAGAGGGGATTGTTTGTTGCAGAAAGTTCAATTTACCAGGCCAAAGTTAAATTTCCTTTATTTTATTTTTGTACCTGGTGTATTTTTTATTTTATTTTTGTATATTACACACGACACACTCATCTACAGTGCTGTAGTGTTGTAGCTAGAGTTTGCAGTTGCCACAAGCGTCTTTATTCACTGCTACTTTACAACTTTTACCATCGTTTATAATCTATTCTGCCTGGTTTACATTTCCCTTCTGTGGAAGTCGCTATTACTGGCGCTTTACTGGACTTTCTAACTTTTAGATAGCTGTGCAAGCTGTGGCTAGCCTACCATGCTTTTAGCCAGATGGCTACCAATAGCTAACCATTGAATCTCCACTGCAGCCGCTATGAAATGTTCACTGAACGAAAGGACGAGTAGGAAGACTGAATGCACTCGGGGCAGGGATTTGTCTGTAAAAAGCTCCTCCTGTGTGACCAGATGATGGATTTATTTAACCAGCATAGTCAATTAAGAACAAATTCGAATTTACAATGACGGCCTGGCAAGAGGCAAAAGTCCTCCTATGGGGACGGGATAAAAAAAGAGATTTAAGACATAACGGACATCACAGACAGAAGACACTGGCAACAGAACAAATACAACCATTTTTATTTAACCTTTATTTAAGGTACAACAGGTGTTACCTTACAGTGAAATGCTTACTTACCTAAAAAAAGAAATAAAGTAACAAATAGTTAAAGAGCCGCAGTAAACTAACAATGGCGAAGCTATATACAGGGGGTACCGGTACAGAGTGAATGTGCGGGGGCACCGGTTAGTCGAGGAAATTGAGGTAATTTATACATGTGGGTAGAGTTATTAAAGTGACTTATGCATAGATAATAACAGCGAGTAGCAGCAGCGTAAAGGGGGGGGGGGGGCAATGCACATAGTCTGGGTAGCCATTTGATTAGATGTTAAGTAGTCTCATGGCTTGGGGGTAGAAGCTGTTTAGAAGCCTCTTGGACCTAGACTTGACTGCTTGCCGTGCGGTAGCAAAGAGAACAGTTTATGACTAGGGTGGCTGGATGGCAGGAAGCTTGGCCCCAGTGATGTACTGGGCCGTACGCACTACCCTCTGTCGTGCTTTGCGGTCGGAGGCTGAGCAGTTGCCATACCAGGCAGTGATGCAACCAGTCAGGATGCTCTTGATGGTGCAGCTGTAAAACCCATGCCACATCTTTTCAGTCTCCTGAGGGGTTTTGACGTGCCCTCTTCACGACTGTCTTGGTGTGCTTGGACCATGTTAGTTTGTTGGTGATGTGGACACCAAGGAACTTGAAGCTCTCAACCTGCTCCACTGCAGCCCCGTCGATGAGAATGGGGGTGTGCTCGATCCTCCTTTTCCTGTAGTCCACAATCATCACAATCAACAGTTTTAGGTTGACTGGGAGGCAATTCCAACACCAGGGGGCTGAGTAATCAAAGGACCTTTTTCCACGCTCTGTTAAAATGAGCATAAAACAAGATTGAGATCTGAGCTTGTATGTGTTGATGACATCGGGCGGCTTCAGAGAGAAGCTAAAGCAAAGGAGCTAAAGCAAAGGGAGAGCCTCATCAACAAGTTCACCGACGTTGCTATAGCCCAGACTAAGCACATCTCAATTCTAAATTTCTCTCTCACCAATAGGAGTGGTGAGATGGGCAATACGGACCTGTTCCACTCCTCGGAGCAGGTGGCTTGTTTGACTCCGCTACAAAGGACTGGGCCAGTGTTGTTAGGTGAAATGGCCGAAAGGAGCCACGACCTGGACGGCCCCCTCCTACCTTGGAAGATCTGCTATGCCTAACAAATAGCTTCCCACCACTGGAAGTGGACTGTCTGGCCCCAGGAACTAGCTTTGGCCCGGAGGACCCTCTATAAGCCGATACCAGGCCAGCAGTCACAACCTTCAAACAACCAGGTGATAACACCAGTCCCACCCATACACAACCATCTGAATCGCCTCCAGATGGCAGCCAGACAGCCCCCAACGGAGGTCCACCACACCACCGGACTACTGCAGCATCGGTCCACCAAGCCAATGGAGAACCTCATAGCCCCTCTCAACAGCGCCACTCTCCCAGGCAGCGGCCTGTCTCCAAAAGCCCCCCCCCCCCCCCCCCCCCCCCCCCCACACCACACCACCGGGCTACGGAGGCACCGGCACACCGAGCCAACGTAGGCCCTTGTTGCTCCCCGCGACAGCCCCCCTCTCAGGGACGCCACTTGCCACAATGTGCACCCCCCTCATCTGTCATTGTGGGTAGTTCCATGGTAAGACATGTTTCTATTAGTGTTGTCATTATACCAGAATTAGGACTTCGATACCGATACCAGGTTTAATATAAAATACTCTATATCATCATGATACTCAATAACAAAACATTAGCAAAACGATATCACGGAAAAAAGAGAAGGAATATTAGC
This sequence comes from Salvelinus fontinalis, assembly GCF_029448725.1. Classification (NCBI taxonomy): domain Eukaryota; kingdom Metazoa; phylum Chordata; class Actinopteri; order Salmoniformes; family Salmonidae; genus Salvelinus; species Salvelinus fontinalis. The sequence goes on from NC_074699.1 coordinate 28,675,721, forward strand.
TCAAGTCACAGAATGGCACTTGACCCAGACAGATAAGCTCAGCTACTTCTCTTCAATCGTTGTACATCTTTTGAGTTCAATGTCATTACATTAGAATGTGGGACTAATTTATGTAGGAGGGAGATTCCTAGATGTGAGAAGTGTGCAGGAGGGCATAAGACAAAGGAATGTGTACTGTAGTATCGCTGGTAAAAATTGTTGTGTGTTAACTGTAGGGTTACACATGGTGCTGGACATTCAGAAGTGTCCGGTGAGAGAAAGGCAGATTGAGGTTGCCAGGATCAGAGTAGTACAGAAAGTGTGGTATGCTGAGGCAGTGAAGAGATCAGTAGAGGAAGATGGGTCCAGTGCGAGGGATCCTAAGAGGCTCCCTGTGACTAGGCCGAGGCCAATAGAGAGAGATAGGAATAGCATGTGCTTCAGTCAGGTTGGTTTCTTAGCGTTCATAGCCATGGTCATCAACTGTACCGTAGAAATGGAAAGTAAATCACAGAAAATACTGTAGATGTTGTGGTGGCAGCTGCAGAGAAGTACTTGGTTGTATGAGATTTTACTGCAGAAGGTGTGTTGAACGGTAGTGTCCCGTCCTCCCAGGCTGCTGGCCTGGTGTAGGATCAGATAGGGCCAAGTAGTGGAATAGTGGGGAGGTTTTAATGGGTGCAAGGTTAGTTGGTAGGAAAATGTTCTTCCCTTTTCACTGTCCTTTTCCCTGCCCTTTTTGTGTGACAAAGTGCAATGAAATCACATTCCAGTACTGTAGGTGGCGATGTATGCACCTTTCAATTGGTTGCGATCTGCCAAAACTAATTTAAAGAAGTAGGAGAAGATAATACACTGCTCAAAAAAATAAAGGGAACACTTAAATAACACAATGTAACTCCAAGTCAATCACACTTCTGTGAAATCAAACTGTCCACTTAGGAAGCAACACTGATTGACAATAAATTTCACATGCTGTTGTGCAAATGGAATAGACAAAAGGTGGAAATTATAGGCAATTAGCAAGACACCCCCCAAAACAGGAGTGATTCTGCAGGTGGTGACCATCAAATCAAATCAAATCAAATCAAATTTATTAGTCACATACACATGGTTAGCAGATGTTAATGCGAGTGTAGCGAAATGCTTGTGCTTCTAGTTCCGACAATGCAGTAATAACAACAAGTAATCTAACCTAACAATTCCGCAACTACTACCTTATACACGCAAGTGTAAAGGGATAAAGAATATGTACATAAAGATATATGAATGAGTGATGGTACAGACGGCATAGGCAAGGTGCAGTAGATGGTATAGAGTACGGTATATACCTATGAGATGAGTACTGTAGGGTATGTAAACATAAAGTGGCATAGTTTAAAGTGGCTAGTGGTACATGTATTACATAAAGATGGCAAGATGCAGTAGATGATATAGAGTACAGTATATACATATACATAAGAGATGTGTAATGTAGGGTATGTAAACATTATATTAGGTGGCATTGTTTAAAGTGGCTGGTGGTACATTTTTACATAATTTCCATCAATTCCCATTTTTAAGGTGGCTGGAGCTGAGTCAGTTTGTTGGCAGCGGCCGCTAAATGTTAGTGGTGGCTGTTTAACAGTCTGATGGCCTTGAGATGGCCTTCCTGTGACATCGGGTGGTGTAGGTGTCCTGGAGGGCAGGTAGTTTGCCCCGGGTGATGCGTTCTGCCGACCTCACTACCCTCTGGAGAGCCTTACGGTTGTGTGCGGAGCAGTTGCCGTACCAGGCGGTGATACAGCCCGACAGGATGCTCTCGATTGTGCATCTGTAGAAGTTTGTGAGTGCTTTTGGTGACAAGCCGAATTTCTTCAGCCTCCTGAGGTTGAAGAGGCGCTGCTGCGCCTTCTTCACAACGCTGTCTGTGTGGGTGGACCAATTCAGTTTGTCCGTGATGTGTACACCGAGGAACTTAAAACTTTCCACCTTCTCCACTACTGACCCGTCGATGTGGATAGGGGGGAGCTCCCTCTGCTGTTTCCTGAAGTCCACAATCATCTCCTTTGTTTTGTTGACGTTGAGTGTGAGGTTATTTTCCTGACACCACACTCCGAGGGCCCTCACCTCCTCCCTGTAGGCCGTCTCGTCGTTGTTGGTAATCAAGCCTACCACTGTAGTGTCGTCCGCAAACTTGATGATTGAGTTGGAGGCGTGCATGGCCACGCAGTCGTGGGTGAACAGGGAGTACAGGAGAGGGCTCAGAACGCACCCTTGTGGGGCCCCAGTGTTGAGGATCAGCGGGGTGGAGATGTTGTTACCTACCCTCACCACCTGGGGGCGGCCCGTCAGGAAGTCCAGGACCCAGTTGCACAGGGCGGGGTCGAGGCCCAGGGTCTCGAGCTTGATGACGAGTTTGGAGGGTACTATGGTGTTAAATGCTGAGCTGTAGTCGATGAACAGCATTCTCACATAGGTATTCCTCTTGTCCAGATGGGTTAGGGCAGTGTGCAGTGTGGTTGCGATTGCGTCGTCTGTGGACCTATTGGGTCGGTAAGCAAATTGGAGTGGGTCTAGGGTGTCCGGTAGGGTGGAGGTGATATGGTCCTTGACTAGTCTCTCAAAGCACTTCATGATGACGAAAGTGAGTGCTACGGGGCGGTAGTCGTTTAGCTCAGTTACCTTAGCTTTCTTGGGAACAGGAACAATGGTGGCCCTCTTGAAGCATGTGGGAACAGCAGACTGGGCTAAGGATTGATTGAATATGTCCGTAAACACACCAGCCAGCTGGTCTGCGCATGCTCAGAGGACGCGGCTGGGAATGCCGTCTGGGCCTGCAGCCTTGCGAGGGTTAACACGTTTAAATGTTTTACTCACCTCGGCTGCAGTGAAGGAGAGCCCGCAGGTTTTGGTAGTGGGCCGTGTCAGTGGCACTGTATTATCCTCAAAGCGGGCAAAAAAGGTATTTAGCCTGTCTGGGAGCAAGACATCCTGATCCGCGACAGGGATGCTTTTCTTTTTGTAATCCGTGATAGACTGTAGACCCTGCCACATACCCCTTGTGTCTGAGCTGTTGAATTGCGATTCAATTTTGTCTCTGTACTGGGACTTAGCCGGTTTGATAGCCTTGCGGAGAGAATAGCTACACTGTGTGTATTCGGTCATGTTTCCGGTCACCTTGCCCTGGTTAAAAGCAGTGGTTCGCGCTTTCAGTTTCACGCGAATGCTGCCGTTAATCCACGGTTTCTGGTTTGGGAATGTTTTAATCGTTGCTCTGGGTACGACATCGTCAATGCACTTCCTAATGAACTCGCTCACCGAATCTGCATATTCATCATTGTTGTTGTTGGACGCCGTGCGGAACATATTCCAATCCGCGTGATCAAAGCAGTCTTGAAGCGTGGATTCAGATTGGTCGGACCAGCGTTGAACAGACCTGAGCGCGGGAGCTTGTAGTTTTAATTTCTGTTTGTAGGCTGGAATCAACAAAATGGAGTCGTGGTCAGCTTTTCCGAAAGGAGGGCGGGGGAGGGCCTTATATGCGTCGCGGAACCACAGACCACTTCTCAGTTCCTATGCTTCCTGGCTGATGTTTTGGTCACTTTTGAATGCTGGCGGTGCTCTCACTCTAGTGGTAGCATGAGACGGAGTCTACAACCCACACAAGTGGCTCAGGTAGTGCAGTTCATCCAGGATGGCACATCAATGTGAACTGTGGCAAAAAGGTTTGCTGTGTCTGTCAGCGTAGTGTCCAGAGCATGCAGGCGCTACCAGGAGACAGGCCAGTACATCAGGAGACGTGGAGGAGGCCGTAGGAGGGCAACAACCCAGCAGCAGGACCGCTACCTCCGCCTTTGTGCAAGGAGGTGCACTGCCAGCGCCCTGCAAAATGACCTCCAGCAGGCCACAAATGTGCATGTGTCTGCTCAAACGGTCAGAAACAGACTCCATGAGGATGGTATGAGGGCCCGACATCCACAGTTGGGGGTTGTTCTTACAGCCCAACACCGTGCAGGACGTTTGGCATTTGCCAGAGAACACCAAGATTGGCAAATTCGCCACTGGCGCCCTGTGCTCTTCACAGATGAAAGCAGGTTCACACTGAGCACATGAGCACATGTGACAGACGTGACAGAGTCTGGAGACGCCGTGGAGAACGTTCTGCTGCCTGCAACATCCTCCAGCATGACCGGTTTGGCGATGGGTCAGTCATGGTGTGGGGTGGCATTTCTCTGTGGGGCCGCACAGCCCTGCATGTGCTCGCCAGAGGTAGCCTGACTGCCATTAGGTACCGAGATGAGAGCCTCAGACCCCTTGTGAGACCATATGCTGACACATGCACATTTGTGGCCTGCTGGAGGTCATTTTGCAGGGCTCTGGCAGTGCACCTCCTTGCACTAAGGCGGAGGTACCGGTCCTGCTGCTGGGTTGTTGCCCTCCTACGGCCTCCTCTACGTCTCCTGATGTACTGGCCTGTCTCCTGGTAGCGCCTCCATGCTCTGGACACTACGCTGACAGACACAGGAAACCTTTTTGCCACAGTTCGCATTGATGTGCCATCCTGGATGAACTGCACTACCTGAGCCACTTGTGTGGGTTTTAGACTCCGTCTCATGCTACCACTAGAGTGAGAGCACCGCCAGCATTCAAAAGTGACCAAAACATCAGCCAGGAAGCATAGGAACTGAGAAGTGGTCTGTGGTCACCACCTGCAGAATCACTCCTGTTTTGGGGGTTGTCTTGCTAATTGCCCATAATTTCCACCTTTTGTCTATTCCATTTGCACAACAGCATGTGAAATTTATTGTCAATCAGTGTTGCTTCCTAAGTGGACAGTTTGATTTCACAGAAGTGTGATTGACTTGGAGTTACATTGCGTTGTTTAAGTGTTCCCTTTATTTTTTTGAGCAGTGTAGGATCATCTTTGGGAGAGATGTGAGAAAGAGACTGAATAAGTGAATGTATAAAGTTTTGTGTCAATCAGCTTTAAAATCAGCATATTTTGTGCTATTGTATCACAAACAAAGTACTAGGGTAGTGAATTGATGTTAGCTTTAGATGTCAGCTAGCAAGGAAAGACTGTTAACTTCTGTGCAGCATGAATGGGGAGCTAACATGATGCAGCTCAGACTCCCAGAGCAGGCTAGCAATGACTAAGTGGAGCAGGCCAAATGCACTATAATAATCAAATCAAATTTTATTTGTCACATACACATGGTTAGCAGATGTTAATGCGAGTGTAGCGAGATGCTTGTGCTTCTAGTTCTGACAATGCAGTAATAACCAACGAGTAATCTAACCTAACAATTCCACAACTACTACCTTATACACACAAGTGTAAAGGGATAAAGAATATGTACATAAAGATATATGAATGAGTGATGGTACAGAACGGCATAGGCAAGATGCAGTAGATGGTATTGAGTACAGTATATACATACGAGATGAGTCATGTAGGGTATGTAAACATAAAAGTGGCATAGTTTAAAGTGGCTAGTGATACATGTATTACATAAAGATGGCAAGATGCAGTAGATGATATAGAGTACAGTATATACATAAACATTATATTAAGTGGCATTGTTTAAAGTGGCTAGTGATACATTTTTGATAAATTCCCTTTAATTTCCATTATTAAAGTGAGCTGGAGTTGAGTCAATATGTTGGCAGCAGCCACTCAATGTTAGTGGTGGCTGTTTAACAGTCTGATGGCCTTGAGATAGAAGCTGTTTTTCAGTCTCTCGGTCCCTGCTTTGATGCACCTGTACTGACCTCGCCTTCTGGATGATAGCGGGGTGAACAGGCAGTGGCTTGGGTGGTTGTTGTCCTTGATGATCTGTATGGCCTTCCTGTGACATCGGGTGGTGTAGGTGTCCTGGACAAGGGGTCGGCTAATAAGGGGTCATCTGCGCTGATAGACAGGCTTGATTCACCCATTTGACAGAAGTACCGATAGTAACAGAAATTCTAATTTCTTTGTATTCTAGTGTCGAAAAAGTACCGAAGTTTCAGTACATCGTGCAACATTAGTTTCTATTGAGAATACCAGAACCCTGTGCTTCCCTGGAGTGAAAATCCATGACATTCTAGTGATGTTTCCCACAATCCAGAAGCAGCTACCTGACTCTCTGGTATTACATGTGGGTTCGAATGACATTAAGCAGGGTAGCTCCGAATGCCTGGAGCAAGACTTCATGGACCTGATATGAGCCTCAAAGTATGCAGGCAAGTGACTACTTACAGTATCCCAGGTCCACTTCTCTCAATAGGCCATGGGTCTGACACTTTCAGAAGACTCTGGCTGAAAACATACTGTAATATGCCACAGTGAAAGTGTCTTTCATTGACAATTTGGACCGGTTTTGGAAGCGGGTGGATGGTTTCAATGAAGATGGAATACACCCAAATGGCCGCGGAGCACACAGACTCTCTTTGAACATAGCACAGTCGCAAACTCAGTGACTCTCCGACAGCCCAAACCCCTAGGTAATTCCCGTTATTACTATTCATTGCTGTGTATGGTCTGCTAGAAATTCTCTCAGTTCTAGGGGTGCTAAAATCTGTAATCTAAATCCTGTTGAGATACTTCCCCAATTAGTACTGTTTTCTCTGCCAGTCTGGCCCCTCAGACTGTACACTCTCACAGACTTTAAAACGAGCCTGGAGATTGGGCTGATGCACATGAATGTATAAAGTATTATCTCCAAGATGGACATGTTGGACATTTGGGTCCGGGATACAAATCCCATAATTGCTCTGGAACATGGTTAAAAAGCTCTGTTGAAGATAATTCCATTGCGCTTCATGATTATAATGTTTATAGATAGGCCAAAGAAGGGTGGCGGTGTAGCTATTTATGTGAAAAACAACTTTAAGGCGAACCAACCTCTCAATGTCTCGCTTCCAAAGAGATTTGAGCTACTAGTTATAAATGTTAATTTCCATGTTAATTTCCATGTTGCAGGGATCTAACCCCCTCCACCACAGTAGGAGCAATCAATACTGTCTCTAAGCTGCTAGCCCAATTCATAGCCTCTGAAAGTGATATTGGGGGATCTGAATCTCGATGGGCTAACTCCATCTGATTGTCTTAAATCAGCATGTATTGATCTAAACTTAGTCTAACTGATTTCTGAGCCCACTTGCTTAAATGTAAAGAATCCTGCTAAATCAACTCTGATTGATCTCATACGTACAAATATTGCTCCTAAATACTTAACTAGTGGTATCTTTGCTATGAACCTCAGTGAACCCCATCTGTGTCAGAAACACAAAGTTGCCTAAAACTAAACCATGCCTTATCACTAAAAGATACTTTTAAACACATCCATGAGCAAGAGTCCTTAATAACCTTTACCATTCAGGTTTACTTAGTGTTAATGACACTCCGGAACTTGCTCATGAACACTTCTCTAGTATGTTTATCTCTGTATCTGACAAACATGCTCCTATAAATAGATTAAGAATTAAATATAGAGTCAACCAATGCTTCACACCTGAACTTGCTGAGTTAATTCAGCTAAGGAATAAAGCTTGGTCTGAAGCCAGCCACACTGGTAGTGTGGCAATAAGTCTCATACAAACTTGGACCCAGGCGCAGAGAAACACAGCAGGCAGAGGTGAGGATAAATGCAGAACATTTACTGAAGATTAAACAGCCAAAACAACAACACACTGGCACATGAATCACTGAACACAACAAGAGACCTGAGCAACGAGCCCAGTCCACAGAGGACCTAAATAGTCATACACCAGGTGAACCCAATAAGCCCAATCAGGCTCACCTGGACGCTAGAAAACATAAGGGTGCCCTCCAGTGGCACCCTCAGGGAGTACACTCAAAGGTGACCTCTGACCTGTGACAGGCAGCTCTACTGACTGGCTCACCTTCAGACAACTTAGAAATACATTTACTGCTTCCATAAAAAGGGCTAAATCACACTATTTCATTAATTCAATTTCTGACCTTCATGGCGATCCAGCTAAGTTTTGGAATGCTATTAAATCATTAAAAAAAAGCAGCCAGACCTCTCTGTCCAATGACGTTCTATTAAACTTCAATACTATAATGGGCAAACTGCCATTAATTTGAAAGGGGAAATAGCAGCAATAAGGACAACTGAAAAGACTGCTCATCTCTGACGCACCCATGTTTAATCACAGACTTGCCTGCTACTGTAAATTGTGACCCACTGTTCTTTCTTCGGCAAGTCACTACTAAGGAAGTTCTGGACGCTCTCTTAGTTATTGATGTAATAAAGTCCACTGGGGCAGACATGTTTGACCCGTGTCTTCTATGGCTTGCTGCACCTCTGATTGTGGAGCTGTTGACACATTTTATCTGTCTATTATCTTGGGTATTATTCCTAAGGTGTGGAAAGCGGCCCTTGTTCTCCTGCTGCACAGAGGTGGTGATCCTTGCGATCTTAATAATTATCGCCCAATTTGAAAACGTTCATGTCTAGTGAAAATGTTTGAACTCTTGGTAAATTCTCAGCTGCGATTCTTTGTAGATAGAAAATGTATTCTGAATGCTCAACAGTCAGACTTTAGGCCAGGACACAGCACCATCTCGGCTGCTTCTCGAATCATAAATTAAATAGTTAATGCACTAGACAGGAAACAGCACCACACTGCTCTTTATATTGATCTGTCGAAAGCATTTGATAAAGTAGATCATGCACTCCTGCTACGGAGGCTATCCGAAATTGCTCTAGACCAAGCGGCCTGCGGCTGGTTCAACAATGACCTGCACGACAGAAGTCAGTGTACATCTGCTGATGGAGTTCAGTCAAATTTTCTTAACATAACCAAAGGACTCCCACAAGGCTCAATACTACTGTAGACCCTTTATGGTTCACTATTTACATAAATAATGTTGGTCTGTCCCTGAATAACAATAACTGGGGCTTACATCTCTATGCGGATGACACAGTTATTTATTCCCACGCCCCCTCAGTGCAGCAGGCCATTCACCACCTTCAGCTTGGCTTTGATTCATTTCATGGCGTTCAAATACCTCTGAAGAAGTGACGTGCGACATACTATATGCAAGCTTTCTGAAACGGGTCATTTATATAGTTCTGGTAGTCAGAGACTTCCAGCCAACAGAAGGGCCCAACATTGGCAATTATTTGTATATAAAGCACATCTCCAGAAACTCCACATACTCACTTCTAAATTGAAAATCTAGTAACTATAAGACTCTCAAGACTGGTTGGTACTAGAGATTCCATGGGTCTCCTCTGACTTAGGGAAGACTGCTTTTAGTTACTATGGTCCTCCGTCCTGGAATGACCTACAGGTCACTCTAAAACTTGATTCTTTGGTCCCAAAAGGTGAATTTAGAGCTCTGATAAAAAATGTGACCAATGAAAACTGCACTTGATTTCATTGATTGTACATATTTGTTTATAATGCCCTTTTTAATGGAACATCATTTATTTGAGATGTTGTAACTGTAATTCTGTACTTAAATATGTTGCTCACTGCTTGAACTGTTATTCTCATGGCACCATTGGAAATGAGATCCTGGTCTTAATGGGTTCCCCTGGTTAAATAAAGGTTTATAAATTGAACCCATTGCAGGACTCTTAAGCAGTGAAAGCGTCTCTTCCCTGTGCTGGCTGACAGGTCTGATGCAGTATGAAAAGCAGGTTCAGTGAAGGCTCCCTAGTAAAGTGCAGCTTGTCGGTCGGTGCGATACAAGGGCACTGTCACAATAGGACACTTGTATTATTGAATGAGATTCCATTTGAAGGCAGGCCTCCTCAGTGGCTGACAATGGACTTCTGACAGTGTTCTGGAACACAAGTCAGAGAGAGGCTCCATGGCGTACACAATATGCTGCCACATCACAGAGAGAGATGGAGAGAAAGAGAAAGCGGTCAAGCTAAGTGTGAATTTAAAAATAAAAGTAAGAAACATACCGGCAGTTACAATAAAGAGGAGGTAGTGTTGACAAACTATTGTTGTAATATTGATTACAGCCTCAGAGGTGGTTGAAAGACCTTTTCAACATAGAAACCTGTGCATAGTAAGAGTCAGCAATGGTGTTACTTTCTGAGACTGCAACAAGGAGCATCTCTCCATGTCACCCCTGTCATTATTCTCTCCTCTTTCTGTCTGCCTGCTGGGAAAATATCTAGGCTACGCACCCTGCCGCCGCACAAAGTAAACAACAGGGAGACATTAAGGTCAGCTCTCAGGTGGAGGTGCTGTCAGTCTGGTGATTGACATGCTTGGTGTCGACTCAGAGAGGCTGCTTTAGATAATGTGGAGGAAGAGACCAATTTCTCTCCAAGAAAGTTGGCCAACTAATGACAGCAGTGGTTCACTAAATGACGCACGTACGGACACATACGCGCATGGACACACGCACACACACGCACACGCACACACACACACACACACACACACACACACACACACACACACACACACACACACACACACACACACACACACACACACACACACACACACACACACACACACACACACACACACACACACACAGCTGTCAGGATTGAGTTATTAATGACAGCCACCTAATGCCTTATAACACCTCCAGCTCATGAGCCCTCTCAGGTTCTCCCCTGCTCAGACACATGGCAGGGCTGCCCTGTATGGCTGAAGTAGTATCACTACATCTATTACCAACTGTGGGAGTTTATTCTTTTGAATGGTAGGTTTTAAATTCATCCACAGAACCTGTTCTTTCCATATGTAACAGTAGCCTATAAGTAAAATACAGGATTTTAGAGCCTCTAAATGAGCTATAAGAGTGAGCTATAAGAGTGTTGGAAATGTTATATAGAGCTATAAGAGTGTTATAGAGCTATAAGAGTGTTCTCTACTCTGATAGAGTAGTCCCACATCCACAGGTAAGCTCCCACAGCCTGTCAGCTTCAGTCAGCTGCAGATAGCTTATCATTAATTTCAGTAATTTAGATAAAAGAGAAAGTAGGACAGATTACTGTGACGATGAAGCTTTCAGGCAGTTAGAAGTAAAGGAGACTTGGGAGAGAAGGAGTGTTGTTGGGTTGCAGTACTTTAGGAGAATGATCCCCCACAGTGTTGTACAATAACTGCCTTGCCTGTCAGCATAAAATTAGGGCCTCCTATTGAGTGTTTTTCATCATGCTGAGCGTTATGGAACACTATCAGCTAAATTGGAACCTTTATTGTCATCTTATCGCCCTAAGGTTTGTCTCCGCTGACATCTGGATTGTCACATGACATTCTGAAATGGTAATGGTTCAAATTAATCAACAACTCACATCACTTGTCAGAGCACTAAGTCCACTTGTCAGAGCACTAAGTCCACTCGTCAGAGCACTAAGTCCACTTGTCAGAGCACTAAGTCCACTTGTCAGAGCACTAAGTCCACTTGTCAGAGCACTAAGTCCACATGTCAGAGCACTAAGACCACTTGTCAGAGCACTAAGTCCACTTGTCAGAGCACTAAGTCCACTTGTCAGAGCACTAAGTCCACTTGTCAGAGCACTAAGTCCGTGTTGATTTTCATAGTTGAACGAAAAGTCAATTCTCAATTAGTTTGTCTCTCAAACAAAGTGGATCAACTTTGTGATTCAGCAGTTCTATCAATGTTAGAATAATGTGATTCATTAGCACACTATGCTAAATAGAATAGTGGTAAAAATCGAACTCAAGGGGAGAACACCCACTCACAACAAAACACACCTAACACACGCACGCACACATTGCGAAGTTACATTTGTAGGTTAGCAATCTACCTGGATAACGATCTATACAACTCATCTTATAATAAATATGTAAAAACCTGTCTGCCGGGCTGTAGCCGAGTAAGTGAATGATAGGGAACATTTGGCCTCGCTAAACAAGGCAAGTCACAAAACATAAGCTAATTACTGCAGCCTCACCATTTGTTCACCCTGAATGTGTGTTCAGTGCTGGTCCATTGGGTGTCCTTCTGTCATACAGAGAAGCCTAATAACTCCACAGCCACACAAGATTAAAGGAGACTGTACATCTGCTAATTAACCTTAATTGCTAATTAAACCTGGGAGGCATCATTCATTCATAGCTGCTTCATCTAGTTCTACACTACTATGGCTCTATTGAAATGTGTAGGGCTGTAACTTTACAGCACTGTAGAGAGTTGGGAGGGCTTCTGATTTGTCCTGCTTTTCACATTTAGTTCCAATTTATTTCCCCTCACCAAAAGTTGTGTTGTGGAAAAAAAATATATGCCTGAAGAAATATTTTGACAGTAAATAGGCACCCAGGAATAAGGTGAGAATGCAAACATTGGGACATGTTGGTTGGCGTAATATACCCAAGTAATCCAGATAAGCAGAAAGATGATGGTTTTCATAATTGCCAATCTCCAACTTTGCATTATCTGCACTCACCTGGATGACTTCGCACCTCAGGGCTAATGAGCTGTTTTATAACGTTATTTGTTCCTGTTCTTTAACCAGAGTTATGCTACTTTATTACTATCGTTTCAGGTGGAATATGTTTCCCTTCCCTGTTTTATAACGTTACTTGTTCCTGTTCTTTAACCAGAGTTATGCTACTTCATTACTATCGTTTCAGGTGGAATATGTTTCCCTTCCCTGCATGAATCCAATGAAATTCCAAGACTGAGTCTCAAGTTTTGTTCAATAGTGCAAACATGGGAGTACCATCACTCCACCCTAGTCCAGGAAGTTAAACATGAGCAGATCCTGTCTGCATCAAAAGAAAAACAGTCTGTTGCTTGTTATTTCTGAAACCTTTTGTCTGGTGAACTGAGACTGATATAGGGGGAAGCATTAACATCACAATGACGGTTTGTGGTTTGTGGTTTAACACGATAGGACTGGTCTTTCACCATAACACAACGAAAAAAATTAAGTAATAAAAATCAATAAAGGAAAAGCTTTTACTGAAGATGCTCAACAGTGCAGCCTTTCAGATCTTATATCCTGCAGCCTTACCACGGGAATAGAAAAGGTCACCTGTGTTTTAAAATGAAGGAGAGGAGAAGACTGGAATGGCAATGAATCAACTTGTGTGGAAACTGTAAACGGCTCCACCACCCAGTCAAGCCAGCCACTTCTGGCCATTTCAAAACTGGATAGCACAACTAGCCACCACAGCCAGCCACTCCACCACAGCCAGCCTTCTTCAGCTACTCCTCCTCAACCAGTCTTCTCCAGTCACTCCACCACAGCCAGCCTTCTTCAGCTACTCCTCCTCAACCAGCCTTCTCCAATCACTCCACCACAGCCAGCCTTCTTCAGCTACTCCTCCTCAACCAGCCTTCTCCAGTCACTCCACCTCTGGTAGCCTTCACCTGCCACTCCACCTCAGCCAGCCTTCTCCAGCCACTCCACCACAGGACAGCCAAGCGAGCCCGTCCTATTCTGGACACTTCACACAAACACCTGAGGAGCTCTCCTCTACTCAGATCATCTACTCTCCACTTGGTCTGACCATCCACTGGCAAATGAACCACAGAGAGTCTAGAGAGTAATCATCACACTCTCCAGGATGGATCTCCTCCCTTAATGGACTCACTTCTAGATCCTTCTATTGAATGCACTCTTGGAACACAGTAATCATCAGCTCTCAGACATAGACCACACACACCAAATACAGATGTTACAGAGCAATAGGTTGACCTTCAAAATTTTTAGTAGGCTCCAGCCATGCTAGTCTGGTCATAGTCTTGTCTCCAGATTTCACGTTTCGTCTCGTACCAATAAAATATGCAGAAAATAATCTGAAATAGGGCAGATGTCAATACAAAATTGTCAATTGCGTAGGTTGACCTTTGCACACGATTTGTAGTCTCACGGCCATGCTAGTCTGCCGTGTTGTGGAGATTTAGGTGTGTTGATGAGAGACCCATAAGGTGTCTCCTGTGACTGGTGACTGTCTGATTTGGTGGGGGTGTAGCGGTGCCTTTGGGTGCCACTGACATTTCGCCACATAGGAGGGTGAATCTTCCGAACAGCAGCTTCCCATCCCAGACTCCTGCTCTAAAGGGCTTCTTGGGAGGGAGTGCAGTACATTGTACATGAGCGGGACAAATGCCACTCTTCACAAAGACACCCGTTTCCTTTCATGTTCAGCTGAAAGGGACCTTCAAATATTCATAACATTTCCATCAATAAAAAAATAACCTTTGGTTAGAATGGCAGACAGAGAGATACATAGAGAGACACACACAGAGAGAGAGAGAGAGAGAGAGAGAGAGAGAGAGAGAGGGTGAGAGAGAGCGAGAGAGAGAGAGAGAGAGGGTGAGAGAGAGAGAGGGCGAGAGAGAGAGAGAGAGAGGGCGAGAGAGAGAGAGAGAGAGGGTGAGAGAGAGAGAGAGAGAGGGAGAGGGTGAGAGAGACAGAGAGAGAGAGAGAGAGAGAGACAGATAGAGAGAGAGAGAGAGAGATAGAGAGAGAGAGAGAGAGAGAGAGAGAGAGAGAGAGAGAGAGAGAGAGAGAGAGAGAGAGAGAGAGACACTCACAAACAAGGTTGAAAGGCAGAAAGGTTGGGGAATGGACGTGGCACTCCCACCGCTCCTCCCCTCCTACACCATTGGAAATGGGGTTCTATAAGTTAGCTAGCTCAGTCATTGATTGTCAATGCCTTTGTGATCTATTCTCAGATGCACTGTGTAAATTGGCTTTGCAAATGCGTTCCAAGGTAGTGTGTTCCTGACTGCCTGTCTGTAGTCCCAGAGGACAGATCCTGTTCACTCTCCAGTCTGTTGGCGTTGGCTGTAAATCAGCGCATTGAGGAAGTGTGATTAATTGATTAAAGGAGAAAGTCAGGACTCTGCCCAATACCCCCCCAATCAATAGTTCTCATGGGTCAACAGAATGAAAGGATTTTCTAGCCATTTCATTTAAGGCCTCACCAGGTGGTGGTGGAGTTGATGTGTGAATGTGGAGGTAATAGCTAGTGAAATATCTTTGAGAGAGAGAATTCAATATTTCATTAGTTGTCAGACAGACACAATTTGTTTCGGGCTAAAGTTAACAGGGGAGAAAGTTGAACAATAAAAAATGTGTTGTGTTATTTGAGATATCATGTCATGTTATGTGAAATTGTAGTGTTTTCATACAAGTGTCCTATGGCTAGATGTTATTGAGCCTTCATGCATGCACTTGTAATTATGCATGAGATAATTGCTGCTCTAAATGTTTTCATTTCGAGGCTAAATATGAATTTGCAAGTGAACATGACTATGATGCAGAAAATTAGACATTAATACAAGGATATTAGAGCGGGATTGAATTTCATAGACAAGTAAAGTTTTATGCTCCGAATTATTTCTGTCAAACATAGTTGAAAAACCATGAAGTTAAAAGCTCCAGTTAAGACGATGTGCCATTACGATTGAAAATGATTGAATTATGCCATAGCACATACTGTATCTCTCCATATTCAATGATGTCATTATATTCCGGGTTAAAAGCAAATCATTAGAGTCTGCTAAATTAAATAAAAAGTGACTTGCTGGATGAAATTGTCGACAAATTTATTCTTTTTGACAGACAAACTGAACACATTCAACATCAGTATGTCAGGTTTACAAAAGGTCTAGCTGTGTGTGAGAGCATGTGTCTGCATATTTGTGTGTGTGTGTGTGTGTGTGTGTGTGTGTGTGTGTGTGTGTGTGTGTGTGTGTGTGTGTGTGTGTGTGTGTGTGTGTGTGTGTGTGTGTGTGTGTGTGTGTGTGTGTGTGTGTGTGTGTGTGTGTCTGTGTGCACACCTGTGTGTGTGTGAAGTCTGTGCTTACAAAGAGAAGACACACAGCAGTAGCCCCATGGAACAGAGGAAGAGAGGGAGGGAACCAAGCCCATGGAACAGAGGAACAGAGGGAGGGAACCAAGCCCATGGAACAGAGGAACAGAGGGAGGGAACCAAGCCCATGGAACAGAGGAACAGAGGGAGGGAACCAAGCCCATGGAACAGAGGAACAGAGGGAGGGAACCAAGCCCATAGAACAGAGGGAGGGAACCAAGCCCATGGAACAGAGGAACAGGGGGAGGGAACCAAGCCCATGGAACAGAGGAACAGAGGGAGGGAACCAAGCCCATAGAACAGAGGGAGGGAACCAAGCCCATGGAACAGAGAAACAGGGGGAGGGAACCAAGCCCATGGAACAGAGGAACAGAGGGAGGGAACCAAGCCCATAGAACAGAGGAACAGAGGGAGGGAACCAAGCCCATAGAACAGAGGAACAGGGGGAGGGAACCAAGCCCATGGAACAGAGGAACAGAGGGAGGGAACCAAGTCCATGGAACAGAGGGAGGGAACCAAGCCCATGGAACAGAGGAACAGAGGGAGGGAACCAAGTCCATGGAACAGAGGGAGGGAACCAAGCCCATGCAAAGCTCTGTCTCATTTATTCACCGTCATGCCCAAGCACAGCCAATCTGATGAAGAAGATATTGTTTTATAATGCCGGGGTTAACCCCATGGCATGCAATTCATTTGATACCGGAGATAATCTCAATGCTCCATCTTATTCCAGCGTGTCAGCTGTTACAGGCGCTACCGTGGTAGCGTCTGTCTGTCATTAACGGAGGCGGTGTGTTAATGCACAATGTGCAACAATAAATCACCTCCCCCACTATGCTGGAGATGGATTATACTACTTTACACCAGGGACAAAATCACCTATATTAGTGAAAAGGCCCCTGTTATTTACCCGGCCAGAGAAAAAGAGAAAGAAAAAGAAAATAGCTTATTCTGGAAGGATTTGAGAGGGAGCTGTGTTGTGTGCTGTGGACATGGGAGCTGTGTTGTGTGCTGTGGACATGGGAGCTGTGTTGTGTGCTGTGGACATGGGAGCTGTGTTGTGTGCTGTGGACATGGGAGCTGTGTTGTGTGCTGTGGACATGGGAGCTGTGTTGTGTGCTGTGGACAGGGGAGCTGTGGTGTGTGTTGTGGACTGTGGACAGGGGAACTGTGTTGTGTACTCTGGACAGGGGAGCTGTGTTGTGTGCTGTGGACAGGGGAGCTGTGGTGTGTGTTGTGTACTCTGGACAGGGGAGCTGTGTTGTGTGCTGTGGACAGGGGAGCTGTGTTGTGTGCTGTCGACAGGGGAGCTGTGTCGTGTGCTGTGGACAGGGGAGCTGTGTTGTGTGCTGTGGACAGGGGAGCTGTGTTGTGTGCTGTGGACAGGGGAGCTGTGTCGTGTGCTGTGGACAGGGGAGCTGTGTCGTGTGCTGTGGACATGGGAGCTGTGTTGTGTGCTGTGGACAGGGGAGCTGTGCTGTGTGCTGTGGACAGGGGAGCTGTGTTGTGTGCTGTGGACAGGGGAGCTGTGTCGTGTGCTGTGGACAGGGGAGCTGTGTTGTGTGTTGTGTACTCTGGACAGGGGAACTGTGTTGTGTGCTCTGCACAAAGGAGCTGTGGTGTGTGTTGTGGACTGTGGACAGGGGAACTGTGCTGTGTACTCTGGACAGGGGAGCTGTGTTGTGTGCTGTGGACAGGGGAGCTGTGTCGTGTGCTGTGGACGGGGGAGCTGTGTTGTGTGCTGTGGACAGGGGAGCTGTGCTGTCTGCTGTGGACAGGGGTGCTGTGCTGTCTGCTGTGGACGGGGGAGCTGTGTTGTGTGCTGTGGACAGGGGAGCTGTGCTGTCTGCTGTGGACAGGGGAGCTGTGTCGTGTGCTGTCGACAGGGGAGCTGTGTCGTGTGCTGTGGACAGGGGAACTGTGTTGTGTACTCTGGACAGGGGAGCTGTGTCGTGTGCTGTCGACAGAGGAGCTGTGTCGTGTGCTGTTTACAGGGGAGCTGTGCCGTGTGCTGTCGACAGAGGAGCTGTGTCGTGTGCTGTGGACAGGGGAGCAGTGTTGTGTGCTGTGGACGGGGGAACTGTGTCGTGTGCTGTGGACGGGGGAGCTGTGTCGTGTGCTGTCGACAGAGGAGCTGTGTCGTGTGCTGTTTACAGGGGAGCTGTGCCGTGTGCTGTCGACAGAGGAGCTGTGTCGTGTGCTGTGGACAGGGGAGCAGTGTTGTGTGCTGTGGACGGGGGAACTGTGTCGTGTGCTGTGGACGGGGGAGCTGTGTCGTGTGCTGTCGACAGAGGAGCTGTGTCGTGTGCTGTTTACAGGGGAGCTGTGACTGCAGGAGTGTGATGTGGGAATGAGCATTGCCATCATTGTGTGTGCCTTCTGAAATGTAAACCCACATTTATTCCCCTGGTCTCAGGCTATATAGGCATTGCTCAATGTATACTTATAACTGCAGGACAGGCAGAGATTGCAACCACCTGCGGCTCAGCTGTAAGAAGAGAGAGACAGCAGGCACGGTACTGAGAGAGAGGAGAGGCTGGCCATGGTGAGAGGTGAGATGAGAGAGAGGGACATAATTACATGGCAGAGCAGAGGCTCATCCCTCCCTCCCCCATCCCCCCCAGCCTCCCACCGTAGACGTCTCACTCGGAGAGAAAACTATCTATCAGTCAAAGGTCAGGCCCTGTACTTAAGAGGCACAAAAGGCTGTAATTGTAAAATTAATACAACAGTAATCTGAATGGTACAACACATCATGGTACAGTAGCTCTAATACTAATGAAAGTTGTCTAGCTAAGGTCAGATACATGTTCGGTAACTCTTTTGCTGTTTGGAGTTGTGACACCCAAAAAACATTGTCAATAATATCAGTAGCTACATGCAAACAGTTTGAATCCCATGAATATGTTAAAAGCTATGCACTGTAGGCCTATGTACAAAAGTGTGATATTTCCAACTATTTTTCACATGTAAATTGGTTGGGTACACTAACTCTCCCACCCTCATAATGAAGAGAAACTCACTTTCCAAATGTCACTTTATAGACATGAGATGCCACAGAAACCAATAAATAATTCTCAAAATGAATGAAACCCAGAGAAAAGATTATGCTGCTTTTATAATGAATGTCCAAAGCAATATTTTATTGATATTCAAATCTTCTGGCTCAAAGACAGTGTGTCATATTCCCCAGAGGAGGTGTTTTAATATCCTTCTAAATGAATATCCACAGCAGGTTTATATCTATCCTCTATCTCACATTCAGTGGCGGTTCAGATGCTTCCATATCTGTGGTGGGGTTGACTTTGATGGGACACTAGTGAATAATGATTTCAAACCACTGCTACTGTACGATGCTGTTTATATTTTGTATCAACAGGGGTTAGGTAATGATTCATATTTTCAGTTCAATTGCTGTTGAAAATTGCATGGGAGATGGAGAGTTGTATATAACAGTTCGAGTTTGCCTGCCGCCTGCATCATTTCTCCTAACAGAGGGAAGGTCAACAACATATTTGACTTAATGGGATTTTAATTCCCTCTCAACAGTATTTATATTTCCGTAACCTCCCCTAGTCGTGTCTGAAAACACCCCTCTTAACTGTAGCCGAGTGCTGTTTTGTGCGTTCAGTAGACAGGCCCTCAGATTCTTAGCTAGCCCATCGGTTGGCTGTAGTGTTTGAGCAGCCCCATGGGTATGTGAGGAGAACTAAGGACGGCAGAAGCTCAAACCCTCTCTGAGCTCTGTTTTGTCTCGTCCGGCTGGTCGGCTCTGCTCACCTCAGTGGCCTGAGACGGTAGATAGCCCCCCAGGGTGTGTGGGGCGTACGTGTGCTGCCGTTTATCTGAATGCAGTCTGACAACAGGCCCTCGGCTACACAGCACATCAATATTAAAGGCAGGCTGAGAGCTGAGAGCAGACACCTTCAGGAGCCCCCTGATGGCCCCTGCCACGTAAACACACGCACAAATGTGTGCACGAACATACGCACACACACACATCTGATGGCCCCCTGCAAGGTCATAGGAGGACACGGTTTTATCAGCTGCTGCTTTGTCTGAATGACAAAACCTAAAACACAGTGCTAAGGAGACACATACAACCCCTCCTCTGTTTTGAAAATATGGTTAACTTGGACAACGTTCATCATTTCCCTGTATAGTTTACATTACAAGTAAGGGGCACAGCACTCCACTCCCCTCCTCCACTAAGCCAATGGGCTTTTGTGCATGAAGAACCCAACATTTCAATGACACTCCATTTCCCTCACTGTGTACTTAAAGACTGCAGCACGCCATGTTGAAGAGATGTTTCGAGAAGGTCTCATCTATTACATTTCAATCACTGACAGGTACTTGACACAACTGAACTAATCGCCAACAACAGGGGGACTCATTGTGAGTGAGAAACCCTCCTCTGCAGCCTTGGAGCCGAGTCCTACTGCAGTACCTGTCTGCTCCATGCAGCCAGCCCTGGGCTGCAGGCACCACTGGTCTCCAGAGCGGATCATTAGGTGCTCAGCTCAGCATTCAGGAAGCGGCCCCTTTCTTCTCTCTCCCTCAGTGACTACATAACTAGGTGTCTCATTAAATCACGCAACAGAGCACTAAACAGGGCTCAGTACACCGTTGGGCCAATAAGGTGCTAAGTGAAGCAGTCTGCGGCGCCTTGCGAGATGCACCGAGCGAGACCACATCCAAAAACAAACATGCAGTCCCCACTCTGTCAGTCCATTAGCAGGAGACAACAACGTGCTTGGTGATTGGCCAGGGTAATGGGGAATGACTTCCTGTTTACTCCTGAGGGCTCTAGTGGGGACAAGTAGCTAGTCTCCAAGCACTAATCCAGTGTCTTTTCATGTTGGGGTGGATGGATAGATGTTGGGGTGTGGTGTGATGGTGTATTCCCTCATCAGGAGCTGCAGTTCGCCTGTAATCTTTCCCACTTGTGTGTGAAGGTGGGGAGATTGGAGGCACAGAGAGGCGGTATTAATTTCCTGCTTTTTGGCAGGGCGCCCCTGGTGGCTCCGCTGGGACTCTAGCTCTAAAGCCTGTATTATGCTGGAGCTGCTACTGCTTCTCACACAGCCCAGCTGCTAATGAAATGAGGAAGTCCTCTGAGCTTCAGCTGCCTAACAGTCCTTGTTGTACGAGGAGGAGGCAGCTCTCATCATGGCCATGCAGGGACAGTGTTCGATATCAGCGCATGTACACTCAGTGTACAAACCATTTAGAGCATGACATAGACTCTTTCTATGTCATAGACTGACCAGGTGATCCCTTATTGATGTCACTTGTTAAATCCACATTTAAATGAGTGTAGATGAAGGGGAGGAGACAGGTTAAAGAATGATTTTTAAGCCTTCAGACTATTGTGAAATGGATTGTGCATGTGTGTCGTTCAGAGGGTGAATGGGCAAAACAAAAGAGTGTGTCAGCAACTGTAACGCTGCTGGGTTGATATTTTTTACCCCTTTTTCTCCCCAATTTCGTGATATCCAATTGGTAGTTACAATCTTGTCCCATCGCCGTAACTCCCCTGCGGACTCGGGAGAGGTGAAGGTCGAGAGCCTTGCTTCCTCCGAAACACGATCCTGCCAAGCAGCACTGTTTCTTGACACACTGCTCACTTAACCCGGAAGCCAGCCGCACCAATGTGTCGGAGGAAACACCATCCAGCTGGCGCCCGGCCCGCCACAAGGAGTTGCTAGAGCGCGATTGGACAAGATAATCCCGGCCGGCTAAACCCTGCCCTAACCCGGACAAAGCTGGGCCAATTGTGCGCTGCCTCATGGGTCTCACGGTCACGGCCAGCTGTGACACAGCCTGGGATCGAACAGCGGTCTGTCGTGACGCCTTAGACCGTTGTGCCACTCGGGAGGCCGCTGCTGGGTTTTCACGCTCAACAGTTTCTCATGGGTATCAAGAATGGACCACCACCCAAAGGACATCCAGCCAACTTGACACAACTGTGGGAAGCGTTGGAGTCAACATGGGCCCTGTGGAATTCTTACAACACCTTGTATAGTCTATACCCCCAACGAATTGAAGCTGTTCTGAGGGCAACTCAATATTAGGAAGGTGTTTCTAAGGTTTTATACACTCAGTGTATACGGAACAAAGAGAACTGGGTGAGATGAAGTTTCACCCTCAAAAGCTTAGGGGGAGTTCTGGGGTTGACCCACGTCCCCTGACTGTCGGCGACGTTCCTCCCATAACAAGCTCTACACTTCACCATAGGGCAGGTAGAGGAGAGAGCTGCAGAAGACCAGGTACATCCAATATGTGATCATATGCAGCATATACCACATGGAAGTGTAGCAGAGTGTGATCAGGGTCAGAGGGGAATCTCCCCGACCCTGAATATTGGTCATTACCTATAGGGTCCATACACAGTCACTTATTATAACCATGTCCTGTCCCTCGTCCTATCCTAAACCTTCCTGAAGATACCTGTCCTCCCCATGAGCATCACTGTGGCAATTCTATTAGTTATTGCATCAAACCCAGCACAGGGAAATCCAAACTGTGATGTGTCAATAAACCTCCATTAGTTTCAATCACAACCTCTCTCTATGAGGGGAATGGGAGTGATACAGAGTAAGGAGAACGCTGTGCACTGAAACATGTCATCTGTCATGCCTGGACGCATGCCACCTCCCCTCACTCACTCTTACATGATGTCCCGGCTGAGCCAGAACTGTCAACACTATACTTCAACATAGCAACATACCATGCTATGGCCATGTGCCTTGTCAATGGTATAATTATTGGCTATCAACACAACAAACAAAAATCAACATGGCCAAATCACAAACACAAACTGCCGCTAACTGTGATCTGTCCTAACACCCTGATTCCACTTCCCTCCCATACTGTGTGCAGTCCTGTGGGATATCACACTCTTTCCCTTCCCCCAGTTAGAGTCCAGCTAGCTTCGGCCAAGAAAGCAGTGCAGCTCCAAGTCCTAGTGTCCACCCAGTCCAGCTGCTCTGTCTGTCTGTCCAGCCTGAGGACTGGCAGCCCCCTCATGGTCTGTGTTTATATAGGAATCCCAATTCGGATATTTTTGGTCTTTTGACCAATCACATAAAGTCTTTTCACATCAGATATTTTTCAGAGCTGATCTGATTGGTCAAAAGACCAATTAGTGAAAATAAATATAAGAATTGGGCTGCCTGTGTAAACGCAGCCATGGTGCCTCGCCTTCTGTTCACAAGTACTCTGTGTTTGCTCTTCATTACAGCACTCTGTGCCGCCAACTGGTCCCTCTCTCTCTCTCTCTCCTCCATCTCTTCCTTCCTTTACCGTGATGGACTGAGGCCAAGTCTTCCAGAACTTAACTAATGTGCAGCCTCCCCCCCTACTTCCATCTCTCCGAGGTAAGAGCAGTCTCCTCACCTGGAGACAGAGGGGTCTGTGTGCAGTCTGTTCATCTCAGCCCCCCCCCCTACTTCCATCTCTCTGACGTAAGAGCAGTCTCCTCACCTGGAGACAGAGGGTCTGTGTGCAGTCTGTTCATCTCAGCCTCTCCCCCCCCCTACTTCCATCTCTCCGAGGTAAGAGCAGTCTCCTCACCTGGAGACAGAGGGTCTGTGTGCAGTCTCCCCACTACTTCCATCTCTCCGAGGTAAGAGAAGTCTCCTCACCTGGAGACAGAGGGGTCTGTGTGCAGTCTCCCCACTACTTCCATCTCTCCGAGGTAAGAGCAGTCTCCTCACCTGGAGACAGAGGGGTCTGTGTGCAGTCTGTTCATCTCAGGCGCCCGCACCAACCCTGTTCTTTTATTTACCAGCATGTGCATTATTCATCACAATTTAGTCGTGCGCAAGTCAATGGAAGAAAATGACAAGCAATATTATAAGCAAGGTTGAGCTCCATCCTCAAAGAAAACATGATGAATAAAACACAGTGAAGGAATTCATCTGCTTAAATAAACATTTGTATGATTCATTGGTACAGCGCTGTGTTGGGCAGATAGATAAACAGGTTGAAGGCAGAACTGTCCTTTGTTTCCGCACAGCTGCTTCTGCTCAGAGGAAAACTGACTGAAAATTGAGAGCAGCACTACTGTCTGTCTGTCGGTCTTTAAGAGGAGAGGCACTTCGGTCTGTCTTTAAGAGGAGAGGCAGTACTGTCTGTCTGTAAGAGGAGAGACTACTGTCGGTCTTTAAGAGGAGAGGCACTTCGGTCTGTCTTTAAGAGGAGAGGCAGTACTGTCTGTCTGTCTTTGAGGAGAGGCAGTACTGTCTGTCTGTAAGAGGAGAGACTACTGTCTGTCTGTAAGAGGAGAGGCAGTACTGTCTGTCTGTAAGAGGAGAGACTACTGTCTGTCTGTAAGAGGAGAGACTACTGTCTGTCTGTAAGAGCAGAGACTACTGTCTGTCTGTAAGAGGAGAGACTACTGTCTGTCTGTAAGAGGAGAGACTACTGTCTGTCTGTAAGAGGAGAGACTACTGTCTGTCTGTAAGAGGAGAGACTACTGTCTGTCTGTAAGAGGAGAGACTACTGTCTGTCTGTAAGAGGAGAGACTACTGTCTGTCTGTAAGAGGAGAGACTACTGTCTGTCTGTAAGAGGAGAGGCAGTTCTGTCTGTAAGAGGAGAGGCAGTTCTGTCTGTAAGAGGAGAGACTACTGTCTGTCTGTAAGAGGAGAGACTACTGTCTGTCTGTAAGAGCAGAGACTACTGTCTGCCTGTAAGAGCAGAGACTCTACTGTCTGTCTGCCTGTAAGAGCAGAGACTCTACTGTCTGTCTGCCTGTAAGAGCAGAGACTCTACTGTCTGTCTGCCTGTAAGAGCAGAGACTCTACTGTCTGTCTGCCTGTAAGAGCAGAGACTCTACTGTCTGTCTGCCTATAAGAGGAGAGGCACTACTGTCTGTCTGTCTGCCTGTAAGAGGAGAGGCACTACTGTCTGTCTGTCTGCCTGTAAGAGGAGAGGCACTACTGTCTGTCTGTCTGCCTGTAAGAGGAGAGGCACTACTGTCTGTCTGTCTGCCTGTAAGAGGAGAGGCACTACTGTCTGTCTGTCTGCCTTTAAGAGGAGAGGCACTACTGTCTGTCTGTCTGCCTTTAAGAGGAGAGGCACTACTGTCTGTCTGTCTGCCTGTAAGAGGAGAGGCACTACTGTCTGTCTGTCTGCCTTTAAGAGGAGAGACTACTGTCTGTCTGTAAGAGGAGAGGCAGTTCTGTCTGTAAGAGGAGAGGCAGTTCTGTCTGTAAGAGGAGAGACTACTGTCTGTCTGTAAGAGGAGAGACTACTGTCTGTCTGTAAGAGCAGAGACTACTGTCTGCCTGTAAGAGCAGAGACTCTACTGTCTGTCTGCCTGTAAGAGCAGAGACTCTACTGTCTGTCTGCCTGTAAGAGCAGAGACTCTACTGTCTGTCTGCCTGTAAGAGCAGAGACTCTACTGTCTGTCTGCCTGTAAGAGCAGAGACTCTACTGTCTGTCTGCCTATAAGAGGAGAGGCACTACTGTCTGTCTGTCTGCCTGTAAGAGGAGAGGCACTACTGTCTGTCTGTCTGCCTGTAAGAGGAGAGGCACTACTGTCTGTCTGTCTGCCTGTAAGAGGAGAGGCACTACTGTCTGTCTGTCTGCCTTTAAGAGGAGAGGCACTACTGTCTGTCTGTCTGCCTTTAAGAGGAGAGGCACTACTGTCTGTCTGTCTGCCTGTAAGAGGAGAGGCACTACTGTCTGTCTGTCTGCCTGTAAGAGGAGAGGCACTACTGTCTGTCTGTCTGCCTTTAAGAGGAGAGGCACTACTGTCTGTCTGTCTGCCTTTAAGAGGAGAGGCACTACTGTCTGTCTGTCTGCCTTTCAGAGGAGAGGCACTACTGTCTGTCTGTCTGCCTTTAAGAGG
The DNA here is from genome assembly GCF_029448725.1 of Salvelinus fontinalis. Classification (NCBI taxonomy): domain Eukaryota; kingdom Metazoa; phylum Chordata; class Actinopteri; order Salmoniformes; family Salmonidae; genus Salvelinus; species Salvelinus fontinalis. The sequence goes on from NC_074699.1 coordinate 28,701,322, forward strand.
AGAGGCACTACTGTCTGTCTGTCTGCCTTTAAGAGGAGAGGCACTACTGTCTGTCTGTCTGCCTTTAAGAGGAGAGGCACTACTGTCTGTCTGTCTGCCTTTAAGAGGAGAGGCACTACTGTCTGTCTGTCTGCCTTTAAGAGGAGAGGCACTACTGTCTGTCTGTCTGCCTTTAAGAGGAGAGGCACTACTGTCTGTCTGTCTGCCTTTAAGAGGAGAGGCACTACTGTCTGTCTGTCTGCCTTTAAGAGGAGAGGCACTACTGTCTGCCTTTAAGAGGAGAGGCACTACTGTCTGTCTGTCTGCCTTTAAGAGGAGAGGCACTACTGTCTGTCTGTCTGCCTTTAAGAGGAGAGGCACTACTGTCTGTCTGTCTGCCTTTAAGAGGAGAGGCACTACTGTCTGTCTGTCTGCCTTTAAGAGGAGAGGCACTACTGTCTGTCTGTCTGCCTTTAAGAGGAGAGGCACTACTGTCTGTCTGTCTGCCTTTAAGAGGAGAGGCACTACTGTCTGTCTGTCTGCCTTTAAGAGGAGAGGCACTACTGTCTGCCTTTAAGAGGAGAGGCACTACTGTCTGTCTGTCTGCCTTTAAGAGGAGAGGCACTACTGTCTGTCTGTCTGCCTTTAAGAGGAGAGGCACTACTGTCTGTCTGTCTGCCTTTAAGAGGAGAGGCACTACTGTCTGTCTGTCTGCCTTTAAGAGGAGAGGCACTACTGTCTGTCTGTCTGCCTTTAAGAGGAGAGGCACTACTGTCTGTCTGTCTGCCTTTAAGAGGAGAGGCACTACTGTCTGTCTGTCTGCCTTTAAGAGGAGAGGCACTACTGTCTGCCTTTAAGAGGAGAGGCACTACTGTCTGTCTGTCTGCCTTTAAGAGGAGAGGCACTACTGTCTGTATGTCTGCCTTTAAGAGGAGAGGCACTACTGTCTGTCTGTCTGCCTTTAAGAGGAGAGGCACTACTGTCTGTCTGTCTGCCTTTAAGAGGAGAGGCACTACTGTCTGTCTGTCTGCCTTTAAGAGGAGAGGCACTACTGTCTGTCTGTCTGCCTTTAAGAGGAGAGGCACTACTGTCTGTCTGTCTGCCTTTAAGAGGAGAGGCACTACTGTCTGTCTGCCTTTAAGAGGAGAGGCACTACTGTCTGTCTGCCTTTAAGAGGAGAGGCACTACTGTCTGCCTTTAAGAGGAGAGGCACTACTGTCTGTCTGTCTGTCTGTCTGTCTGTCTGTCTGTCTGTCTGTGTCTGTCTGTCAGAGAAGAGACAGTACTGTCTGTCTGTCTGTCTGTCAGAGAAGAGGCAGTACTGTCTGTCTGTCTGTCTGTCAGAGAAGAGGCAGTACTGTCTGTCTGTCTGTCTGTCAGAGAAGAGGCAGTACTGTCTGTCTGTCTGTCTGTCTGTCAGAGAAGAGGCAGTACTGTCTGATGTCTTCTCAAAGAGAAAGGTAATGTTTCTATTCAACACATAGATGAGAAGGGAGGTGTCAGTTAAAATATGAAAAATAAGACTCCTAATTTTGTATTGAAACGTGTCTCTGTTCATTAAGATTTGTTGTGGATAGCCCCCTGACTAATTAATATGGCGCAAGGTGGTCTTCTTGTACTCGCATTAAAAAGTATTTCTATGCATCATCAGGCTTTTTAATCCTGGCGACGATAGATATGTTAAGGGATCATACAGCACATGTATAATTTAACAGTGTTCTCTTTATTATTGCAGGTGAAAAATGAATTCTTTATCACGTCTCCCCGCTTTGAACCGAAACAGCTCCTCCCCAAACAGTTGAAAGGTAGCTACTGCATGATCCCATCTCTTTAAAACCATGTCTCAGTGGAATCCTAGATAAAAGTCATTCCTCTCCATCTGTCACTCATACCCAACCACAGGGTTGGAAGAGTATTCCTTGTTGGCAATGAATACTATGATGAGTATGTCATCAGCTGCACGTCCCATCTCTCCATCTCTCCCATCCCTCTCCCTCCCTCCATCCCTCTCCCTCCCTCCATCCCTCCCTCTCACCCTGCCCACCATCCAATTTATTGGACGTCTAATTGATTTATTCATTCTTCCGCTCAATGTGAGTGTACCATTCAAATGTGGTATTTTGTGGCGTTATCTCCGTGTGAAAACCTCTTCACTCTATCTGCGTTAGGTGAGATCAGCTGTGACTCATCATCAGGAGGAATCTCATTACAATCTCTTGGATGGAAGGTGTCTTTTCTCTGACCCCTTTTCTTCCACCCAGTACTCTGGTGCAAAGATTTACAACCCCAGTCCCCTGCAGTAAAGAACGGGTGGGCTGGGTCGCTCAGCTCCTGGTTGGCTCAGGTTCTAATCTCTATCTGGAACAAACTGTGAGTCTCAAAGAGACTGTGGGTCAAGGGAAGAGAACGGCAGGTTATGGAATGAACACACGCATGCGAGCACGCAAACATGCTCACGCATACAAACACATATTCTTACACTCAAGCACACACATACTCACACACACACACTCACACACACACACTCACACACACATACTCACACACACACACGAACATGCACATACACATACACTATAAATAGCTAGCTCTACCAACCTCCCAGCTTTGTGGGTCAGTGGCTGCTTGCTATTGATCTTTAGACATTACAGTGAATAAAAACACCTTTGCCCTGACAGCAACTTGGTTGTTTCTGTGCTCGCCCCGCGATGAGGCTGACCTTAAACTAATTCTGTGTGAACGAATGCAGTGGTGTGGAATAGGGCAACGCCGCTCGGCGCCATCCTTCCTGATTTATAACAGCTATCCTCCCTACAGATTGATTTATTCTACAGTTAGAGTATATTTTCCTCAGAGACACACTTTAGCAATCTCCTCTAAGAGGCTCTGGATGGCTACATGAGACTAGGTCTGCATCCTAAATGGCACCCTATCCCTTTATAATGCACTACGTTTGACCAGGGCCCATAGGGCTACATAGGGCTCTGGTCAAAAGTAGTGCACTATAGGGAATAGGGTGCAGTTTGGGACGCAGCTTCGGAGCTCCCAAGGGCGTGCTGATACCAGGGACTTAAGGGCAGGCATGAGAAAACATGTCCAATCAAGGTGTGAGTGTGTAAGGCACCAACACCAACACTACCTGACCTCTGTGGAAGCGTGGTGAATCATATTTCTCCTCTTAGTTGTAAAGTGCTGAGGTAGTGAAAAGCAGGGAGCGTAGGGTACAATGGGCCTTTGTGTCACCGGGTATTCTGGGTAATAGGATTGGTTGAGGAGTTGAATGTATCATGGTAATCTGGTGAACAGGGAAAGAGAAATGTGATTGGTACAATCTTCTTAGGGTCTTTTTTCCCTGGTTCAGTAGAAATGTTCTATTTTTATACTACAGGTCTAGGATGAGAGGTCTAGGATGAAAGGTCTAAGATGAAAGGTCTAGGATAAGAATTCTAGGATTAGTTTTTCTTCCTCATGTTTCTTATATTCATTTCCTCTTGCCACACAGTGAACTGTGTTCCTGTTGAGAATGACATACCCAAAAGCCTTTCATTTTCAGCCGTCTGATAACATGACGTGGTAGAACCAACTTTAGCATATCGTCCTTTGCAATCCTTTTGTCTACAGGACTTCTCTGATGTTTAGACTTCCGATGCTACTGGCCCATTCTGTAAATATTTCCATGGTGTGTCAATGTCATACAATTCTAGCAACTACTGTATGTACCAATAGCAATTGCATTACTGTACCTACTGTATCCTGGATTCAGTATTTCAACAGTATATCTAACATCTGTTCTACCAGTCTTGTTTGGAATCACAACTAATTGGTTGATCTGAAACATATAGTAGTTCTCAACAATTAGATTGTGCATTGTTGACAAACGGTCTTTAAACCGCTTAAGTATCGTACCCTTTTTTAAAAAAATGTTAATCTAAAATGACCCAGATCTAACTGCTTGTAGCTCAGGACCTGAAGCAAGGATATACATATTCTTGATACCATTTGAAAGGAAACACTTTGACGTTTGTGGAAATGTGAAATGAATGTATGAGAATATAACACATTAGATCTGGTTAAAGATAATACGAACAAAAAATTGTGTTTTTTTGTTATTTTTTTCTGCATCATCTTACTTTCTGAAAGGAGTCTAGGTGTAATTGAGATTTTGGCCACAAGATGGCAGCAGTGTGTGTGCAAAGTTTCAGACTGATCCAGTGAAGAATTAAATTACTGCACAATATTTTGTATCAAGTCTGACAGGAGTTTTCCCAAATGTGCCGAATTGGTCAATTGATACATTTTCAAGTACATAACTATAGAGAACACACAAAAATGCTATGGTAATACGAATGTTAAGTTTACACACTCCCAGAAATGTCATACATGATGGATCATTAGCTTATACACTAACTTTCACACATCTAGATGGCCGGGTGGAGTGGGTGTGGAGTCAGAGACAGCAGTGGGGTCAAACTGTAGACCCCAGTTCATACATTTGAACATAAACATTTATTTTATCAAACAAAACTATCCCAAAAAAACTATGCTACATTTTATCTCTGGTGCCCTCAGGATAACAAATCAGAGCAAGATTACTGAATGTAAGTACATTATTTACCTTCAGAGGTGAATGTATCAAACCAGTTGCCGTGATAAGTTTTTGTTCTTGTGCACTCTCCTCAAACAATAGCATGATATTTTTTCACTGTAATAGCTACTGTTAATTAAACACTGTTGTTAGATTAGCAAGAATTTAAGCTTTCTGCCCACATAAGACATGTCTATGTCCCGGAAAGTTGGCTGTTGTATACAACGTCATTCTAGTCACATTAGCGCACGTTAGCAACAACCGTCCCGGTTTAAGGACACCCATCCCGTAGAGGTTAAACTAGCACCCAAACAAGAAGAAGTTATTAGCGTGTCAGTCTGATTATAGTGTTTGTCTCAGTTAGACTGCTGCTATTGGATGTTTCTGTTGGGGTGTTTCTCACCTTCCCATCATGTTTTCTCTCGCCACAGCACACACTGCCGATGTGCACACTATAGAGAGTACGGGGCCATCTGCTTCAAAGCCTTCTCATGTTTCTCCCCTCTCTCCTTTTAGCAGGTATCTTTTATCCTCTTAACTGAATTAATGCAGTGGCTCTTTCTCTCAGTACAGCTGACGGCTGTAACATCTGCTCTACCAAGGCTGCCGGGCCAGTCAGTTCAAGAGGGAGAAGAAGCAGGAAGAAGCCCGAGCCAAAAAAGTTAGATCTGATAACATGGAGGTTTTGGATTTTGTTACTTTGGCCCTGAATTGATAGATTCCTCAAAGTGTTTATCTAAGAAAAGTGTTTACAAACAAAACAAAAAAATCTTCTTCCCTCCTTTGTGTTTTAACTTCTTATCCCTGGGGGCAGTATTGAGTAGCTTGTATGAATTAGGTGCTCAGAGTAAACTGCCTGCTACTCAGTCCCAGAGGCTAAGATATGCATATTATTTGGATAGAAAACACTCTGAAGTTTCTAAAACTGTTTGAATGATGTATGTGAGTATAACAGAACTCATATGGCAGACAAACACCTGAGAAAAAATCCAACCAGGAAATGGGAAATCTGAGGTTTGTAGGTTTGCCTATCCAATATACAGTGTCTATGTGGTCATATTGCACTTCCTAAGGCTTCCACTCGATGTCAACAGTTTAGAACCATGTTTGATGCTTCTACTGTGAAGGAGGGGGGAATATGAACTGATTGAGTCAGGGGTCTGGCAGAGTGCCACGAGCTCACTCAGGCGCACCCCCGTGAGAGTTAGCTGCGTTCCATCGCATTTCTACAGACAAAGGACTTCTCCGGTTGAAACACTATTGAATATTTATGTTAAAAACATCCTAAAGATTGATTCTATACATTGTTTGACATGTTTCTACGAACTGTAATGGAATTTCTTGACTTTTCGTCTGGCCTGCACGTCATCAATTTGGATTTTGGAACTAAACGCGTGAACAAAAAGGAGGTATTTGGACATAAATTATGGACGTTATTGAACAAAACATACATGTATTGTGTAACATGAAGTCCTATGAGTGTCATCTGATGAAGATCATCAAAGGTTAGTGATTCATTTTATCTCTATTTCTGCTTTTTGTGACTCCTCTCTTTGGCTGGAAAAATGTCTGTGTTTTTCTGTGACTAGGTACTGACCTAACATAATCAGATGGTGTGCTTTTGTCGTAAAGCCTTTTTGAAATCGGACACTGTGGTGGGATTAACAACAAGTTTATCTTTAAAATGGTGTAAAATACTTGTATGGTTGAGGATTTTTAATTATGAGATTTCTGTTGTTTGAATTTGGCGCCCTGTACTTTCATTGGCTGTTGTCAAGTCGATCCCGATTAACCATAACAAAAGAAAGACTCCTTTCAGATTACATATTTGGCAGTGATGCCACTGTCAGCTGGGCAATGCCAAAGACGTAATTCTAAAAAGCTATTCAAGAATGAATTCTGGGAATTAATTTCCTCTGTCATCACTAGTATGGATAACTCCTCTGATTTTGGTCTTGTATATCAACTATATGTGCTGTATTATTATGTGCTGTGATGGCTATTCAATGTCAGAGTCACCCAAAGGTCAAGAGCCAATTGTAGTGTGGATTGTTCAGGGCCTGTTTGGGATAAGAGGGTTGAAAGACCTGGAGGTTGAGATGGAGGGCAGGGTCCTCTGAGACTGCTGGTGGTTAGAATGAGAATGAGACAGAACAGGATAACCATTTGAAGAGATATATAAAGTTTCCCTATGCTTACTCTATGTATTCCATATCCATGTACACCACCGGTCAAAAGTTTTAGAACACCTATTCATTCAAGGGTTTTTCTTTATTTTTACTATTTTCTACATTGTAGAATAATAGTGAAGATATCAAAACTATGAAATAACACATAAGGAATCATCTAGTAACCAAGAAAGTGTTAAACAAATCAAAATATATTTTATATTTTGGATTCTTCAAAGTAGCCACCCTTTGATGACAGCTTTGCACACTCTTGGGATTCTCTCAACCAGCTTCACCTGGAATGCTTTTCCAACAGTTGAAGGAGTTCCCACATATGCTGAGCACTTGTTGGCTGCTTTTCCTTCACTCTACGGTCCGACTCATCCCAAACCATCTCAATTTGTTTGAGGTTGGGGAATTGTGGAGGCCAGGTCATCTGATGCAGCACTCCATCACTCTCATTCTTGGTCAAATAGCACTTACTCAGCCTGGAGGTGTGCTGGGTCATTGTCCTGTTTAAAAACACATGACAGTCCCACTAAGCCCAAACCAGAGGGGATGGCGTATCGCTGCAGAATGCTGTGGTAGCCATGCTGGATAAGTGTGCCTTGAATTCTAAATAAATCACAAACAGTGTCACCAGCAAAGCACCCCCACACCCCAACACCTCCTACTCCATGCTTTACGGTGGGAAATGCACATGCAGGGATCATCCGATGTCATAAGGTGAATGCACCAATTTGTAAGTCGCTCTGGATAAGAGCGTCTGCTAAATGACTTAAATGTAAATGTAAATGTAAATCCGTTCACCCACACCGCGTCTCACAAAGACACAGCGGTTGGAACCAAAAATCTCCAATTTGGACTCCAGACCAAAGGACACATTTCCACCGTTTTAAGCAAGTCTCTTCTTATTTTTGGTTTCCTTTAGTAGTGGTTTCTTTGCAGCAATTCGACTATGAAAGCCTGATTCATGCAGTCTCCTCTGAACAGTTGAACAATTTCTGATGCTGGTAACTAATGAACTTATCCTCTGCAGCGGAGGTAACTCTGGGTCTTCCATCCCTGTGGCGGTGCTCATGAGAGCCAGTTTCATCATACCGTGTGGCTCAGTTGGTAGAGCATGGCGCTTGCAACGCCAGGGTTGTGGGTTCAATTCCCACGGGGGGACCAGGATGAATATGTATGAACTTTCCAATTTGTAAGTCGCTCTGGATAAGAGCGTCTGCTAAATGACGTAAATGTAAATAGAGCTTGATGGCTTTTATGACTGCACTTGAAGAAACATTCAAAGTTCTTGAAATGTTCCGTATTGACTGACATTCATGTCTAAAAGTAATGATGGACAATCGTTTTCGCTTTGCTTATTTGAGCTGTTCTTGCAATAATATGGACTTGGTCTTTTACCAAATAGGGATGTCTTCTGTATACCCCCTACCTGTCACAACACAACTGATTGGCTAAAAACGCATTAAGAAGGAAAGAAATTCCACAAATTAACTTTTAACAAGGCACACTTGTTAATTGAAATGCATTCCAGGTGACTACCTCATGAAGCTGGTTGAGAGAATAACAAGAGTGTGCAAAGCTGTCATCAAGGCAATGGGTGGCTACTTTGAAGAATCTCAAATGTAAAATATATTTTGATTTGTTTAACACTTTTTTGATTACTACATGATTCCATGTGTTATTTCATAGTTTTGATGTCTTCACTATTATTCTACAATGTAGACAATAGTAAAATAAAGAAAAACCCTTGAATGAGTAGGTGTTCTCAAACTTTAGTTAGTAGTGTACATATTCCCAAAACTTTAAAAAACCATACCGAACCATCATTACTTTCTCTAGGTTAATTCTCCGGTACAAATTAAATCCCCCAAACTCACAGACACATCATTTTAGAGAGACAGGACCATTGCTTTGTTTCATCAACCATAATGTAGGCATCTGTCACAGATTATTTAAGTAAAGTCTTTCACACTCACTGCCCCCCCCCCCCCCCCCCAAAGCTAACAAAAACTCACAAGAAGGATGTCATCTAAAGTAGAAGAAGTACATTTACCCAGTAGAAAACAGTAGAAACGGCCTATTTCATTCAATACACATACATACTGTACAGTTTTAGGATCTTAAGTTGATCACCCTAATGTAAGGACATTTAAAAAGCCTTCTGAAGATTGTAATTTCCACTTTGACATGTCAGATTTGATTTTCCCTTACAGAAAATATATCAACCCCTACAAAAATGCCCATTAATTATAACCAACATGATAATTAACATTTCCTGTAGCTGTAGCAAACTGGCTCAAATTAAGATCCTACATCTGTAATGTTTCAACCATTTATTCCACATTTCCCACTGCAATATAAGAGGAATGGACAAGAACAAGGTTTAAGATATTAAAGCTGATGGACAAATGAAGTTGATATCCAGTCACTGGAGAGGAGGGTAGACTGTGTAGGAAGCCTCTGAACAGGGCGTCAGATCCAAACTGAAATGCATTCCTAGAATGTGGACTGTGTACTGTGCAGTGTAGAGATACAGGAGAGTGGGGATATCAAAGGACATTATGAAGGTTTCCTTCCTTATCATACTGTGTTTACAAGGGGAAAGGGAGACACAGGGGAGTGGGGATATCAAAGGACATTATGAAGGTTTCCTTCCTTATCATACTGTGTTTACAAGGGGAAAGGGAGACACAGGGGAGTGGGGATATCAAAGGACATTATGAAGGTTGCCTTCCTTATCATACTGTGTTTACAAGGGGAAAGGGAGACACAGGGGAGTGGGGATATCAAAGGACATTATGAAGGTTGCCTTCCTTATCATACTGTGTTTACAAGGGGAAAGGGAGTCTTCCTGTATGCTACAGATTGGCCTTCTCTATCACTGACAACAAGGGACCGGATAGACACAGAAGCATTCTTCTAGTCAGTTGGGCCTTGAGTTACAGTGAAAGAATTGACCATGAGACACTGGGAAGAAATAATAATAGATCTACACAGACAGACACTTCGATACATCTCAAAGCCTCGACTGGAGCAACAGAGTCTGAAAACAGCTATTTTTAGGACTCTATTGTTGAAAATTCTGCTTTGTTCCCAACAAACTAGCCCATTGAAATGTTTTTATTGTGTGTATCATGCATATTAATTGTTATGCTGTTTAATATTGTTATTGTGTTCTGAGAAGAAATCCTTTCAGAGAACCTCTTCCCAGCTGCCCTAATTTCAGTTGAGAGGAGAGTGTTGGCTGCCAGTCAGTCGCCTGCCCGCCAGTCTGCACGGTTTTGTGTCGCTGTATTACGAAAACATTAACAGCATTAGAGAGGCGAGAATTGAAAAGGGCAGCTTCGCCCTCAAGATGCAGCAGCCTGATAACAACACGCACAGATGATATGACATCAGAGAACGTGCTAAAGTGATTCATGGTCCAGATGTCTTGATCTGCCTGTATGACAACATACAGCCTAATACTTTTACACTGAGCATAGGCTATAGGCAATAGGCATTGTTAGCCACAGGCAGGAGTGTGGGATAGTAGAGGAGGAAGTAGATATTTGTAATGGAGTTTAGGGCTCATCATTATATTCACAGTAGGACAGTTATACAGTGCCATGCACTTTAGGAATGAGATGAACCTGGATATCCAAAGTGATTCCTGAGCTGAATATGTAAGAATATGTGGAACTAACTCCCTCCACCTTTGCCACTGCCCTGGATAAGAGTTTATACACATGCTTAAAGATGTAATGAGGTATTATTCACCCTAGTGTCATTATTAATGGTTACGCTCCTCACAGCCGGTAGCCATATTATCATCATAGACAAATGCATATTAGCATTGACAAGCACCAATGACCTTGGCAAAAAATTCAGATTAAGCTATCTCTCTGTTTTATGATTGTATGTTTTTCCTGTATGCAATCTAATGTAAGATTCTCAGGGCCAAACATCTACAGTATAGGCTTACAGCTGACTAGATATTGTTACACAATATAATTGGTTAAACATGTGTCAGAATCGTTCCATGTTAAAAAGAAAATAAACCATTGAAAGGCTATAATCCCACAGTCACAGTACATAAAGAGGCTGCTGTCTATTCTCTAGGATGATGCAAGTAAGCATTGTGCATGGAGGAGGAAGAGGGGGTCGCAGCTAAAGATGTATTATGCAGAGTGAGTTACATTAATAAGAAATTAATAACTAAATCTCATAGAAATGATGGTCCAAGCATCTGAGAAGAGACCGATTGGAATTACAGGTTCATAAGTGATTGGTAAAGTAAAACCATAGAGATATGCCATAGAGATATGCAACAGAGAAAACATTTGAATCCCTTTGTTTGTACAGAATAGTGAGACAATTCCTTACTGTTGAGACCAATCTGGCAGTGCCATACAAGGTATTTGTTAGGGTGACTGGAGGAACCACATAGGCATCTTAAATGTTTCAGTAGCTATTGCTTAGAGTTTTAAACAAAGGCCAAGCACAGAGATGTCTGCTGATTACCCTGCATTTACATAATCATAGAAACGTACCCTGCCAATGTGCTGTGCTGTGACTATTCCTTTGGATATTAAAAACAAAAAACTATGTTTTAAGTGAGAATAGGCATTGGTCTGAAGCCAAAAAAAAGAAAGGAAATTCACATGAGCACCACAATGCCTATCCCATGCTCTACCAAGGGTTTCCAGCACACAGCTTTGACCTACTACAGTAGCTATGTTGGTATTGCACTTTAAACTATGTGTAGGCAGGTTGCTTAGGATTCAAACCTTCTCAAACAGCCTAATTCATGCTCTTAGAGGATGTAGTTCCACAATAATGTGATTTGTACTGCACACAAGGTAAAGTATTGGATTCTTAACATACCACAGTAAAACATTATCACATTAAGCAACCTTTTCATGCTTTTTTTTATTAAATGAAAGCAAACTTTGCTTTTATAATTACAAGACCCTCAGGCTTGATTGAGCTGTTTTGTTTTGTAATAATGTGGTGCATGCATGTATTTCCTTAAACCCAGTGATTTAAAGTACTTATATAAAAATACTTCAAAGTGCTACTTAAGTCGTTTTTTGGGGTATCTGTACTTTACTTTTCTGTTATATTTTTTTTATCAACTTTCACATTTACTTCACTACATTCCTAAAGAAAATAATGTACTTTTTACTCCATACATTTTCCTTGACACCCAAAAGTACTTGTTACATTTTGAATGCTGAGCAGGACAGGAAAATGGTCAAATTCACACACTTATCAAGAGAACATCAATGGTCATCCCTACTGCCTCTGATCTGGCAGATTCACTAAACACACATGCTTTGTTTGTAAATGATGTCTGAGTGTTGGAGTGTGTTTTTATTTTTTTTAAAGTAATACAAGAGGGGCTCTCGAGTGGCGCAGTGGTCTATGGTACTGCATCGCAGTGCTAGGGGCATCACTACAGACCCTGGTTTGTTCCCGGGCTGTATCACAACCGGCCGTGATCGGGAGTGTCATAGGACGGCGTACAATTGGCCCAATATCGTCCAGGTTAGGGGAGGGTTTGGTCATTGCGCTCTAGCAACTTCTTGTGGCGGGCTGGGAGCCTGCAGGCTGACCTCAATCGTCAGGTGAACAGTGTTTCCTCTGACACGTTGGTGCGACTGGCTTCCGGATTAAGCAGGCAGGTGTTAAGAAGCGCGGTTTGGTGGGTCATGTTTTGGAGGATGCATGACTCGACCTTTGCCTCCCGAGCCCGTTGGGGAGTTGCAGCGATGAGGAAAGATCAAAATTGGGAAGAAAAATGGGGTAAAAAAGAAAATATATATATATAACAATACAAGAAAATGGTGCCGTTTGGTTTGCTTAATATAAGCAATTTGAAATGATTTATACTTTTGTATATTTCAGCAATTACATTTACTTTTGATACTTAACTATATTTAAAACCAAATACTTTTAGACTTTTACTCAAGTAGTATTTTACTGGGTGACTTTTCACTTTTTGAGAATTTTTTTTATTTTATGAAGGTATCTTTACCTTTACTCAAGTATGACAATTGGGTAGTTTTTCCACCACTGCTTAAACCTATATTTTAGCAATACATGTCATTGAAAAAAATAACCATAATAACATCCTTTTTTGGTCAACAGGTGAATGTATGTTGGACACAGTAGCCCAGATAGATAGAGCCTGTCTACGTTCCTGATCTCTGTAACTGTTAGCTTACCTGAGTAATATTGACGTAAGTTCAGAAGCACTTGTGTTTCAAACATGGTTGTGTTTTATCAATTGTTGTGCTGATCAATTCACAGTGCATTACCTTTGTCAAAATAATATGCCGCTTAAAGTTATGTTGGTACTTAAATGCATTTTTTCAATAAAGATGGTGACGCAACAATAATACACATTTAGAATAGGCCTATATCTAAAAATACATACAGCCAAATGATATACAGTTGAAGTCCGAAGTTTACATACACCTTAGCCAAATACGTTTAAACTCAGTTTTTCCAAATTCCCGACATTTAATCCTAGAAAAAATGCCCTGTCTTAGGTCAGTTAGGATCACCACTTTATTTTAAGAATGTGAAATGTCAGAACAGTAATAGAGAGAATTATTTTTTTCAGCTTTTATTTATTTCACCACATTCCCAGTGGGTCAGAAGTTTACATACACTCAATTAGTATTTGGTAGCATTGCCTTTAAATTGTTTAACTTGGGTCAAACATTTTGGGTAGCCTTCCACAAGCTTCCCACAATAAGTTGGGTGAAATTTGGCCCATTCCTCCTGACAGAGCTGGTGCAACTGAGTCAGGTTTTTAGGCCTCCTTGTTCGCAAATGCCTTTTCAGTTCTGCCCACAAATTGTCTATAGGATTGAGGTTAGGGCTTTGTGATTGCCACTCCAATACCTTGACTTTGTTGTCCTTAAGCCATTTTGCCACAACTTTGGAACTATGCTTGGGGTCATTGTCCATTTGGAAGACCCATTTGCAACCAAGCTTTAACTTCCTGACTGATGTCTTGAGATGTTGCTTCAAGATATCCACATCATTTTCCTGCCTCATGATGCCATCGATTTTGTGAAGTGCACCAGTCCCTCCTGCAGCAAAGCACCCCCACAACATGATGCTGCCACCCCCGTGCTTCACATTTGGGATGGTGTTCTTTGGCTTGCAAGTGTACCCCTTTTTCCTCTAAACATAATGATGGTCATTATGGCCAAACAGTTCTATTTTTGTTTCATCAGACCAGAGGACATTTTTTCAAAAAGTACAATCTTTGTCCCCATGTGCAGTTGCAAACCGTAGTCTGGGATTTTTATGGCGGTTTTGGAGCAGTGGCTTCTTCCTTGCTGAACGGCCTTTCAGGTTATGTCGATATAGGACTTGTTTTACTGTGGATAAAGATCATTTTGTATCCGTTTCTTCCAGCATCTTCACAAGGTCATTTGCTGTTGTTCTGGGATTGATTTGCACTTTTCACACCAAAGTACGTTCATCTCTAGGAGACAGAATGCGTCTCCTTCCTGAGTGGTATGACGGCTGCGTGGTCCCATGGTGTTTATACTTGCATACTATTGTTTGTACAGATGAACGTGGTACCTTCAGGCGTTTGGAAATTGCTCCCAAGGATGAACCCGACTTGTGGAGGTCTACAAATGTTTTTCTGAGGTCTTTGCTGATTTCTTTTGATTTTCCCATGATGTCAAGCAAAGAAGCGCTGAGTTTGAAGGTAGGCCTTGAAATACATCCACAGGTATACCTCCAATTGACTCAAATTATGTCAATTAGCTTAACAGAAGCTTCTAAAGCAATTACATAATTTCTGGAATTTTCCAAGTGTAACGGATGTGAAATGGCTAGCTAGTTAGCGGGTATGCGCTAATAGCGTTTCAATCAGTTACGTCACTTGCTCTGAAACCTAGAAGTAGTGTTTCCCCTTGCTCTGCAAGGGCCGCGGCTTTTGTGGAGCGATGGGTAACGATGCTTCGTGGGTGACTGTTGTTGAGTGCAGAGGGTCCCTGGTTCGCGCCCGAGGTCGGGGCGCGGGGACGTACTAAAGTTATACTGTTACACAAGTTGTTTGAAGGCACAGTCAACTTAGTGTATGACCCACTGGAATTGTGATACAGTGAATTATAAGTGAAATAATCTATCTGTTAACAATTGTTGGAAAAATTACTTGTGTCATGCACAAAGTAAACGTCCTAACCGACTTGCCAAAACTATAGTTTGTTAACAAGAAATTTGTGGAGTGGTTGAAAAAAGAGTTTTAATGACACCAACCTAAGTGTATGTAAACTTCCGACTTCAACTATACCTACTGTAGTATGTCAAAGCTATGTGCTGGAAAACCTTGGTAGAGTATGGGTGGCATGTAGCCTAGCAGTTAAGAGCATTAGCTCAGTTACTGAAAGGTCGCTGGTTAGAATTCCCAAGTCAACTAGGTGAAAAATGTGTTGATAATCCTTTCTTTTTCAGACCAATGCCTATTCTCACTTAAAACGTTTTCGTTTTTAATTTCCATGTTTTTTACACAGGTGATTATGCAACAATATTGTACAACATTATAATTAAGTAATAAGGGGGTGTGGTATATGCCCAATATACCACAGCTAAGGGCTGTTCTTATACACGACGCAATGCAGAGTATAGCCCTTAGCCGTGGATACAGCCCTTAGACTTGGTATATTGGCCATCTACCACAAACCCCAAAGGTCCCTTATTGCTATTATGAACTGGTTACCAACATAAATAGAACAGTAAAAATAAATGTTTTGTCATACTTGTGGTATACGGTCTGATATTTTCCAGAGGGAAGCGAAAAACCAGAAACCCATTTAAGCCAATATGGAGTAAACTGGAATTTTATCCCCTGATCTCTCTTAAGACAATTGAACAAGCTCCTGGAAAATACACAAAATATCAACATGTACCCATGAACTATTTACATGAAAATGTACCTTAAAGTTTACAGAAGGAATCCCTAGTACTACATTACCTGTATAAAAAGGTGAGTTATCACTAAATGTAAAATGTACAACCAAATGTACACTGACCAAAAATATAAACACAACATGTAAAGTGTTGGTGCCATGAGCTGAGAAAAAGTCCCAGAAAGGTTCCATATGCACAAAAAGCGTAATTCTCTAATTTGCACAAATTTGTTTACATCCCTGTTAGTGAGCATTTCTCATTTGCCAAGATAATCCATCCACCTGACAGGTGGCATATCAAGAAGCTAATTAAACAGCAGTATCATTACACAGGTGCACCTTGTGCTGGGAAAAATAAAAGGCCACATCAAAATATGTTGTTTTGTCACACAACACAATGCCACAGATGTCTCAAGCTTTGAGGGATTGTGCAATTGACATGCTGACTGCAGGAATGTCCACCACCAGAGCACCACCAGAGCTCTTGCCAAATAATTGAATGTTAATTTCTCTACCATAAGTTGCCTCCAACGTCGTTTTAGAGAATTTGGCCATACGACCAATCGGCCTCACAACCATAGACCACGTGTAACTACGCCAGGACAGGACCTCCACATCTGGCTTCTTCACCTGCGGGATTGTCTGAGAGGGGGTGGGGGGTGTGCTGAGGAGTATTTCTGTCTATACATTTTTGTTCATGCCCAGTTCTACCACTCCTGATTCTACTATCCATGGTCTCGACAAACAGCTAAGTAGTAGAATGAGGTGTGGTAGCACTGGGCTTGAACAAAAAAGCCTGCATAACCCTGTGGAACTCCTGATACAAACACTGTAACAAATGCTGACAAACTGCTGAAAAACACCTGCAAAATACAAAGTAATTAGAAAAGTACAAAACTCTCAAGAGAAATGATAGACATATTTACAAATATTAAATTGGATAGATGCTCTAAACCCTTGAATACAAAACTTCAGCCACAAATTTCGTTAAGTATTGCTGTGCACAGCTTTCCAACTCCAGTAAAAGAGCACATGTCCTCATTTATAAATGGCAGTATACATGTGAAAACAAGTGGGAGAACTCACAGTTTTGGAACAGAACATACTGTAATGACCTGACTAGATCATAAATGAACAATCGTCCAGACAGAGGATTGAGTTTGTGAATTGACGGTTTATTGAACCAACTTTACACAGGCTACTGTTTGGCCGTAGCCCCCGCCAAATAAATGACAGATAACCCACATGCCAATCGTGACCTTCTCTTGTGAAGGCCAGACGTAAGAGAGAGAACAATAGCTAAACCTGGTCTTAACTTCCAATGCTCCGTCTCCCTGCCCAACCCCCCTCCACGCCACTCCGCCAACCACCAGGATGCCCGGCATCAGAACATTCCAGGCATTCCCGTGATTGGCAGATAGCAGGTTGATTGACATGTCGGACCCCGCGAACACTGGGTACTGGTCAGTACAACACAACCACCTACTAGCTTAACACATAACAGATGTCTGTGCGGGTCGCTACAATACATTTTAAGTATTGATCGTGTACGAAGTACCATGTTTATGTATCCTCCAGGAGGCAAACCCACAATATTCAGATACACCGGCGGGACCTTTAACCATTACTACAAACGCTGTACTTAAAGCACTGATTTTGACAGACCATTTAAATGGACAGTCTTGAAGCGTTCATAAAAAATGAGTGTTCGTTTATTTGTCTTAATTTGTTAAAATACAATAGTCTAAAACAGTTGATTTGTTGAAAACAGACGAATTTAATCACGTAACTAACCAAGTTTGCAAACATGTCATCTTTTGACTGTACACAGCATGGCGCACAATTTAAGCAAGCAGAGAGGGGGCTCGATTAATCTGGCCCGAGTATGGCCCGTCACATCAGGCGAAATTGGGGAGGGAAGGCAGATAAAGCATTTTATCAAAAGCAATCACTTGCATGTGAAAACACAGAATCCTACTCATTACTGCACATGCTTATTTAAGTCACTTTTGTTTTGAGCCGACTTCGCCGTCGAACAGAGCGGGCACCTGGCTCACATCCGAGAGGTAGCCCGGTTCCAAATCGAATGCGATCAACACCTACACGGGCACTCGGGCGAGATTAATCTAATCCCCCCAATGATCCTGATGTTGTTTAACCTGGGTGCACCGTGTGCAGAATCCCCACACCCTGACTACTTTTTGCTTGCTGATGGCAACTTCAGTTTTTCTGGGAACACACTGAAAAGTAACTTGACACTGTTAATCAGTCAGCACAAATATGGATTATAATAATGGCAAGGCAGGTTGGAGCTGGAATGTGTTCTATATGTTTGAAACAGCGATGCTATCCATCGAGGATGGTAAATCTGATGCTAGCATGCATTTTCACGCTTGCAGTGCACAACTGAACTGAGGCTCTGTTTACATGTACGCTTGGGGTTCAACCATTCAACTATATGCGGTTCATAACTAGCTTACTGTCTTTACAAAGCAATTTGTTTCTCGGCTATGGTTTGTGTTGTGGTCTTGGTTGTTCTTAGTTGAGGAAAAGTAGCATAGCTAACTTAAGTGTTTTTCCTGTCTGAAATCTAGCTACCTTATTTTACCGTAGCTTGGTCTGTGCAATGCAAATGAACATGAGCAGCGTGGCAGTTTCCCAAAGTTTGGTTTTAAACTTAACGTAACTAACGTTAACTAGCTATGTTTTGTGTAAGAAAGTATGATATATTGTGGTGCATGAACTAGCCATACAAGTTGACTAACGTTACCTAGCTAGTTAACGTTAACTGGCTATCATAGCAGCCAGGGATGCTCTGTATATTTGTGCATGTTTGTGTTCCGATTACACGCAAGTGTCTAGATCAGCAATTTACACATGATGACTTCAGCCTTATATCAGAAACCTTACTTGGCAAGATATAGTTAGCTAGCTTTTATTATTTGTTGGTTAGCTACCTAGCCAATGTTAGTTCTCCTCTGACTGGTATAACATTACATTAGCTATAACATTACATTAGCTAACTAGTTTATTGGCTAGCTACCTTTATTTGCCTGTTAGCTAGCTACAAAGGCTAACTGCTTGACTTTGTACAGCAAGGTAACGTTAGCTACCTAGCTAATATAAATATCTGCTTGCATTTATTGATTAACCTCAGCTTGAATACCACCATATAGCTAGCTATATACAGTAGCCTAGATATATTTGCATATACTTATGACTGGCAACACTGTGCAAGCAGCTGTGTTGTTGCCGAGCAACCGACCCAGTGTTAGAACTGAGATTCGGTTGAAAAGATGTTAGCATTGTCCGAAATGCTACAAAAAGGTACAAATCTAGTATGTGGTTCTCGGTAACAGACGAACGGCTCATGACAAGAGGCGGAGTTTATTGTGTACCTCCAATCAAGTTGATTAGCGAATCGAGATTAGTGTCATATTGACTTAGATATGATGGTAGGGACATTTTAATTTAATACTGAGCTTCAACCAATGCCTATAATAGACGTGACTATAATAAATGGGCCACAGTCAAAAATCCTCAGATCAGATCCTGAATAGTGGTATTTATGCCAGCCAGACAGACCCCAATTCAGAACCTCTGCAGTGTTATGGAGAATACACCCACACTTTATTTTTACTGGGAGCTGAAGCAGAGAGCTGACATGAACACATCCTTTTAAGTTACTCGTAAGTAAACTAGGGCTGAGGAGACAAAGCATGGTGCTCTATGAATATGAATACAAATCCATGCCATGGGAGAGGTTCAGCGCCACATGTGTCTCGCCTCACAGAAAATAATAAATACAGGATATGTTTTGCTCCATGCACTCTTCAGAAGCTGTCTGTTGCTCAGATGTTTGATTGCACACACAGTATTTGTTATAAATTGAATGGACATCTGAGGGCAAACTAAGAGGGGTAGCAAGTGGGATTTTCAATTAGTGGCCTGTGCATCTCCCCAAGGAGACCTGAATGAAGGGAGAATGTCCACAGTAAAGTGGACTTTTATTTCCATTTCAATCTCTGTTCAACTCACTGCTCTCTCCTCATGTCTCTGCAGACACGTGGCCTGGTAATAATTGGCCATAAGATGTAAGGGAAAATTTATACACATGTTCTGCTCTGCAGAGATCAATTATGAAATGCTACAACAAAGCTCTGTGAAATAGGGGTTCCTACGGTTGTTGCCCCTACTCTTCACACTGAGCAGAGACGAGATCTACAGAGTCTTGTGTACCCTCACTAATATGAACCCAAATCAGAGATGTATCGGTGCACCTATTGCTGCTCTCTTGTTGCATGTTCTTAGATAGGACAATATTAACCCTTCTGTAGCCTCTGGTATACTGGTTATAGGGAAGGGCACGCAATGTTGCTTGTTCGTTGGTTAGGCTATTAGCTGGCCAAAAGTAGGCTATATTAAAAGTGCAATACATTTAATAAAAACCAAGTGTTAGGTTTTTCAGGGAATTTATGTAAATCACAAAGCTCATCTGCTTTTCTCAGCAACAAAAGAGTGATCAAATTAAGATCTTGCATCTGTAGTTGTGTCTTGGCTTGCGCTTCTCGAGACTGACTGTGAGAGGGTATGTTAAAACACGCTGTTTCACAGAGTACAATACCTGGGCTATGGATAGACAAATATTGTCAACTGCCCAAATGTAAATCGTGAGACTGTAGGACTGTCGTGAGACTCTAGGACTGCATTATCTCATTTGTTTGTTCATTTTCCATTTGATTCACCTATGAATACAGTTGTTAATCATCTCACCTACACTGCAAAACAGGAGGGACTACATTTTTCAATGTGATAATAAAAAATGACACGTAATGCTGATTTGACTATTACAACAAATCTTGCTCTGCTTCCAAACTAATTAAAAGCTTAGAGGCTAAAGACCCAGTGCAGTCAAAAACATGATTTCACTGTGTTTTATATATATTTCCACACTATGAGGTTGGAATAATACTGTGAAATTGTGAAAATGATGATAATGCCCTTTAGTTTAAGAGCTTTTTGAATAAATACCTGAAATTTCAGCCTGTTTTGGTGGGATGGAGTTTTAGCCTTCCTGATGACATCACCAGGCAGTAAATTAATTAATAGACTAATAAAAAAGAGAGTATTCCCCTCCTTACTCAGACTTTTCACAGAAAGCCCTATCAAAATTATTGCTTGAAAAATGTATCTTTGCTAAGAAGCTATTTTTGACCATTTTAATTGAGAACAATCACAGTAAGGTCCTTAACTGTTACCCAGAAATGATTTGATATTGAAAAACGGCTACATTGGACCTTTAATTCAAAGTCAAGAAAGTGTTCCAAGTATTTGCTTTCTGTGGGCTACTTTGTGAGTTGTTTAAAATATTGTTTTAGCTAAAGTTACAGACGGTAATCGCCATATTGAATGTCAGTGTGTTTGCCCTCCATCTGTACTGTGATGCAGTGCTGAGTCATGTGGTGTGAATTGGGAGACTATTTCAGCTGCTGCTTGATGAGATCTAGCACTGAAATGTGTTGCGTTTCTACCTCATTAGTATGCTGTACTGGGAAAGAAGCATTTAAAACAGCAGGAGGTCAGGACTGAGGGCTTTGCTGGTGGAAGGAGTGTAGGCTGCAAGGCACTGTTTACATTTTCTTGGTTTAGAGTTTAGACAGCAAAAATCTGAAATGTTTTACCAGAGGCACTAACATGATCTAGGCACTAAGCAAGGCAAGCCTCATCCTTTCCCCAATGGCTAAATATTGACTATGTTGGATAACGGCAGATGGCTTGGACCTGAGCAGAGTGTTGGTTGGATGTGAGCTGTGCTGTGATGGTGGAGGGAGTGAGTGTGAGTGTTGGAGCGACAGACATCTGGTCCCTGTGCCCAGCGGACATGGTTCCTACATCAACCTGCCTCATTAGGACAAGCCAGGGCATTAGGAACCATTCTGCTGTTGAAGCCACTGCTGCTCCAATGGTCCCGGTTCAAATCGTTTGTTTTTAACTCAGACAGGACCCTCACTGCCACGTCTGTTGTGCCTGCAAGTTCCACATCTGAGACTAATTTCTCTCTATTCTGCAAGGCTGGTACACCTGCCTCAAGGGTCCTACCTAGAGCACGTCCAGCTCAAGTATTCCGTTATTGTTTAACTGAGACAGGACCATAAAGACCATAGAGACACATTTTGTAGCTGTTGTGTCTGCAAGTTCCGCTTCTGAGACTAACTCTATATTCTGCCACGGTGGTACACCTGTCTCACGGCTAAAATATCTCATTTTCAACTGAGACGGACAGGACCCTTGTGTCAGCCACACTTTGTTGTTGTGTCTGCAAGTTCCATGACCATATCTGAGACTATCTTCTGCCAGAGTTGTACACCTGTCTCGAGGGTGATTATTTGTCCTAACGAAAACACGTCCCTCATCCTCCTCTCTGTCTGCAATAGAAGAATTACGACTGTCAGTTGTGGAAACGTCTCTGCATACAGAATCAACACACAGCTGAAAATCAGTAACCTTTGTTTTACCAAGGGGGGGAAGTAAGCCGTTAAGTAGAGGTGGTATGCTGTGGAGGTAAAACGTGAGCCTATCACAATAATGATCTCAAAATGGCATGAAAACTATCTGCTATTACACCATTATTTAACATTACCGCCAGTGGTGTAGTGGAGGGTAAACACAGTTTACCAACCTTTGTTTTTTTGCTGGACAGTTTACCTACTATTTGCAGAAAAATTCATTGAACGTATAGGGAGCGTTACTTTTTTCACCGCGACCGGCGAGTTTACCCACCAATTTTTTTGTCACTGATTACAGCATGTCAGCCGCATGAAAAATGTGTGAATTGACTCGAAACCGGGTGCTATATGCTCTAAATTGCATTGTGGTTCGATGAGAACACTTACATTTTGCCAAGGCGGAGATGAGTGGCGGAGACTGAGATGCGCGCAGACAGCAGTGGATGCATCAATTCAGGCTACAAGTGTAGGATTTATGACAATTGCAGAATGTCATTACAATACATGTAGGTGTTTTGTAACAGATGTCTCTTTTCATTCATCAAATTGCAGGTGCACAGTGCACTGTATGCATGCTGAAATTATTTTGTGAGTGGACGAACGTTCGCGGGAAGCCTACAGGAGCGCCTTTTTGAAGTGAAAACATCATGACTGGCTGTATTTATGCCACTTTAAAAGGTAATGCATGTTAGAAGTGATGTGACACATGTTTTACTAGGCCTTGGCTTCTAGGCCCACAGCGATCATATGAAATTAAAATGGATTCTAAACTGAGTATACCAAACATTAGGAACACCTTCATAATATTGACTTGCATCCCCCCTTTGCACTCAGAACAGACTCAATTCGTCAGGGCATGAAGTCTACAAGATGTCGAAATTGTTCCACAGGGACGCTGGCCCATGTTGACTCCAATGCTTCCCACAGTTGTTTCAAGTTGGCTGGATGTCCTTTGGGTGGTGGATAATTCTTGATACACACGGGGAACCGTTGAGTGTGAAAAACCCAGCAGCGTTGCAGTTTTTGACACGAACCAGTGCGCCTGGCACCTACTACCATTCCTTGCTTAAAGGCACTTAAATATTTTGTCTTGCCCATTCACCCTCTGAATGGTACACATACACAATCCATGTCTGAATTGTCTCAAGTCTTAAAAATCCTTATTTAACCTGTCTCTTCCCCTGTACCTACACTGATTGAAGTGAATTTAACAAGTGACATCAATAAGGGATCATAGCTTTCACCTGGATTCATCTGGTCAGTCTATGTCATGGAAAGAGCAGGTGTTCTTAATGTTTTGTATACTCAGTGTATATGTAATTCTATGACTACACCTAGGCTATTTAAAAAAAATGTCCGCGCTCTTGAGTATCCCTTACCGGTAATAACATCTACTTTCACCCCTGGTTTTACCAGTGAGATCTGGTCTGTATGACCATAGCATCAAACAAGAGAAGGATATACAGTAACTGGCACTATTTTCCCTATCTTAGACTGAAGTGTGCTGTCTGGTGAATCTTCAAGAGAAAATACACAGCACCTCCAAACCACAGTGCCCAGTGTTTCAAGGTTAGCAGTGAAACAAACAGGAAGCTGATTCTCTGATAGTCTTGAAGAGCCCTCTGGTGTTACAGTCGCCTGCCTCAACTACCGGTAGAGAGTTTACTCTCTGGTTCCAAGGCACAACTCCCATCTCTTCAGGGTCGCAATCATCTGAGGAACCCTTATGTACCATGGAGAGCCATTTGGATTACCACACCAGAGCTAATGGCAATCTGCCCATATAATGAATATCATAATCCACATCTCAAGATGGGATGAAACACCTCACCATAGTGGGTTCACCTCTGCCTCATGCCAGCCACACCGCTTCCTCCCATCTCCACATAATAAAGCTCTAAGGTATCTGAGAAAAACCATGCACATCACAAGCTGGGATGAAATGTTCTACATCACTCCATAGTGGCTTCTACCCAGCCTCATAACAACTGGTGCCACCCCCTTTTGTTCAAACTCCTCCATCTTGACATACTAAATCTCTAGGACCGGATTGTAGGCCTGTGAGTTAAAGGCATGCACATTATACTGTAGTGTAATACAATCCATTCTAAAATGCCATGCCCATTATACTGTAGTGTAATACAATCCATTCTAAAACGCCATGCACATTGTGCTGTAGTTTAGTACTAACCACCCTGTATTCTTACAGGCTGATGTGGATTCTGTCTACTGGCCTATAAAGAGCAGTGCTGATTTGCATTCTTTTACAGTGAGTAACATTCTTCCCTGTCAGTGCAAATGAATCAGCTTCTATGGGGGAGAAAAATCTATAACAATCAGCGGAGGTTTGTTTTATTTATTTGAACGATAAATACGGGTTTACACTGCTGTCACAGGAAAAAGATTCATGTTCTCATTCAATATCTTCCTTCCATTACTTCAGACTGAATTATTATTGTTGTGCTGCTGTTTTCTTGGTTCTTGACCTTTAAACTCAATAAGGGCTGTAGGTACAGTCTGCTGAAGGACAAGTTTGTATAATGAGCTCAGTGTCTGCTATAATCAATTTCCTTTTGTGGATAAACCCTCTGGTGGGTCATCGTAGAAAAATAAAATGTTTTTCTTGGAGAGCGACCAAATTATTAATAACAATTGTTAACTTAATTCCCTTTCATACAACAGCAATGAAAACAGCAATATAATTTCCTCCATCTCAGTCACTTTAGAGATGAATGCACGTGAACAGCCTCGCTTCTATAACCAAGAGGCAAGGCTCTTTCAAATGTGACAGAATCTCTATAGGAGAGGACACAGCGAATCCTCATACAAAATTATGAGAATAGAATGTAATCCATCACATAGTGCATTTCAATGTCCTTAACTTATGAAGATAACTCCTAATACGAATTACTTTATTAATTTTAAGGTATATGCCATTACATTAAAGATGGAATTCAGATTGAAACTTTGCACAATCTCTATGCATATAAAAATAACTTTGCTATCTTGCAGACCTTGATGGTTGTTGAGTAGGCCTAGACAACTTAAATGTACTGTATGTAATGTAAATTAACTTCTTGAGAATACAGGGGGTGCTGTTTTCGCATTAGCATAATTGCCTCTACAGATAAAACTGCCTCTTATTCAATTATTGCTGTTACTATATGCATATAACCATATACCATTGGATAGAAAACAAGCTATGGTTTCTAAAACCGTTCCAATTTTGTCTCTGAGTGAAACACAGGTCATTTCACAGCACTTTCCCTGAGCAGGAAGAAGATTGCAAGATGTGTATGCTCGCTTCAACGCTCTGCCTATATATGGTCACGCCACCTATGACCCGAAACACACTTCATTCGGCTTCCTCTGGGTGTCAGGAAGACGTCAGAGGAGAAATTTTTTGTTTATCTTGTACTGACGTGAAATAAGACCTATTTCTTTAGCGTGACCGACAACTTCCGGTTTTCTGAAACGCGCGTTTTAGAGGTGCAATTGTCGTTTGTTATGCTGACGTTACGGATGAAAACTATCTCCGTCTCGAAGTTTGTTTGATACATGTGACCATATCATCGTAATGTATGTTTTTTCAATATAGTTTAATCAGATTATTTGAATTTTTTCGGGAGTTTTGCCGTGTTCCGTTCTGTGAGTTTTTTAACTTTGGACAGGGACCGTGCCAGTCGACCAGTACCCAGGCTAAATGAAAAGGGAAAGTTGCCATTGTGAATGGATTGAACGACTCATCAGGACTAAGGACACCTTGATCAACATTCTGATGAAAGATCAGCAATAGTAAGACCCAATTTACGATGTTATTTCATATATCTGTCGTGCATGTGAACTGGTCGGGCGCGCCCAGCTGGTTCTGGCTGGCGTGGCTATGCTAATTTAGCGCTACATTTTGTTTTCGCTATAAAACATTTAATAAATCTGAAATATTGTTTGGATTCACCAGATGTTGGGCTTTCAATGTCTGTACGCTGTGTATTTTTTCTGAAATGTTTTAAGACAAGTAATTAGTTATATAACGTTGGTCTCTGTAATTGTTCTAGCTGCATCAGCACTATATCAGATTGCAGCTGCAATGTAGAACTGTGATTTATACCTGAAAAATGCACATTTAAAAAAAAAAACTATGCTATACCATAAATATGTTATCAGACTGTCATCTTATGAATTTGTTTGTTGGTTAGTGGCTATCAATATCTTAGTTTAGCCGAATTGGTGATAGCACCTGATGGAGTAAGAAACTGTTGGAGTAAGAAAATGGTATCTTTTGCTAACGTGTTTAGCTAATAGATTTACATATTGTGTCTTCCCTGTAAAACATTTAAAAAATCTGAAATGGTGGTTTTATTCACAAGATCTGTGTCTTTCATTGGGTGTCTTGGACTTGTGATTTAATGATATTTAGATGCTACTATTTAATTGTGACGCTATGCTAGCGATGCTAATCAGCGTGGGGGGGGTGGGGGGTGCTCCCGGATCCGGGTTAGGTACTCTGTAGAGGTTTTAACAGGAGAAACCTACTGTGATGGAATATTGATAAAATGCTTTTTTGTTTGGTGCACATTGCTCAAAGAGTTGATGGCTCGCTGCTCTAAATCATAAAGCACACTTGGGCGTACTTCTGAGTCAATAACCAGTCCTCTCTCTTCTATTCTGAGAAACATCTCCTGAGCACTTCCAGGTGACACAGTACTGTTCCTAGTTACCAACACATGATCTAGAGAGACAATGTACATTTTTAAGGACTTCTACTGGGCTTGTCGATGCTCTTTAAAATGCATTTTATGACTGCATGATCTGTCTAGTATAAGGTCCTAATGACAGTGCACAGGAGACCTACACGAGTCCCTCTTGTGCATATTCATCTTTTCAATAGGACACAAATACATGACATAATCATAAATCTGTACATTGTGTAGAAAGAAACTAGTGATCGGAAGTAATCCCAGGCAGAGACTTTGTTCAGTACAGATACTGAAGACAATGCCAATGTCTCTGAGAGCTGGTGACATGTCTTCAGTATGAATGAGATGTTTTCCCCTGCTACAGTAGTACAGTGCAGGATGTTAGCTGCAGCAGCAGCCTGTGTATCATAGAGACGGAGGTTACAAGCAGCTGCAGCTAGACAGTCATTCAGGCAGAGAGGCAGGCTGCCGGGGGAGGAGAGGATGCAGCCAAGTACTGTTGTATCATCCTTTTACCATGAATTATAGAACAGGGCATGAAATGTTAACTGCACGGTTTCCAACTGATTTAGACATCACCTTAGTGAGTCATACTGTATTGGTCACACTGATTTCAGCGGACACTGTTTCTTTCACAGGGATGTCTTCATTCGGGAAGTCATTTGGTACGATGCAGTGATATGATAAGGATCCTGGGGAAAGCCATGTAATCTTGATACTTAGTCTATACAGTAGCAGACAGTCTGTTCTTCATATTGCATTTGGCAAAACAAATTATTAGACACAGATTATATAAACCTTTGATATGTAACCAAAACAATAAAGTTATATTGCTTTTTATCTCAATATAGCTAGATGGAAAAACATTCTGGCTTTGTTACTAAAAACTTAAACAACAATTGTGAACAGCGCCATCTTTTAAAAATCCACATACAATAATATCCAATCCAATTATATGACTGTTTGAGTTTTTAACAGTAGCTACAATAATATATTACAGTTACTTATCATAATTCCTGTCATTATTACGTGAAGTTCTTTAGGTCATTAGATTAGAGATAATCATCATAGTCCCAAATCAAATACTTGTGTATCACACTACACTTCAACCAAATGCAGCATCAGATCGGTGTCAAGTGTTTGGCTGTGCACTGATTGCCTGCCTGGAAGCAGACACAGCATCTCAGGAGAGAGAGAGATGTGTTTATTTATAGAGAATAATGAGCCTAATTGGTAAATTGGTCCGATGATTGATCCAGTATTGAGTGTGGTGCTCGTCTGTCTGGGCTCCACAGTGAAGGATGCCATTAAATAGAAGAGACGACTAGCAGGAGGAACATGGATCTGTTATACTGCTGGTCCCAGGGAGCAGATATGTTTAATACTGTAGCTCTTAAAACTACTCTCTTCTCTTCAGAAGATTTCTTCCTGAAAACTCAGCTCACCCACAGTAGCCAATTAGCTAGGCACAAAACAATAGAGTGGAACTGTCACTGGGCTTAATACATTCCTATTTATGGAGTTTTATTTATGTTTCTTTTCTGTGTACAGTACAACTATAAATGCAGCTCACTGAGAAGTTTTTTTCTTCTTCTTTTTTTCTTCCTACAGCCCTGTGTCCTCCATCGACGCCCAGGGGTTGAAATGATAAAGGACTCTGACCCAGTCAGCGCTGCCTCTACACTGTAACACACATCGACAGAAATAACGGCACAAATAGCAGCTATTTACACCCAATCATCATAAATGCATGCGGGTATTAATAGCCCTGGGCTGGGCTCTGACGATCGCATTCTGTGTCGGAGGTGCAAACTAATCTGATATTTCAAAGCACCAACACCACTGTTCCATCGCTCTGGAAACTGAGCCCCCCCCCCCCTCTGTCTCTCTCTCATTCTCTCTCCTCTTTCCCTCTCCTCCCTCGCTCTCTCTCCTCCCACTCGCTCTCTCTCCTCCCACTCGCTCTCTCTCTCCTCCCACTCTCTCTCTCCTCCCGCTCTCTCTCTCTCCTCCCACTCTCTCTCTCTCCTCCCACTCTCTCTCTCTCCTCCCACTCTCTCTCCTCCCACTCTCTCTCCTCCCACTCTCTCTCTCTCCTCCCACTCTCTCATCCCTCTCTCTCCCTCTCCTCTCTCTCTCGCTCCCCCTCTCTCTCTCTCTTTCGGATTCTCTCCTAGCTAGTGCCATTAAATGTGTTTCCTCTATCCCCTTAACCTTTCAATCAGTAGCAGCCCCGGTGACGAGCTAAATATAGACCTTAATTCAATAATTGTTATTTATCCGTCAATCTATCCTCTACATATTATTTCCAATGTGGCAGTGTGTAGTTACAACAAATGAGCGTTACAGTTCTCCATGGTACAAAGCTCTCATTACCACTGCTTGAGAGGCGCCATAGATCAATTATTACTCAGTACATAACAATATTCCACCTTGCACAGAAGACTTAGCTCAGGGACCTATCCCTTCCTGGCTCCAGGTTTAAAATAAAATTACCCCGTTGCCCTGGGTTGCTGCTTGCTGGAAGCAAATCATGGATCTGAGGTAACATTTAATGGATTTGAAATATAATTTGGTTCTGGGTTGGATCCTAAGAGACAGGCCACCATTACCCCTAACCACATTACAGGTAATCAAAGATTCTCCTGAATTCGTTACCTAGACAGTAGACACAGAACATCATGCACTTTGAACATCTATGTGACTTCCATTTATTTTCCATTTAAAAGGCACAGAAGGGCAGATTATGAGAAAATATGGAACAATTCCATAAAAAAGACACCCTTGATTAGATATAATATCTTCTAGTTATATTATATTTCCCTAAATTGTATATCTAATCAAAATGTAGCTTATGTAGTGTAATAAGCAGACAATCTGTCATAGTTTAGAATCTTGAAGGTAGTTTGGGATCTTAGTTTGATGTGGTTTTTAGGTCTGAAATAGGAAAATATATTCTGTATTTGTTCAAACACAAACAGCCTACTATATGAAATGCTAAGCAAAGCCTATATTTATGTGAAATGCTCAACACAGCCTAGCGCTATGCCAGAATAGATCTATAAACCATGCGACCAAGCTGTATTTATGTGAAATGCTCAACACAGCCTAGCGCTATGCCACAATAGATCTATAAACCATGCGACCAAGCTGAGGTGACATAGTGAACATGCTACAGGCCAAGGTCTCAGACAGTCCTTTTTCATCTAATTGCAGATTTGAGGTTATTGCTTGCCCTGTCCTGTCCTCACAAGAAGCTGTGTGTGGTTTTCTGGGCTGGGAGGTGAGTCTACTTCCCCTTCCTTTAGACACCTGTTATTCATTCTCTCCTGTTTAATCAGAAAAACCTGGGAGGTATCAGCCAGGCTTCCGGCTGGGATGGGAGGATGACAAATGAATTGCCAGGTTAGAAAAATTTACTCAAATTCATTCTCTCCCAGAATTCTTGTTTCACATCCATGAGATGCATTGTTCCTCTCTTCCTCTCTCTGAATGGATGGTGCAGCGCATAGAAGCACAGTGCAGAATGTCAATAAATAGTTCATGATCTGAAAAGTCACCTTTTAGCTAGGCCTAGCTATCGCTGCAGCTCTGTGGCTCTGTACTCTTGGTATATGAGTAATTTACCTTGCAGCGAGGATACTTACGAAGGAAAAAGTCAAATGGGGGGAAAAAAGACTCCGGAAAAACAAACTTTTAGGTAAAACATTAGTTTGTGCTGCTTCTCATCTGAGAATAGATTAATAAAGAGGGGAGAACACAGAGGGAAACAGAAGCTCATTTATATAACTGACATGGTGCTCTTTTAAGGCCATTTAAAGCCCTCCTTTGCATATAAAGTGGTTTCATTATAATCAGTTTTTAAATCCTTTCGCCTTGCTGTCTATCCTCTGACGGTGAAGCTAGCTACCTGCAAATGTCGCTGATGCTGGTTCACATACAAATACAATCCTTTTGCCATTCCTTTGCTATGCATCAGAGTTCACAACGGAGGAGACTCGTTTTGAAATGTGTCCACAGAAAGAACACACATTGTAATAAAATCATTGTTTGGTCATTGGATATAACATGGAATTTCAGTTTGTCACTCTTGCTATGTTTCTCTGTAGCAATACAAATGAACAAAAGCTGTGGCTAGTTTGGATGGTTGAATCTATCTATTCTGTGGATGGGTGTTTCGCTAGTAGTCTGTACCATGCTGTAAATTCATGCATATTGCCATGCTTCACTGCCTTATACCCATTTGCTTGATAATACACACTATATTGCTTATTAACGTCACGGCAGATGGATGAATTCTCAGGGCTCCGTTAATAGTGAGGTGAAATACATTTTCAAAAAAAGAGAACAGTTCCAAAAGTATTTACCGAGAGTTGCATCACTTGCATCGCTAAAAAAGTCTGCTATATCTTTGAATGGTTTCTCTTTCAAGTATTTGAGAGAGGAATGGATGTTTTCTTGTCAACTGACATTTGATATAGAGCAGAAAGCAGGTCACGCTGGCCTGTCAGTCTGTTTTTCAGACGGTCTGACTGTGGTGTTTTTAGTGGTAGTCCATCTAGGGTTGTAGCTCTAGACAGGCGTTGGACAGTGGTGTTGGCTATATGGCATAAAACAGGGTTATATTCATTTTTCTTGTGACGAGATGTAAGCTTGCAGGTGGCTGTTTCTGTTGAAGATCACTGCATCATCTGTTTCTGTTGAGGATCACTGCATCATCTGTTTCTGTTGAGGATCACTGCATCATCTGTTTCTGTTGAGGATCACTGCATCATCTGTTTCTGTTGAGGATCACTGCATCATCTGTTTCTGTTGAGGATCACTGCATCATCTGTTTCTGTTGAGGATCACTGCAACATCTGTTTCTGTTGAGGATCACTGCATCATCTGTTTCTGTTGAGGATCACTGCAACATCTGTTTCTGTTGAGGATCACTGCAACATCTGTTTCTGTTGAGGATCACTGCAACATCTGTTTCTGTTGAGGATCACTGCAACATCTGTTTCTGTTGAGGATCACTGCAACATCTGTTTCTGTTGAGGATCACTGCATCATCTGTTTCTGTTGAGGATCACTGCAACATCTGTTTCTGTTGAGGATCACTGCAACATCTGTTTCTGTTGAGGATCACTGCAACATCTGTTTCTGTTGAGGATCACTGCAACATCTGTTTCTGTTGAGGATCACTGCAACATCTGTTTCTGTTGAGGATCAC
This sequence comes from Salvelinus fontinalis, assembly GCF_029448725.1. Classification (NCBI taxonomy): domain Eukaryota; kingdom Metazoa; phylum Chordata; class Actinopteri; order Salmoniformes; family Salmonidae; genus Salvelinus; species Salvelinus fontinalis. The sequence continues at coordinate 28,733,402 of NC_074699.1, forward strand.
TGCATCATCTGTTTCTGTTGAGGATCACTGCATCATCTGTTTCTGTTGAGGATCACTGCATCATCTGTTTCTGTTGAGGATCACTGCATCATCTGTTTCTGTTGAGAATCACTGCATCATCTGTTTCTGTTGAGGATCACTGCATCATCTGTTTCTGTTGAGGATCACTGCATCATCTGTTTCTGTTGAGGATCACTGCATCATCTGTTTCTGTTGAAATTCACATTACAGTTGGATGATGATCTGTGACTATTATGGACAATCAATTGCACAATGACATAATTTAAAAAATATATTTTTTTGTACGTTTATTTTATGTTTATTTTGTACGTTTAATTAACGTTTATTTAGCAAGTCAGTTAAGAACAACTTCTTATTTACAATGACGGCCTACCCCGGCCAAACCCTAACCCGGACGACGCTGGGCCAACTGTGCTCCGCTCTATGGGATTCCCAGTCACGGGCTGTTGTTTTACAGCTTGGAATCGAACCAGGCTCTTTAGTGACACCTCTAGCACTGAGACGCAGTACCTTAGACCGCTGCACCACTCGGGAGCCCAAATGGGTAATTTACCAGAATAATTGAATTGATATAAAATGTATTATCATGCTTCAAAGGATATAGTAATAACCTGGTTTTGAAAAAAAATTCTCACAATGTGTGTGTGTGTGTGTGTGTAAGTGTTTGTGTTTTTAGGAAGTAGATCAGCTTTAATGATAGCAGATAAGATTGTAGTTTCCATTAATGTAGTTGTCTGCATCACTTCCAATCCCCCATATTTGCAAATATATATATATACATACATATACAGTATATACACATACACACATACATACAGTACATACACATACATATAAATACATACATATACACATCTTTAAAAATATATATATATTTCCTTTATTACCCTCCAACCCTATCACTCCTCCCCCAAGTGGAGCAAACTAGTGAACAACAACACTTAGGCCTGTATTTCCAGTTTATATATACTATATACATTTTATGGACACAGTCTATTTTACAATAGTTTTATTTTGTTTGTTTTTAACTCTTGTCCTTCCTCTGTAAGTGTTTGTTTATTAGTGAACAGATCTCCACATGTAACCATGAATAAAATAATGGCCATTTAAATGGATGAAACCAGGGACAATGTGTTCCAAATTCCACCCAGATTCTGCTGTCTTAATATGAAGACTCCTGTTCCCCAGGGAAACATTCCATTCTGTTTCATCTGACAGCTCACTAATGCACTGTCTTCTTATCTCCACACTATCTGATCAAATAATGCCAATATTATAGTAATGCCAATATTTCTGCTAAATACTCACTGAAATGTAATTTTTTATTTTAATGTTGTGTAACTTTGAATATATACGTTTTAAAGACATTGTTCGAGACAAAGACAGCAACCCACTATTTCAGTTCTTATGATGTACAGAACAAGCAATACAATCCTGAAAGTTGGTCTATTCCAAAAAAAGGCAATAGAAAAGGTATTGGTAGCATTGTCACTGACACTATTTTATCTCTTTGGAACATTGACCCTACAGTTATAATATGGTGATTTAGAAAGGTTTAGAAAGTAAAATAGTGATAGTCTCCAGCTGCTCTCAATTGAATTCAGAAAGAATCTGAACACTTTTTGTTGTCTTTGAAGTGACGTTCTGAAGCTATGAGAGCTAGTCAACTGATGAGAGAATGGACAGACATTCTCTGATCCTGAGAATCCAAACATCTCTACTGGCTACAACAGAAGTATTTTCATTGTGTATATGAATGTGTAGTTTCATGTATTTTGATGTGAATTGTGGTGCTATACAAGGCTCATCTGGAAAAGAGACCTTGGTCTGACTCCCTGTCAAAATAAAGGTTAAATAAATATAACACATGTGTAGCTCTGTGCTGCATAAATCCATTTTGCATTCCCTCATTGCAGACAACTAATACCATCATCTGAGTTCCTGAAGCTGAAGGAAAAATGAGGGGAATTAATTGAATTTTTTGAATGAGCCCACACGTTAAGTCACTTTGAAAGTCTGGCTCAAACAAGATAACATTCCATAATAGAAAGGAGTTTAACTTCCTTCTAAATGAGAGTAAAGGTCTAGAAACCTAATTTAACGGTGCTATATACAAGGGCAAATATTTGATCGAATGAGGGGGATGGCAAAAATGGAAACACAAATAGAATGCAGCCAGGATGCTTCTGCTGCAGTATAGCGTGGGCTTTTGGAGACAACTTGAAGACATCTTCAAAGCCAACGGGTGGCTGGCTGGCTGTATCAGGAACAGTCCATGTTCTACAGAACAAGCCCCCGGTCCAAAGTCCCGCCGAAGATAATCACGACGGAGAAAGAAAAACAAACCGTACAACAGGCTATAAGCTGCTAGTGTTGCTGGGCTGGCTGAGTAAGACCTTTGTAGTTCCCTGAAGCTACATACATATCTCTCACCACCGTGGGAGGAGAGCACTGAGGAAGAGCATGAAGAATAATCAATGTCATAAAAACTAGAAAAAGATAATTATATACTGTAAATGAAAAGCAGCCTTGAACTTTACTTCCCATTCCCCATGTAGGCGGTTAAATGCAATATCTTGATAAAAGAAGGAAGGGGGTGCTATCCAAGGACTCAGCGCTGGCACATACTGTACTATAAGGCTTTGTGATGGTACAGCAACCCTTCCTGTAGTCAGATACCATAGAGAAAGCGTTGACAGGAACTTAGATATACAGATTGTGTAGGTGACTTAAACGAAGGCGGCCGGGAGTGTACTTAAAGGGTATCTGTGTGTGTAGAGGGCGAGGTTGTTGATCAGTTCCTCTCTGCCTTAATGCATTTTGTGGTTTACAAAAAGGTTATCTTCTCCATGTAATTGACAAGCTGATGAAAGCATGTGGGGCGAAACCCTACTGAGTGACACATTAGAGATGCGGTAGCTTCTAATCCACTGAGCCTGCAAATGGAACATGGCCTTATGGAGTCTTTGGTTCAGGAGATGCTATATCTCCCTTTGAAGAATGACTGGAGGCTGCCTAAGAGCCTGAAACCTTTAATACAGTTTTAGAGGTCTGGCAGATTGAAGCAATTTTCCCCAGACGTTGTATTGTTTTATGAGGTCACGGTCAGCTCTTGGCTCCAGAATCCCTTGCCCTGGGTTTTGTTGAAGCATCACAGCGGCAAATAGCCACAAACGACACATCACATGGTCATGGCTGGAAATTACAAATGTTTTGAAAAATAAAAAATTCTCAAAACTATATTGAATATCTATGACTTAAAGGTTTATTTCACTATAGTGATGCTGAAGAGCTTTACATTTTTCCTTCTGAACAAATTTGCACTAAACTATGAGTTTGAATATGACTCTAGAATCCCTCCTCCAAAATCAATCTTGTTAAAAAATGTGTCAATGACTAAAATATGGCACAAAAAGATGTTATCATGACAGCACATTAATGTTTCATGATATATCTTATTGTGTTTCCTCATCAAAATCTATTAGCAGCCCTCTTGACTGCAGATGTGTCGATTTTAAAAGATTTCCTTTCATTTAAAACCTTATATGAAGATGCTGCTATCTCTGGCACCAGCCATTAATCCATTCCTGAATACAAAGAGGGAGACAGAGCACTGGCACTCTAGACTATGTGCCTCTCAACAACCCTAAACCCTTCAGTGTGTCCGCCGATCCCCCCGCCCTCCGCCCTCCAGCTCCCGCCCGTGGAGGTGAATGTCTCCGCCCGCCAATGAGTGCAGGATTATGTGAAGGTCTGGCTGGTTCTTCCTCCAAGCTGTGGGAGTCTGACCCTGATACATCTCCCCCGGCTGTGAGGCAGCACGACCACGTTTTGTAGCGACAAGCTCATGGTATGGGTCCCAATTAATGGAGGAGAAGCTTCTCTAGCTGCTGCTCTGGAAGTTTGAGACGGGGCAGAGCCAAGCAAGCGGAACAGAACAACGCAGAAATCCAGCTTGTCTTCTAAGAGGGGAGCAACAAACTAGCTTCTTCACTCTGACAGAAACTTTTACCTCTTAACAATACTCAACAAGAATGTGTACGGCGGAAGCACTCATTGCGAATACAATAAACAAGCTATTGGGTTGTGGGTAGTGTAATGGCCTAGAGAATGCAGGGAAGGAGTCACTGTGGTGGAGCACAGAGATGAGAGAGAGTGGGAGGGTCTGGTTCACAGCTTGCTGTATTAGGGTCATCCACCTACTTTAGTGTGTGGGTGATGTACAGTATGAAGACGGCATCAGTGGTATGAAAATCATATGGTACAATACCCAATAAACCTCTCTCTGTCGGTCTCTCTTTTTCTCTCTCTCTGTCAGTCTGTCTCTGTCTCTCTCTCTGTCTTGCTCTCTCTCTCTGTCTCGCTCTCTGTCAGTCTCTCTCTCATCTGTGAAGTTGAGTTGTACACCTTCAAACTGACAGTTTGTTTCGCAACTCAAGTCTTTGAAATGATGTCAGCTTTATTCACAAGGGTTACTTTTATCTTGGGGCTCATAAATGGATGCATTTCTACATCTTGAAGAAAACCCCACCTAAAATAGAATACAAGTACTGTCCTCCTAAGTATTTCTCTAGGGGACAAACAGTAATTGCCTTGATGTATTCAAACGAATGTAAGAATGCATCTTGCCTGATACATTTCTGCTACACTGTGTTGTGCACAGGGATGCATTTAGCATATGTATTATGCATTATTTCTGGTTTGTCTCTTTGGGAATCAACAGTCAAGCTTTGTGCTGTCTTTAACTGTGGACTCACTGTCAAATATTTACAAGCAACAAAAAACAAACATAATATTTGATGATTCAAGTCATGTTGCTACTTCAATAATAGCAAAGTGTTATTTACTATTTTCACTAACGACACCATTTCCTTATGAATGTGCATGCCAACATTGTAGCCTCTTTCACCCACTGCATGTACTGTATGTCTTATGACGGTGTGTCTGGTAAGCTTTTAAAGAAATAACCATGAAGCCCCCAAGCAATAACATGCACTTAAACATTTTTTGACTGACAGGCATCTAAACAACAAGACATTCCCAATGATGTATAGTTTTCTCTTAGGTGTGAATACAAATCACATTGCCCCAGGTTGAATTGACACCTCTGGAGCCCCACCACCCCTGTATGTGGTTGTGTGAATTGTCTTTAAAGCGACTGACACTGAGTGGGTTAACAGTTACTGTGGCTCCCTTTGGCGCTTTAGACCTTCTACCTTTTTTTAGACAGAGCGAATTATAGAAACCCGATTTCTTTGCCCCAAATACACCAATTGAAAGGAATGCTAATGTCATTATGTTTCCTGTGCCTTTCAGCAGCCTTGAAAAATAACCAAGGCTCCCTTAGAGGTTTTGTGTCATTGAAGGATGTTCAGGTGAGCTACAGCAATGATTAGTGGAGAGGTTTCTTTCTTTAGAGAAAGGAGACGGGGGTGTTCATCTTTTCTCTACGCTACCCTTTGTTCTCCCACATTGATATGGGGAACTAAATGGTCTGGGATAAGAAAAATGTAAGTTACATGTTGGATGCACACACAAAGAGAAGCATGAATGGCCACAGAGAGAGACAGAGAGAGAGAGAGAGAGAGAGAGAGAGAGAGACACTATGGGCTCTATTCAATCAGCTTTAGCCAACATCCGCTGTGTCTGGGGTGGAAATGCATTACAGCTGTCAAATCCACAAGTCTCTCCTGGCATTATACCTAAAGCAGACATTGCCATTGGCTGCACGGAGTCTCATTATGAGGAAATCCCATGCAGCATTGTTTACAAGTTGGAACACTGGAATGTGAGAAGTAATCTACACCTCGATTAGGCTGATAGAAATCCTCATTATTTCGTTGAATCATTTTAAATTTGATCACAATTATTTCCATATATCCTACACTTTCTCGTTCTAAACTTCTAACGTGAGTGGGACCGGTGGGGCTTCGTGACAATGATCAAGAGAAGCTGCTCACCGATTTGACAGCTCCAACGCAGTTACACCTCCTCCGACTTCGCCAAAACACTGTATCAGCTGTGTGGTTGTCGGTTGATCTGATTGAAGGCAGGTCTATATTAGTAAACACTTTCAACATTTTCACAGAACTATTTTACAGAACAGATGGTTGAGGTTCTCAATCAGCAACAACTGTGCAGGTGTGTGTGGTGCCAAGCTAATGTTGTTTCCACACGCAACTTACATTTATAGCACCATGCACTTTTCCACCATGCATTTTTCATACAGATCACATATTAGTCTAGAGACACTTTCATAGTGTGCGTGTTCCATTCCATTTCCACTCTTCTCATGGACACATCTGTCTGAGTAACTGAGCTATTCCTCATCATACGGCTAGAACTGAGAAGTCTTCTGAGTGCATTCAGGACAGAGAACTATCCCTGCAGACTTTCCTCCCTAAAAGCCATTTCCCCCCACAAGCTCTAATTAATGCAACACTGCTGCCCTCCAGCATCCATGCACCTCACTTCTCCTGCTCCCTCTCTACCTCTGCCTCGCCCACAGCCATCAGCCCCAGGGGGTGTGTGTGTGTGTGTGTGTGTGTGTGTGTGTGTGTGTGTGTGTGTGTGTGTGTGTGTGTGTGTGTGTGTGTGTGTGTGTGTGTGTGTGTGTGTGTGTGTGTGTGTGTGTGTGTGTGTGTGTGTGTGTGTGTGTGTGTGTGTGTGTGTACGTGTACGTGTGTGTGTACGTGTGTGTGTACGTGTGTGTGTACGTGCACACATATTTGTTGCTGGCCCTTTGCCTCCTCCTCATCATCCTCCTCCACCAAGGCAATCCAGCAACCAAGGCCTCGCCCACGGCAAACTACCCGTAAATCAATAAATGACCAGTGATGTTGACGTGTGTTTTGGAATTACCAGCAAAGTAGAGAGAAGATATGAATGGTTTAGTAGATCTTTGGTAGCAATTTATACCTTGTACGCGTATACGGGTTGAAAATGGCAGATTTGGGCACTAATAAGCACCTAGAACATAGTGGCTGTACTGTAACATTATAATAAATACCGCTTTGATGTCATTCAAGCATGCCAAACACCCGCGAGTCCAATTGTGCACTTCACATTTCCAAATCATATAATTCATGTCATACTGTGTCAATGTTTTTCCCATTATGTATACTCACCTTTGGTCTAATCATTTCCCCATTATCTCCAAACTGTTGCTGTTGCCTTTCAATTGCCACCATGGTCATGCAAATGATTTTCAATTTAGCCCTACACGTATAGGCCAATTCCCAATAGTGTAAAGGGTTCATATCTGAGATATCTTACTGTACAGTGATGGAACTTAAGGATTTTGGGCACTGGCCAGAATCTGCTACGCGATAATGGAAAAGACATTTTCACCCACATTTTCTACTTGACCTGTCTGAAAAGTACCATCCTCGGGTTAGCGGGCTAGCTTAATTTCCATGTTACTGTATCTTACCGTAAGCACATCAAGATTTAGCTGGAATATATGCACGTGTCATAACAGATGAATTCTAAAACTAAACTAAGTCAGTCATTTAGACAACTAAGACATTACTTTCTATCTATTTTGTCATACGGTATGTGACTGCAGACCTCTACTCAACATTCCCAGGAGCCTGGCAATGACATCATGCCATTAAACAGAGAAACCAGTTCTAGTCTCATAGCACCACACCCATCTAATTATCTCAAACCTCTGCTATATTAATACTGCGCTGTTACAGTCATTATGCATTAATAATGAATGAAACAGTATTTATGCAATTAATCCTTGATATTGACTGTGTATACCTTAAAAACAATGAAAGAAGAGGATAAAGTCTGAGGTAATGACTTTTTGTGTTTAAACACTAATAAAACCTATAGTCCTGTCAGTTTAGTGGCCAATAGTGGCATGTAATCTACAGTATCTACATCTAAGTCTGCGTTCCAAATGGAATCCTGTTCCCTATATAGTTTACTACTTTGACCAGGGCCCATAGGACTTGGCCATTGGTCAAAAGCAGTGCACTAAATACAGAGTAGGCTGCCATTTGAGACCAGCCCAGACCTCTATCTCTCTTTTATTATATCTGATGATAATGGCTACCTCTATTATTGGCAGACATGATTATCTTCCTGATCTGATAATCACACTGATAATCTATCCATCTTATTTCTCTAAGATAATAGAGACATATCATCTAGATGAATCATAGTTTCATATTAATGAAACATTACCTATGCATAGCGGTGCCTTCCTGCTATCCGGCCTGGAAGTAGATAGATAACTGGATCAGATTAGCCTCCTGTCAGATTAATGGTCCTTATAAGATCTGTGTTTAGCCAGCGATCACAGCATAACTACCTAGGCTATACTGTGTAAAACATTGCTGTTTGAACAAAGAAAGACACTCTGTAGTACAACATCACACAGAATCGCAGGTCTATGGAAGATGTCCACAATAAATAGGTTATTTCACTCAGCGCTAAGCCCCTGAGGTTGCTAACTAACAAGTCATTGTAGCATCAAAGACAAAGGATCGAAAGCTAGAAAATTGTTTGCTGATGCAGGGACTAAATAACCGTGACAAGCCATCTTGGATTGTTGGATTGTTGGATGGGAGAAAAAGAGAAAGATATGTACCAACTACAGGTGAATAACATCCTCATATTTACACTTCTCCTACAGTTCACAGCTTCCACAAGGCCACCAACCATCATTCAACTGAATTAAAACAGAACTGCAGATGTTGAACCATCAATCAAACGTATTTCAAAAGTATTTTTTACCTCCACACTCCCAAAGTGCTTCACAGAAACCCAACCTTGACCCCAAAGAGCAAGCAATAGCACATATATATCCTGTTTATATGTCACTCTTTTCTTTGTACCTCTTCATAGAGCGATGTGACATTCTCATAACCTTAACTCCCAAACTAAGCAATTAAAATAATGATTCAGATTTTCTATTAGACAGCATTGTGTGCCGGAGAAAAGGGACAGTCCTTTGAAAATGTTCCCCAGACAGACGTAGCAGCTCATTATGTGGACATTCTCCGAATCCCAGATCACCAGCATCGGCACGGCAACAGCTAGAATAATTAGGTGTCATATTACTGAGTGACATATCTTATAAGACATCGGAGCAAACTGATTGTCATCGGTTGCTTTAGTTTTAGTGTAGGAAGGGTAGAAGTAATGAACAGAAATATGCTTTTTGGTGCTTTTTTAAATGGAACTCACGTAGCATGACAGAATGACCTTAGTGTGCTCTCATGCAGAACCCCTCGCCAATTACCAGAAACCAAAGCCAGTTGTTTTTACTGTACCTCCTGTAATGGAAGACTGAATAATGTCCGCTGCGTCTTGTTTAGCATCATTGCACATCACTTATTCAACATTTCCACATTTAATGTCATGTCCATTAAAACATAAACAGGTCTGTGATGATGATCTCTCTCCCACCAGCACAAATTGCCACATAACAGTGGCTGGAGGCCCTGTGTGGTTCAATTGGGAGAGCATGGCGCTTGCAACGCCAGGTTTGTGGGTTTGATTTCCACGGGGGACCAGTGCTAAATGACTAAATTGTAAAATGTAAATGTGAGGCTATAATAAAAAGCTGGAGGGAGAGAGGATGGAAAGCATTGAGCATAATATGTTATCAGTCTGTTGTGATGCCCTGGTGATCATAGGCCTCCAGAAATACAACATGGAGAAATTGTAACTGCTCATGTCCTAATTGATTAAAGCAAGCCTGATTCCAACATCACAGTTTTATCAAGGCATATCATCCACACAGCATTTGATGCAGTCTTATCTGAAACAAGCAATAGCATGCATTTGCCGCTCTATCTTCTTCTGGTCTCTCTCTCCCCTATTTCTTTCTCTCTCTCTCCCCCCTCTTTCTCTCTCTCTCTCTCTCTCTTTCTCTCTCCCCTCTTTTCTCTCTCTCTCCCCTCTGTCTATTTCTCTCTTTCTCCAGACAAATGGTAAATCACTCTGGGCAGGTGTCCCAGCCTTCACTCACACAGCACTGCTACTGAGTGAAGAGAAGAGCAAAGAGGGTTCATACTATAGAGCTTTTCTTTCTCTCTCTCTCTCTCTCTCTCTCTCTCTCTCTCTCTCTCTCTCTCTCTCTCTCTCTCTCTCTCTCTCTCTCTCTCTCTCTCTCTCTCTCTCTCTCTCTCTCTCTCTCTCTCTCTCTCTCTCTCTCTCTCTCTCTCTCTCTCTCTCTCTCTCTCTCTCTCTCTCTCTCTCTCTCTCTCTCTCTCTCTCTCTCTCTCTCTCTCTCCCCTTTGCTCCAAGGGCCTCTAATTTTGCTTTAGTGCCATAAACACTTCCTATTTTCTATTGCCATGGTTATGAGCTGGTATCAAACAGCCTTTTAACACTAACACAAGGCTGCCAGAGTGAGCCTTTAACCCTCCTCCCACTAACTCAGATGGGCAGCAAGCTGAAAACATGTCAGGAACATGTTGATTTCTGAATATACTGAGGGTTCACTATTATCTCAGTATCCCGCCAAGCCCAGAGTTTGATGTGTATTGAATTAAAAGTCAGAGTGTAATTAATTAACTTTTCAATGGCTGAGTAATATCCATAACCATCTTATTTTAAATACATTGAATTCAATAGCATGATTCATTGGGAATATTAAAATAACTTGGGTTGAAATACACAATCTCACTACGCACAGTAAATCCAGCTAATGCATTTCAATGTGCTGTAGCTAAGTCCCCAAGTACTTTAGCTACTGAATGCCTAAATAAATAATTATTTTATTTTATTGCGGACAATACAGCATTTTCTCAACAGGGTAATTGTGGTTTAAAGTTCAGTATTGAATGACTAATATTGTAGGATACTTCTTGCAAACTAAGTCTTGTCTTATTTAGTGCTATTTTTTTCTGGGTTTAGAAACATAAAGCTTTGTGCAGTGCAATTCACTGTCACAGAGGAGATGGGCTGTTGAATGCCTTTTGTCACTCAAAGAATAGTTTCACGTCCAACCTATTTCCCTCTGAGAGGTTATTTCTTCATTATATGATGCCCTGTATCAGGTGTGAACAGCCACACTATAAAGCCTGACAGTTTGATGCCGGGAGGAAGAGAGGAAGATGTTTAGATGCCAGTGGATGAGTGTGTCAAGACCTCTCTTCTCCATGGCCTGTCCCACTGCAGTGTTCTCCAGACAAATGGTAAATCACTCTGGGCAGGTGTCCCAGCCTTCACTCACACAGCACTGCTACTGAGACAGAGTGATGAGAAGAGCAAAGAGGGTTCATACTATAGAGCTTTGTAGAGGTGGATGGCCAAAAGAGGATGAAGATAAGAAACCTACAGATTAGATTACTCACAAGGACCAGGACATGTTCGCTCAGGTCAGTCGGTTGTCTATGTTTACTATTGTTTGGTTTCTTCAAGGTGAACATACAGTACTGACCTGGACACAGTAAAGCACTGCTATGGCACAGGATGTGACGCAGAGAGAGGTTGACGGTTGTCCCAGGAGTTAAAACACAACCTTCACAACAGGTAATGAGGTGCTTTCACCTCTCTGTTGTTGTCTTGTACGATTCTGTTTCCTGTTCCAAGCTGATAGCTGAGGTCTCACCTCAGTGCCTTTAGATTAATTGGACTGTAGCATCAACTTCATCCACCCCCATCTGAGACTGACAGATATTCTCTTCACATCTGTGGTTCGCAGGTTTTGAGATGCCACCATCAGAAGCTTCAGCAGCAGTCAGATGCAACTAGTATAGCCACTATCGTGCTACAATCTGACAGATTCTGTTCCCATATGGGGTTTTGAGATGCCACCATTAGTAAATTCAGCGGCAACCAGATGCTCCCGAGTGGCGCAGCGGTCTAAGGCACTGCATCTCAGTGCTAGAGGCGTCACTACAGACCCTGGTTCGTTTCCAGGCTGTATCACAACCGGCCTTGATTGGGAGTCCCATAGGGCGGTGCACAATTGGCCCAGGGTCGTCCGGGTTAGGGTTTGGCCGGGGTAGGCCGTCATTGTAAATAAGAATTTGTTCTGACTTGCCGAGATAAAGAAAGGTTAAATAAAAAATATATATATTGCATAGCCTCGAGTTAGTGTAACATGTGAATGTAAAGGAGCAGCCTCCACACATGTCTGTTTGGTGTGAAGATGGTGTGATGGTGACATACGAGGGATCACATTGCTGATCGTGGTGAAATCCTCCACAGCAGACAAGGAAAACATCTCACAGCAGCGTAGCAAAATTAATGGTGTTGCACACGTTGTATATTATTTAATGTTGTCATAAAAATCAACATGGTCTTCTGGGCTGTATCTCATAAACCACCCCCACAGTGACTGCAGGCTTTTGACAGAAATGCCCAATCAAGGCGGTGAGGGGTCAGCCTCTATAAGACGCTGGAGGGGCGTGAGTTATGGCTCGGCTCAGAGTGTTATTTTAATGGGGCTCCAAGCTGCCGCTGTAAAACGCTGGCTGCTCTTTGGCACTGGTAATAGGCACCATAACAGGCAACAGGCACCATTCATGTGTGTATTTTTTCCACATGATATAAACCCCTACAGTATATGAGGTCTGTGGTTGTTAGGGGGATCTCAGCAGTACTGTATACTGACCAACCAAAGAGACGGATCTTCAATGCTACTGAAGCTAGCTAATGGCCTACTGCTAAGACAAGGTTGACGGAGGAGTCAATTGATTCCAAACAATTTGATTTTTAATGTGGCCTGTACCTTCTATGCTTCTGTGTAGGAATCATTAAGTCATTATGACGGTCTCATTGACATTAGATATACTTTGGTTAAATCTGTTTAAAGTGAGACAAATTATTCTATAGAACTTCAAGGCAGAGAGAGATCCAGAGAGATCCAAAGCAAGGTGTACAGCAAAACTATCATCTTGTCTTGTGTTTAGTAAGAGGAAGGTACTGACATATGGTTAGAATGAATTGTTATTCTATGGTTACTTTAGAGTTGATGGTCCGTTCCCCCTCCTCATCCCACACCCACCATATGTTCATATGAATTATGCTTGACACTTTTCCTTTCCATAGAATGCCTCTCCAGATGGCACATTGCCTGTTATTTTGCAAGCAAACCAAAAGACACCTGGCACATACATTTTACTTTTCAGCAAGCTGAGTGGAGTGGAACTGAATAGTTAACTTTTTGTATTATGAGTTATTGAAGTGAAATCCAGCAACTCTTGGACAGTGGAAGTTAACAACATGCTTCTTTATTGTTTAAGCCTGAAGGACATACAGAGTTATTGTAATGACTGTATGAGGAGTTATTGCAATGGCCTTATTGTAACTCATACAGTAGCTGTTTTTGTTTCAGACAGGTCAGGCTGTTTCTGTTTCAGACAGGTCAGGCTGTTTCTGTTTCAGACAGGTCAGGCTGAATCAGGCTGTTTCTGTTTCAGACAGGTCAGGCTGAATCAGGCTGTTTCTGTTACAGACAGGTCAGGCTGAATCAGGCTGTTTCTGTTACAGACAGGTCAGGCTGAATCAGGCTGTTTCTGTTTCAGACAGGTCAGGCTGAATCAGGCTGTTTCTGTTGCAGACAGGTCAGGCTGTTTCTGTTACAGACAGGTCAGGCTGTTTCTGTTACAGACAGGTCAGGCTGAATCAGGCTGTTTCTGTTTCAGACAGGTCAGGCTGAATCAGGCTGATTCGGCTCACAATGCCTCCTCTAGTTCTGGATGTACAGCTTTGTCACCAGGCTGTATTCACAACTACATTTCAGGAAGCACGTATCCATATTCATGGGAAGTAACAGTGTTGACTTCATCAGGAAACAATGTGCTCTATGTGTATTCTTCCCTGCACTAAATCCAGTTTGGAAATTAATCTGTCATTGTGGACGGTTCACATTGATTCTTCTGTGGACATCTCGTTCCATTATCCCATAGCTTGGGGTGAATCTCTGCTACTAGGTAAACACAACTCACTAGCCACACTACAGCCAGGATTACAGATGATACACACACATGCATGGATGCATGCCCACATACACACGTGCACACAAACATACACCATTCATTCATTTAGGTATAAGAGTTTAACATAAAAAATTGTTGTAGCCAATTTTTCATCTCCTTTCACCTTTTCAGTAATGATACATGTCTATCCTTTCACCTTCTCAGTAATGATACATGTCTATCCTTTCACCTTTTCAGTAATGATACATGTCTATCCTTTCACCTTCTCAGTAATGATACATGTCTATCCTTTCACCTTTTCAGTAATGATACATGTCTATCCTTTCACCTTTTCAGTAATGATACATGTCTATCCTTTCACCTTTTCAGTAATGATACATGTCTATCCTTTCACCTTTTCAGTAATGATACACGTCTATCCTTTCACCTTTTCAGTAATGATACACGTCTATCCTTTCACCTTCTCAGTAATGATACATGTCTATCCTTTCACCTTCTCAGTAATGATACACGTCTATCCTTTCACCTTTTCAGTAATGATACACGTCTATCCTTTCACCTTCTCAGTAATGATACATGTCTATCCTTTCACCTTTTCAGTAATGATACACGTCTATCCTTTCACCTTTTCAGTAATGGTACACGTCTATCCTTTCACCTTTTCAGTAATGGTACACGTCTATCCTTTCACCTTTACAGTAATGATACATGTCTATCCTTTGTTAATCTCATTTTCTTCACCCATGAGATCATTTTATATTTTGGATGGACTTCTCTGATTTGCCATTTCAATATTGTCTAAAAAAACAGTTCACAATACATACGGGGTTGTAGACATCAGTGAGGGTGGAGGGAGGGAGTGAATGGCATGGCTCAGTGCTCTGGCTGCTACAGTAATAGATGACGACCAAGAGAACCAGCTCCCTAGTCATTTTACATGCAAATTGATTAATAGCCAGCAATGAGGAAATCACCAGGGATCAGACGTCCCAGTTTTCACTCAGTCTGTAATAAGACAAAAAACCCTGAACGCAAACTCCTATTAGTCCTAAAGCTGGCTTGTAATCTAAAGTCATTTCCCACATGTAACAGCCTGTTGTATTTCCTAAATCAAGAAAATAAATCGGATGAATTGACGTCATGGGCTGTGTTCTGTCTGGAGACCCCATGTTCCCCACACCATAAGAGATGTGTGACTACTGTACATTACTGTTGGGCTCTTACAGGGCTTTACCCACCCCCCATCTCTCTTTCTTTCTCTGTGTGTCTCTCTCTCTCGCTCGCTCGCTCGCTCTCTGGCTCTCTCCCTATCTCTCTCTCTCCCCCTCGCTAATTCCCCTCCCTCTCTCTCTCTCTCTCTCGCTCACTCTCTCTTGATCTCTCGCGCTCTCTCTCTCTCTCTCAATCTCTCGCGCTCTCTCTCACTCTCTCCCTTTCCCTCTCTCTGTGGGGCTTTTCTCTGTTCTGTCTCAGTAAGGCCTCACAAGGGAGCTCCTTTCCTGCCTGGCCAACTTCAAACAGCAGAGCAGATAAAGTATGAGACAGCAGGATAAAACGCAGCACACTATTTAAGACATGGCTACAGGATTCATTGAAGCCCTGGATCATCAGATAAGACTGTTTTACACTGAGCTGGATGATATGGCACTCTGGTGTCATAGCCACTCTCACCTACAGTATCTATTCACACTGTATACATCTGACCAGCTGGGTTTACTGAAATACCATGTAATACATTTAAGTGAACCATGCATTATTGGACAGCAAACAGACAGTGTTTTTTCCACTGTCTTTTTTAGTGCACATTGAATAAGTACAGTGCCTTCAGAAAGTATTCATAACCCTTGATTAATTCCACATTTCTTTGAGTTACAGCCTGAATTAAAAAATTGATTAAATAAAATAAAAATGCTCACCCATCTACACACAATACACCATAATGACAAAGTGAAAATATGTTTTTAGAAATGTTGGCAAATGTATTGAAAGTGAAATACAGAACTATCTAATTTACATAAGTATTCAATCCCCTGAGTCAATACTTTGTAGAAGCACCTTTGGTGGCAATTACAACTGTAAGTCTTTTTGGGTAAGTCTCACACCTGGATTGAACTATATTTGCCCATTATTCTTAAGAAAAATCTTCAAGCTCTGTCAAGTTGATTATATATAGATCATTGCTAGACAGCCATTTTCAAGCTGATTTAAGCCAAAACTGTAACTAGGCCACCGAAGAACATTCAATGACATCTTGGTAAGCAACTCCAGTGTAACGTCCTGACCAGAGTTCGTATGTGTTTTGCTTGTTTAGTGTTGGTCAGGACGTGAGCTGGGTGGGAATTCTATGTTGTGTGTCTAGTTTGTCTGTTTCTATGTTGGGTTAAATGTGTTGCCTGATATGGTTCTCAATTAGAGGCAGGTGTTTGACGTTTCCTCTGCTTGAGAATCATATTAAGGTAGGCTGTTCTCACTGTTTGTTTGTGGGTGATTGTTCCTGTGTCAGTATTGGTGCTACACGGGACTGTGACGGTTAGTGTGTTTTGTCAGTTTGTATAGTGTCTTGTTTTGTTTAATTAAATTCATTATGTCTAATTACCACGCTGCACATTGGTCCTCTGATCCTTCTCGCCTCTCCTCGTCCGAGGAGGAGGAAGAGCTAGACTGCCGTTACAGAATCACCCACCAAACAAGGATCAAGCAGCGTGGCAACGGGCAGCAGCGACAGCAGCAGCGGTACCAGGAGGAATGGTCATGGGAGCAAATATTGAACGGAGAAGGACCCTGGGCTAAGGTTGGAGAATATCGCCGCTCTCGGGAAGAGATGGAGGCAGCTAAAGCCCAGGAGCGGTGAATTGAGGAGGCAGCACGGAAGCGTGGCTGGAAGCCCGTGAAGAAACCCCAAAAATGTATTGGGGGGGGGGGGGGGGGGGGGGGGGGGCTAAAGGGTAGTGTGGCGAAGGTAGGTAGGAAACCTGCGCCCACTTCCCATGCTTACCGTGGAGAGCGGGAGTACGGGCAGACACCGTGTTATGCGGAAGAGCGCACGGTGTCTCCTGTACGGGTGCATAGCCCGGTGCGGGTTATTCCACCTCCCCGCACTGGACGGGCTACGGGGAGCATGCAACCAGGTAAGGTTGGGCAGGCTCAGTGCTCAAGGGAGCCAGTACGCCTGCACGGTCCGGTATATCCGGCGCCACCTTCCCGCCCCAGCCCAGTACCACCAGTGCCAACACCACGCACCAGGCTTCCTGTGCGTCTCCAGAGCCCTGTTCCTCCTCCAAGCACTAGCCCTATGGTGCGTGTCTCCAGCCCGGTACCACCAGTTCCGGCACCACGCACCAAGCCTCCTGTGCGTCTCCAGAGCCCTGTACGCACTGTTCCTTCTCTCGCACTCGCCCTGAGGTGCGTGCCCTCAGCCCGGTACCACCAGTGCCGGTACCACGCACCAGGCCTATAGTGCGCTTTGAGAGTCCAGTGTGCCCTGTTCCTGCTCCCCGCACTAGCCTTGAGGTGCGTGTCTCCAGTCCGGTACCACCAGATCCGGCACCACGCACCAGGCCTACTGTGCGCCTCAGCAGGTCAGAGTCGGCCGTCTGCCCAAAGCCGCCTGCACTGCTCGTCTGTCCTGCGCCGTCTGAGCTGCCTGCCTGCCCAGCGCCGTCTGAACTCCCTGCACTGCTTGTCTGCTCAACGCTGCCTGCACTGCTCGTCTGCCCAGCGCCGTCTGAGCTGCCTGCCTGCCCAGCGCCGTCTGAGCTGCCTGCCTGCCCAGCGCCGTCTGAGCTGCCTGCCTGCCCAGCGCCATCTGAGCTGCCTGCCTGCCCAGCGCCGTCTGAGCAATCCGTCTGCCCAGCGCCGTCTGAGCCATCCGTCTGCCCAGCGCCGTCTGAGCCATCCATCTGCCCAGCGCCGTCTGAGCCATCCGTCTGCCCAGCGCCGTCTGAGCCATCCGTCTGCCCAGCGCCGTCTGAGCCATTCGTCTGCCCAGCGCCGTCTGAGCCATCCGTCTGCCCAGCGCCGTCTGAGCCATCCGTCTGCCCAGCGCCGTCTGAGCCATCCGTCTGCCCAGCGCCGTCTGAGCCATCCGTCTGCCCAGCGCCGTCTGAGCCATTCGTCTGCCCAGCGCCGTCTGAGCCATCCGTCTGCCCAGCGCCATCTGAGCCATCCGTCTGCCCAGCGCCATCTGAGCCATCCGTCTGCCCAGCGCCATCTGAGCCATCCGTCTGCCCAGCGCCATCTGAGCCATCCGTCTGCCCAGCGCCATCTGAGCCATCCGTCTGTCCCGAGCCATTAGAGCCGTCTGCCAGTCAGGAGCTGCCAGAGCCGCCAGCCAGTCAGGAGCTGCCAGAGCCGCCAGCCAGTCAGGAGCTGCCAGAGCCGCCAACCAGTCAGGAGCTGCCAGAGCCGCCAGCCAGTCAGGAGCTGCCAGAGCCGCCAGACAGTCATGAGCCGCCAGACAGTCATGAGCTGCCCTCCAGTCATGAGCTGCCCTCCAGTCATGAGCTGCACTCCAGTCATGAGCTGCCCTACAGTCATGAGCTGCCCTACAGTCATGAGCTGCCCCTCAGTCCGGAGCTGCCACTCAGTCCGGAGCTGCCACTCAGTCCGGAGCTGCCACTCAGTCCTGAGCTACCTCTCTGTCCTGAGCTACCTCTCTGTCCTGAGCTACCTCTCTGTCCTGAGCTACCTCTCTGTCCTGAGCTACCTCCTAAATCATGTGGGGGCCTTGGGGAGGATTCTTAGGCCAAGGTCGTGGGCGAGGGTCGCCACTCAAAGGACGCTAAGGAGGGGGACAAAGACAGTGGTGGAGTGGTGTCCTCGTCCACCGCCGGAGCCACCACCGCAGACAGATGCCCACCCAGACCCTCCCTTGAGTTTTAGGGGTGCGTTCGGAGTCCACACCTCAGGGGGGGGGGGGGGGGGGGGGGGGGGTACTGTAACGTCCTGACCAGAGTTCGTATGTGTTGTGCTTGTTTAGTGTTGGTCAGGACGTGAGCTGGGTGGGAATTCTATGTTTTGTGTCTAGTTTGTCTGTTTCTATGTTGGGTTAAATGTGTTGCCTGATATGGTTCTCAATTAGAGGCAGGTGTTTGACGTTTCCTCTGATTGAGAACCATATTAAGGTAGGCTGTTCTCACTGTTTGTTTGTGGGTGAATGTTCCTGTGTCAGTGTTGGTGTTACACGGGACTGTGACGGTTAGTGTGTTTTGTCAGTTTGTATAGTGTCTTGTTTTGTTTTATTAAATTCATTATGTCTAATTACCACGCTGCACATTGGTCCTCTGATCCTTCTCGCCTCTCCTCGTCCGAGGAGGAGGAAGAGCTAGACTGCCGTTACATCCAGTGTAGATTTGGCCTTGTCTTTTTGTCCTGCTGAAGGTGAATTTGTCTCCTAGCGTCTGTTGGAAAGCAGACTGAACCAGGTTTTCCTATATGATTTTACCTGTGCATATAGGGGCTCCCGAGAGGGCGCAGCAGTCTAAGGCACTGCATCTCAGTGCTTCAGGCGTCACTACAGCAACCCCTGGCTGTATCACAACCAGCCCTGATTGGGAGTCCCATAGGGCGCACACAATTGGCACAATACCGTCCGGCTTTGGCCGGTGTAGGCCGTCATTGTAAATAAGAATTTGTTCTTAACTGGCTTGCCTAGTTAAATAGAAATAAACAAATAAAATATTCTATTCTTCTAGATAGTATTGTGGAGTAACTACAATGTTGTTGATCCATCCTCAGTTTTCTCATATCACAACCACTAACTGTTTTAAAATCATCATGGTGAAATCCCTGAGCGGTTTCCTTCGTCTCCGGCAACTGAATTAGGAAGGATGCCTGTATCTTTGTAGTGACTTGATACACCATCCAAAGTGTAATTAATAACTAATCACCATGCTCAAAGGGATATTCAGTGCCTACCTTTCATTTTTTTTTTTACATATCTACCAATCGGTGCCCTCCTTTGCAAGGCATTGAAAACCTCCCTGGTCTTTGTGGTTGAATCTGTGTTTGAAATTCACTGCTCGACTGAGGGACCTTACAGATAATTGTATGTGTGGGGTACTGAGATAAGGTAGTCATTCAAAAATCATGTTAAACACTATTATTGAACATGGAATGAGTTCATGCAACTTATTATGTGATTTATTAAGCACATTTTTACTCCTGAACTAAACATTTTTTTTAATTTTACAAACAAAATTCCACTTTCACATAATGGGGTATTTTGTGAAAATCATTTTAATCAAGTTTAAATTCAGGCTGTAAGACAACAAAATGTGGGAAAAGTCAAGGGTGTGAATACTTTCTGAAGGCACTGTATGTATGTAAAGCTCTTTTCAGGCAATCGGTAATCATGCCCCCCACCACAGTCATGCTGTTAAGGTTTATTTGTACCATGCTTAGTCGGTTGTTTAGAAAATAATGTATTTGCTCATTTAAAATTACATTCTAATGTAATTGGAGTGACTGTGAACATATGATTGAATAAATAATGTACAGTACAGTACAGTTGGAGTCGGAAGTTTACATACACTTAGGTTGGAGACATTAAAACAAATTTTTCAACCACTCCACACATTTCTTGTTAACAAACTATAGTTTTGGCAAGTCGGTCAGGATATCTACCTTGTGCATGACACAAGTAATTTTTCCAACAATTGTTTAAAGACAGATTATTTAACGTATAATTCACTGTAACACAATTCCAGTGGGTCAGAAGTTTACATACACTAAGCTGACTGTGCCTTTAAACAGGTTGGAAAATTCCAGAAGATGATGTCATGGATTTGGAAGCTTCTGATAGACTAATTGACATCATTTGAGTCAATTGGAGGTGTACCTATGGATGTATTTCTAGGCCTACCTTCAAACTCAGTACCTATTTGATTGACATCATGGGAAAATCAAAAGTAATCAGGCAAGACCTGTAGACCTCCACAAGTCTGGTTCATCCTTGGGAGCAATTTCCAAACGCCTGCAGGTACCACGTTCGTCTGTACAAACAATAGTACGCTATTATAAACACCATGGGACCACGCAGCCGCTATACCGCTCAGGAAGGAGACGTATTCTGTCTCCTAGAGATTAACGTACTTTGGTGCGAAAAGTGCAAATCAATCCCAGAACAACAGGAAAGGACCTTGTGAAGATGCTGGAGGAAACAGGTACAAAAGTATCTATATCCACAGTAAAATGTGTCCCATATCGACATAACTGTCACGCCCTGGCCTTAGTATTCTTTGTTTTCTTTATTATTTTAGTTAGGTCAGGGTGTGACATGGGGAATGTTTATGTTTTGTTGGTTTTGGGTGTTTATGGTAAAGGGGTTGTGTATAGTATATGGGTTTGTGTGGAGTACATGTTTCTAGTGTTGTCTATGTATGTTTAGTTGTCTAGGAGAGTCTATGGTTGCCTGAATGAGTTCCCAATTAGAGACAGCTGATTTCGGTTGTCTCTGATTGGGAGCCTTATTTAGGGTAGCCATAGGCTCTCATTGGTTGTGGGTAATTGTCTATGTAGAACGTTTGTAGCCTGTATGTATGTGCACAACGTTTGTAGCTTCACGGTCGTTTTGTTGTTTTGTTAGTTTGTATAGAGTTTTGTGTCGTGTTCATCTTCGTGTTGTTAAATAAAAGAAGATGGCTTATTTTCCAACTGCTGCATTTTGGTCCGTCAATCCGCCACACGATCGTGACAGAATTACCCACCATAGGACCAAGCGGCATGGAAGGCGGCAACAGGACCTACCTACACAGGATTTCTGGAGATGGGAGGAAATTCTAGACGGGAGAGGACCCTGGTCACAGCCAGGGGAATATCACTGCCCCAAGGCAGAGATAGAGGCAGCACGGCGACACGGGAGGAAGCCCAAGAGACAGCACAACATTTTTTTGGGAGGGGGGCACTTGGAGCAGTCGGCGAAGTTGAGGGGTGAGTCTGAGTGTGTCGAGGAGTTATTGGACAGATTGGAGGAGAGTGAACGAAGGGGAGATTATGAGACATTCGAAGAGTTGTTGACGAAATTGGAGGAGAGGGAAGAGAGAGAGCTGTTGGTTTGGCAGAGTATGCAATGCATTCTTCCTGAGGAGCGTATTAGCTGTCCGATGCCACCTGTGTCAGTTCCTCGTACTCAGCCTGAAACTCGTGTTAAAGTTCCGGAAGATTTGATGCCGGCTATACACACCAGGTCTCCAGTACACCTTCACAACCCGGTGTGTCCTGTTCCTACTTTTTGCACTCATCCTGAGATGCATGTCCCCAGCCCTGTACCACTAGTTCCGGCACCAAGCACTAGGTCTAAGGTGCGTCTCCAGAGCCCTTTACGCACTGTTCCTGCTCCCCGCACTAGCTTTGAGGTGCGTGTTTCCAGCCCATTACCACCAGTGCCTACACCACGCATCAAGCTTCCTGGGTGTCTCCAGAGCCCTGTTGTTCCTCCACGTACTAGCCCTGTGGTGCGTGTCTACAGCACATTACCACCAGTGCCTACACCACGCACCAAGCCCTCTGTGTGTTTCCAGAGTCCTGTACGCACTGTTCCTTCTCCCCGTACTCGCCCTGATGTGCGGGTCCTCAGCCCGGTACCACCAGTACCGGTACCACGCACAAGGCCTATAGTACGCCTTGAGAGTCCAGTGTGCCCTGTTGCTGCTCCCCGCATTAGCCCTGAGATGCGTGTCCCCAGTCCGGTACCACCAGTTCCGGCCCCACGCACTAGGCCTAATGTGCGTCCCCAGGGTCCAGTATGCCCTGTTCCTGCTCCCCGCACTAGCCCTGAGATGCGTGTCCCCAGCCCGGTACCACCAGTTCCGGCACCACGCACTAGGCCTAATGTGCGCTCCCAGGGTCCAGTATGCCCTGTTCCTTCTCCCCGCACTAGCCCTGAGATGCGTGTTCCCAGCCCGGTGCCACCAGTCCCGGCACCACGCACCAGGCCTACAGTGCGCCTCAGCCGGCAGGAGTCTGCCGTCTGCACAGCGATGACTGAACTGCCCGTCTCCCCAGCGCCATCTGAGCCATCCGTCTCCCCAGCGCCATCTGAGCCATCCGTCTCCCCAGCGCCATCTGAGCCATCCGTCTCCCCAGCGCCATCTGAGCCATCCGTCTCCCCAGCGCCATCTGAGCCATCCGTCTGCCATGAGCCTGCAAAGCCGCCCGTCTGCCATGAGCCTGCAAAGCCGCCCGTCTGCCATGAGCCTACTGAGCCGTCCGCCAGACAGGAGCCGCTAGAGCCGCCAGCCAGACAGGAGCCGCTAGAGCCGTCCGTCAGACAGGATCTGCCAGAGCCGCCAACCAGACAGGATCTGCCAGAGCCGCCAACCAGACAGGATCTGCCAGAGCCGCCAACCAGACAGGATCTGCCAGAGCCGCCAACCAGACAGGAGCAGCCAGATCAGTCAGCTAGCCATGAGCAGCCAGATCCGTCAGCCAGCCATGAGCAGCCAGATCCGTCAGCTAGCCATGAGCAGCCAGATCCGTCAGCCAGCCATGAGCAGCCAGATCCGTCAGCTAGCCATGAGCAGCCAGATCCGTCAGCTAGCCATGAGCAGCCAGATCCGTCAGCTAGCCATGAGCAGCCAGATCCGTCAGCCAGCCATGAGCAGCCAGATCCGTTAGCCAGCCATGAGCAGCCAGATCCGTCAGCTAGCCATGAGCAGCCAGATCCGTCAGCTAGCCATGAGCAGCCAGATCCGTCAGCTAGCCATGAGCAGCCAGATCCGTCAGCCAGCCATGAGCAGCCAGATCCGTCAGCTAGCCATGAGCAGCCAGATCCGTCAGCTAGCCATGAGCAGCCAGATCCGTCAGCTAGCCATGAGCAGCCAGATCCGTCAGCTAGCCATGAGCAGCCAGATCCGTCAGCTAGCCATGAGCAGCCAGATCCGTCAGCTAGCCATGAGCAGCCAGATCCGTCAGCCAGCCATGGGCCATCCCTCAGTCCGGAGCTGCAGTCCCTCAGTCCGGAGCTGCAGTCCCTCAGTCCGGAGCTGCCATTCTTCAGTCCGGAGCTGCCCCTTATCCTGGTGCTGCCCCTTATCCTGGTGCTGCCCCTTACCCTGGTGCTGCCCCTTACCCTGGTACTGCCCCTGACCCTGGTACTGCCCCTTACCCTGGTACTGCCCCTTACCCTGGTACTGCCCCTTAGTCCGGAGCTGCCCCTTAGTCCAGAACTGCCCCTTAATGCAATGGGGTTAATGTGGAGAGGGGTCATTTTGAAGAAGCTAAGGAGGTGGTTAGGGACTGTGGTGAAGTGGGGACCACGACCAGAGCCGGAGCCGCCACCGTGGAGGGAAGCCCACCCAGACCCTCCCCTAGACTGTGTAAGGTGCGCCCGGAGTTCGCGCCTCAAGGGGGGGGTTATGTCACGCCCTGGCCTTAGTATTCTTTGTTTTCTTTATTATTTTAGTTAGGTCAGGGTGTGACATGGGGAATGTTTATGTTTTGTTGGTTTTGGGTGTTTATGGTAAAGGGGTTGTGTATAGTATATGGGTTTGTGTGGAGTACATGTTTCTAGTGTTGTCTATGTATGTTTAGTTGTCTAGGAGAGTCTATGGTTGCCTGAATGAGTTCCCAATTAGAGACAGCTGATTTCGGTTGTCTCTGATTGGGAGCCTTATTTAGGGTAGCCATAGGCTCTCATTGGTTGTGGGTAATTGTCTATGTAGAACGTTTGTAGCCTGTATGTATGTGCACAACGTTTGTAGCTTCACGGTCGTTTTGTTGTTTTGTTAGTTTGTATAGAGTTTTGTGTCGTGTTCATCTTCGTGTTGTTAAATAAAAGAAGATGGCTTATTTTCCAACTGCTGCATTTTGGTCCGTCAATCCGCCACACGATCGTGACAATAACCTGAAAGGCTGCTCAGCAAGGAAGAAGCCACTGCTCCAAAACCGCCATAAAAAAGCCAGACTACAGTTTGCAACTGCACATGGGGACAAAGATCGTACTTTTTGGAGAAATGTCCTCTGGTCTGTTGAAACAAAATAGATCTGCTTGGCCAAAATGACCATTGTTATGTTTGGAGGAAAAAGGGGGACGCTTGCAAGCCGAAGAACACCATCCCAACCGTGAAGAACGGGGGGTGGCAGCATCATGTTGTCAGGGTGCTTTGCTGCAGGAGGGACTGGTGCACTTCACAAAATAGATGGCATCATGATGCAGGAGGATTATGTGGAAATATTGATGCAACATCTCAAGACATCAGTCAGGATGTTGAAGCTTGGTCACAAATGGGTCTTCCAAATGGACAATGACCCCAAGCATACTTCCAAAGTTGTGGCAAAATGGCTTAAGGACAACAAAGTCAAGGTATTTGAGTGGCCATCACAAAGCCCTGACCTCAATCCCATAGGAAATTTGTGGGAAGAACTGAAAAAGCATGTGCGAGCAAGGAGGCCTACAAACCTGACTCAGTTGTTCCAGCTCTGTCAGGAGGAATGGGCCAAAATTCACCCAACTTATTGTGGCAAGCTTGTGGAAGGCTACCCGGAATGTTTGACCCAAGTTAAACAATTTAAAGGCAATGCTACCAAATACTAATTGAGTGTATGTAAACTTCTGATCCACTGGGAATGTGATGAAAGAAATAAAAGCTGAAATAAATCACTCTCTCTACTATTATTCTGACATTTCACATTCTTAAAATAAAGTGGTGATTCTAAGGGAATTAAAGGATTAAATGTCAGGAATTGCGAAAAACTGAGTTTAAACGTATTTGGCTAAGGTGTATGTAAACTTCTGACTTCAACTGTACATGTGGAGAGTTGTTCACAACATGTGCTGCATAAGAAGTGATCAAAGACTCAAGGGATTGAAATAATCAGGAGGGAATAATTGTGGTATAAACTGTCTGATCAATTTATTTAAAGCAGCCTCGCAAGTATTCACCCTGAGGTTACTGTATATCTGATGAGGCTCAGTCAATTCTCTGTGTACTGATTTGTAAATAGAAAACTGAAATAATTTAGTTGGATTCTCCAGTAATTAGATTAATGACCACCTCCCTGCTCCCATGATGCATGGCTGTCATCTCTCTGTGTGTGTGTGTGTGTGTGTGTGTGTGTGTGTGTGTGTGTGTGTGTGTGTGTGTGTGTGTGTGTGTGTGTGTGTGTGCGCGGTCTCTGGATGTTTAAAGAATGTGGGTGGCTGAGTGAAGGACTGATATTGACATTAGCCTACTAGAAAGGAACACTTACAGTGCCTATCTTATTCCCTCCCCCCACACATGTGGACAGTGGATGGCTCAGGCTGGGGCTGCCTGACACATGCGTTGCTGGTGAAGCCCAGAGATAATGAGCATAATGAATCTGTTCCACACATGGCACAGTTATAAAGGCATGTCGTGTCATTAATCAGGAGCATGGGGAAATGGGACAGTCTAAGGTGAGTGGTTTGATTGACAGGCTAATTTATTGCCAGGAACAGCAGCTTTTCATGGGATGAATATGAGCTTTGGCTAGCTTCGCCTAATTAAAGGTAGGTATAGAGAAGGGCCCAGGGAGATTCTGCATGGGGTCAGTGAGGCTGCCAGGTGTGTGGGCCACTGCATTCCCTCAGGAGAGGCTGGCTCTCTACTGTATGTCTCTCTAAGCAGCTCAGATAGATACTGGGTGACATTTAACATTTACATTTAAGTCATTTAGCAGACGCTCTTATCCAGAGCGACTTACAAATTGGTGCATTCACCTTAAGATATCCAGTTGAACAGCCACTTTACAATAGTGCATCTAAATCATGGGTGACTGGTTCTGGGTGGGGTTGTAAACTACGCATTGCATCTTCCAACATCAAACATACAAGTACGGGTAGGGGTTTGCAGGGGGGTGAGCTATGCACTCTATAATGATGCGACTCAGAGATGGTTGGGTTGGGTCTCTATGTCTCTGACATTTCTCAGTCATACTGGGTTGCTGCTGCTGGGTGATGGTGTTGACATATGCCTGTGCATCTGTAAACATCAAACATATTTTTTTATTTATTTATTTTACTGTTATTTTACCAGGTAAGTTGACTGAGAACACGTTCTCATTTGCAGCAACGACCTGGGGAATAGTTACAGGGGAGAGGAGGGGGATGAATGAGCCAATTGTAAACTGGGGATTATTAGGTGACCATGATGGTTTGAGGGCCAGATTGGGAATTTAGCCAGGACACCGGGGTTAACACCCCTACTCTTACGATAAGTGCCATGGGATCTTTAATGACCTCAGAGAGTCAGGACACCCGTTTAACGTCCCATCCGAAAGACGGCACCCTACACAGGGCAGTGTCCCCAATCACTGCCCTGGGGCATTGGGATATTTTTTTTTAGACTAGAGGAAAGAGTGCCTCCTACTGGCCCTCCAACACCACTTCCAGCAGCATCTGGTCTCCCATCCAGGGACTGACCAGGACCAAGCCTGCTTAGCTTCAGAAGCAAGCCAGCAGTGGTATGCAGGGTATAAACAAGGGTAGGGGTTTATAAGTAAAGCTACTTGCTACTCGGAGATGTGACTATCTTCCATGGGTGTGCCTGTGCCTTCTACAAGGTTCTGTGGTTCTGACTCCCTCTGAGGTTCTGATTCCCTCTGAGGTTCTGAGGTTCTGACTCCCTCTGATGGCAGTAGAGTTAGTACAAGTTCCATATAGGGAGAGACTATATACAGTGGGGCAAAAAAGTATTTAGTCAGCCACCAATTGTGCAAGTTCTCCCACTTAAAAAGATGAGAGAGGCTTGTCATTTTCATCATAGGTACACTTCAACTATGACAGACAAAATTATATTTTTTTCTCTCCAGAAAATCACATTGTAGGATTTTTTATGAATTTATTTGCAAATTATGGTGGAAAATAAGTATTTGGTCAATAACAAAAGTTTATCTCAATACTTTGTTATATACCCTTTGTTGGCAATGACAGAGCTCAAACGTATTCTGTAAGTCTTCACAAGTTTTTCACACACTGTTGCTGGTATTTTGGCCCATTCCTCCATGCAGATCTCCTCTAGAGCAGTGATGTTTTGGGAATGTTGCTGGGCAACACGGACTTTCAACTCCCTCCAAAGATTTTCTATGGGGTTGAGATCTGGAGACTAGCTAGGCCACTCCAGGACCTTGAAATGCTTCTTACGAAGCCACTCCTTCGTTGCCCGGGCGGGTGTGTTTGGGATCATTGTCATGCTGAAAGACCCAGCCACGTTTCATCTTCAATGCCCTTGCTGATGGTAGGCTTTGTTACTTTGGTCCCAGCTCTCTGCAGGTCATTCACTAGGTCCCCCCGTGTGGTTCTGAGATTTTTGCTCACCGTTCTTGTGATCATTTTGACCCCACGGGGTGAGATCTTGCATGGAGCCCCAGATCGAGGGAGATTATCAGTGGTCTTGTATGTCTTCCATTTCCTAATAATTGCTCCCACAGTTGATTTCTTCAAACCAAGCTGCTTACCTATTGCAGATTCAGTCTTCCCAGCCTGGTACAGGTCTACAATTTTGTTTCTGGTGTCCTTTGACAGCTCTTTGGTCTTGGCCATAGTGGAGTTTGGAGTGTGACTGTTTGAGGTTGTGGACAGGTGTCTTTTAAACTGATAACAAGTTCAAACAGGTGCCATTAATACATGTAACGAGTGGAGGACAGAGGAGCCTCTTAAAGAAGAAGTTACAGGTCTGTGAGAGCCAGAAATCTTGCTTGTTTGTAGGTGACCAAATACTTATTTTCCACCATAATTTGCAAATAAATTCATAAAAAATCCTACAATGTGATTTTCTGGATTTTTTTTCCTCATTTTGTCTGTCATAGTTGAAGTGTACCTATGATGAAAATTACAGGCCTCTCTCATCTTTTTAAGTGGGAGAACTTGCACAATTGGTGGCTGACTAAATACTTTTTTGCCCCACGGTATATACTGTATATATAGAGAGAGACTATATAGCTCTGATTAGAACAGCCACTGGATATTAAGCTTTGTTTTCGATATCAAAATATGTGTTATCCCCCCTCTGAATTTCTTCTGAAATTAGCATCTCATCTGGCCTTACACATTGAATTAGCTCACATTACAGTTGTGTGCCAAGCCCTGCTTCTGCTCCAATTGCAGAATAATCAAATCAGAGGAAGTATGCTCCATGCGGTCTCAAAACATCTAACCTCTATTGAAGACAGCATCTTAGTCATTTTTATTCTATTTTTTAAAAAGGGGATTCTGCTTCTATGTGTACATTGTGTATTATTTTCAATTTATATTGAGATATAAGATGATTTCAATGTTAAATAATTGCTTTTGAGATAACATTGTTGGAATAGCAATCTATCACCAAGCTAGACGTTAATTTGGGCGAGGGATGCTTTAATGATAGATCATTATACATGCTTTGCGATAGCCTAAGAAGATCGGCAAGGCTGCATCACATTGCACTGAAAAATATAAACGTTAGCTATATACTGTATGCTGCAGGCTGGAAATGAGTAATGAGCATCAACTCCAGGTAATGTTCACATACAGGTACTGTAGTCTGCTGTGCAGGGAAAATACATCTCCTTGGAAGAAGAGAGAGAGAGTATAGTAGAACATCACGGGGGGCTGTTGTTTGGGACCAGCATCGTGCAACCATACAATGGTACAGGTCATGCAGTTAAGCGGTGGGTGTCTCAGGTCTTTAAATCACATTATGCTTATGAAAATCCATGTGACTAATCCCAGTGACAACAGAATCCCAAAGAGATTTACTTTTGACTGGCTGGCTGGCGGTCAGGAAGGAACTTTCTCTGCACGCAAGAAGCAAACAACAACAACAACTAGACATGGGTTCAAATAGTATTTGATTTATCTCCATTACATTAGCTGTGCTTGATTGTAACCAATGGAGTGTCCTACAACAGCCAACCCTGCAATCTGGCACTTCCAGACAGGCTCAATCAAAACCTCAAAGTAGTTGAAAGAAAACAAATGCTATTTGAACCCAGGTTTGAAGAAGGACTAGAGAGATGTGGAGTTGCTGGGTTAATGACCCAGCCTCAACCCCCACAGAACTCCCAGGTCTAGCCTCAGTAACCTGTCATCTCCAACACAAGACTCACCAGCGAGGAGGAAATAGGAGAAAGAAAATCAAAGGCTAGCAGCGGCGATGCAGAGAGAGAGATGCGAGAAGGGAGTGGGAGATATTCTCAGCAGGCATCGTCACTAACATGTAGGAAGCCTTCCTCAAAACCATGATAGTGTCAGCAGCAGCCTCTTTCAAGGGCTTTTATTTATTTTACTGTAGGAAACGTAATGTGGAAGGCTGAATCTTTCATTAAATGAGAGGTTATTTCATTATTTAGAAGGTCTTATTTTCCACCTCAGTTCACATGCAACGTGAGACGCCAACTGGCGACTTGAAAACCTATTTAAATGAATCTGATTCTGGTCCCATCTGAGTTTGTGTCTCTGTCTCTGTCTCTGTCTCTGTCTCTGTCTCTGTCTCTGTCTCTCTCTCTCTCTCTCTCTCTCTCTCTCTCTCTCTCTCTCTCTCTCTCTCTCTCTCTCTCTCTCTCTCTCTCTCTCTCTCTCTCTCTCTCCTCTCTCCTCTCTTCTTTTCTCTCTCTTTCTCTCCTCTTAGAGCGGGTGTGCAGACTTGCTAATTCAATCAGCTCCATCAAGGCAGGATAGCTTCTCTCTGCCATGTCGTCTGGTCTGCCATGCCTCTCACTGTGCCGCTCACCTGTCCTCTAGCCATGACCTCATCAGGGAGGATAAAGAGCCACAGGTATCTTTCATATGCTCAGATCAGTCTGGCAGCTCTTACACACAAACACGCATGCACACACCACTAGCCAGGAGTTTGACTGACTGACTGGCATACTGCTTCCTTTCTGTGCCCTGCCATGTGGCCCTTATCAATGGTCTGGCTGGGACTAGGTACTGTAGAGGGGGTCGACAGCCTCAGTGCGGCATCTATTTAAAGGATTTCCTGGCTTAAAAGTGACTGTTTGATAAGCCATGCTGACAGACAGCCGGGTATATCTAGTCGATAGTTCTCTCTAAAATGACATGGGAACATGCATAATCATGTCATGTACAGTATTTTAGTATTTTTGCTCCTCTGTGAATGAAACAAATGGGTGTTGTGCTCACTGGGGTCTGACAGGGTACTGTATAGAGCAGGGGTGTCAAACTAATTTGCTCCACGGAACGCATTCGATCTTCACCGAGGTCCGGAAGCCCACACTTAAAATGTATTATATTTCCTCACCATCAAAATTTTCTTAAAATATTCCTCTATTCATCGCTTTTGGAATTTTTGATGCTCCATGAATGTCTAGCTTTCGTTTAGATTACCGTTAGCAAGCTGGACAGTGAAAAGACTATACATGTAGGTCCATTATCATTTCTATACAGTTTCAATTTGGTTCTAGTAATTTCAAAGTCGTTTTCCCTGGAAAAAATGTATTCTTAAAATAAATGTTATTTACTCAAACCTCCTGCGGGCCAGAACGAATGGGCTGGTTGCAGGACGTTTGTTTGACACCCCTGGTATAGACTATCAGATGACATGCTTGTAGCACTTCCCTCTGGTAAGATATAGATCGCTATTCTTTTGCAGTATGTCCTTCATTACTGGCAACATACTCTGTTGGCATTATTAGCTAAAGAATTCATCATGAGAATGCTGCAGTATGGAGACTCATGTCTAATGACGTGTAACTGGCATAATGTTTTATGTCGTCTCAATGGAGGAAGACATTTTCTGCTGCGCCGTTAGAGGGAACTGAAATCCTCTCTCCATAGGAACCATCCTTCAGCGTCTAAGCCAACACTATGAACAGGCTTTTTTTCTTTTCCTTAATTTTACAAATTAATCTCTGGAAACTAACAGAGCTGTGCATTCCACGTTATTTATTAGTGGATTTGTGTTGTACACATCAGAGTATGCAGAAAAGCCAAATGAAATGAAATAGTCAGCACAAGCCATAACAACTAAACTTCTGTTGACAACATCAGCAATAAGCAAAATATAGCCATAGATATGCATTTTCAATTTGAGTTGTTTCATTGTTCTTGATTTGCTCCATTTGATGAGCTCCAGAGCTGTTTTAAAGCTCTATGAAACATTGCTGAGTTAATTAGATGATTTGGCTGCTTCCACTGCTGTGTCCCCAGTGAACGATGTGCTCTCTTGTTACACTGATGCACAATATAATCTCCATACTTTGGCAGATGTCCTGTCAACTTCTAGTGTAAGTCTAATTATTCTGTACCAATACAATGCTGGGTAGCCCATTGCACATCTTCAGTCATACTACATAGGCCTAACACATACAAATGATATGATACATTATATGATACTAATATGATAATACCGTAAAAACTCAGAGCTGTTAAAACATTCTAGGCAGATCTTTGGAAGAAGTCATTTTTGGAAGAAATAAAGGAACTTTCCCCCTTAAATGAAGATATCTACCATCGATTTCATCTGAAAAGTTAGATGTGAAGTCAAAAGAAGACAAATTGCGTTGAGCATTCAAATCAGATCCTTGGTTTTAGAGAGAGAGCGAGAGAGCGAGACTTAAGAACAGACACATCTATGACCTCATTTTCTTTTAAATGTTTCTGTCACATCAGCAGAGACAATTCACTGCTCTTGGAAATGTTCAAGCTCTCTCTGCACTTACAACTCTCTGGGATGTTTAGTGACACACATAAAAGTACGACTTGGTCTCAAAGCCTCATTTCTAAATCTTATGTATACAGTTTGTATCCCACTGGCTCTTTCACAGGAAGTAATCAGAAACATAGTTAAGCAGATATAATAGAAGTGTAATGAGCAGTAATTAAGGAACCACAGGCCAAGCTGGGCTTGGGATGCTGCTGTCTAATACGAAACACAATCCCTGGGTGGTAATTACATGTATACACTACACCAAGCTGGGGATTACTTACTCATGTATACACTACACCAAGCTGGGGATTACTTACTCATGTATACACTACACCAAGCTGGGGATTACTTACTCATGTATACACTACACCAAGCTGGGGATTACTTACTCATGGATACACTACACCAAGCTGGGGATTACTTACTCATGTATACACTACACCAAGCTGGGGATTACTTACTCATGTATACACTACACCAAGCTGGGGATTACTTACTCATGTATACACTACACCAAGATGGGGATTACTTACTCATGTATACACTACACCAAGCTGGGGATTACTTACTCATGTATACACTACACTGGGGATTACTTACTCATGTATACACTACACCAAGCTGGGGATTACTTACTCATGTATACACTACACCAAGCTGGGGATTACTTACTCATGTATACACTACACCAAGCTGGGGATTACTTACTCATGTATACACTACACCAAGCTGGGGATTACTTACTCATGTATACACTACACCAAGCTGGGGATTACTTACTCATGTTTACACTACACCAAGCTGGGGATTACTTACTCATGTATACACTACACCAAGATGGGGATTACTTACTCATGTATACACTACACCAAGCTGGGGATTATTTACTCATGTATACACTACACCAAGCTGGGGATTACTTACTCATGTATACACTACACCAAGCTGGGGATTACTTACTCATGTATACACTACACCAAGCTGGGGATTACTTACTCATGTATACACTACACCAAGCTGGGGATTACTTACTCATGTATACACTACACCAAGCTGGGGATTACTTACTCATGTATACACTACACCAAGCTGGGGATTACTTACTCAGTCTATTACGTTTAGCTATTGTTGGAGATCCACTGTTTAGAAGTTGATCAAAGAGCAACGATAACCTATTTTTAATAAGGCAAAGGGATGATTAACGTGCTGGAGTTTTTTACTTGAACAATATGCCTTACCTAAAAGGTGAATAACTATGGTGATGAACAAAGTCACTATAACATGTACTCTTGTTGTTCAGTATTTATCCGTGTATGTAATGTATGTACAGTTGAAGTCAGAAGTTTACATACACTTAGGTTGGAGTCATTAAGACTTTTTTGAACCACTCCACAAATTTCTTGTTAACAAACTATAGTTTTGGCAAGTCGGGTAGAACATCTACTTTGTGCATGACACAAGTAATTTTTCCAACAATTGTTTACAGACATTTTATTTCACTTATAATTCACTGTATCACAATTCCAGTGGTTCAGAAGTTTTACATACACTAAGTTGACTGTGCCTTTAAACAGCTTGGAAAATTCCAGAAAATTATGTCATGGCTTTAGAGGCTTCTGATAGGCTAATTGCCATCACTTGAGTCAATTGGAGGTGTACCTGTGGATGTATTTCAAGGCCTACCTTCAAACTCAGTGCCTCTTTGCTTGACATTATGGGAAAATCAAAAGAAATCAGCCGAGACCTCCACAAGTCTGGTTCATCCTTGGGAGCAATTTCCAAATGCATGAAGGTACCACGTTTATCTGTTGTCACGGTTTTCTTCCTGGGGGACAACGATTGACAGCTGCCTCTGATTGAGAACCATATTAGGCTGGACACAGAAACAGACAAACTAGACACACAACATAGAATTCCCACCCAGCTCACGTCCTGACCAACGCTAAACAAGCAAAACACATAAGAACTCTGGTCAGGACATTACATCTGTACAAACAATAGTACACGAGTATAAATACCATGGGACCAGCAAAGAAGAAGCCAGTGCTCCAAAACTGCCATAAAAAAAGCTTGGTTATGGTTTGCAACTGCACATGGGGACAAAGATCGTACTTTTTGGAGAAATGTCCTTTGGTTTGATGAAACAAAAATAGAACTGTTTGGCCATAATGACCATCGTTATGTTTGGAGGAAAAAGGGGGAGGCTTGCAAGCCGAAGAACACCATCCCAACCGTGAAGCACGGGGGTGGCAGCATCATGTTGTGGGGGTGCTTTGCTGCAGGTGGGACTGGTGAACTTCACAAAATAGATGGCATCATGAGAAAATAAGACTATGTGGATATATTCAAGCAACATTTCAAGACATCAGCCAGCTTGGTCGCAAATGGGTCTTCCAAATGGACAATGACCCCAAGCATACTTCCAAAGATGTGGCAAAATGGTTTAAGGACAACAACGTCAAGATATTGGAGTGACCATCACAAAGCCCTGACCTCAATCCCATAGAAAATTTGTGGGCAGAATTGAAAAAGCGGGTGCGAGCAAGGAGGCCTACAAACCTGACTCAGTTACACTAGCTCTGTGTCACGTTCCTGACCTATTGTTCCTTTTTCTTTTATTTATTTAGTTGGTCAGGGCGTGAGTTGGGGTGGGTTGTCTTTGTGTGTTTTGTCTAGTTTAGGGTGTGTGTATTGTTTAAGGGGTTTTTAGTATGTATGGGGTTGTGTTCAGTGTAGGTGTTTAGGAAAGTCTATGGTTGCCTGATTTGGTTCTCAATCAGAGACAGCTGTTTATTGTTGTCTCTGATTGGGAGCCATATTTAAGGCAGCCATAGGCTTTAGGTGTTTGTGGGTAATTGTCTATGTTCTATGTTGCATGTGTGCACTTAGTTCTGTTTAGCTTCACGATCGTTTGTTTTGTTCATTTTGTAAGTTTTGTTTTTTCCTTCATTAAAGAAGATGTATTTTTCACGCGCTGCGCCTTGGTCCTCTCTTTATCAAGAAGACGATCGTGACACTCTGTCAGGAGGAATGGGCCAAAATTCATCCAACTTATTGTGGGAAGCTTGTGGAAGGCTACAAGAAACGTTTGACCCAAGTTAAACAATTTAAAGGCAATGCTACCAAATACCAAAGGAGTGTATGTAAACTTCTGACCCACTGGGAATGTGATGAAAGAAATAAAAGCTGAAATAAATCACTCTCTCTACTATTATTCTGACATTTCACATTATTAAAATAAAGTGGTGATCCTAACTGACCTAAAACAGGGAATTTTTACTAGGATTAAATGTCAGGAATTGTGAAAAACTGAGTTTAAATGTATTTGGCTAAGGTGTATGTAAACTTCCGACTTCAACTGTATGTAGGCTGATCAGCAACAAAAGCCATGAAGGCCATTGCTATTGTCTTGAATGAGATTACACTTCACTCTTCTCTTTTTCAGACAAGGGGGAGAGAGACTAACCATTTACTGTAATTCTAGTGATAGTAAAAGGTAACCATGTGCATCCCTGTCACATCACCTCAGCCAGTACTCCCCTCACTGTTAGGTTCATCTTGGTGGCAGCCAGGCTTATAGTACAGTAGAATAGTAGTGAGGCTGCCTCAGCCTACCTTCTGACCTGCCTGTGAACAGCTCCAATGAGGAAAGTAGTACTACTGTAGGTCCATATACGTA
Source organism: Salvelinus fontinalis (assembly GCF_029448725.1). NCBI lineage: Eukaryota > Metazoa > Chordata > Actinopteri > Salmoniformes > Salmonidae > Salvelinus > Salvelinus fontinalis. Next base: position 28,769,617 of record NC_074699.1, read on the forward strand.
TAGCGTGAGAGACCTGGCAGGACACATATACGTTTCCTAATATTTTCTCAGTCTTTGCACTGTGGTACTGTAGGTCTGTGCTTGTATACCTAAAGTGTCTCAGAATAGGGTTGTTGATCCAGGATCAGTTTAACTTTTTAGATTATAATGAATGGACAGGGGTTACCTGATCCTAGATCAGCACTCCTACTCTGAGATGCTTTGTGAATCAATCAATCAATCAATCAATTTTATTTTATATAGCCCTTCGTACATCAGATAATATCTCGAAGTGCTGTACAGAAACCCAGCCTAAAACCCCAAACAGCTAGAATGCAGGTGTAGAAGCACGGTGGCTAGGAAAAACTCCCTAGAAAGGCCAAAACCTAGGAAGAAACCTAGAGAGGAACCAGGCTATGAGGGGTGGCCAGTCCTCCAGTCCTCTTTGAATATGGTGCCTGGTCAGGGATAGGGCTGTGGAGGTCATTACATTTTGTCAGCCGGTTATTGTCATGCAAATTACTGCTGGTCGCACTGTAATTGACCATTCATTAACATAAACATGTTTAGCGTCTCTAGACCTCCATACATACAAGCTGCTGATGCACGCCTGAGATATTCTGTAGCTAAAGGTAATGTGTCAGTTGATTAATTATGAAAAGAAAGCCCTATAACTAGGCTATTCCAAATAAAATACAAATTCACTACAATTGTAGGCTAACTCTGTAAGCTGCCCTGCACAATCAATGAAGCAACAGCATTGCCTAGGCCTAGACGTTCTCTCCCAGACTCATGGATAGAAAGCTGCGAAGCATAAGGTAACCAGTCTATCCAATATGAATTATAATACAGTCCACACTCAAAGGTGATTACTAGAATTTGTTTAATTTTGGAGTATAGGCTAGACCAATTTTATACCAAAGACATCTTATCTATGTTTTTTGGAAATGTTTTTCTGCCATGCGTAATATGAGGTAGGCTTTGTATTGTATAACAGCAAAATCTTTATTTTAATTCAGTTTTTGGGGGGGTCTTGGGCTCATATATAGGCATATGTATATTTATGCCTAATATGCATATGAGTATCCTAAATGCAACATTTTGAATTAATCATCACCTTAGAAAGCGCTGTCCATTTCATTCTGTTTGGCTTTGAAACAACATCCACAACAACCATGTTTTCCACTCACTTTCAACCTGTTGTTGAACTTCTTTCTTCAAATTGATCATCACAGTGTGGTAAAAAAATGTAGCCTAACAGAGTTTTAAAAGCGTGATACTGTTTTGATGATAAGCGTTTGATGTGATGTTTGATTGCATTTGCATTGATTTCAGTGTGGTTGGAGGGACATTATAAACTGGGTGTTTCGAGCCCTGAATGCTGATTGGCTGACAGCAGTGGTATATCAGACAGTATACCACGGGTATGACAAAACATTTATTTTTACTGCTCTAATTTCGTTGTTAAATGGCAATAAGGCACCTCAATGGTTTGTAGTATATGGCCAATATACCATGGCTAAGGGCTGTATCCAGGCACTATATAAGAACAGCCCTTAGCCGTGGTATATTGGCCATATATCACACCTCCTCTGGCTTTATTGCTTAAATAGAGCACATAGTAGATCAGGGCATTACTGAGTTGGGTACTACCAATGCATGTCCAGAGTGCATAAGAGGAGATTACCGTGACTCAACGGTCACGTGGAATTTGACTACGGTCATGACTCATGATTGCCTTTGTGGCGGTAATACAGATACACAAAACTAACATGCCTTATTAGCTTTCAACATAATTTACCTTCTCTTCAGCCAGCCAGGGCTCCCTCATTGTGACCCATATATTATTTCCATAAAGGGAAATTATATATGGGTCCATTAAAATGGCTTTCTTTGCACTGCAAGTCAAACCAGCGGCATGAAACATCAAATTTAAGTGCAGCTTTCACAAAGTAAATGTCAGTTATGGTTGATGTGAAATATTGCAAATGGTTCCAGCGTCTTTTATTTTACTGTGATGGCTTTAAAAAGAGATAACAAGCCTGTTTTAACTTATATAGTACACTTTATATTGAAAGTGCTAGCTGACAAATGTGAAACTTGTACAGAGTTATGAAAAATAAAATGTTCCACAACATTTGTACGCCAACAATTTTTCAGTGTAAACCAGCCTGATTTGACTACCTGTCTCTTTCTGTCTAAACTCACATAGATGTCTGACTACTGCATATGAGTAGGCCTATTCATATACTCTACAGTAGTCCTATTACACTAGTATTTTCATCTGATAAGGCACAAGTGGGGGAATTACAGATTTATTGGTGTCCACACTCCACAAGATCACTCCACAAGATCACTCCACAAGGTAATGGCACACTATTAACTGAGGTATGCACTAGAGTTGGGCAATATGAACAAAAATATACAGTTAAAGTCGGAAGTTTACATACACCTTAGCCAAATAAATTTAAACTCAGTTTTTCACAATTCCTGACATTTAATCCTAGTAAAAATTCCCTGTTTTAGGTCATTTAGGATCACCCCTTTATTTTAAGAATGTGAAATGTCAAAATAATAGTAGAGAAAAAAATAATAATTCAGCTTTTATTTCTTTCATCACATTCCCAGTAGGTCAGAAGTTTACATACACTCAATTATAATTTGGTAGCATTGCCTTTAAATTGTTTAACTAGGGTCAAACGTTTCGGGTAGCCTTCCACAAGCTTCCCACAATAAGTTGGGTGAATTTTGGCCCATTCCTCCTGACAGAGCTGGTGTAACTGAGACAGGTTTGTAGGCCTCCTTGCTTGCACCCACTTATTTCAGTTCTGCCCACAAATTTTCTATGGGATTGAGGTCAGGGCTTTGTGGTGGCCACTCCAATACCTTGACTTTGTTGTCCTTAAGCCAATTTGCAACATCTTTGGAAGTATGCTTGGGGTCATTGTACTTTTGGAAGACCCATTTGCGACCAAGCTTCAACTTCCTGACCGATGTCTTGAGATGTTGCTTCAATATATCCACATAATTGTCCTACCTCATGATGCCATCTATTTTGTGAGGTTCACCAGTCCCTCCTGCAGCAAAGCACCCCCGAAACACGATGCTGCCACCCACGTGCTTCACGGTTGAGATGGTGTTCTTCAGCTTGCAAGCGTCCCCCTTTTTCCTCCAAACATAACGATGGTCATTTTGGCCAAACAGTTCTATTTGTGTTTCATCAGACCAGAGGATATTTCTCCAAAAAGTACGATCTTTTTTCCAATGTGCAGTTGCAAACTGTAGTCTGGCTTTTTTTATGGCGGTTTTGGAGCACTGGCTTCTTCCTTGCTGAGCGGCCTTTCAGGTTATGTCGATATAGGACACATTTTACTGTGGATATAGATACTTTTGTACCTGTTTCCTCCAGCATCTTCACAAGGTCCTTTGCTATTGTTCTGGGATTGATTTGCACTTTTCGCACCAAAGTACGTTAATCTCTAGGAGACAGAGCCCGTCTCCTTCCTGAGCGGTATGATGGCTGCGTGGTCCCATGGTGTTTATACTTGCGTACTATTATTTGTACAGATGAACATGGTACCTTCAGGTGTTTGGAAATTGCTCCCAAGGATGAACCAGACTTGTGGAAGTCGACAATTTTTTTCTGAGGTCTTGGCTGATTTCTTTTAATTTTCCCATGATGTCAAGCAGAGGCATTGAGTTTGAAGGTAGGCCTTGACATACAACCACAGGTACATCTCCAATTGACTCAAATTATGTCAATTAGCCTATCAGAAGCCTCTAAAGCCATGACATAATTTTCTGGAATTTTCCAAGCTGTTTAAAGACACAGTCAACTTAGTGTATGTAAACTTCTGATCCACTGGAATTGTGATACAGTGAATTATAAGTGAAATAATCTGTCTTTAAACAATTGTTGGAAAAATTACTTGTGTCATGCACAAAGTAGGTGTCCTTGCCAAAACTATAGTTTGTTAACAAGACATTTGTGGAATGGTATGTAAACTTCTGACTTCAACTTATACTGAAATAATGTGATAATGCTAAATAAAAAATAATGATACGTTTTTTTTACCAAAGTAAACTACTACTAGTTTAATTATTCTAGCCATCAATTGTCCCATTAACCTGTTGAGGCTAGGGGGTGCTGTTGTCACTATTTATGGAAATCATGTAATTTTTGAAACGGCTTCCTACTAAATTCTTGATCGTACAATATGCATATTATTATTATTATTGGATAGAAAACAGTCTCTAGTTTCTATAGCCGTTGAAATTTTGTCTCTGAGTGGAACAGAACTCATTCTACAGCAATTTCCCTGACATGGAGTCAGATTTCACACATTTTGGCCCCTGATCTGGAGTCAGTTAAAAGCCCACTGTTATTGCTATGAGTATACAGACACTGCTTACGTCTTCCCCTGGATGCCTTTACGTGATGACGATTTGAATGGTATCGATTGCGCAATCACAGCCCCTATAAAACAAAAACACGTGTAGGTAGGCACTCCTTTCCTGCTGCGTCGGACACACGGTGTACACCGACACGTTCTTTTTCCAAGCATTAGTGTAGCCAGTTATATTTCTCCGGTCATGTTTCCACTCGTTATAGGAGTTAAAAACATCATAAGGTAGTTAATTTAAAGCGTTTTATAGCAATTTATATCCGTTTATGTGGGATTTTGGGACATTTATTTCTGAGACACTGTGAATCTCTGGGCACGGTTCCAATTCATGCCGAACGCAATGGGCATTTCTACATGGCAAGAGGACAGCTTTCGACCAAAAGACGATTAGACCCAAGAAAGGATTCTTTGCCCAAGATTCTGATGGAAGAACAGCTCAAAGTAGGAACAATTTATTATGATACATCGTGTTTCTGTCGAGAAATGTTAATCGCTTATGACGCCATCTTGCTAGACGTAGCTTCGCTTGGCGCAAACTGTATTGAAAAGTAAGGATAATTAAAAAAATGTAAATCAGCGATTGTATTAAGAATTAAATTGTCTATCAATCGCTGTCCACCCTATATTTTTTAGTCACGTTTATGAGTATTTATGTATACGACTAGATCACTGTCTAATATGGCGCACGACATTGTCTGACCAGCTGGTCAACTTTTGTCATTGTCTAACCATGATTTTGGTGGCTAAATATGCACATTTTCGAACAAACTGTATATGTATGTTGTAATGTGATGTTACAGGAGTGTCATCTGAAGAATTCTGAGAAGGTTAGTGAAAAAATTAATATATTTTGGCGATGTTTACATTATCGCTCTCTTTGGCTAGAATCAATGCTCTGGTAACGTTTGCATATGTGGTATGCTAATATAACGATTTATTGTGTTTTCGCTGTAAGACACTTAGAAAATCTGAAATATTGTCTGTATTCACAGGATCTGTGTCTTTCGATTAGTGTATGCTGTGTATTTTTACGAAATGTTTGATGATTAGTAATTAGGTAAACACGTTGCTCTATATATTTATTCTAGTCCATTTGTGACGGTGGGTGCAATTGTAAACTATGACATCTACCTGAAATATGCACATTTTTCTAACAAAACCTATCCTATACCATAAATATGTTATCAGACTGTCATCTGATGAGTTTTTTTCTTGGTTAGTGGCTATCAATATCTTAGTTTAGCCGAATTGGTGATAGCTACTGGTGTTGGTGGACAAATAAAAGATGGTGTCTTATGCTAATGAGTTTAGCTAATAGATTTATATCTTTACATATTGTGTCTTGTAAATGAAATATGTCAGCTAATATTATTAGCAAACTTATTTCATTGAAAACTTCACATTTCTCTTGTATGGGCTACTTATCAAAATGAATGATATCAGCAAAATGCTTGCAATAAGTGGCCGTTATGGTTGGTGTCAATAATTTTCAGTTTATCATCTCGCTCTAGTATGTACTATGCTTGTGGATTTCTCATAATGATCTCTTCTTAGGATGATTACATGAATCAATGTCTCCCTGTTATTTGACAGTGAGTACTCAGAAAGACAGAAAGATCAAATACAAATACAGTGCGGAGAAGAAGTATTTGATACACTGCCGATTTTGCAGTTTTTCCTACTTACAAAGCATGTAGAGGTCTGAAATTTTATCATAGGTACACTTCAACTGTGAGAGACGGAATCTAAAACAAAAATCCAGAAAATCACATTGTATGATTTTTAAGTAATTAATTTGCATTTTATTGCATGACATAAGTATTTGATACATCAGAAAAGTAAAACTTGGTACAGAAACCTTTGTTTGCAATTACAGAGATCATACGTTTCCTGTAGTTCTTTTTATCCCCTTTTCTCCCCAATTTTTCGTGGTATCCAATCGCTAGTAATTACTATCTTGTCTCATCGCTACAACTCCCGTAAGGGCTCGGGAGAGATGAAGGTCGAAAGCCATGCGTCCTCCGAAGCACAACCCAACCAAGCCGCACTGCTTCTTTAACACAGCGCGCCTCCAACCCGGAAGCCAGCCGCACCAATGTGTCGGAGGAAACACCGTGCACTTGGCCCCCTTGGTTAGCAGCACTGCGCCCGGCCCGCCACGGGAGTCGCTGGAGCGCGATGAGACAAGGATATCCCTACCGGCCAAACCCTCCCTAACCCGGACGACGCTAGCCCAATTGTGCGTCGCCCCACGGACCTCCCGGTCGCGGCCGGCTGCGACAGAGCCTGGGCGCGAACCCAGACTCTGGTGGCGCAGTTAGCACTGCGATGCAGTGCCCTAGACCACTGCGCCACCCGGGAGGCCCCGTTTCCTGTAGTTCTTGACCAGGTTTGCACACACTGCAGCAGGGATTTTGGCCCACTCCTCCATACAGACCTTCTCCAGATCCTTTAGGTTTCGGGGCTGTCGCTGGGCAATACGGACTTTCAGCTCCCTCCAAAGATTTTCTATTGGGTTCAGGTCTGGAGACTGGCTAGGCCACTCCAGGACCTTGAGATGTTTCTTACGGAGCCACTCCTTAGTTGCCCTGGCTGTGTGTTTCGGGTCGTTGTCATGCTGGAAGACCCAGCCACGACCCATTTTCAATGCTCTTACTGAGGGAAGGAGGTTGTTGGCCAAGATCTCGCGATACATGGCCCCATCCATCCTCCCCTCAATACGGTGCAGCCGTCCTGTCCCCTTTTCAGAAAAGCATCCCCAAAGAATGATGTTTCCACCTCCACGCTTCATGGTTGGGATGGTGTTCTTGGGGTTGTACTCATCCTTCTTCTTCCTCCAAACACGGCGAGTGGAGTTTAGACCAAAAAGCTATATTTTTGTCTCATCAGACCACATGACCTTCTACCATTCCTCCTCTGGATCATCCAGATGGTCATTGGCAAACTTCAGACGGGCTTGGACATGTGCTGGCTTGAGCAGGGGGACCTTGCGTGCGCTGCATTATTTTAATCCATGGCGGCGTAGTGTGTTACTAATGGTTTTCTTTGAGACTGTGTTCCCAGCTCTCTTCAGGTCATTGACCAGGTCCTGCCGTGTAGTTCTGGGCTGATCACTCACCTTCCTCATGATCACTGATGCCCCACGAGGTGAGATCTTCCATGGAGCCCCAGACCGAGGGTGATTGACCGTCATCTTGAACTTCTTCCATTTTCTAATAATTGCGCCAACAGTTGTTGCCTTCTCACCAAGCTGCTTGCCTATTGTCCTGTAGCCCATCCCAGCCTTGTGCAGGTCTACAATTTTATCCCTGATGTCTTTACACAGCTCTCTGGTCTTGGCCATTGTGGAGAGGTTGGAGTCTGTTTGATTGAGTCTGTGGACAGGTGTCTTTTATACAGGTAACGAGTTCAAACAGGTGCAGTTAATACAGGTAATGAGTGGAGAACAGGAGGGCTTCTTAAAGACAAACTAACAGGTCTGTGAGAGCCGGAATTCTTACTGGTTGGTAGGTGATCAAATACTTATGTCATGCAATAAAATGCAAATTAATTACTTAAAAATCATACAATGTGATTTTCTGGATTTTTGTTTTAGATTCCGTCTCTCACAGTTGAAGTGTACCTATGATAAAAATTACAGACCTCTACATGCTCTGTAAGTAGGAAAACCGGGAAAATCTGCAGTGTATCAAATACTTGTTCTCCCCACTGTAGATGTGAATGTGATGCTAAAAAAAATATTGGTTGCCTGCCCAGGCAGGGTCCTGTCCATTGTGCTCCTCCTCAGAAAGTGAATATTTAGCTGTTTCAAGGTCAATGTCTTTGGTGCTGAAGTTCACAGAGTTTGTTTACATAACCCAGCATGCTCTTTGTCCTTTGTCCTTTGTGCCTCCAATTACTAGAAGGCATTACCAAGTGCAGTATAATGGACTAAGTAATGGCTATCGCAATCAAACTCAATCAAACTGAAGATTTGGTGCTTCTTTGAGTATAATGAGTTCTTATGGCTACACCATGTGTAATAGCAAAATTCCCATGTACTTTGTTCTTTAAACTTTACCTCAAGAAATCAAATTAATTCACACTGAAATACCATCACTCTCAATTTTGTTGTATACGGAGAAGACTCACAATAGCTAGCGTATTGACGACTATACACACACAGAGATAGTATCAATATATTTGCATTCTGACAGGTTCCTCATCTCCTGCGTAATTAATCATTTACATTCTCGGGAGTGTCACCTGATAGGTCATCCTGCTGCGCTCGTCTTTGGCCTGGTCATTAATATGCTAATCTATACCGCTGACCCATCCTGTCAGAGAGGAAGTCTCCTCATTATGAGCATCTCCGGTGGCCAATGAACCGCTCTCCAAGGAGACCCCTGCCCTTTCCCCTCTAGACACAAGTAACTGTACTGTTAACTGTAGGAGCCAGGAGACGCTAGAGGTTGAAGAATGGTGGGAAAAGATCTTGGATCTCACATAAAACAGAGATATTTAAACTAGATTTACTCAAACTGTGCGCCCACGAAGGTACTGAGGGAGTGAAGGCCTCATTAACCAAATGTGATTTATTTAAACAGCTCTTTTCCACAAGTACTTTATCCTTTTAGTCTATACAGTGTGTGTAGTTTCCAATGGCTGATGCCATGACCTTATCAAAGGTACAGTGCATTCAGAAAGTATTCCGACCCCTTGACTTTTTCCACATTTTGTTACGTTACAGCCTTATTCTAAAATTGATTAAATAGTTTTTTCCTCAATCTACACACAATACCCCATAATGACAAAGCAAAAAAGGTTTTTAGAATTTTTGCAAATTCATATAAAAAAACAACAACTGAAACATAACATTTACATAAGTTTTCAGACCCTTTACTCAGTACTTTGTTGAAGCACCTTTGGAAGCAATTACAGCATTGAGTCTTCTTGGGTATGGGGAGTTTCTCCCATTCCTCTCTGTAGATCCTCTCAATCTCTGTCAGGTTGGATGGGGAGCGTCGCTGTACAGCTATTTTCAGGTCTCTCCAGAGATGTTAGATCAGGTTCAAGTCCGGGCTCTGGCTGGGCCACTCAAGGACATTCAGAGAATTGTCCCGAAGCCACACCTGCGTTGTCTTGGTTGTGTGCTTAGGGTCGTTGTCCTGTTGGAAGGTTAACCTTCACCCCAGTCTGAGGTCCTGCGCGCTCTGGAGGAGGTTTTCATCAAGGTCTGTCATGGTTCCACCTATCACCAGAGGGCGGCAGAGACCATCCTAGAGACATTAACGACACTCAGGTGTGTCCTATTTACTCATTATGATTTCCCTGTTAAAAGAGATATGTTTTCTGTTGTCCTTTGCTGAAGCTTGAATTATGTGCCATGTGGGTTTGTCTCCTAAGTGATTTTTCAAGAGTTTGTTGTTTTCCAACTGTTACTGTGATCCTTCCGTTACCATTTCTCAGTAAAGTGTTATGCTTATCATTAACCGCTGATTCCTCATCTGGTCTCTTCTCTGCACCTGGGTCCAACCTCACTATGTCACAGGATCTCTCTGTACTTTGTTCCGTTCATCTTTCCCTAGATCCTGACTAGTCTCTCAGTCTCTACCCCTGCAAAAAAAAAAACACAGAATGATGCTGCCACCACCATGCTTCACTGTAGGGATGGTGCCAGGTTTCCTCCAGACGTGATGCTTGGCATTTAGGCGAAAGAGTTCAATCTTGGTTTCATCAGACCAGAGGATCATGTGGTCTGAGAGTCTTTAGGTGCCTTTTGGCAAACTCCAAGCGGGCTGTCATGTGCCTTTTACTGAGGGGTGGCTTCCATCTGGCCACTCTACCATAAAGGCCTGATTGGTGGAGTGCTGCAGAACTGGTTGTCCTTCTGAAAGATTCTCCCATCTCCACAGAGGAACTCTGGAGCTCTGTCAGAGAGACCATCAGGTTCTTGGTCACATCCCTGACCAAGGCTCTTCTCCCTCGATTGCAGCCTGCTCTAGGAAGAGTCTTGGTGGTTCCAAATTTCTTCCATTCAATAATGATGGAGGTCGCTGTGTTCTTGGGGACCTTCAATACTACAGACATTTTTTGTTACCCTTCCCCAGATCTGTGCCTCGACATAATCCTGTCTCTGGGCTCCACACACAATTCCTTCGACCTGGAGGCTTGGTTTTTGCTCTGAATTGCACTGTCAACTGTGTGACCTTATATACAGGTGTGTTTTTTTCCAAATCATGTCCAAACAATTGCATTTCCCACAGATTGACTCCAATTAAGTCGTAGAAACATCTCAAGGATGATCAATGGAAACAGGATGCACCTAAGCTCAATTTCGAGTCTCATAGCAAAGGGTCTGAATACTTATGTAGTAAGGTATTTATGTTTTTCTTTTTAGTAAATCTGCAAAAATTTCAAAAATTGTTTTTTCTTTATCATTATGGGGTATTTGTGTAGATTGATGAGAAAATATAAATGATGTAATCCATTTTAGAATAAGGCTGTAACGTAACAAAATGTGGAAAAAGTCAAAGGGTCTGAATACTTTCCGAATGCACTGTATAAAACTAAACTCATCTGTCAGTCACAGTGAGATGCTATAAGCTGCATGGCCGTCAGGTCCCATAGGTGTTAGAGCTGGTCTAATGTCTGGGAAGAAGCGTATTAATTGCGAGGCATTCACAACACGGTGATACCCCATCCTCAAAACACTGACGACCTATCTGTTAAACATGTAGCCATCAATTAGAAACATGACCCTGGGATGATTTGTTTACACTAGAGAGGGTTCCTGCTGTTTCTTACAGGTCTTCAAAGTAAGTGCTATTCAATAGCCAGTCAGAATTTTCCTCCACACATTTCAGTCCAGCTCAGCACTTGTTAAGTTACATTCACCCAGGCAGCAGCTACACTCAACGAGGTCTCCAACTGTGTTAACCCCACTGGGCATAGTTTGACCTGCAGACACATATGGTACAGACAAAATGTCCACTAGCTAGCAGCTAACATTATTTGTGTGTGCCATGTTTAAATGTCAGACTGTACACAGTAAAAGCAGGCTCTCTCTTCTCCCCCCGACGGGTGTGAATAAACGGCTGTGTAAAGTGGTGTGGTGGTTTGACTCAGCTCCCCCTGGTAAGCAGGGCATGTAAGCATGCACATGAATGGACAGCTGCACAGCTAACCATGCATGCCAGCATCACAGACTTGGCCAGCCCAGGCGAAGTCATCACACCACACCGCCTGGTGTGGCCATGGCTACTGCTTACCATCTACTGCTTACCATCACCATGGCAGGTGGGAAGTAGCCTTTAGTTTAGAGTGGGCCGGGAAATAGATTTGTTTCCATCTTGATTAGCAGCTCTCACTCCCCCTCCTCAGACTAACTCACACGCCCATGTCCACATGCACGCACGCACGCACACACACCCCTCCCCCCCTCTGTTGGCGGTCTGTTAGAGGCAGCAGCAGTGCTGTAGTCTATAGCCCGTCAGGGATCACAGATGATGACTGTTTTCTGTCTGGTTACTGAAGAAAACACTGGCAGCATGACAGTAATTACCAGTGAGTTCCCTCCAATTCACGTCTCATTGATATAGCTGCTGAAAAAACATGCAGAGTTGCACAAAACAAGACACAGAAACAAAATATTCCGTCAATAACAAAATAACAAAATCACTTTGAACAAAGACAGGGCAGGGCATAGCATTGTAAACTCAACCCAGTCGTAAGCTATCATTGAGCTAAGGGATGAGGCAACAGTATAAATATATTTTAAATTATTTTTATTTTTTTAACCTTTATTTAAGAATGTGAAATGTCAGAATAATAGTAGAGAGAATAATTTATTTCAGCTTTTATTTCTTTCATCACATGCCCAGTGGGTCAGAAGTTTACATACACTCAATGAGTACTTGGTAGCATTGCCTTTAAATTGTTTAACTTGGGTCAAACATTTGTGTCAAACTTGGGTCATTGTCCATTTGGAAGACCCATTTGCGACCAAGCTTTAACTTCCTGACTGATGTCTTGAGATGTTGCTTCAATATATCCACATTATTTTCCTACCTCATGATGCCATCTATGTTGTGAAGTGCACCAGTCCCTCCTGCAGCAAAGCATCCCCACAACATGATGCTGCCACCCCCGTGCTTCACGGTTGGGATGGTGTTCTTCGGCTTGCAAGCGTCCCCCTTTTTCCTCCAAACATAACGATGGTCATTATGGCCAAACAGTTCTATTTGTGTTTCATCAGACCAGAGGACATTTCTCCAAAAAGTACGATCTTTGTCCCCATGTGCAGTTGCAAACTGTAGTCTGGCTTTTTTATGGCGGTTTTGGAGCAGTGGCTTCTTCCTTCCTGAGCGGCCTTTCAGGTTATGTCGATATTGGACTAGTTTTATTGTGGATATAGATACTTTTGTACCTGTTTCCTCCAGCATCTTTACAAGGTCCATTGCTGTTGTTCTGGGATTGATTTGCACTTTTCTCACCAAAGCACATTAATCTCTAGGAGACAGAATGTGTCTCCTTCCTGAGCGGTATAACGGCTGCGTAGTCCCATGGTGTTTATAATAGCGTACTATTGTTTGTACAGAAGAACGTGGTACCTTCAGGCGTTTGGAAATTGCTCCCAAGGATGAACCAGGCTTGTGGAGGTCTACAAATTTTTTCTGAGGTCTTGGCTGATTTCTTTTGATTTTCCCATGATGTCAAGCAAAGAGGCACTGAGTTTGAAAGTAGGCCTTGAAATACATCCACAGGTACACCTCCAATTGACTCAAATGATGTCAATTAGCCTATCAGACGCTTCTAAAGCCATGACATCATCTTCTGGAATTTTCCAACCTGTTTAAAGGCACAGTCAACTTAATGTATGTAAACTTCTGGCTCACTGGAATTGCGATACAGTGAATTATAAGTTTTTAAAAATTACTTGTGTCATGCACAAAATAGATGTCCTGACCGACTTGCCAAAACTATAGTTTAACAAGAAATTTGTGGAGTGGTTGAAAAACGAGTTTTAATGACTCCAACCTAAGTGTATGTAAACTTCTGACTTCAACTGTAGCTACTGAGAAATTACTATAAAACTCATTAAATATTCATGTTAAAAGTCCTCTATGATCCACACAAAGCAGATGCTTTCAATTTATTTGTGCGAAGGAGAAAGCTCTTGCTTTGGCAGGGGTTTAAAAATAGACTTGCATTAATACTGTCTATGACAATATTAATCACGTGAAACCGCCAACGGAGCAGACTGGAGAGGATTTCAGCATTGCTCGCATTCAACAAACCGACTCCACCACATGTCCTCACGTCTTGAGGGACACCGTAGCAAACAAATGGCTGCCATAACTGAACACCTCAAACAGAATGAATGCTTTCTAAAGCAAAGGATGGGATAGATGGGACAAACTGGGCAGAAGTGATCTGTCACTGCATTAGATGGCACTACTGTACGTCATGTCTTTAAAGTGGATCAGGGTTTTTTATTTGGATAGTGTTGGCAGTTAAAAGGGTCTATGCTTTTCAAATGCTCTTATGTCACCATATCGTTTGGTAACATGACCTGGAAGAGGACTAAAATCAACCAAGAAATCATGAGGTCCACAACCAATTAAATACAATTCAGAGAATCTGTTGATGGTAATGACGCAAAAGCCCCAAAAAAGAACCACATTTGGGAGTGTAGCTAGCTACACGACCAGCGATAAAGAAATAATCAATAATCCAAATGTCAAGATTGGACTCAGTAGATCAGAAAATCCCCTGCTGCCTCCGAGTGTCTCCAGCTAGAAGGATGACTGGGGCTGTATTTATCATTGTCTTAGTGGCACCTTACTTATCGCCTACTTAACTTGGGTAGGAGTGATAATACAGCCATGATGTATCTGTGGTCAACAGCAAGGCTACTGATCCCTGAATACTCTCCATGCATTATTCAAGCCTTCTCTAATCAGTCTGGAAGGGATTGGAGAGGAGAAGTGCTTATGTTTTACTTTTCTGTAGAGACCAATAAGAGAGAAAAGAGAGTTCTTTCAATAGTTATTTGGCTGGCTTTAAACGTCAGGCACCTAAATCAGGTAAGTGGAAAATCGCTATTCCTTATGATACTACTGATGTACCTGAGGTAGAGTGGAACTACTGAAAATACCGACATTGTTTAACTTTTTGGATCTAAAATATATTGTTTGAAATTTTAACAAGAGGATATGACTGTACGCAACCCAAATAGATACGGCTGCTGTACATTATCAACAAACTGCACTGCTAGTGAGTTGCACATTCACTATAGAGGCTTAACCAGGAGACAGTAATGTGAGAGAAGTGTGTTATGGTTGAACCAGAAGACAGTAAGAGTGTGCAGTGTGGAGTGTGTTAATGAGGTAAGTAATTAAAGAAGGGGATATTGAGCCTGTTGACCCCTCTGGCCCTTCTGAGGACGGGACTATAGGAGAGCCGTGTGGGTGAGCAAGGGGCCAAATTACAATGAGAGGATTCATTAGTTGAGCTGGGTTACACAGAGGTTCCTAAAACAGTTAATGTTCCTCATATGCTGTAGGTACCCTGTACCCTCACTGTTCCTACTGAGACGTGTTGAAACGAGGTACCCTGTACCCTCACTGTTACTACTAAGACATGTTGAAACGAGGTACCCTGTACCCTCACTGTTCCTACTGAGACGTGTTGAAATGAGGTACCCTGTACCCTCACTGTTACTACTAAGACATGTTGAAACGAGGTACCCTGTACCCTCACTGTTACTACTGAGACATGTTGAAACGAGGTACCCTGTACACTCACTGTTACTACTGAGACATGTTGAAACGAGGTACCCTGTACCCTCACTGTTCCTACTGAGACATGTTGAAACGAGGTACCCTGTACCCTCACTGTCCCTACTGAGACATGTTGAAACGAGGTACCCTGTACCCTCACTGTTCCTATTGAGACATGTTGAAACGAGGGACCCTGTACCCTCACTGTTACTACTGAGACATGTTGAAATGAGGTACCCTGTACCCTCACTGTTCCCACTGAGACATGTTGAAATGAGGTACCCTGTACCCTCCCTGTTCCTACTGAGACATGTTGAAACAAGGTACCCTGTACCCTCACTGTTACTACTGAGACATGTTGAAACGAGGTACCCTGTACCCTCACTGTTCCTACTGAGACATGTTGAAACGAGGTACCCTGTACCCTCACTGTTACTACTGAGACGTGTTGAAATGAGGTTCCCTGTACCCTCACTGTTCCTACTGAGACGTGTTGAAGCGAGGTACCCTGTACCCTCACTGTTCCTACTGAGGCGTGTTGAAACGAGGTACCCTGTACCCTCACTGTTCCTACTGAGACATGTTGAAACGAGGTACCCTGTACCCTCACTGTTCCTACTGAGACATGTTGAAACAAGGTACCCTGTACCCTCACTGTTACTACTGAGACGTGTTGAAACAAGGTACCCTGTACCCTCACTGTTACTACTGAGACGTGTTGAAACAAGGTACCCTGTACCCTCACTGTTCCTACTGAGACATGTTGAAACGAGGTACCCTGTACCCTCACTGTTACTACTGAGACGTGTTGAAGCGAGGTACCCTGTACCCTCACTGTTCCCACTGAGACATGTTGAAACAAAGTACCCTGTACCCTCACTGTTACTACTGAGACGTGTTGAAACAAGGTACCCTGTACCCTCACTGTTATTACTGAGACGTGTTGAAGCGAGGTACCCTGTACCCTCACTGTTCCTACTGAGGCGTGTTGAAACGAGGTACCCTGTACCCTCACTGTTCCTACTGAGACATGTTGAAACGAGGTACCCTGTACCCTCACTGTTCCTACTGAGACATGTTGAAACGAGGTACCCTGTACCCTCAGTGTTCCTACTGAGACATGTTGAAACAAGGTACCCTGTACCCTCACGGTTACTACTGAGACGTGTTGAAACAAGGTACCCTGTACCCTCACTGTTACTACTGAGACGTGTTGAAACAAGGTACCCTGTACCCTCACTGTTCCTACTGAGACGTGTTGAAACGAGGTACCCTGTACCCTCACTGTTACTACTGAGACGTGTTGAAGCGAGGTACCCTGTACCCTCACTGTTACTACTGAGACATGTTGAAACAAAGTACCCTGTACCCTCACTGTTACTACTGAGACGTGTTGAAACAAGGTACCCTGTACCCTCACTGTTACTACTGAGACGTGTTGAAGCGAGGTACCCTGTACCCTCACTGTTCCTACTGAGACATGTTGAAACGAGGTACCCTGTACCCTCACTGTTCCTACTGAGACGTGTTGAAACGAGGTACCCTGTACTCTGTGCCTTCAATGCTCCTACTGAGACGTGTTGAAACGAGGTACCCTGTACCCTCACTGTTCCTACTGAGACGTGTTGAAATTAGGTACCCTGTACCCTCACTGTTACTACTGAGACGTGTTGAAATTAGGTACCCTGTACCCTCCCTGCTCCTACTGAGACGTGTTGAAACGAGGTACCCTGTACCCTCACTGTTCCTACTGAGACGTGTTGAAATTAGGTACCCTGTACCCTCACTGTTCCTACTGAGACGTGTTGAAATTAGGTACCCTGTACCCTCCCTGCTCCTACTGAGACGTGTTGAAACGAGGTACCCTGTACTCACACTGTTCCTGCTGAGACGTGTTGAAATGAAAGATCTAACTTTGTTTTTGGATACAGACCGGAAGAGAAAGGCCAAAGAACTGATTGATTCACTGACTGTTCATCTCACCTGGAAGGCTTTGTCTCTGTCCTCTGTCAGGATGGGGATCAACTGTTGGAGTGCATAATAATAATAATGACACTGAATGAGACGTGTTGAAATGATAATGACACTGGTTTGACCGTGATCTTGCAGAGTTACTCTACCTCAAGAATTGCATTTGGCGAAAGGCTCAGCAGACGCATACTCAGGCTGACTGGCTCTCGTTCAGGCAAATGAGAAATAAGTCCACTCAGGCTATCCGGAATGCCAAAGTTAGTTACTTTAAGAAGCAGTTCTCTCTCTTTGGGTCTAACCCCAAGAAGTTCTGGAAAACGATTAAAGACCTGGAGAATAAACGCTCCTCCTCACATCTGCCCATGTCCCTTAAAGTTGATGATGTGGTTGTTACTGACAAGAAGCACATGGCTGAGCTCCTTAATCATCACTTCATTAAGTCAGGATTCCTATTTGACTGAGCCATGCCTCCTTGCCCGTCCAACATTTCCTCATCTCCCACCCCTTCTAATGCGACTATCCCCAATGCTTCTCCCTCTTTTTCCCCTGTCCCGCTCCAAAGTTTCTCCCTCGGGCAGTCACTGAGTTCGAGGTGCTAGAGGAGCTCCTGAAACTTGAACCCAAAAAAACATCTGGGTCAGATGGTTTAGACCCTTTCTTCTTTAAGGTTGCTGCCCCTATCATCGCCAAGCCTATCTCCAAACTTTTTAACCTGTCTCTCCTTTCTGGGGAGGTTCCCATTGTTTGGAAGGTAGCCACGGTTTGTCCTTTATTTAAAGGGGGAGATCAAGCTGATCCTAACTGTTATAGGCCTATTTCTATTTTGCCCTGTCAAAAGTGTTGGAAAAACGTGTCAATAATCAACTGACTGGCTTTCTTGATGTCGATAGTATTCTCTCTGGTATGCAATCTGGTTTTTGCTCAGGTTATGGATGTGTCACTGCAACCTTAAAGGTCCTCAATGATGTCACCATTGCCCTTGACTCTAAGCAATGTTGTGCTGCTATTTTTATTGACTTGCCCAAAGCTTTTGATACGGTAGACCATTCCATTCTTGTGGGCCGGCTAAGGAATATTGGTGTCTCTGAGGGGTCTTTGGCCTGGTTTGCTAACTACCTCTTTCAAAGAGTGCAGTGTATAAAGTCAGAAAATCTGCTGTCTCAGCCACTGCCTGTCACCAAGGAAGTACCCCAAGGCTCAATCCTAGGCCCCACGCTCTTCTCAATTTACATCAACAACATAGCTCAGGCAGTAGGAAGCTCCCTCATCCATTTATATGCAGATGATACAATCTTATACTCAGCTGGCCCCTCCCTGGATTTTGTGTTAAATGCTCTAAAACAAAGTTTTCTTAGTGTCCAACAAGCTTCCTCTACTCTTAACCTTGTTCTGAACACCTCCAAACAAAGGTTGTGTGATTTGGTAAGAAGAATTCCCCTCTCCCCACAGGTGTGATTACTACCTCTCAGGGTTTAGAGCTTGAGGTAGTCACATCATACAAGTACTTGGGAGTATGGCTAGACGGTACTCTGTCCTTCTCTCAGCACATATCAAAGCTGCAGGCTAAAGTTAAATCGAGTTTCCTTTATCGTAATCGCTCCTCTTTCACTCCAGCTGCCAAACTAACCCTGATTCAGATGACCATCCTACCCATGCTAGATTACGGAGACATAATTTATAGATCAGCAGGTAAGGGACTCTCGAGCGGCTAGATGTTCTTCACCATTCGGCCATCAGATTTGCCACCAATGCTCCTTATAGGACACATCACTGCACTCTATACTCCTCTGTAAACTGGTCATCTCTGTATACCCGTCGCAAGACCCACTGGTTGATGCTTATTTATAAAACCCTCTTAGGCCTCACTCCCCCCTATCTGAGATATCTACTGCAGCCCATCCTCCACATACAACACCCGTTCTGCCAGTCACATTCTGTTAAAGGTCCCCAAAGCACACACATCCCTGGGTCGCTTGTCTTTTCAGTTCGCTGCAGCTAGCGACTGGAACGAGCTGCAGCAAACACTCAAACTGGACAGTTTTATCTCAATCTCATTCGAAGAATCAATCATGGACACTCTTACTGACAGTTGTGGCTGCTTTGAGTGATGTATTGCTGTCTCTACCTTCTTCCCTTTGTGCTGTTGTATGTGCCCAATAATGTTTGTACCATGTTGTTGTCATGTTGTGTGGCTACCATGCTGTGTTGTCATGTGTTGCTACCTTGCTTTGTTGTTGTCTTAGGTCTCTCTCTATGTAGTGTTGTGTTGTCTCTCTTGTCATGATGTGTTTTGTCCTATATTTATATGTTATTTATTTTTTGATCCCAGCCCCCTTCCCCGCAGGAGGTCTTTTGCCTTTTGGTAGGCCGTCATTGAAAATAAGAATCTATTCTTAACTGACTTGCCTAGTTAAATAAAGGTTTAATTAAACAATAAAATAATACTAGAACGAATACAAGAGACTGAATTCTGTTCCTGAAGTGACAACAGAGTGCATTGTGGGATTTAGAAGGCCTAATTGACCCAGTTCAGTTTATTCTAATGGGTCATTTTTACCAAGCCAGTTCTATGGTCAAGGCGGGTATGGACGGTTTTCTAATACAAGTACGTTCTTAACAGTAGAATCACTTATTTTGTTACATTCGGATTTGAATGAAAAAGAGACGCATTTACAGTTAGAAACAGACTGGGACAAAGATGAAGGGATAATTCAGAAAAATACTGGATTTATTTTAAAGACAAATCAGGCATGATGGGGATGCTGTAGAAAGTGCATCCATGAATGTGCTTTAATTGATGTGAAGGCTGGAAGGGAAAGTCATGGAGATCTAGCTATCTCTGCTCACAGTGTCGTACTGTGTGTACACAGTATTCTTCCGTCAGCAGACACAGTGGTGACCCTACCCATTAAGGAATGCTACCTCACTTCCCTATCCATTAAGGTGCAAACAGTGATGCCCAGCTAATCGACTGTTTAAATTTAGACATTCTAATCTCCTCACTGATGTGGTAATACATTGGTAATCCTTGTGGATATCCAAGCCATGTCAAACAAGACATGTCCACAAAGCAGCTGGGTAGGTACATCACTCTGCTTGAGGCCCATGCTAATTCATGGTGATACCGGACATAACGTTACAGTTTTTACTGTATACAAATTAGAGGATCTATATTGGTAGTTTGCACAACAATATGAGCTCTTCACAATGAACCGAGAAATGACGACCCTGAGAATCACAACAGCACAATGATTGGTTGCTTTTACCTTGAAACCAGGTAATTAGGAATTAATTTTCAGTCCCTGCTGAATACATTAGTGAAACCAGTCTGTGAATAACAATGTCTTGTCTGAATTCTTCTATTCTTCAGTTACCAACAAAATACATTAGCACCTCTGTGCTGACAATATGTAGAAATAAATACATACTGTATATGTTTTCTCTCCCCAAACTGTGATGTTTTTGCTTTCTATACGCAGACGTCAATAGAAAATGGGCAGAGTTCGAGTGAATGACCAAAATATCTAAATCAATTGGTCCAATTTTGTATTAACACAACAATACCCAAGGCTATATCTCGATGGTTAGGGCTGTGATATTTCCACAGACAATGGAGTGCATGTGTCATCCTCCCTCTCTACACACAGCATCGTGATGAGCCTGCTGTGCCACTCCCAGGGTGTTGTCGTGGAGACGGCAGAGAGCAAGCGCAGAGCGAGCAGAGCGCTGGGTTTCCAGATGGAGCAGCTGTCGGGTTTCTCCTGTGGAGTGGATCTGTTGCTGCTAGAGCTTGGAACTTTACACAGTCAACATGTCTTCTTCCTTTCCTAAAATGTCTCTTTTCCCTTCTCCCCTGTAACCCTGGCTCAGACAAATCTAACGGTGTCACTCCATCACGCCCCCCCCCCACACACACACACACACACGGGGAGGCGAGCTCAACCCTCCCTCTCACCCCCATCTCCATAGATCATGAGGCCTATGTGTTCACATCTGCAGAAGCAGCTCCATGGGGTCCCTCTCTGCAAACACGACACGCTCGTCGTCTCCAGGAGAGCGTGGCCCAAAACTGACACTCACACCCTGCGCCTCATTAATCTTCATACTATAAAAGAGTCAAGAGTTTCTCCTCATATTGTCTGTGTACAAGGTATCTCTGTGCCATTTTCCTCTTCCTAAGAACCGAATTCTGATAGGTAGAGGCCACGATAAGAACCTAGGGGTGCATCAAATATTCAAATTTGTTTTATTATTGTTACTTGCACGTATTTCATAGCACCTATTTTCATATGAACAGAATCCACCACCTTGAAGGATGAAGGCATGTTGCCACACTAAAAAGACTAGTGCATGGTGGGAATATAGATGAAAGGCAAATGCGTCCGGTATTTGACCTTTAAATGCCTTATGGTATTTACGGAATTAACGTCTTAAGCAGCTTGTGTAATCTTCTGTCTTTTATTGCCAATACCTGCATGACCCTGCATACGGCGGGAAAGCGCAGTGTATGTCTGCATTCTCTATGTCCGCAATTGTGTGGGAGCCAATGTATGAATTTATACATGCACACGTTTGATATATCAAGCCTTTCTCTTGTCAATAGCTTGATATCAAACACACAGTCATAATAACGAGCATGTATATTTGTGTTATCTCCTTGCAGTGAGATGTACCCTTGTTCCAAGGATATGAAGATATGAAGGACACTGAAAAGGTAGATGGGTATAATGGAGTTGGTGCCCCAATTCTGTCAGCTTGATCTCTCTGTGAGTCTTATCTCTCGTGTCTCTGTCTCTATGTAGTGCTCTGTCACCTGGCTTGGTTGTGTGAATCAATCAGTTCTTTATACACCTGGTTTAGGATGGCCCCTGCCCTTCTAGCTTCATTGACGTTCCTGATGCATCACAGAGGAAGAGAGAGGGTTCTCATCCAGTCCTGTTCCTTAATATGAAACTGACATACGACAAAAAAAATGAAATAAATTGGGATAATACTGATTGTCACTCAACAAGCCCTACACACCAGGTAATGTCAGTAAAACCTAACCCTAATAGGGTATCTATGTCCATCATCAGTAAAATCTTAAATTCCTGATATTTACAACTGTCTACTATTAAGACATCTCATTTACAGGACAGTGTTCACTGACACAGCCAAACAAACCACTGATGTAATGCACAGATGCACTAACAAAGAATTTCTATGACAGGGTTCCCCAACTGGCGGCCCGCGGGCATGGTTTTATTTGCCCCCCCAAGTTTTCTGATATTTATAAATATTTGTTTTCTTTGTTGGACATAAAAGATTGTACCAGGAAATCAGCTCCAAGTGATTTTAATTTTGGACATCTGTTCCCAAGTATTCCCACGCATAATAGAGAGACACGTGTGATCATATACAAATGTAAGCAAGGTTTGAAATTATTATGTTTCAGTTAAATATTATATCTGTTTGGGCTTCTTCCAGTCAATTTGCAGTTTACAAATTATTAGTAATTATGTTCCGGCCCCACGACCATCCGCTCAAGAAACACTTGTTGATGATCCCTGGTCTATGACATGATGTGGGCTGTAGCTGTCAGGTCTGTGATGTAAGGTTGTGAGATAATAAGACCCAGTCAAAATTAAGTTTTCACATTTACATTCTCACACCCTGGGTCAGGTATGTGTTACCACAGGAACAATTCAATGCCCCTGAAGCTGATCAACTGATTGTTCCCAAATGATGGGAAAATTTCCAATGGTGACACACACCACTCTGTGGCTTGCGAACCCCACGGACCACGCAGTCTGAAGGCAAATCACCATTAGTCCCAGACAGGCAGCATGAGCTGAATTTATATCGTCAGCTAAGGGTCAAGAGCTGTGACCTGACTCCTATCCGGGTGGCAGACCCAAACGTCTCCAGCAGGCAAAATGACAAAGATTAACTGTCGCTCTGAGCTCAACGTCTCATAATGAATGCTACCTCACTTCCCTGGGTGCCTCCGCTGGCAGGGGGATTGACACACAAATTGATAGATTTGCCATTTAGGGGTCAGCCATTTGACGATGGGACAAGACAGCCCAGCCACTGCTTCACACATAGCTACTGTAAGTCAGCTCTAAATCCACATTGATCTGTTGTTACCATTATATTATAATGTGCTCCTCTGAAAAAAAGAATAGTACATCTTAGGGAATCAATTATATTACATTCCTCATATGTAAGAAATACATTTTTATCTTTTTCTGGAACCAAGTGAATATGTGGAGTAAAGTGATGAAGAGACTAGCAATGGCTTTTCATGGGAATCAACCATATGGAACGAAACCCTCACATACAAGAACCTCAGTCAGAGGAGATAGTGAGAGATAAATACAACCTATATTTCTGTTTATTTATTTTCCATTTTGTACTTTAACCATTTGCACATCGTTACAACACCGTATATATAATACATAATATGACATTTGTCATTTCTTTATTCTTCTGGAACTTCTGTGAGTGTAATGTTTACTGTTCATTTCTTAATTTTTTCACTTGCTTTGGCAATGTTAACATATGTTTCCCATGCCAATAAAGACGCTTGAATTGAATTGAATACTGATAGAGAAGATAACCTACAGTATACTCCTTTGAGGAGGGGAAGAGATTTCCCCAAAAAAATTGTATGGGCGGCTGAATGCTGCAGGGATTGGGAAAAATACTTAAGAACCTCCCCACAAGCACGCACAAACACACACGCACGCACGTAAGCAAGCACATACGCACGCACGCACGCACGCACGCACGCACGCACGCACGCACACACACACACACACACACACACACACACACACACACACACACACACACACACTATTTAGAGCTGAAGGAGAATGTGTTGGTCGTGGGCTGAAGAAAACATGCTGAGTGGTTGGAGCCAGTCACAGTACTGTACAGTACACCACAGCCTTTGAATGGATGGGCTGAGGGAGGCTTTGAAAGGAAAAGGCTCCCTCCTCCCACCTCTGAGTGGGCTCTACAAATCCCTCCATTGAAGTGAGCTTATTTTGAAACGGTACTCTCTACCGTTCCTTATGGATCCTCCACAATCCTCTTTGCACATAAAACGTCCACAATGAAGTTCTCAAAAAATAAGTTCAGTCATTAAATATAGTATTTTGACTCATAATCAATAGACTGAGACAATATTTATATTCAGGGCTTAAAGGAGAACCTGCAGATAAACGTAAAAATATAGCCACAAATATCAAAAACACAATGTGGGTGTATTGAATATGCCACTATGACATAACTGCTGTCTGTCAGTAACTGCCTGGGAACATAGAACCAGACGTTCTTATACATGTCTATAAGTCCCTTAGCCTCAGCTCCTCTCATTGAATCCCCATGAAATACTAGCATTACAATTTTCTGTGGCATAGAGGCTGACAAAATGCCTCACAGACAGGCAGACACTTATCCACATATCACAAAGTTGTATTAAGGGGGATATGCTTTTCTATTCTGACTCATACCATCATCAGAGAAAATGTCAAATTGGTAGAAAACTACTCCATTTGTCTTCATGTAATTTAATGGTCTATATTCTCATATGGACTCACTTCGTCTAATTCGGTAAAAACCCCACTTGTAAAAAAAATGCCTTTGATTCATTACCGAGGATGTGTTTTTAGACAGCTGTTTGAAAGCTTTCCAGTGTACCCTGGAAGTGGTGTTAAAAGGGACAGGATATATACGCCTTTAAAACAACCACTCAGACACCACAGGCAAACGGCCCTATTCAAGCTCAAGGATGTCAGGCAGCCAGCGAAATACGTCCTGATAACAATGTCAATGGCAGATAGGATACAGAGTCGGAAATGAGGATTAAAATGGTTAGTAGCAGCCTCAGAGATGACATTAATGGCTTCTGGTGAAAAGCCCCTCAATCTCATCAGCCCAGAGTGAATATCCTTTGAAAACTGAGGCATTGTGGGAGGACAGGAGGCAGGAAGGAGTCCATATTGCTGGGGCTGGGATGGAGGAAGGGGAAGTACCCCCCTGTGTGTACTGTATGTGTGTGGGGAAAATAATTGATGTAAAACATGTGCTTGCTAATTGTGCAGTTGCACCTGAGTGAATTCATGGCAGACACCCCATACAATGTCTCTGTACCTCCTCCTTTTCAGAGAGAACGGACGAGAGGGGGATGGGGAGAGAGAGAAAGAAAGAAAGAAAGAAACTGAGAGACAAAGAGAGAGAGAGAAGAAGAGGGAGACTGGGTATGGAGTGTTTAGAAGTGATGGAAACAGAAGGAGAGAGGATGGAGAGAGGAGAGAGAAGAAGAGGGAGACGGGGTATGGAGTGTTTAGACGTGATGGAAACAGAGGGAGAGAGGAGAGAGAAGGAGAGAGAAGAAGAGAGAGATGGGGTATGGAGTGTTTAGACGTGATGGAAACAGAGGGAGAGAGGATGGAGAGAGAAGGAGAGAGAAGAAGAGAGAGACGGGGTATGGAGTGTTTAGACGTGATGGAAACAGAGGGAGAGAGGAGAGAGGAGAGAGAAGGAGAGAGAAGAAGAGAGAGACGGGGTATGGAGTGTTTAGACGTGATGGAAACAGAGGGAGAGAGGAGAGAGGAGAGAGAAGGAGAGAGAAGAAGAGAGAGACGGGGTATGGAGTGTTTAGACGTGATGGAAACAGAGGGAGAGAGGATGGAGAGAGAAGGAGAGAGAAGAAGAGGGAGACGGGGTACGGAGTGTTTAGACGTGATGGAAACAGAGGGAGAGAAGATGGAGAGAGAAGGAGAGAGAAGAAGAGAGAGATGGGGTATGGAGTGTTTAGACGTGATGGAAACAGAGGGAGAGAGGAGAGAGGAGAGAGAAGGAGAGAGAAGAAGAGAGAGGCGGGGTACGGAGTGTTTAGACGTGATGGAAACAGAGGGAGAGAGGAGAGAGGAGAGAGAAGGAGAGAGAAGAGGAGAGAGAAGGAGAGAGTAGAAGAGAGAGGCGGGGTACGGAGTGTTTAGACGTGATGGAAACAGAGGGAGAGAGGATGGAGAGAGAAGGAGAGAGAAGAAGAGAGAGATGGGGTATGGAGTGTTTAGAAATGATGGAAACAGAGGGAAAGAGGATGGAGAGAGCAAGAGGAGAGGATGGCTCCAAATCCGACACGGGCAATATCTAATTTCCACTCTTAACTATGGAGTCGTGCCTTATGGGGTGATGAGATTCATTTGATGTTCGGCCGCTGTTAGCCACGAGCCAGAGTGCTGGAACAACGACAGCAGCAGCAGCAGCAGCAGCTTCACTCTGCCTCAGTCACTCCAGTCAGAAACAGCCAGAGACCCACTCTGTGTCCTGTTAGCTTCACATGTAGTTCACACTCTGGGGCTCACAGTTAACACAGTACCTGATCAGAAACTGATCACTGCTACATCCCTGATGAGTTAACCTCCAGGGGGTATGACCATGTTATTCATCCCAATCAACCAATTAGAATGAGAGCAAGGTACAACAGAAGTCAATGCATGTCTGTACTGTCTTAAAACACCTCACACAACATCACTCTGCCGAACACTCACAAAATACCTTAACTACGGCATACCATCATTCAGCAAACAAGCTCGCTGCAAATCACACTACAAACATCTATTACTGTACCAAGCTAAGACATCCCAGCTCAACTCATTACAGTACAATCAATCACCAGCTCACTGTCACGCCCTGAACATAGTAAGCTGTTTTTCTCTGTGTTGGTTGTGGCGTGATGGTGACTTGGGTGGGTTATCTAGGTGTATTTGTATGTGTATGGTGGCCTGATATGGTTCCCAATCAGAGGCAGCTGTTTATCGTTATCTCTGATTGGGGATCATATTTAGGCAGCCATTTCCCTTTTGTGTTTGTGGGATCTTGTCTATGTTTAGTTGCCTGTCAGCACTAGTTGTATAGCTTCACGTTTCGTTCGTTGATTTTGTTGTTTTGTTCAGTGTTTCATTCATTAAAAGAGAATGTACGTATACCACGCTGTGCCTTGGTCTCACTCATACGACGATCGTGACACTCACACACTTTGTTGTACACAGGGTTGTCTTATTGGACTATACTATCACTCCACACTGTTTGGGCTCCATCCATTCAGGCCACTACACACCTGTCTGTCCTGTGTGTTCTCTGTGTGTGTTCTCTGTGTGTGTTCTCTGTGTGTGTTCTCTGTGTGTGTTCTCTGTGTGTGTTCTCTGTGTGTGTTCTCTGTGTTCTCTGTGTGTTCTCTCTCTCTGGCCTCTAGAACAAC
Organism: Salvelinus fontinalis; assembly: GCF_029448725.1. Taxonomy (NCBI): domain Eukaryota; kingdom Metazoa; phylum Chordata; class Actinopteri; order Salmoniformes; family Salmonidae; genus Salvelinus; species Salvelinus fontinalis. The sequence goes on from NC_074699.1 coordinate 28,796,994, forward strand.
AACATGAACTAGTCATGACTCTTACACTGGGGCAGGGCGGAGAATGGCTAAACGTATCCATTTCATACCATATGACTGCTACTTATGGATCGATACTCCCCACTCCTCCAGAGAGAAGCCCTGGCTCCAGTCTGAAATAAAATTGTAAACACCACAGCCCCAAATGTTGCTCTCTATGACTAATTCATTCTCTGTGCCTCTCTCTCGCTGCCTCTGAGACCATAAGTGGCTTTTTTTGTGAGGGCCAAGAACATTGGATTTTTATCCAATTAGAGACATAAAGTAACTCCACCCACCACACACACACACACCCTACAGATTCAAAAAATGGCTTGTAGATGTTAATAGCTAAAACGATCAAATATGTCTCTGTACATTTTACTAGCTGGCTGACAGCTGCTTCACAGGGACAGGTCTTTCCCAAGCAATTGTATTATATTTAAGTTTATAATTTCAAAGAAACAAAAGGGACATGAGGTCAGTTGCTTGGAAAAGAGAGGTTGGACCAATTAACTGCATGACAATCCCTTTGTTAAAGTCCTGGCTAATTCCCATAGTAGATTGATTTACTAGATTCCACAGGTTCCTGACAATTCTCCAAATCACAGCTCTCTCTCTCTCCCCCCACATGAATAAATACTACAATTTACTATAGAATACTACAATACTATACACTGTAGTAGTCACGTGTATTACTTTCTATATAATGTTGTAGAATACTGTAGAATACTATAGTAAACACTATAGTATTATCCGTGGGGAAAAACACTGTAGTAAATACTACAGTAATGTCCGCAAAAACACTACAGTCTGCAAAAACACTTTTTTTACTATAGTAAATGCTACAGTATTTCATTTGAATATACCCTTCCCATTCCCCTCCCCATATCCCAATTTGTACCACCCATAAGTGAGAAACCTACATGCCAAATATAGATTATATTGTGTTCCACACTGGTTATAGAAAAGAGAAGAAGCGCTGAACTACCTACAGGTTATGGAAATGTTGTCCTTTTAGTATTTCTCCAGTAGGTTTACTCAAGGAAAAAGCCTCCACCTCTAAGTCAAAGGTAATACAATACTATAGTAAATACTACAGTAATGTCTGCAAAAACACTACAGTAAATATTACATCTCTCTCTCTCTCGCTCTGCCTGGCCATTGTGCATTAGGACCGCAACTTTGATTGGGCAGCAATATGACTTTTAGATGTCACAATCTGCAATCCTAATTCCAAGATGGAATTTGCTGAGAGCTGAGAGTCGACGCAGCAGTTTCGTTTAATAAAACTGAGAATCTCATCACTTGTCTGTATCGTCAAAGAGTAATGCCTATTATCCTCTGTCTATTGGCATATTTTCTTTCATTTATTATCAGATAGGTTTATCATCCTCCATTTGTAATCTGGCTCATCATAGGGCAGGGTGGTTTCAATAGATATGTGTGTGTTTTAAAAAGAGGGGAATGATGGATCCCTCTGCTTTGACTTAGCCTTTGTTGGATTCACTGGCTGGTTATTTCTGAGTATCTGGCAGGGCCGGTGCTGCCTCTCCTCTTTCTCTCCTCTCTCTCTCCTCTCTCTCCTCTCTCTTTCCTCTCTCTCTCTCCATCACGGCATGCCAGTTAGGAGATAAGCATCAGGCGGCCCACTCCAATGACACCGCCACTTCCTCCCAGAGTCAGCAGATTACATTTTAGAAGTTGACAGCCTGTTATCACTCTGGATGGCAGGAGGGCTTAATCTTTGGTCCTTCCAGGAGGGAAGAAAGGCTGAGGAGGAGTCGGAGGAGTAGGATGAGCTCGGAGGCTCAGGCCAGGGGGACTACTCCACTCCTTGTGGTCTGAGGAGTGACAGACATCTCCTGCGCCACATGGGGTGCTAAATCTCTGGAACACTTTTATTCTACTCACAGAAACCCTTGCCTTCCCTTCGGCAAATCAGACCTCGACTCTAGCCTCCTGCTTCCTGTTTACAAACAAAAGCTCAAACAGGAAGTACCAGTGACACGCTACAAGACTTTCATTCCCACAGTGACCATACACACGTATCCAAACCAAAAACCATGGATTACAGGCTGGGCTAAAGGCTAGAGCTACCACTTTACAAGGAACAGGACACAGACATGGATGCATACAAGAAATCCCACTACGAACCTCCGACTAACCATCAAACATGAAAAAGGACAATATAGGAGGAAGATGGAATCCTATTACACCGGCTCTGATGCTCGTCGGATGTGGCAGGGCTTGTAGACAATAATGGATTACAAAGGGAAATCCAGCTGTGATTTTCCCAGTGACGCAAAATTCCCAAATGAGCTAAATGCCTTTTATGCTCGCTTCAAGGAAAACAACATTGAGTCATTCATGAGAGCCCCAGCTGTTACGGACGACTGTGTGATCATGCTTTCCGTGGGTGATGTGATACGATTTTTTTAAAGGTTACCACTCGCAAGGCCGCCAGGCCAGACGGAATAACAGGGCACATTCTCAGAGCATGTATAGACCAGCTGGCAAGTGTCTTCACAGACATTTTAAATCTTACCTACTCCCAGTCTGTAATCCCAACATGTTTCAAGGTGAGCATCATTGTCCCTGTTCCCAAGAACTCCAAGGTAACCTGCCTAAATGACTATTGTCCCGTAGCACTCACATCTGTACCCACAGAAACGCATATAAGGCCCTACCCTGCCTTCCCTTCGGCAAATCAGACCACGACTCTAGCCTCCTGCTTCCTGTCTCGAACAGGAAGTACCAGTGACACGCTCAGTACAGAAGTGGTACGATGAAGCAGATGCGAGGTTACAAGGCTGTTTTGCTAGTACAGACTAGGATATGTTCCGGGATTCATCAGATACCATTGAGGACTTTACCACATTAGTCACCGACTTCATCAATAAGTGCATCGACGACGTCATACCCACAGTGACCATAAAAACGTATCCAAACCAAAAGTCATGCATGAGAGCGCCTGCTGTTACAAAACTGTGTGATCTTGCTTTCCGTGGCTGATGTGAGTAACAAGGGTCAGGTTTAACAGGTAGGCCTACATTATATTCAAAGTCCTTGATCCGTGGTTGGCTGAGTGCCAGTGGAACTTTTTTTCTGGGACATCCAAATCATCAATATGTTGCTAACTAGCAACACGATAGCCTAATGTTTAGACTTCAGAGTTTGTGATCTAGCTAATGATTATCCCAATGGGGTAAATGCTGATGGGCAACCCTGAGCCTATTTATTTATAGCCACTATGCTGCATCAGGTGAGCTTCATCAGGTGACAATGCTTATTGCTAAATAGCACACCTGCCTGATAATACGGACCAATATGTTATTGGGCTCGTTTTTGAAGGGAGAAATTATATTTTAGATGTCAACATAATTTTATTTTTATTCATTTTGGAGTAGAATGTCCTTTTAAAAAGCCACCAGAACTGACCTTCTCACAGTCAATCTATACCCCAAAATGATACGTCCCACCGCGACCTGTAGTATGCTGTGATATGTGCCTTTGTCAGTGTTATATTGTTTAGGCTAGTATGTTATATGGTACTGGTACTTCCTGTATATAACTTCATTATTGTGCATTTATACCTCTTGTGTTATTCTTTTTCTCTTTCTTATTTTTAACTCTGCAACATTGGGAAGGGGTTGTAAGTAAGCATTTCACGGTAAAGTCTACACCTGTTGTATTCGGCGCATGTGTCAAATATAATTTGATTTGATTTGACAGAAAGACAGATGGTAAATACCTATGTTCCTCTCCCACAGCCAGACTTCAACTTCCTCTTACTTTAAGAGAGACAAGGTGTTTGTGCGGAGGAATTACATTGACGGAACAGTGATATCCATGTTCTACATGTCCGCCCTCCTCCCAGCCCAACATTTTTTGGGTGATCGCAGAGGAAGACATATAGTGCCTTCAGAAAGTATTCACACCCGTTTACTTTTTCCACATGAATATACAATTGATGCAATTTAGATTTGTTTTCAGGGGCCTACACATAATACCCCATAATGTCAATGTGGAATTATGTTTTTAGAAATGTTTACATCCTAAATAAGTTCAAGAGTAGAAATGTGCAAATCACATAACAAGTTGCATGGACTCACTTGTGTGCAATAGTGTTTAACATGATTTTTGAATGACTATCTCATCTCTGTACCCCACACATACAACTATCTTTAAGGTCCCTCAACCGAGCAGTGAATTTCAAACACAGATTCAACCACAAACACCAGGGAGATTTTCCAATGCCTCGCAAAGGTCACCTATTGGTAGATGGGTAAAAAAAAGCAGACAATGAATATCCCTTTGACCATGGTGAAGTTATTAATTACACTTTAGATGGTGTGTCAATACACCCAGTCACTACAAAGATACAGGCGTCTTTCCTAACTCAGTTGCCGGAGAGGAAGGAAACCACTCAGGGATTTCACCATGAGGCCAATAGTGACTTTAAAACAGTTACAGAGTTTAATGGCTGTGATAGGAGAAAACTGAAGATGGATCAACAACATTGTAGTTACTTAACAATACTAACTTAATTGGCAGCGTGAAAAGAAGGAAGCCTGTCTAGAAAAAATATATACCAAAACACGCTTCCTGTTTGCAACAATGCACTAAAGTAATACTGTAAAAAATGTGGCAAAGCAATTAACATTTTGTCCTGACTACAAATTGTTATGTTTGGGGCAAATCCAATACAACACATTACTGAGTACCACTCTCCATATTTTCAAGTATAGTGGTGGCTGCATCATGTTATGGGTATGCTTGTAATCGTTAATGACTGGGGAGTTTTTCAGGATAAAACATTTATGGAATGGAGCTAAGCACAGGCAAAATCTGGTTCAGTTTTCTTTCCAACAGACACTGGGAGATGAATTCAGCTTTCAGCAGGACAATAACCTAAAACACAAGGCCAAATCTACACGGGAGTTGCTTACCTGAGTAACCGAGTTACAGTCTTTACTTACATCTGCTTGAAAATCTATGGCAAGACTTGGAAATTGTTGTCTAGCAATGATCAACAACCAATTTGACAGAGCTTTAATTTTTTTTAAAGAATAATGGGCATATATTTTACAATCCAGGTAGGCAAAGCTCTTAGAGACTTACCCAGAAAGACTCACAGCTGTAATCACTGCAAAAGGTGATTCTAACATGTATTTAGTCAGGGATGTGAACACTTATGTAAATTATATATTTCCGTTTTCTTTTCAAGAAATGTGCTATAAGGCCTGGGTGTCGGAGTGTGGAGTCAACACACAGGAAACAGCAGGTGCCAAATCCAAAATGTTCTTTAATGAACACGGACCATCTAGTCCACCCTATTAACACACTGGGTGTACTATATAACCAACCCCAGACACGGGGAAAAGGAACACAGTCCAGAAAACACGTAGCACACAATCAACACCACTACTTACAAGCAAACAATCCCGCACAAAGAAACGGCCGGCTGACTAATAAGCCCAACTAATTAACCCTAATACACCACAGGTGAACCCAATAACCACATAGGGAGGGGGAGAAAAAGATCAGTGGCAGCTAATAGGCCGGTGACGACGACCGCCGAACGCCACCCGCACGGGAAGGAGAGCCTGCCTCGGTCGAAGTCGTGACAGTACCCCCCCTCTGACGCGCGGCTCCCGCAGCGCACCGACACCGGCCTCGAGGTCGACCCGGAGGACGAGGTGCAGGGCGATCCGGATGGAGGCGATGGAAATCCCTCAGCATCGACGGATCCAAAATGTCCCCCACCGGTACCCAGCACCTCTCCTCCGGACCGTACCCCTCCCAGTCCACGAGGTACTGAAGGCCCCTCACCCGGCGTCTCGAGTCCAGAATGGCCCGTATCGTGTACGGCGGGGACCCCCCGATGTCCAGAGGGGGAGGAGGGACCTCCAGCACCTCACCGTGCTGTAGGGGACCAGCTACCACCGGCCTGAGGAGAGACACATGAAACGAGGGGTTAATACGATAATAGGAAGGGAGTTGTAATCGATAACACACCTCGTTTATTCTCCTCAGGACTTTGAAGGGCCCTACACACTGCGGACCCAGCTTCCGGCAGGGCAAGCGGAGGGGCAGGTTTCGGGTCGAGAGCCAGACCCTGTCCCCCGGTACAAACACGGGGGCCTCACTGCGGTGGCGGTCAGCGCTCCTCTTCTGCCGTCCACTGGCTTGTTGGAGAGATTCCTGGACGGCCCTCCATGTCTCCTTGGAACGCTGCACCCATTCCTCCACCGCAGGAGCCTCGGTCTGGCTCGGATGCCATGGTGCCAGGACCGGCTGGTACCCCAATACACACTGAAAGGGGGACACGTTAGTAGAGGAGTGGCGTAGTGAGTTCTGGGCCATTTCAGCCCAGGGAATGTATCTCGCCCACTCCCCTGGCCGGTCCTGGCAATACGACCGCAGAAACCTACCCACCTCCTGGTTCACTCTCTCCACCTGCCCATTACTCTCAGGGTGATACCCGGAGGTCAGGCTGACCGAGACCCCCAAATGCTCCATGAACGCCCTCCATACTCGGGACGTGAATTGGGGGCCCCGATCAGAAACGATGTCCTCCGGCACCCCGTAGTGCCGGAAGACGTGGGTGAATAATGCCTCCGCAGTCTGTAGGGCTGTAGGGATACCGGGCAACGGGAGGAGACGACAGGACTTAGAAAACCGATCCACAATCACCAGTACCGTAGTTTTCCCCTGAGACGGGGGAAGATCGGTCAGAAAATCTACGGACAGGTGCGACCAAGGCCGTTGTGGAATGGGGAGGGGTTGTAACTTCCCTCTAGGAAGGTGCCTATGAGCCTTACTCTGGGCGCATACCGAACAGGAGGAAACATAAACCCTAACGTCTCTCGCCAAGGTAGGCTACCAATACCTCCCCCGAAGACTCCCCACCGTCCTCTTCACCCCAGGGTGACCCGAGGAGGGTAGAACGTGAGCCCACCGAATCAATTTGTCCCGAACACCAAGCGGCACGTACTTCCGCCCCACCGGACACTGAGGAGGAGCGGGTTCCGCCCGTAACGCCCGCTCGATGTCCACTTCCCACACCACTGGTGCTATCAGCCTTGAGGCGGGAAGGATGGGAGTGGGTTCGGTGGGCCGATCGTCCGAGTCGTAAAAACGGGACAGTGCATCCGCCTTTACGTTCTGAGAGCCCGGTCTATATGTTAACGTAAACTGAAATCGGGTAAAGAACATGGCCCACCTTGCTTGACGTGGGTTCAGTCTCCTAGCTGCCCGAATATACTCCAGATTCTGGTGGTCGGTCCAGATGAGAAAAGGGTGCTTAGCCCCCTCAAGCCAGTGTGTCCACACCTTCAGGGCACTGACCACTGCTAACAACTCCCGGTCCACCACATCATAGTTACGCTCCGCTGAACTGAGCTTCTTCGAGAAGAAAGCACAGGGGTGGAGTTTTGGTGGCGTACCAGAGCGCTGTGATAGCACGGCACCTACCCCAGCCTCGGACGCGTCCACCTCCACTATGAATGCTAGAGAGGGATCCGGATGCGCCAACACGGGCGCATCCGTGAACAGCGCCTTCAACCTGTTGAAAGCTCCGTCCGCTTTTGCTGACCACTTCAGCCGCACCGGACCCCCCTTCAGCAGTGAGGTAATGGGAGCTGCTACCTGACCAAAACCCCGGATAAACCTCTGGTAGTAGTTGGCAAAACCCAAAAACCGCTGCACCTCTTTTACCGTGGTCGGAGTCGGCCAATTACGCACGGCCTTAATGCGGTCACTCCCTACCACCACGCCTGAGGTGGAAATGCGATAACCCAGAAAAGAGACGGCTCGTTTGGAGAAGACACACTTCTCAGCCTTGACATAAAGGTCATGCTCCAGCAGTCTACCAAGCACCTTGCGCACCAGAGACACATGTGCGGCGTGAGTGGCTGAATAGATCAGAATGTCATCGATATAAACAACCACTCCCTGCCCGTGCAGGTCCCTGAGAATATCGTCTACAAAGGATTGGAAAACGGCTGGAGCATTCTTTAACCCATATGGCATGACGCAGTACTCATAATGGCCCGATGTGGTACTAAATGCGGTTTTCCACTCGTCTCCTTTCCGAATACACACCAGACTATACGTGCTCCTGAGATCCAATTTTGTGAAGAACTGCGCTCCGTGAAATGATTCCATTGCCGTAGCAATGAGAGGTAGTGGGTAACTAAACCCTACGGTGATGGCATTTAGACCTCTATAATCAATACACGGACGCAAACCTCCCTCCTTTTTCTTCACAAAAAAGAAACTCGAGGAGGCGGGTGAGATGGAGGACCGAATGTACCCCTGAATGTACCCCTGTCCCAGAGACGTACCCGCACGGGAAGGAGAGCCTGCCTCGGTCGAAGTCGTGACATGTGCAAACATTTCTAAAAACATGTTTTCACTTTAACATTATGAGGTATTGTGTGTAGGTGCATAAGAAACCAAATCAATTTAATCCTTTTTGAATTCAGGCTGTAACATAACAAAATGTGGTATACGTCAAGCAGTATGAATACTTTCTGAAGGCACTGTACATCGACGTTCTCAAGAACTTTTCAAACGTCCAACCAGTCCAGGCCGACTCACGGGCACAAGTTCAAGACTGAATCCCCATCTGATTCTCCTGGATAACAGTGCTGTGAGAAGGATACAGTTCCCTAAACTGCCTCAGAGCTTTTGATACTGGAACAATCAACTGAACACACGTCTGAAGTCTTCACTGAAAATATCTCCCAAGAAGATAACAGAATTGTGAACACATCACCTTTGTAGCTGGTGCAGATATTGTCGGGAGTGTTCCTTTCACACTCTGGTCAGGGTAACTTCTGCCAATAGAAAATATGGTGGTATTTTTGTGGAGCCCACAATGTAATGGCATATTGTGCTGTATATGATTTATCAACTGTAAGTGTTTACCCTTACATGAAATGTAACGTGAAATCATGTGAAAAAGTGTTTTTGGAATACTTCACATGGTAAACATGTTTTCACGTGTAGTTTCATGTTATCACATGTTGCTTTACTTGTTGTCACGTTATCACATTAACTTCACCAAAGATCACTTGATCACACGAAAACGTGTTTTTGGAACACTTCACATGTGATCATGTGAAATTAATGTATTTTCAGTAAGGATAAACTGGCACTTGTCATTTGCAAGTATCATACCAAGTACATATGTACAGTACCAGTCAAAAGTTTGGACAAACCAACTCATTCCAAGGTTTTTCTTTATTTTTTATATTTTCTTACATTGCAGAATAATAGTGAAGACATCAAAACTATAAAATAACACATATGGAATCATGTAGTAACCAAAACAAGTGTTAAACAAATCAAAATATATTTTATATTTGAGATTCTTCAAAGTAGCCACTCTTTCACTGGATGACAGCTTTGCACACTCTTGACATTCTCTCAACCAGCTTCATAAGGTAGTCACCTGGAACGCATTTCAATTAACAGGTGTGCCTTGTTAAAAGTTAATTTGTGGAATTTCTTTCCTTCTTAACACTTTCTAGCAAATCAGTTGGGTTGTGACAAGGTAGGGGTGCTATACAGAAGATAGCCCTATTTGGTATAAGAACAGCTCAAATAAGCAAAGAGAAACAACAGTCCATCATTACTTTAAGACATAAAGTTCAGTCAATACGGAAAATTTCAAGAACTTTGAAAGTTTCTTCAAGTGCAATCGCAAAAACCATCAAGCCCTATGATGAAGCTTAAAAACCATAAAGAGCTATGATCAAACTGGCTCTCATGAGGACTGCCACAGGAAATGATGACACAGAGTTACCTCTGATGCAGAGGATACATTCATTAGAGTTACGAGCCTCAGATTGCAGCCCATATAAATGCTTCACAGTGTTCAAGTAACAGACACATCTCAACATCAACTGTTCCGAGGAGTGAATCAGGCCTTTGTGATCGAATTGCTGCAAAGAAACCACAAATAAGAAAACACCACATAATAAGAAGAGACTTGCTTGGGCCAAGAAACACAAGCAATGGACATTAGACTGGTGGTAATTTGTCCTTTGGTCTGATGAGTCCAAATTTGAGATTTTTGGTTCCAACCGTTATGTCTTTGTGAGACGCATAGTATGTGAACGGATTATCTCTGCATGTGTGGTTCCCACCGTGAAGCATTTTTTATTTATTTATTTTATTTATTTAACCTTTATTTAACCAGGTAGGCAAATTGAGAACACGTTCTCATTTACAATTGCGACCTGGCCAAGATAAAGCAAAGCAGTTCGACACATACAACAACACATAGTTACACATGGAGTAAAAACAAACATATAGTCAATAATACAGTGAAAAAAAATAAGTCTATATACAATGTGAGCAAGTGAGGTGAGATAAGGGAGGTGAAGGCAAACAGATATATGTATAAATAAATAAAATATAAAAAGGCCATGGAGGCGAAGTGAGTACAACACAGCAAGTAAAATAAAAACTAAAAAACACTGGAATGGTTGGTTTGCATTGGAAGAAAGTGCAAAGTAGAGACAGAAATAATGGGGTGCAAAGGAGCAAAATAAATTAATAAATAAATACAGTAGGTAAAGAGGTAGTTGTTTGGGCTAAATTGTAGATGGGTTATGTACAGGTGCAGTAATCTATGAGCTGCTCTGACAGCATGGAGGAGGAGGTGTCATGGTGTTGGGCTAATTTGCTGGTGACACTGTCAGTGATATATTTAGAATTCAAGGGACACTTAACCAGCATTCTACAGTGATACCCCATCCCATCTGGTTTGCCCTTAGTGGGACTATCATTTGTTTTTCAACAGGACAATGACCTAACACACCTCCAGGCAATTGAGATGGCTTGGGATGAGTTGGACCGCAGAGTGAAGGAAAAGCAGCCAACAAGTGCTCAGCATATGTGTGAACTCCTTCAAGACTGTTGGAAAAGCATTCCAGGTGAAGCTGGTTGAGAGAATGCCAAGAGTATGCAAAGATGTCATCAAGGCAAACGGTAGCTACTTTGAAGAATCCAAAAAATAAAATATGTTTTGATTTGTTTAACTCTTTTTTGGTTACACCATGATACCCTATGTGTTATTTCATAGTTTTGATGTCTTCACTATTATTCTACAATGTATTCTATTCTATAGTTATTCGATCTCTAATTCAAGATGGCGTAGCAGTCATGCGTCTTTTTCTTTGTCTTGTCTTGTCCCGCGTATATATATTTTTATATATTTTTTCTTTGCATATATTTAAAAACATTTTTTTTCTTAACCTCAACTTCAACATACTCTCCTGCAACCCGCCTCACCCAATGTGGTATGGATCTTCTATTTTCTTTACTTTAGAACTGGAACCCCATACAGAAGCTAGCCAGCTAACTAGCTACTAGCTAGTAGTCAGCTAACCTTTAGCCCGGACAACTCCTGACAGTCTGCACAGCGCGATTCAATCCAGAGCATATCGGACTTTTTCTTCTCCATATTCCTACCGCAAGCGCTGAACCTTTTCAGCTGGATCATCGCAGCTAGCTAGCTGCTACCCGAGTGGCTACTCCTGGCTAACGTCTCTGTTCAGAAGCAAACATCAATTAGCCTGGAGCTAGCCTATGCTAGGCCCATCTCCCGGCTAGCTGAAGAGGTCCATCAGCCACTCCTTGGGCAACAATACCTATTTTGCCAATTGGCCTGGACCCCTTTTACTGCCGATACGGAGCCCCGCCGATTCATCATGACTGGACTACCGACGTAATCCGTTGATGATGTCTGTCTGAATCGCCGTGTTTCCAGCCCGCCTAGCTACTCACTGGACCCTATGATCACGTGGCTACGCATGCCTCTCCCTAATGTCAATATGCTTGTCCATTGCTGTTTTGGTTAGTGATTATTGTCTTATTTCACTGTAGAGCATCCAGCCCTGCTCAATATGACTTAGCTAACCCTTTTGCTCCACCCTGACCTCATCTGATTTTAATGGTCTCTAGAGACAATACCTCTCTCATCATCACTCAATGCCTAGGTTTACCTCCACTGTATTCACATCCTACCATACCTTTGTCTGTGCATTATGCCTTGAATCTATTCCTACCGCGCCCAGAAACCTGCACCTTTTACTCTCTGTTGCGAACGTACTAGATGACCAGTTCTTATTGCCTTTAGCCGTACCCTTATCCTACTCCTCCTCTGTTCCTCTGGTGGTGTAGAGGTTAATCCAGGCCCTGCAGTGCCTAGCTCCACTCCCATTCCCCAGGCGCTCTCATTTGCTGACTTCTGTAACCATAAAAGCCTTGGTTTCATGCATGTTAACATTAGAAGTCTCCTACCTAAATTTGTTTTATTCAATGCTTTAGTACACTCTGCCAACCCGGATGTTCTAGCCGTGTCTGAATCCTGGCTTAGGAAGGCCAATAAAAACCCTGAAATTTCCATCCCTAACTATAACATTTCCCAACAAGATAGAACTGCCAAAGGGGGCGGAGTTGCAGTCTGTCTTTACTATCCAGATCTGTGCACAAACAATTTGAGCTTCTACTTTTAAAAATCCACCTTTCCAGAAACAAGTCTCTCACCGTTGCCGCTTGCTATAGACCACCTTCTGCCCCCAGCTGTGTATTGATTGCCCCCATCTATCTTCAGAGCTCGTGCTGTTAGGTGACCTAAACCGGGACATGCTTAACACCCCGGCCATCCTACAATCTAAGCTTGATGCCCTCAATCTCACACAAATTATCAATGAACCTACTAGGTACAACCCCAAATCCATAAACATGGGCACCCTCATAGTTACCATCCTAACAAACCTGCCCTCCAAATACATCTCTGCTGTCTTCAAAAAGGATCTCAGCAATCACTGCCTCATTGCCTGCGTCCGTAATGGGTCTGCGGTCAAACGACGACCCCTCATCACTGTCAAACACTTCAGCGAGCAGGCCTTTTTAATCGACCTGGCCCGGGTATCCTGGAAGGATATTGACCTCATTCCGTCAGTAGAGAATGCCTGGTTATCCTTTAAAAGTGCTTTCCTCACAATCTTAAATAAGCATGACCCATTCAAAAATATAGAACCAGGAACAGATATAGCCCTTGGTTCACTCCAGACCTGACTGCCCTTGATCGGCACAGAAACATCCTGTGGCGTACTGCATTAGCATCGAATAGCCCCTGCGATATGCAACTTTTCAGGGAAGTTAGGAACCAATATACACAGGCAGTTAGGAAAGCAGCATTTGCATTCTGTATCACAAACTCAAAAAAGTTCTGAGACACTGTAAAGACCATGGAGAATAAGAGCACCTCCTCCCAGCTGCCCACTGCACTGAGGCTAGGAAACACTGTCATCACCGATAAATAATAAAAAATAATTGAGAATTTCAATAAGAATTTTTCTACGGCTGGCCATGCTTTCCACCTGGCTACCCCTACCCCGGTCAACAGCCCTGCACCCCCCACAGCAACTTGCCCAAGCCTCCCCCATTTCTCCCATTTCTTCACCAAAATCCAGATAGCTAATGTTCTGAAAGAGCTGCAAAATCTCTACAAATCAGCCGGGCTAGACAATCTGGACCCTCTCTTTCTAAAATGATCCGCCGGAATTGTTGCAACCCCTATTACTAGCCTGTTCAAACTCTCTTTCGTATGGTTTGAGATCCCCAAAGATCGGAAAGCTGCCGCGGACACTCTAGACCAAAACTGTCTGGACACTGTGTTAACTAACCTCCAGACGAGCTTCAATGCCATACAACTCTCCTTCCGTGGCCTCCTACTGCTCTTAAATGCAAGTAAAACTAAACACATGCTCTTCAACCGATGGCTGCCCGCACCTGCCCGTCCGTCCAGCATCACTACTCTGGACGGTTCTGACTTAGATTATGTGGACAACACAAATACCTAGGTGTCTGGTGGGACTGTAAACTCTCCTTCCAGACTCACATTAAGCATCTCCAATCCAAAATTAAATCTAGAATCGGCTTCCTATTTCGCAACAAAGCATCCTTCACTCACTCTGCCAAACATACCCTCGTAAAACTGACTATCCTGCCGATCCTTGACCTCTGCGATGTAATTTACAAAATAGCCTCCAACACTCTACTCAGCAAATTGGATGCAGTCTATCACAGTGCCATCCGTTTTGTCACCAAAGCCCCATATACTACCCTCCACTGAGGCCTGTATGCTCTTGTTGGCTGGCCCTCGCTTCATATTCGTCGCCAAACCCACTGGCTCCAGGTCATCTATAAGTCTTTGCTAGGTAAAGCCCCACCTTATCTCAGCTCACTGGTCACCATATCAGCACCCACCCATAGCAGGCGCTCCAGCAGGTATATCTCACTGGTCACCCCCAAAGCCAATTCCTCCTTTGGAGACCCCGGACTGGGGACCGTCGCTGGAGACCCCGGACCGGAGACCGTCTCTGGAGACCCCGGACTGGGGACCGTTGCTGGAGGCCCCGGACTGGGACCATCGTTGGAGGCTCCGGACTGGGGATCGTCGCTGGAAGCTCCGGACTGGAGATCGCCGCTGGAGGCTCCGGACTGTGGACCGCCGCTGGAGGCTCCGGACTGTGGACCGTATTTGGAGGCTCCGGACTGGGGATCGCCGCTGGAGGCTCCGGACTGTGGACCATCGTTGGAGGCTCCGGACTGTGGACCGTAGTTGGAGGCTCTGGATTGGAGACCGCCGCTGGAGGCTCCGGACTGGGGACCGTCGTTGGAGGCTCCGGACTGGGGACCGTCGTTGGAGGCTCCGGACTGTGGACCGTCGTTGGAGGCTCTGGACTGGGGACCGTCGTTGGAGGCTCCGGACTGGGGACCGTCGTTGGAGGCTCCGGACTGGGGACCGTCATTGGAGGCTCCGGACTGTGAAACGTCGCCGGAAGCTCCGGACTGGGTACTGTCGCCGGAAGCTCCGGACTGGGTACTGTCGCCGGAAGCTCCGGACTGGGTACTGTCGCCGGAAGCTCCGGACTGGGTACTGTCGCCGGAAGCTCCGGACTGGGTACTGTCGCCGGAAGCTCCGGACTGGGTACTGTCGCCGGAAGCTCCGGACTGGGTACTGTCGCCGGAAGCTCCGGACTGGGTACTGTCGCCGGAAGCTCCGGACTGGGTACTGTCGCCGGAAGCTCCGGACTGGGTACTGTCGCCGGAAGCTCCGGACTGGGAACTGTCGCCGGAAGCTCTGGACTGGGAACTGTTGCCGGGAAGCTCTGGACTGTGGAAGCGCACTGGAAGCCTGATGCGTGGTGCCAGAACTGGTGGTACCGGGCAGAGGACACGCACCTCAGGGCGAGTGTGGGGAAGAGGCACAGGCCGTACTGGACTGTGGAAGCGCACTGGTAGCCTGATGCGTGGTGCCGGAACTGGTGGTACCAGGCTGAGGACACGCATCTCAGGGCGAATGCGGAGAGGAGGCACAGGACGTACTGGACTGTGGAGGCGCACTGGAGATCTGGAGCGTATAGCTGGCACACTGCGTCCTGGCTGGATGCTCACTTGAGCCCGGCAAGTGCGAAGAGCTGGAATAGAGCGTACCGGGCTATGAATGCGAACTGGAGACACCGTGCGCATCGCTGCGTAACACATGTCTGACCAGTCACACGCTCCCCAGCACGCCCGCTCTGCAGCGCTCTCAATGCTAGCACCTCTCTCCGGAATCTTGCGTCAAACTCCTCATCCGACTCCCTGACTGGCTCTGGTTCGCTCCTTGGCTCCACCGACTGCTCCATGTGCCCCCCCCCCCCCCACAATTTTTTTTTTTATTGGGGCTGCCTCTCGTGCTTGCCTCGTTTGTATTTCTCCTTGTAATATCGCCGTTCCGCTTTCGCTGCCTCTATTTCTTCCTTCGGAAGGCAATACTCCCCCGCCTACGTCCAGGGTCCTGCTCCATCAAGAATCTCTTCCCATGTCCATTCCTCCCGAACACGCTGCTTGGTCTTTTTGTGGTGGGTTCTTCTGTCACAGCCGTTGTAAGGAGGAGACCAAGGTGCAGCGTGGTATGCTTACATTCTTCTTTATTTAAGAATGAACACTGAACAAACGAACAAAATAACAAAACGAACCGTGAAGCTAATATGAGTAGTGCAGACAGGCAACTAAACATAGAACAAGAACCCACAAACACCAAAGGGAAAATGGCTCCCTAAATATGATCCCCAATCAGAGACAGCGATAAACAGCTGCCTCTGATTGGAAACCATATCAGGCCACCCTAGACATACAAAAAACCCTAGACAATACAAAAACTAACGACCCACCCTAGTCACACCCTGACCTAACAAAAATATAAAGAAACCAGAGATATCTCAGGTCAGGGCGTGACAGTGACAGGTCAGGGCGTGACTGCTTTGCTTTATCTTGGCCAGGTCGCAGTTGTAAATGAGAACTTGTTCTCAACTAGCCTACCTGGTTAAATGAAGGTGAAATAAAATAATAAATAAATAAAATAAATGAATATGGAAACTAGGCTTCAAGGTCATTTTAATGCTCCTCATGCATGTTTTGATAATATCGAACAAGATCTTCTTCATTTTAAAAACAGTAGGTTAGTATCAGTGTGGAAACATTTACACAACAAAAGCTTTTGTTTGCAAAGTGCAATATATGGGTCACATTTAGCAGCTACTTTTTTATGGTCCTCACTAACAACATGTTATTTAGTTCATGATTTCCCCTGTTCAGCAGAGAAAATAGGATATTCTAGGCAATGGTGTAGAGACCTTGAACACTGGAATTATTCATGTTTTCCATATACAGCTCTACTTTGCTTTCCCATGATGTCTCCTTGGTGAAAGCAGTGTCTATTATAAGGTCTATTCCTCTCCTCTCCTCCCTCTCTCTCCCTCTCTCTCTCGCTTTATGTGTCTGTCTGTCTGTGACTGGTTTTCACAGCCTGTCTCCAACCTGCTGGGAGATGCTAGCTGCAGAGAGCTCCTCTCACACGCTTTTGACTAGGAGGAACTCTGGAGACTATGCAGTGGTAAAGACAAGTGTTCTCACTGTGAGCTTTCTGAAGTGCGTGTTACGGTAAAGACAAGCTTTCTGACAGCAATTAAACTTTGAGGAGAACAACAGCCTCATAAGAAGAAGACAGTCCCGTCTGAGGAAAAATCAGGGTTGCTACGCAACTCAGGCCCTCCCTTCCAGTACTTATTAAATCTGCTCTGTGTGGTGCCTTCCTTGTGGCTGTCAGAACCTACTGCTTCCCAGTCCTACTTTACCTGCTGTTCTACCTTTGATTACTTTTTAATCAAACTCTCATGCAAAAAAACAAAACAAAACATAAGGGAAATTGTACTGAAAAAAATAAGTATTCTTTTTGAAATCGTTCTTGTATTCTGCTGTTGGTTTGGTGATGGGGAAAAAGGGATGTTCTTCAGTTGGTTAGGGAGAGGGAGTGCTGGGAATGGATGGCTGTTTTGGCTCGATATTAGACATGTATATTCATGTTGCTTCTCATTACCAGGCCTTTGATAACCAATCCCATCCTGATTATTTGGTGCTCCCATGACGAGAGGAGAGAGACTGCCTCTTTCCCGAGACGGAGAGCAGAGGAGAGGAAATGGAGGATTGGTGTCGGACAGATAAGGGAATGACTAGGGACACTGATGGCCAGGGCCTTGTCATATTGAATAAGTGGCAGAGTGCCGTCTTTAATCAGCGACTGCGGCGTCTAGACTCTGTATGTCTGTCTGTCGGTCTGTCGTCTGTGGCTCAGCCAACTCACCTGTTAATTCTAATTACCCCAAAAACATGATCTCATTATTATTTTTGTGCTGCAGTGGAGATGCCAAATATCTCCTTCTCTCCCTCCCAAAAAGCTCTGCATTGAATTTGCACTGCAGTGGATGAAGGTAGATCAATTGTGAGAGACTGTATTTTAATCGAGTACAAACTCTGAATTATATAATATTGACTTCTGTCCAAGGCCTCCACAACTGCAATGACAAGTTTGTAAACAGGAAATGCACCAGGATGCTCTGAAAAGAGTTCTAGAACAATTGGTGTTGTTAAGGGAGCTTTGTGAGGTGGACAGGCAAAGGATGGAGAGGAAATAATAAGGTCATATAATATACATTTTTTCCACAAACATCAATTGGAGTGGATTTGCATGGAAATATTGTTGCTCAGCCCCTCCCTCCACGCTAGGTCATCAGCACAATTTAATTACATTAAGAGACGGCTAAATTAGACTATGCAAACATAACGGCTTAAAGGATTACTGGACCTCTGGTGGGGAGAGATCAAATTCTAACTTCCAGCTTGAAACAATATGCACTGTTCCTTGCGGTCCCCATGTGAAGAGGGATTGATGGAGAGATGGAGGGAGGGATGGAGGGAGGGAGGGAGGGTTGTTGTGGTCCAGATGAGAGGATAGTTGTACATACATCCACAGTCAGTCCACCGGTACAGTGCCTTGCAAAATATTCATCCCCCTTGGCGTTTTTCCTATTTTTTTGCATTACAACCTGTAATTTAAATATATTTTTATTTGGATTTCATGTAATGGACATGCCCAAAATAGTCCAAATAGGTGAAGTGAAATGACAAAAATGACTTATTATAAAAAATAAAAAACAGAAAAGTGGTGCGTACATATGTATTCACCCCCTTTGCTATGAAGCCCCTAAACACTCCCAAACATATGGAAGAAGGTACTCTGGTCAGATGAGACTAAAATGTAGCTTTTTGGCCATCAAGGAAAACAATATGTATGTTGCAAACCCAACACCTCTCATCACCCCGAGAACACCATCCCCACAGTGAAGCATGCTGGTGGCAGCATCATGCTGTGGCGATGTTTTTCATTTTTTCAAATTCTTGAGGGAAACCTGTTTCAGTCTCCCAGAGATTTGATACTGGGATGGAGGTTCACCTTCCAGCAGGACAATGACCCTAAGCATACTGCTAAAGCAACACTCAAGTGGTTTAAGGGGAAACATTTAAATGTCTTGGAATGGCCTAGTCAAATCCCAGACCTCAATTCACTTGAGAATCTGTAGTATGACTTAAAGATTGCTGTACACCAGCGGAACCCATCCAACTTGGAGCTGGAGCAGTTTTGACTTGAAGAGTGGGCAAAAATCCCAGTGGCTAGATGTGCCAAGATGATAGAGACATACCCCAAGAGACTTGCAGCTGTAATTTCTGCAAAAGGTGGCTCTACAAAATATTGACTTTGGAGGGTTGAATAGTAATGCACCCTCAAGTTCTGTTTTTTTCCCTGTTTGTTACACAATAAAAAATATTTTGCATCTTCAAAGTGGTAGGCATGTTGTGTAAATCAAATGATACAAACCCCCCAAAAATCTATTTTAATTCCAGGTTGTAAGTCAACAAAATAGGAAAAATGCCAAGGGGGTGAATGCTTTCGTAAGCCACTGTAGATCATAGAGCAGTGGTATTCAAACTTTTTTAAAGGGGGACCCCATTTTCTCTAAAAATAATTTCTGGGCACCCCATTTTTGTTGCAAGAATTTATTGTGACCCCAACCCACCACATATTTAATGAAACTACCTTAAAATCTGTAAAATGTGATTTACATCAACAAATAACCTTAAATTCATTACATTTTCATCTCTTACCAAAATGAAAAGAAAACATACATTTTCAAATTGTCATTCTCAAAAAAACGTGTATATTGTTCCATCTGTACTCTTATTTTTTTGTTCCCCCCAAAAATACAATCTACACTACTGTTCAAAATTTTGGTGTCACTTAGAAATGTCCTTGTTTTTGAAAGAAAAGCAAATGTTTTGTCCATTAAAATAACATAAAATTGATCAGAAATACAGTGTAGACATTGTTAATGTTGTAAATTGCTATTGTTGCTGGAAACGGCTGATTTTTTATGAAATATCTACATAGGTGTACAGAGGCCCATTATCAGCAACCATCACTCCTGTGTTCCAATGGCACGTTGTGTTAGCTAATCAAAGTTTATCATTTTAAAAGGCTAATTGATCATTAGAAAACCCTTTTGTAATTATATTAGCACAGCTGAAAACTGTGTTCTGATTAAAGAAGCAATACGACTGGCCTTCTTTAGACTAGTTGAGTATCTGGAGCATCAGCATTTGTGGGTTCAATTACAGGCTCAAAATGGTCATAAAATAGTACCCACAAAACACCAGTCTCAACGTCAACAGTGAAGAGGCGACTCCGGGATGATGGCCTTCTAGGCAGAGTTGCAAAGAAAAAGCCATATCTCTGTCCAGTGTCTGTGTTCTTTTGCCCATCTTAATCTTTTCTTTTTATTGGCCAGTCTGAGATATGGCTTTTTCTTTGCAACTCTGCCTAGAAGGCCAGTATCCCGGACTCGCCTCTTCACTGTTGACGTTGAGACTGGTGTTTTGCGGGTACTATTTAATGAAGCTGCCAGTTGAAGACTTGTGAGGCGTCTGTTAGAGCCATGACTAAACCAGACTCAAAAAACAGATAAAAGAACACCAGCCATGAAGAAACACACAGACATTTTATGAAATTTGTATTGTATTTTGCATTGTATTATGTATGTGATACGTGGTTGGGGTATGACTGTAATATGTGGTTGTCTCGCCTGGCTATCTTAAGATGAATGCACTAGCTGTACGTTGCTCTGGATGGGAGCTTCTGCTGAATGGCTAAATTGTAATGTAAATGTAGTGCTGTGTATATGTATGTATATTATGTATTTTATTTGTGATGTTGTTTCCTGTTTGGACCACAGGAAGAGTAGCCCTGCCTCGGAAGCAGCTAACTGGGAATCCTAACAAATACTAAGTACTAAATATACTCTATATATACAGTATAAATCTTGGGCGACCTAACTACCGTTCCCCGACCCCAACTTTGAATACCACTGATATAGAGAAAGGTTTTATATTTCACCAACGAGACTAGGCTACATCTAAGGAAAAACACACACACACACACACACACACACACACACACACGCACACGCACACACGCACACAGGCTCTCGTACCTTAGTACATATTTTTCGTTCTCCATGTCATCACATCAGTGATGTGTGAAGTGTTCTTTGACTGCTTGGCGACATGCTGCATATAAAAGAGACAGTGACACTATCGTCTTCACCCCAAGCAGATGGCTTTTCAACCACGACTCCTCACTGTGGATGCCAAGCCATGGATCATTAAAGATGTCAAGGACGTTGGGTAGGATTTTCTTTGCATGGTAAGAGTGCAATTAGACTTTGCTTTGCCATAGGGTTTGTTCCAATGAGATGGCAATAATGTGTTATTGGTGTTTGAGTGAAGACACATGCCTTTACTGGAACATCACCATACATCTAGACCTTCCTCTCAGCCGTTGGCCCACACTGTGACAGCAAGGCTTTAAGTGCTGGAAAAACGCTCACTGGTCAAAATGTGTTTTAGCAATTTATCTCAGCTAGCTGCTAGGACTTTGAGCCATGTCTTTTCCCCAGGAGAATGGTAGCTAGTGGGTTTCCCCTCGATTGTCCCTTAAACAGTTATTGTGGTGATCAGGAGAGACTGTTGCCCAGCCTGTTAAACTGCTGGT
Organism: Salvelinus fontinalis; assembly: GCF_029448725.1. Taxonomy (NCBI): domain Eukaryota; kingdom Metazoa; phylum Chordata; class Actinopteri; order Salmoniformes; family Salmonidae; genus Salvelinus; species Salvelinus fontinalis. The sequence continues at coordinate 28,818,508 of NC_074699.1, forward strand.
TCCTGTTCGGCTATTGTGAGTGTTATCTTAACCATGGGGGACCAAAGCACTCCACTGACTATGACTACACTCCACAGCCAGACAAAGACGATGAGCAGTGGAGAGAGGAAGATAGATAGAAGCTGACATCCAATGTATTAAAACTCAACACTATTAGAGATGAGCTTCTGGCGAAGTGAGGCATCATAGCTTAAGGCATAGATACAGTTCAGCATTATCTTTCCAGCGGTGTAAGCTATACTGAAGTCACTGAATGTTCATTGTAACACTTCATGTGTCATACATCATTTGTGAAATTTGCATTGTTTGTTTCTAACTAAATCAGTGCCTGGATAGTGCTTGCATGCTTGCTTTTGCTGTGAAAATGGATACTCGTACAATACAATTACAGTACAGTATGTTAGCAGTTTAATTATTTCAAATTCATTAAGTACTTATCATAATAATATAATATATGCCATTTAGCAGACACTTTTATCCAAAGCAAATTACAGTCATGCGTGCATAAATGTAATGTATGGGTGGACCTGGGAATTGAACCCACTACTCTAGGTTACAAGCGCCATGCTCTACCAACTGAGCTACAAAGGACCACCCCACATAGACACAAATCCTCAATAAAAAAAGGCCATGCCACACACATTAAACTTGGCATGGTGCTCCTTCTGAATAAACAAGCCAAAACACCTTGCCATTTCTACAATGTGTGTGGCCCACTAGCACTGCAGTTTCCAGGTTAGACACACTCAACACTGTGTGTGTGTGTGTGTGTGTGTGTGTGTGTGTGTGTGTGTGTGTGTGTGTGTGTGTGTGTGTGTGTGTGTGTGTGTGTGTGTGTGTGTGTGTGTGTGTGTGTGTGTGTGTGTGTGTGATATTACCCGCACGAGCATCTAACAGTGGAATATTAGAGCCAGGAGAGTTCTCACTCTCTGTAAGTACCTCTTATTGATAGAGAGGCTGACACAGTACTCATCCTGTCTGATACTGATGATGACACACAGCACGGGTGACACATGATAGACCCACACACAGCGGTGCATAGAGCCTCCCCCATCTCTCCATCTCTCTTTGTGTAGTCTCTCTCTCTCTCCCTCCCTCTCTCCCTCTCCCTCCCTCTTATCTACATCCTAGCCCTCTCGCTCTCCCAGCTCTCTCCCCATCTCCCTCCATATCTCTCTATCTCTCAGTGTGTGACTCAGTCCTGTGGTGCTGTAGCAGGTGTTCACCACTGGTGCCCTCACAGTGCACCACCAAGGACATTGCCCTCATTTACGGTTGACATCCTGGCATTGTCTCATGATAACTCATAACCAGTTGCTTCACCTTTTCAGTATGCAAACTTGGTACGGTTCTTATGAAACTTTAATCCAATAGAGGAGCAGGTTGACAATAACAGTATGTATAGTACATGTGTACATGCATGTGAACAGATGTATATGGGTTTATTTGTATGTGTGTCACTCTTCTTTCACAACATACAGTACTGATGATAGTATCAACCCATTCCAGCTTCAGGTCAGTAGAAACTGACTGTAGAATAGGGTAGAATCTCCCACTGACCTGGAGCCTGTTGCTGGACCATCTCTGAGAGGTCCTGGAGGTGTATGAAGAGGACGAGGCCTCCGGCCCCGAACAGCAGAAGGAACCAGAAGGAGCAGGGCAGCTTGACGGCCGTGGCCCTCATCCGTCTTCTCCCACGCAGGGCGTCCACTATCCTACACTCCACCCACAGCATCCTGCTATCCTGCCTCAGCTCAGACTGCTGCCTGCGGAGAGAGAACAGGGACAGAGTCAACGCAGATAGGACAGGACATAAGATATAGGAGCACAATATAGGACATAGCATGACATAGGATTAAATAGGTTATAATGACATTAATATAGGTAGGCTAATCATGGTTCTTCAACAGTTTGTGTTCACCTTACTGAGCGACAACTATAGAAACAAACCATAAAAAGGAAAAAACCAAGGAGGCGGGATGCAAATATATACTTTATGTAATCAGTGCTCGAAATAATCCAAAAAGGTGAAAGTGCAAAGTGCTAAACATAAAAATGAGCATACGTTTCAGTTGCTATGCCTTCATCAGTGCTGTACAAACAAATTAAGTGGAGACACGCACGTAAGAAGATGACACCTGTGTGTAACAGGTGTAACAGGTAACAAGTTAACTAGATACTGGTGAATAGGGGGTCATCATCGGCGTCTATAAATATACAGAATGAGACTAGAAAAATATAAATAATGAACACATATAATTGAAAATAAGAAACAATTCATGAGCCCGTATGAGTTAATTGATGTCATAACTGTAATGGCTTTCCTCTTCCTCTTCATCAGAAGAGGAGGAGCAGGGATTGAACCAATATGCAGCGGAGTTTGAAGACATATTTTATTAAAGAAAACACGAACTCGACTATACACTAACAAAACAACAAACGACGTAGACGCACCTGAACATAAGAACTTACATATAACGAAGAACGCATGAAACAGGAAGACTACATAAACCGAAAAAACAAACAAACCGAAAACAGTCCCGTGTGGCGCAACGACATACACAGACACAGGAGACAACCACCCACAACGAACACTGTGAAAACACCTACCTAAATATGACTCTTAATTAGAGGAACGCCAAACACCTTCCTCTAATTAAGAGCCATACCAGGCAACCCATAAACCAACATAGAAACAGAAAACATAGAATGCCCACCCAAACTCACGTCCTGACCAACTAACACATACAACAAACTAACAGAAATAGGTCAGGAACGTGACATAACCCCCCCCATAAGGTGCGAACTCCGGGCGCACCAGCACAAAGTCTAGGGGAGGGTCTGGGTGGGCATCTGACCACGGTGGTGGCTCAGGCTCCGGGCGAGGTCCCCACCCCACCATAGTCAATCCCAGCTTCCATCTCCCCCTATGAATGCCCACCCTCATCTTACCCCCACTAAATCCTTTTGGTAACATCGACACCAGGGGCAGCACCGGGACAGAGGGATAGCTCAGGACAGAGGGATAGATCAGGATAGAGAGGTAGCTCAGGATAGAGAGGTAGCTCAGGATAGAGAGGTAGCTCAGGATAGAGGGGCAACTCCGGACTGAAAGGCAGCTCCGGACAGAGAGACAGCTCTGGACTGGGGGCAGTTCTGGGTAAATAGCCGCTCTGGGCTAAGGGACAGCTCATGACTGGCTGACGGCTCTGGACGCTCATGGCTGGCTGACGGCTCTCGACGCTCATGGCTGGCTGACGGCTCTCGACGCTCATGGCTGGCTGACGGCTCTGGCCGCTCATGGCTCGCTGACGGCTCAGGCAGATCCTGTCTGGTTGGCGGCTCTGGCAGATCCTGTCTGGTTGGCGGCTCTGGCAGATCCTGTCTGGTTGGCGGCTCTGGCAGATCCTGTCTGGTTGGCGGCTCTGGCAGATCCTGACTGGTTGGCGGCTCTGGCAGATCCTGACTGACGACTGGCTCTAGCGGCTCCTGGCTGACTCTCGGCTCTGACGGCTCGGGACAGACGGGCGGCTCTAATGGCTCGGGACAGACGGATGGCTCAGACGGCGCTGGGGAGACGGATGGCTCAGACGGCGCTGGGGAGACGGATGGCTCAGACGGCGCTGGGGAGACGGATGGCTCAGACGGCGCTGGGGAGACGGATGGCTCAGACGGCGCTGGGGAGACGGATGGCTCAGATGGCGTTGCGGAGACGGATGGCTCAGACTGCTCCTGTCTGGCGGAAGGCTCTGGCTGCTCCTGTCTGGCGGAAGGCTCTGTAGGCTCATGGCAGACGGGCAGCTTTGCAGGCTCATGGCAGACAGGCAGTTCATGCGCCGTTGGGCAGACGGCAGACTCTGGCCGGCTGAGACGCACTGTAGGCTTGGTGCGTGGTGCCGGAACTGGAGGCACCTGACTGAGGACACGCACTTCAAGCCTAGTGCGGGGAGCAGGGACAGGACACACTGACCTCTCGAAGCGCACTATATGCCTGGTGCGTGGTACCGGACTGAGGGCACGCACCTCAGGACCAGTGCGGGGAGAAACAACAGTGTGCACAGGACTTAGGAGACGCACAGGTGGCTTAGTGCGCGGTGCCGGAACTGGAGGCACCGGGCTGGAGACACGCACCATAGAGAGAGTGCGTGGAGGAGGAACAGGGCTCTGGAAACGCACTGGAAGCCTGGTGTGTAGTGTAGGCACTGGGGTTACTGGGCTGGGGCGGGAAGGTAGTGCCGGAAATACCGGACCGTGAAGGCGTACTGGCTCCACTGAGCACCGAGCCTGCCCAACCTTACCTGGTTGAATGGTCCCCGTCGCCAGACCAGTGCGGGAAGGTGGAATAACCCGCACCGGGCTATGTAGGCGAACCGGGAACACCATGCGTAAGGCTGGTGCCATGTAAGCCGGCCCGAGGAGACGCACTGGAGACCAGATGCGTTGAGCCGGCCTCATGACACCTGGCTCAATGCCCAATCTAGCTCTACCAGTGCGGGGAGGTGGAATAACCTGCACTGGGCTATGCACTCGTACAGGAGACACCGTGCGCTCTACTGCGTAACACGGCGCCTGCCCATACTCCCGCTCTCCACGGTAAGCCTGGGAAGTGGGTGCAGGTCTCCTACCTGCCCTCGGCCCACTACCTCTTAACCCCCCCCCCCCAAGAAATTTTTGGGGTCTCCTCTCGGACTTCCAGCCACGTCTCCTTGCTGCCTCCTCATACCACCGCTCTTGGGCTCTCGCTGCCTCCATCTCCTCACGAGCGCGGCGACATTCCCCAATGTGAGCCCAGTGTCCTTTACCTTCCAATACTTCCTCCCAAGTCCATGATTCCTGTGTAGTATCCTGCTCGACTTCGCGCCGCTTGGTTCTGGATCGGTGGGTGGTTCTGTAATGGCTTTCCTCTTCCTCTTCATCAGAAGAGGAGGAGCAGGGATTGAACCAATATGCAGCGGAGTTTGAAGACATATTTTATTAAAGAAAACACGAACTCGACTATACACTAACAAAACAACAAACGACGTAGACGCACCTGAACATAAGAACTTACATATAACGAAGAACGCATGAAACAGGAACAGACTACATAAACCGAAAAAACAAACAAACCGAAAACAGTCCCGTGTGGCGCAACGACATACACAGACACAGGAGACAACCACCCACAACGAACACTGTGAAAACACCTACCTAAATATGACTCTTAATTAGAGGAACGCCAAACACCTGCCTCTAATTAAGAGCCATACCAGGCAACCCATAAACCAACATAGAAACAGAAAACATAGAATGCTCACCCAAACTCACGTCCTGACCAACTAACACATACAACAAACTAACAGAAATAGGTCAGGAACGTGACAATAACCTTGGAGACCAATAGCAGTCAATCAGATATCAAACCACCTTGGCTGGCCTTCAGTCATGGATAAATCAGCCAGTACAATCAGATATCAAACCACTTTGGCTGGCCTTCAGTCATGGATAAATCAGCCAGTACAATCAGATATCAAACCACTTTGGCTGGCCTTCAGTCATGGATAAATCAGCCAGTACAATCAGATATCAAACCACTTTGGCTGGCCTTCAGTCATGGATAAATCAGCCAGTACAATCAGATATCAAACCACTTTGGCTGGCCTTCAGTCATGGATAAATCAGCCAGTACAATCAGATATCAAACCACTTTAGCTGGCCTTCAGTCATGGATAAATCAGACAGTACAATCAGATATCAGACCACTTTGGCTGGCCTTCAGTCATGGATAAATCAGCCAGTACAATCAGATATCAAACCACTTTAGCTGGCCTACAGTCATGGATAAATCAGCCAGTACAATCAGATATCAAACCACTTTAGCTGGCCTTCAGTCATGGATAAATCAGCCAGTACAATCAGATATCAAACCACTTTGGCTGGCCTTCAGTCATGGATAAATCAGCCAGTACAATCAGATATCAAACCACTTTGGCTGGCCTTCAGTCATGGATAAATCAGCCAGTACAATCAGATATCAAACCACTTTGGCTGGCCTTCAGTCATGGATAAATCAGCCAGTACAATCAGATATCAGACCACTTTGGCTGGCCTTCAGTCATGGATAAATCAGCCAGTACAATCAGATATCAAACCACTTTAGCTGGCCTTCAGTCATGGATAAATCGGCCAGTACAATCAGATATCAAACCACTTTGGCTGGCCTTCAGTCATGGATAAATCAGCCAGTACATTCAGATATCAAACCACTTTAGCTGGCCTTCAGTCATGGATAAATCAGCCAGTACAATCAGATATCAGACCACTTTGGCTGGCCTTCAGTCATGGATAAATCAGCCAGTACAATCAGATATCAAACCACTTTGGCTGGCCTTCAGTCATGGATAAATCAGCCAGTACAATCAGATATCAGACCACTTTGGCTGGCCTTCAGTCATGGATAAATCAGCCAGTACAATCAGATATCAGACCACTTTAGCTGGCCTTCAGTCATGGACAAATCAGCCAGTACAATCAGATATCAGACCACTTTAGCTGACCTTCAGTCATGGATAAATCAGTCAGTACAATCAGATATCAGACCACTTTGGCTGGCCTTCAGTCATGGATAAATCAGCCAGTACAATCAGATATCAGACCACTTTAGCTGGCCTTCAGTCATGGATAAATCAGCCAGTACAATCAGATATCAGACCACTTTAGCTGGCCTTCAGTCATGGATAAATCAGCCAGTACAATCAGCCAGGCATATCTCATTCTTATATGCATCTATTGTTTTGCTGGGAACACACAACCTCTGATCAACTGGATCAAACGCAGGGAAGTGTATGTATCCCTCTGCTGAATTCATTAAGCAAACACATAAGGATGTTTGTAAAATGTATTCTGATAATGTTTCATGTTTTTACCATATTCCCAATTCCCATTTATGGGATATAGCTATTAGTATTTAGTATGCACTGTGGTCTTTTAAAGTATGATTACAGGAAAAACACACAAAAACTGTATGTGGACTGAATGTAGCACAGCTTGCAATGACAAACGTGTATTCTGTTCTGTTCTGTATAACTTACTGCATATCTAACTTCCCTTGGCAATAATGAAACAGGTGGCCCAGAAACGATTTATGGTCAGAATGAAATGATTATCACCATAACAAAAGGACAAAGAAAGATTCAGTTGGTGGCCCTATTCCATTCACTATTCAATTACTACCTGAGCCCAGGGTTTGACAGGGGTAAAATGGGAGGCAAAATCCTGTTCACCGCAGAGCTAATTATTAGCTTATTTATGGCAGCTGGCTGATCTGTGGTCAGGAGTAATCCGTTCTGCTGCTGTGATGGAGATGACCCATCAGTAAATGAGATGAGCCACCAAACTGACTGCTATTCTGTTATGTAGAAAAGACCAGGGTTCAGATGGTATTTGTTTCTTTCAAATAATCTGAGCAACTGACTGAGGCTGCCTGATGCTGCCAGGTAGGAAATATTTGCACTTTTGGGACTATTATGTTGTTTCCATTGTGCTCGGCAAGTTCAATCAAGCACAGCTGAAGTATAGGTCTGTTTCTGCACTCCTTTGTTACGGTTATCCAATTGGCTACAGTTTTGATAGTGGCAATGTCTCGCTCTCTTTCTGTTCATATCGCTGACATACGTAACATCCCACACTTCCCCCATCTAGCATACAGTCAGCCCCACACCTCAGCCGGCAGCGGCCCCCAGCCACCTCACACATTCCCCTGCTCCCTGTGACAGTGACCTGGCTGCCCATGGCTGGCTCTGCAGGGGACACGTACACCCAGACACACTCAGACAAAGGGCTGATGACGGCTCAGACGCAAACAGACATGCTCAAACACCCTCACACATAACACCCAAACACCTTTAGAGTAGCTATTCTCTCTATGGTGCATAACAGCAAATGCTACAGATGAAGTCACAGGTAGGCTATTAACATACAGACAGCCCCTGCAGTAGTGTTCCCATGTTCAGGTGTAAAAAGACAGAATATATTACACAGCATGGCTGAGAGTGCCAATGTCCTAGCTACACTGCTATATGAAGCTTTGGACTTTGTGAATGCTTTTTAAACATCCTTAATTCAATAAATGAAAAGCCATAGTGTTATTGTGTCCAATCACTGGACTATTGTCAATGCTGTTACATATAATTACAAGTTCGGACCAGAGAGCTTCATATTCGGCTTCATAATAATGACTTGCCCATTTGACTTCCTGACCTCAACCTGCAGAACATCTACAGTGGGCTACATGCAAAAATGACACACACACAATATCTCGTTAAGACAATGGTAAAAAAAAATCTTAATCTGGGTTTACATACAGTATCGATATTGTGCAAAATGCACAATTATATTTAATGAGCACGTTTGAGTAATATTCCAGCTATAGCAGCCTGAAACCCAGCAGACCAGCTACTGGGAGCTCATTAAAGAGTACCACAGCATGAGGCTAGAGAGGGCAAAGGAGTTGCAGCTGGTATTGTGAAAGTCTCCAATGAAAGACATTCATAGAATTATTATGGGGATGCAGTGAAGAATAGTGAAGAGGGAAGTTTGTTGAGGAAACAGTTTCTCAGTACAGTATGTGTGTGTCCCAAATGGCATTCTATCCCCTATATAGTGCACTACTTTTAACCCTAGCCCTGTGGTCCCTGGTCAAAAGCAGGGTTCTTTCTGCATACAATAGTTTTGGGCGGGTCGCCCTAGTGTTTTTTCAGATGCTGTTTGAAAAAAAGTCTGAATACAAGTAAATAAGTACAGTATAAAACACTGAATAGTACCACAGTCGTGAACAGGGTGTATCAGTCACCCAAGTCTATGGAAGCCACAGAATTTAGATTTTGTAAAAACTATTATTATTACAACATTAACAACATCTACACTGTATTTCTGATCAATTTTATGTTATTTTAATGGACAAAAAATATGCTTTTTTTTCAAAAACAAGGACATTTCTAAGTGACCCCAAACTTTTGAACAGTAGTGTAATGTACCTGTTGATGTGTTGAGCGTGATGTCACTGAGGGAGGTGGTTACCAAGTAATTGTCCAGTGTTGGTCCTTAAAACTATAATAGCCAGGGCCTCCCGGGTGGCGCAGTGGTCTAAGGCACTGCATCGCAGTGCTAGCAGTGCCATCAGAGACTCTGTGTTCGAGCCCAGGATCTGTCGCAGCCGGCCGTGACCGGGAGGTCCATGGGGCGACGCACAATTGGCCTAGCGACGTTAGGGAGGGTTTGGCTGATAGGGATATCCTTGTCTCATCGCTCACTAGCCACTCCTGTGGCGGACTGGGCGCAGTGCACGCTGACCAGGTCGCTAGGTGTACGGTGTTTCCTCCGACACATTGGTGCGGCTGGCTTCCGGGTTGGATGCGCGCTGTGTTAAAGAAGCAGCAGCTTGGTTGGGTTATGTTTCGGAGGACGCATGGCTCTCGACCTTCATCTCTCCCGAGCCCGTACGGGAGTTGTATATATATATATATTTTTTTAAACTACACTGCTCAAAAAAATAAAGGGAACACTTAAACAACACAATGTAACTCCAAGTCAATCACACTTCTGTGAAATCAAACTGTCCACTTAGGAAGCAACACTGATTGACAATAAATGTCACATGCTGTTGTGCAAATGGAATAGACAAAAGGTGGAAATTATAGGCAATTAGCAAGACACCCCCCAAAACAGGAGTGATTCTGCAGGTGGTGACCACAGACCACTTCTCAGTTCCTATGCTTCCTGGCTGATGTTTTGGTCACTTTTGAATGCTGGCGGTGTTCTCACTCTAGTGGTAGCATGAGACGGAGTCTACAACCCAGACAAGTGGCTCAGGTAGTGCAGTTCATCCAGGATGGCACATCAATGCGAACTGTGGCAAAAAGGTTTGCTGTGTCTGTCAGCGTAGTGTCCAGAGCATGCAGGCGCTACCAGGAGACAGGCCAGTACATCAGGAGACGTGGAGGAGGCCGTAGGAGGGCAACAACCCAGCAGCAGGACCGCTACCTCCGCCTTAGTGCAAGGAGGTGCACTGCCAGAGCCCTGCAAAATGACCTCCAGCAGGCCACAAATGTGCATGTGTCAGCATATGGTCTCACAAGGGGTCTGAGGATCTCATCTCGGTACCTAATGGCAGTCAGGCTACCTCTGGCGAGCACATGCAGGGCTGTGCGGCCCCACAAAGAAATGCCACCCCACACCATGACTGACCCATCGCCAAACCGGTCATGCTGGAGGATGTTGCAGGCAGCAGAACGTTCTCCACGGCGTCTCCAGACTCTGTCACATGTGCTCATGTGCTCAGAGTGAACCTGCTTTCATCTGTGAAGAGCACAGGGCGCCAGTGGCGAATTTGCCAATCTTGGTGTTCTCTGGCAAATGCCAAACGTCCTGCACGGTGTTGGGCTGTAAGCACAACCCCCACCTGTGGACGTCGGGCCCTCATACCACCCTCATGGAGTCTGTTTCTGACCGTTTGAGCAGACACATGCACATTTGTGGCCTGCTGGAGGTCATTTTGCAGGGCGCTGGCAGTGCACCTCCTTGCACAAAGGCGGAGGTAGCGGTCCTGCTGCTGGGTTGTTGCCCTCCTACGGCCTCCTCCACGTCTCCTGATGTACTGGCCTGTCTCCTGGTAGCGCCTGCATGCTCTGGACACTACGCTGACAGACACAGCAAACCTTTTTGCCACAGTTCGCATTGATGTGCCATCCTGGATGAACTGCACTACCTGAGCCACTTGTGTGGGTTGTAGACTCCGCCTCATGCTACCACTAGAGTGAGAGCACCGCCAGCATTCAAAAGTGACCAAAACATCAGCCAGGAAGCATAGGAACTGAGAAGTGGTCTGTAGTCACCACCTGCAGAATCACTCCTGTTTTGGGGGGTGTCTTGCTAATTGCCTATAATTTCCACCTTTTGTCTATTCCATTTGCACAACAGCATGTGACATTTATTGTCAATCAGTGTTGCTTCCTAAGTGGACAGTTTGATTTCACAGAAGTGTGATTGACTTGGAGTTACATTGTGTTGTTTAAGTGTTCCCTTTATTTTTTTGAGCAGTGTATAATAGCCATCTGTTCTTTAGCAAACAGTTGTCTTTCAGTCATGATAACTGTTCGTGTGTAGAATCTACACTGTAGATGACGAGTTAATGATACTAGTATTAAATTGCATCATACCATACACATTGACAATGAGTTAATTTGACATTCAAACTTCAACTGTACCTGAAACCGTTGTTCCTGGTCTTCCTGGGTCCAATGTATACTCCCACAAAGTCTGTTTTCCTGCATGGGTAAACACACATACTGATCAATAGAGATGAGTCTGTACTGACCTCCCGTCCCTCCCCTTTAATCAATGCTTAATGTTTTACAGACAGACAAGGCAGGAACCATTTTAAATCCTTGAAAAATAAAGTTAGTTAAACCTAAACCAGGAAGTTGAATGGAGATCCAAGGGCAACATGGAAGTGTCTAAAATGTTGTTTAAGTATTAGGCTCTGGCAAATTTTTATGAAGGTATCAATAGGATCAAATTCATTCATTCACTGTCTGTGCTTTTAGAATGCATGAGATGGATAGGCCTACCACTGTTCTATTACTCAGATTTGAGATGTGGGTCTAAGGATTGTTTCTTTCCACTCTAACAAATTAGGTCTGACATAACATAGAATAACTAATTAACAACATAACAGAAGCTGCTTTAGCCATATTGTCCGTATTGTCTCTGCTCACTCAAGATACTAATTCAAATACAAAAGGTTAGGTTCATAGAGAGAGAGAGAAAGAGAGAGAGAAAGAAAGAAAGAAAGAGGAAGAGAGAGAGAGAGAGAGAAGAAAGAGAAAAAGAGAGGTATAACTCTATCACCTACCTGAAACCTAATGCAGAGGAGTCATCTAAGCTGTGCTCTTTTGTACTGTCCTTTACTGAATTACGCTCTTCACATTCAATCAAATAATTGCAGCGCCAAACACAATAATGCTAATTACAGTTTAATTAAACACTGCTTTTCCTTCACAGTTGTATTCAATCAGCAACCCATATTAAAGTGTATACATAATGCTATAATATGAAGCCACATCAGAATAGATCGTAGAAACTCATATTGCACTAAAGTCTGACTAAGACCTTGGAAGCTGTGCATGCATATATTACACAAAATATGTGTCTTTCATTAGCTGTGAAGGGGCTATATCTAAACCTCATTAATAAGCAAGGCCAAAAACAGGAAGTCCTGAGAGATACTAGCACTTTGTTTGATGTTGCATCAAATTTTGTTGGTTTGTCGGTTTGAATGAATTACATCAGCGTAATATGAGCGTAATATACAGAGTGGGCCAAAATTCCTCCACTGCGATATGAGAGACTGATCAACAACTACAGGAAGCATTTGGTTGCAATCATCACAGCTAAAGGTGGAAAACCAGGGGGCAATTACTTTTCACATAGGGGTATTGGGTGTTGCATAACTTTGTTAATTAAATAAATCAAATAAGTGTACATTTTTTGTTGTTATTTATTCACTCAGGTTCCCTTTATCTAATATTAGGTTTTGGTTGAAGATCTGATAACATTCAGTATCAAAAATACGCAAAAATCTGAAAGGGGGAAAAAAAGAATTCACGGCACTACATACTGGAGACACATTACATTGTAGCTCCAATATACCCAAAGTAACTAAACACAGTACAGATCTGTCTATCACGTTCGTCGTAAAGAGGAGACCAAGGCGCAGCGTGAGTAGAGTTCCACATCATTTTAATAAATCGAAACTCACCAAAAACAAAACAAATAAAGAACAAAAGAAACGTGAAGCTACTGGTATGCACTCAGGCAACAAAAAATAGTCTGCCATACACATGCTGCCAACCATGCTGGCAAAAAGATGCCTCCACAAGTTGAAATCCATGTGGGTGGATTTAGCAAATTTCGATGCAATTATATGAAATATGAAGAGGAGAATTACATGTTGTGTTGATACAGTTGGACAGTTGGAGAAGGACACAGGAAAAGACTAGTCCATTCCAGTTTCAGTGCTACATCTCAAGTCAGGTTATTTATCTGTACTTTTATATTTCAGCTTGCTTGGTACAGAGCTAGAATAGTAGTCAACAAGTCAAAAGCAACACTTTGAAAGTAAAACACTAGAATGCTTTTATTTTCCAGCCTCCAATTGGCAGAGAAAGATTGGTTGCAGAGAGGCAGACATGTTATTAGTTCGATGTGTGGCTTCTTGCTGGACACTCTGCACAATTTGAAAGGTGTATGTTAACAGGGTGAGTCAATATAATTCTGAGTGCACACAACTAGTCACGCAAACGCCAATGCCCACTGGGAGACACATCTCGTCAAGTCCTCTCCAACACCTGAGTGCATAGAGTGTAACTTACAAGTGCTCTTTAACAAGAAGATATTGTATATTTCTAATACTTAATGTTACCACGGACCCATTAATTAACTTCTTAAGGCTAGGGAGCAGTATTCGGAAGTTCGGATGACTGACGTGCCCAAAGTAAACTGCCTGTTACTCAGGCCCAGAAGCTAGGATATGCATATAATTGGTAGCATTGAATAGAACACACTCTGAGGTTTCCACAACTGTTACAATAATGTATATGAGTATAATAGAACTGATATGGCAGGCAAAAACCCGAGGAGAATCCATCCAGAAATGTTTTTGTTGTTGAGGTCACCACCCATTCAAATGCTTGTTTATGGGATATTCAAAGGAATTCCTCCCATATTGCAGTTCCTACGGCTTCCACTAGATGTCAACAGTCTTTATGAAACCGTCAGAGGTCACCAAGCGCAACATAGCTTCAGCGTGTAAATCAGCTAGAAAGATGTGTCGGCATCGAGTAATTGTCTCTGGCCCCCTCCCAGTTAGGGGGAGTGATGAGCTCTACAGCAGAGTCTCACTACTCAATCCCTGGTTGAAAACTGTTTTCTGCCCCTCCCAAAAGATAGAATTTGTAGATAATTGGCCCTCTTTCTGGGACTCACCCACAAACAGGGCCAAGCCTGGCCTGTTGAGGAGTGACGGACTCCATCCTAGCTGGAGGGGTGCTCTCATCTTATCTACGAACATAGACTAACTCCCCTAGCTCCACAATGAAATAGGGTTAGCCAGCATGTCAGCTTAGTGGAGTCTGCCACTAGCACAGTCAGTGTAGTCAGCTCAGCTATCCCCATTGAGACCATGTCTGTGCCTCGAGCTAGGTTGGGCAAAACTAAACATGGCGGTGTTCGCCTTAGCAATCTCACTAGAATAAAGACCTCCTCCATTCCTGCCATTATTGAAAGAGATCGTGATACCTCACATCTCAAAATAGGGTAGGTGGGTAGGCAGAGGGAGTCTGGAAGGGCATCAAGGAATCTTTGGGTTGTCTGAGGATTTATAGCACGACTTTTGATGCTCCTTGGTTGGGGTCTGAGCAGATTTATTTGTTGCGATTGCAAACGTAATAAAATGATGGTCCGATAGTCCAGGATTTTGAGGAAAAATATATTAAGATCCACAACATTTATTCCATGGGACAAAACTAGTTCCAGAGTCTGACTGTGGTAGTGAGTAGATCCGGAGACATGTTGGACAAAACCCACTGAGTCGATGATGGCTCCAAAAGCCTTTTGGAGTGGGTCTGTGGACTTTTCCATGTGAATATTAAAGTCACCAAAAATGTGAATATTATCTGCTATGACTACAACGTCCGATAGGAATTCAGGGAACTCAGTCAGGAACGCTGTATATGGCCCAGGAGGCCTGTAAACAGTAGCTATAAAAAGTGATTGAGTAGGCTGCATAGATTTCTCAAAAGACAAAAACGTTGGGGATTTTTTTGTAAACTGAAATTTGCTATTGTAAATGTTAGCAACCTCCGCCTTTGGGGATGCGCGGGGGAGATGGTCACTAGTGTAACCAGGAGGTGAGGCCTCATTTAACACAGTAAATTCATCAGGCTTAACTTCTCTGCGCTACGGATCCCTTTTAGGGGATCATTTTCCTAAACAACCGCTGAATTGCAGGGCGCAAAATATTACTAAAAATATTTATAATCATGCAATCACAAGTGAAATATACCAAAACACAGCTTAGCTTGTTATTAATCCACCTATCGTGTCAGATTTTGAAAATATGCTTTACAGCGAAAGAAATCCAAGCTTTTGTGAGTGTATCAATCAATGCTTGAACAGTTAGCCCCAAATTAGCATGGTCACGAAAGTCAGAAAAGCAATAAAATTAATCGCTTACCTTTGATAATCTTCGGATGTTTTCACTCACGAGACTCCCAGTTACGCAATACATTTTCTTTTTGTTTGATAAATATTACTTTTATAACAAAAAAACGCCATTTGGGTTGCGCGTTATGTTCAGAAAACTACAGCCTCGTTCCGGTCCTGAAAGGCAGAAGAAAATTCCCAAACGTCTCAGATTCAAAAATATGACTAAAAATATTTATAATCATGCAATCACAAGTGAAATATACCAAAACACAGTTTAGCTTGTTGTTAATCCACCTATCGTGTCAGATTGTGAAAATATGCTTTGCAGCGAAAGCAATCCAAGCTTTTGTGAGTGTATCATTGAATGCTAGAACAGTTAGCCTTATATAAGCTTCGTTAGCTTGGTCACGAAAGTCAGAAAAGCAATAAAATGAATCGCTTACCTTTGATAATCTTCGGATGTTTGCACTCACAAGACTCCCAGTTACACAACAAATGTTATTTTTGTTCGATAAATATTACTTAGATAACAAAAAAACGCCATTTGGGTTGCGCGTTATGTTCAGAAAACCAAAGCCTCGTTCCGTTTGACAAAAATTCCAAAAAGTATACGTAATGGTCGTAGAAACATGTCAAATGTTTTTTATAATCAATCCTCAGGTTGTTTTTAACAAACATAATCGATAATATTTCCACCGGACCGTAACCTATTCAATAAGAGAGAAAAAGAAAATGGAGCGCTACCTTTCGCACGCAGGAACTAATCAGAGGACACCTGACTAGTTTTGAAAAATCTCGCTAATTTTCAAAATAAAAGCCTGAAACTATGTCTAAAGCCTGGTCACAGCCTGAGGAAGCCATTGGAAAAGGAATCTGGTTGATACCCTTTTAAATGGAAGAAAGACGGGCCAGGAAACACAGATTTAAAAAATAAAAAATCCCTTCCGGGTTAGATTTTCTCAGGTTTTTGCCTGCAGAATCAGTTTTGTTATACTCACAGACAATATTCAAGAGGTTAATTCTTACGGATGAATTCCCGTTAACGGGATCGATTTGACAACAGCCAGTGAAAGTGCAGGGCGCCAAATTCAAACAACAGAAATCTCATAATTAAAATTCCTCAAACATACAAGTATTATACACCATTTTAAAGGTAATCTTGTTGTTAATCCCACCACAGTGTCCGATTTCAAAAAAGCTTTAAGACAAATGCATACCATGCGATTATGTTAGGTCAGCACCTAGTCACAGAAAAACACCGCCATTTTTCCAGCCAAAGAGAGGAGTCACAAAAAGCAGAAAAAGAGATAAAATGAATCACTAACCTTTGATGATCTTCATCAGATGATACTCATAGGACTTTATGTTACATAATACATGTATGTTTTGTTCAATAAAGTTCATATTTATATCCAAAAATCTCAGTTAACATTATCGAAGAGCCCTCACTGCTGCTCGATCATCCTATTTTTCGAACCTAATTGAGGAAAATAAGAACAATCCGAAATGTATTTTTGATACTGTCGCAAAGCTAACTAAGAAGCAGCATTCCCCAATAGAGGATGGCTTTCACTTCAGCAGTAATAAATTCATGAACTTCTTTGAGGAAAATATCATGATCATTAGAAAGCAAATTATGGACTCCTCTTTAAATCTGCTTATTCCTCCAAAGCTCAGTTGTCCTGAGTCTGCACAACTCTGCCAGGACCTAGGATCAAGGGAGACACTCAAGTGTTTTAGTACTATATCTCTTGACACAATGATGAAAATAATCATGGCCTCTAAACTTTCAAGCTGCATACTGGACCCTATTCCAACTAATCTACTGAAAGAGCTGCTTCCTGTGCTTGGCCCTCCTATGTTGAACATAATAAACGGCACTCTATCCACCGGATGTGTATCAAACTCACTAAAAGTGGCAGTAATAAAGCCTCTCTTGAAAAAGCCAAACCTTGACCCAGACAATATAAAAAAAACTATCAGCCTATATCGAATATCCCATTACTCACAAACTTTTTAGAAAAAGCTGTTGCGCAGCAACTCACTGCCTTCCTGAAGACAAACAATGTATACGAAATGCTTCAGTCTGGTTTTAGACCCCATCATAGCACTGAGACTGCACTTGTGAAAGTGGTAAATTACCTTTTAATGGTGTCAGACCGAGGCTCTGCATCTGTCCTCGTGCTCCTAGACCTTAGTGCTGCTTTTGATACCATCGATCACCACATTCTTTTGGAGAGATTGGAAACCCAAATTGGTCTTCACAGACAAGTTCTGGCCTGGTTTAGATCTTATCTGTCGGAAAGATATCAGTTTGTCTCTGTGAATGGTGTGTTCTCTGACAAATCAACTGTAAATGTCGGTGTTCTTCAAGGTTCCGTTTTAGGACCACTATTGTTTTCACTATATATTTTACCTCTTGGGGATGTCATTCGAAAACATAATGTTAATTTTCACTGCTATGCGGATGACACACAGCTGTACCTTTCAATGAAACATGGTGAAGCCCCAAAATTGCCCTCGCTGGAAGCCTGTGTTTCAGACATAAGGAAATGGATGGCTGCAAACTTTCTACTTCCAAACTCGGACAAAACAGAGATGCTTGTTCTAGGTCCCAAGAAACAAATCTGACAATTAATTTTGATGGTTGTTCAGTCGTCTCAAATAAAACTGTGAAGGACCTCGGCGTTACTCTGGACCCTGCTCTCTCTTTTGACAAACATATCAAGATTGTTTCAAGGACAGCTTTTTTTCCATCTGCGTAACATTGCAAAGATCAGAAATTTTCTGTCCAAAACTGATGCAGAAAAATTTCTCTATGCTTTTGTTACTTCTAGGTTAGACTACTGCAATGCTCTACTTTCCGGCTACCCGGATAGAGCACTAAGAAACTTCAGTTAGTGCTAAATACGGCTGCTAGAATCCTAACTAGAACCAAAAAATGTGATCATATTACTCCAGTGCTAGCCTTCCTACACTTGGCTTCCTGTTAAGGCAAGGGCTGATTTCAAGGTTTTACTAATAACCTACAAAGCATTACATGGGCTTGCTCCTACCTATCTTTCTGATTTGGTCCTGCCGTACATACCTACACGTACGCTACGGTCACAATACGCAGGCCTCCTAATTGTCCCTAGAATTTCTAAGCAAACAGCTGGAGGCAGGGCTTTCTCCTATAGAGCTCAATTTTTATGGAATGGTCTGCCTACCCATGTGAGCGACGCAGACTCGGTCTCAACCTTTAAGTCTTTATTGAAGACTCATCTCTTCAGTAGGTCATATCACTGAGTGTAGTCTGGCCCAGGAGTGTGAAGGTGAACGGAAAGGCACTGGAGCAACGAACCGCCCTTGCTGTCTCTGCCTAGCCGGTTCCCCTCTCTCCACTGGGATTCTCTGCCTCTAACCCTATTACAGTGGCCGAGTCACTGGCTTACTGGTGCTCTTCCAAGCCGTCCCTAGGAGGGGTGTGTCACTTGAGTGGGTTGAGTCACTGACGTGGTCTTCCTGTCTGGGTTGGCGCCCTCCCTTGGGTTGTGCCGTGGCAGAGATCTTTGTGGGCTATACTCGGCCTTGTCTCAGGATGGTAAGTTGGTGGTTGAAGATATCCCTCTAGTGGTGTGGGGGTTGTGCTTTGGCAAAGTGGGTGGGGTTATATCCTGCCTGTTTGGCCCTGTCCGGGGGTATCATCGGATGGGGCCACAGTGTCTCTTGACACCTCCTGTCTCAGCCTCCAGTATTTATGCTGCAGTAGTGTATATGTCGGGGGGCTAGGGTCAGTCATTTATATCTGGAGTATTTCTCCAGTGTCCTGTGTGAATTTAAGTATAATCTCTCTAATTCTTTATTTCTCTCTTTTTTTCTTTCTCTCTCTCAGGGGACCTGAGCCCGAGGACCATGCCTCAGGACTACCTGGCATGATGACTCCTTGCTGTCCCCAGTCCACCTGCCCGTGCTGCTGCTCCAGTTTCAACTGTTCTGCCTGCGGCTATGGAACCCTGACCTGTTCACCGGACGTGCTACCTGTCCCAGACCTGCTGTTTTCAACTCTCTAGAGACAGCAGGAGCGGTAGAGGTACTCTCAATGATCGGCTATGAAAAGCCAACTGACATTTAGTCCTGAGGTGCTGACCTGTTGCACCCTCGGCAACTGCTGTGATTATTATTATTTGAACATGCTGGTCATTTATCAACATTTGAACATCTTGGCCATGTTCTGTTATAATCTCCAACCGGCACAGCCAAAAGAGGACTGGCCACCCCTCATAGCCTGGTTCCTCTCTAGGTTTCTTCCTGGGTTTTTGCCTTTCTAGGGAGTTTTTCCTAGCCACTGTGCTTCTACACCTAAATTGCTTGCTGTTTGGGGTTTTAGGCTGGGTTTCTGTACAGCACTTTGAGATATCAGCTGATGTAAGAAGGGCTATATAAATACATTTGATTTGATTTTGATTTTGATTTGATCTTTAGAAAGAGTTTCAGGCTTGTTTTTTGAAAAATTTGTTAGTAATTGTAGTTTTTCAAGGTGGCTCTCATTTTTGACTGAAGTCTTGTGGTGCTTGTGGATGAGGGCGTGCACTTCGTTATTTATCTCCGGTATTGAACATACTATATTCCGTCTTAACTTCTTATGGCTGCAATTCCAGGAAATGGGATCGATATGACAACAGCCAGTGAAAGTGCAGGGCGCCAAATTCAAACAAAAGAAATCTCATAATTAAAATTCCTCAAACATACATGTGTCTTATACCATTTTAAAGGTAATCTTGTTGTTAATCCCACCAAAGTGTCCAATTTCAAATAGGCTTTTCAGCGAAAGCACCACAAACGATTATGTTAGGTCACCACTAACTCACAGAAGAATTCAGCCATTTTTCCAGCCAAAGAGAGGAGTCACAAAAAACACAAAGAGATAAAATTAATCACTAACCTTTGATGATCTTCATCAGATGACACTCATAGGACTTCATATTACACAATACATATATGTCTTGTTCGATTAAGATCATATTTATATCAAAAAACCTCCGTTTACATTGGCGCTATGTTCAGAAATGCTTCCAAAATATCCGGAGAAATTTCAGAGAGCCACGTCAAATAACAGAAATACTCATCAACTTTGATGAAAGATACATGTCTTACATAGAATTAAAGATACACTTGTTCTTAATGCAACCGCTGTGTCAAATTTCAAAAAGCTTTACAGCAAAACACAATATTCAATAATCTGAAAACAGCGTTCAGCCACAAAAGCAAGCCATACAGTTACCCGCCCAAATTGTGCAGTCAACAAAACTCATAAAAAGCATTATAAATCTTCACTTACCTTTGCTGATCTTTGTTGGAATGCACTCCCAGGACTCCCACAAGAAATGTTCGTTTTTTTCGGTAATGTCCATCATTTATGTCCAAATAGCTATTTTTGTTAGGTGTTTGGTATACAAATCCAACGTCACCGAAGCACGTTCACTAAAACCTGACAAAATGTAAAAAAGTTCCGTAACAGTCCGTAGAAACATGTCAAATGATGTATTGAATCAATCTTTAGAATGTTTTTAACAAAAATCTTGAATAACGTTCCAACCGGAGAATTACAGTGACTTCAGATGAGCGATGGAACGGAGTTCCCCCTCATGTGAACGCGCATGGTCAAAGAATGGTCACCTCGTGGCAGACCTGACTAATTCTCCTCTCATCCGCCACCCCTTCACAGTAGAGTCATCAGACACAGTTCTACAGACTGTTGACATCTAGTGGAAGCCATAGGAAGTGAAAACTCATCCATATCTCGCTGTGATTTGAATAGGAGCTTGGTTGAACTTCTACCAGCCTCAGAGTTTCCACTTCCTGTTTGGATTTTTTCTCAGGTTTTTGCCTGCCATATGAGTTCTGTTATACTCACAGACATAATTCAAACAGGTTTAGAAACTTCAGAGTGTTTTCTATCCAATACTAATAATAATATGCATATATTAGGAACTATGACTGAGGAGCAGGCCGTTTACTCTGGGCACCTCTGTGCACCTTTCATCCAAGCTACTCAATACTGCCCCTGCAGCCAGAAGAAGTTAAATTGTATTATTTATTTACATATTAGGGTACCTGAGGGTGATTAGAAACGTTGTTTGACTTGTTTGGACAAAGTTTATTGGTAACTTTTGGGATTCCTTTATATGCTGAATGTTGAATGAGTGGAACGGGTGGATTACTGAATCAAACGCGCCAACTAAACTGACGTTTTTGGGATATAATGAAGGACCTTATCGAACAAAACAACCATTTGTTGTGTAGCTGGGACCCTTGGGATTGCAAACAGAGGAAGATCTTCAAAGATACGTGATTTATTTTATCGCTATTTCTTACTTTTATGACGCCTCTGCTGGTTTGGAAAATGTTTTTAATGCTTTTGTATGCGGGGCGCTGTCCTTAGATAATCGCATGGTATGCTTTCGCCGTAAAGCCTTTTTGAAATCTGACAAAGGGGTTGGATTAACAAGAAGTTAAGCTTTTAAATGATGTATGACGCTTGTATTTTCATGAATGTTTAATATTACGATTTTTGTATTTTGTATTTCGTGCTCTGCAATTTCACTGGATATTGTCGAGGTGGGTCACTAGCGCCCCACCTAGCCCAAAGAGGACCATGGGAATTAGCTGGTAGTACTGTATCACCCCATAAGTGATATTGTTCCAATAAAGACGCACCTCTTATTCAGCCTTCCGAAAAGTTACACATCATGAAAGTAAAATCAACATACACATTAACAGTGTGGCGGCAGCAGCCACTGCAATGGGAGATATTTGTAAAGCTCTGGATTCCATGGCCATCCCCTTAAACAGTATGATTTACAGTCTTAAATAAAGCAGAGGCGACCTTTCATCAGATTTAGCTAGACAATATTTTGCTTGGGTGTCCAGCATTAATGTGGATTAGCATGACAGATGGGAGACATGCTGCAAAATCAATACCTCTGTCAACTCAACAAAGTCCCTCTCCAACAGAGAGGAAAAACAAACAAACAATGGCTGAACTGATTCTGACTGGTGGGCTAAAATATATGTCTCCCCGAACTGAGTCTGACTGGTGGGCTAAAATGCAGTAGATGACTCTCTCTCGTCTCTCGTGTCAATCAAAAGTAGTCAGCAGTCTGAAAACAACAATTATTGGTATCAAACCTGGCAGACAGAGTATTGAAAACCGTATGTTTCAAGTTCAACTGCAATATTCTGAATCACAAAAAAAGATCAATCAATTGTAATGAAAGTTATGTAAAAAGGGTGATGTACTTTCTCTGTTAAGCAGAATGCCTGTGCTCTGCTCAGCTCTGCTTTGTTAGCAGTGAGAGCTGTCAGTATGAGAAGTATAGCGCTACACCACACAAGCTCTATATTTAACTAATTTCAATGGCTAGAACACCAGACTAGCTTTGCCAGTAGTTGGAGTTGTCAGTCTATGAAATACTGGACATACAGGTACGACACAAGATCTGTATTTGACTTAATTAATTCTGTAAAACACAGACAAGCCAGATTACCTCTGTGTTATTTAGTATTAGCTCAATTGTTGATTTAAAGGTCTGGAACAGACAGAAACGCAATGTGGAAGAGAACCGGGGAACTGGACATATATTTTTTAAATTTTTATTTAACTAGGCAAATTCTTATTTACAATGACGGCCTACCCCAGCCAAACCCTAACCTGGACGACGCTGGGCCAATTGTGCACCGCCCTATGGGACTCCCAATCACGGCCAGTTGTGATACAGCTTGGAATTGAACCAGGGTCTGTAGTGACACCTCTAGCACTGAGTTTTATATATTTTTATTTTATAATTTTTTAAAACCTTTATTGCAGTACCTTATACCGCTGCGTAACTCAGGAGCCCAAATAGAGCTAGCACGGTGTGGTGTTTAACCAGACAGAATCCAGGGGGAATGCAGACGTTTGGAAATGTCAAGTTGCTGACATCAATAACAATGCAATGCACAGATTCGCCTGAACCTTATGCAACAGAGACGTGATGCCATTTTCATTCATGGTTTTCTGGAGCAATCTCCTACGCAGACTGTTTAGGCAAACAGACACTAAGGTGTATTATAGAGCACTGAGACAACAGTAGGAACCTGCAACCCTCAGGATAACTGTGGTGGATTGGGTGTCCTTAACCTGTTTGTCTGACAATGAGACCCTATCTGAGTCTGACTTTGTTCCACTGATTGTTTTTCCCTACAAATTGACTCCTTTACAAGTACAGTATGGCACTCTCGGGAATGTGACGGGTTTTCTCCGAAAATCTACCTAACAGGTATTGATGACACTGTGTATACCTAAACACCACAAACAATTACTCATTATGCACCTGTGTTACTGTCGTTATTTCCATAATCATTAGTGCTACTTTGGGGAATTAAACAATGGCCTTTATTACTAAACTAATGATTGGTTTAATCATGCCACGATTTACAGACTCAAGTTTATGTATCTAACTCATTATGTGTGAATGAAAAGGTCAGTGGAATTCAGTGTCACCTACAGATATAGGATCTTAATTTGAATTATATTGTCACAGCAAAATAATTCTGCAGAAACAGGATTTTTATGTTTAGTCCATAATCTTGCTTGAGTGAAGGTTAAGCCATTGCCTGGCTAAAAGTAGGCTACATGAAAAGTGCAATACTGTTAATATAAGTGTGTTAGTATGGATTTTCAGTGAATTTATGTAAATCACTAAGCTCATCTGCATTTCCTGTGGTACAGGAAAACCATCAGCAACAAAAGAGTGATCAAATTAAGATCCTACATCTGTACTACAACATGGCATCTAAGATAAGAACATTCCAACCAAGATTTTAACCATAGGTTTCCCACATGGTGGCGGTATGAACGTTTTGACAGAAAGCTCTGCTGTCTCTTCTGCCCCTGAGAAGGTAATTATCATCCTACAGAAGCTCCTATGCATCCATTTGACTTAAATTCACATGAAAGCCAGGTGAGACGGAAGGGACAGACTACTGAAAATTTGGTGAGGCCTGTGTGACCCAGATACAAAGGAACTCAGACAGACACAGTAATGTTCTTTCAGGACTTCATCAGAAAACCTCACAGTTAACTCTACTGAGAACCAGGACACAAATGTTGAGATGCACACATACAGTTGAAGTCGGAAGTTTACATACACCTTAGCCAAATACATTTAAACTCAGTTTTTCACAATTCCTGACATTTAATCCCAGTAAAAATTCCCTGTCTTAGGTCAGTTAGGATCACCACTTTATTTTAAGAATGTGAAATGTCAGAATAATAGTAGAGAGAATTATTTATTTCAGCTTTAATTTCTTTCATCACATTGCCAGTGGGTCAGAAGGTTACATGCACTCAATTAGTATTTGGTAGCATTGCCTTTAAATTGATTAACTTGGGTCAAACATTGTGGGTAGCTTTCCACAAGCTTCCCACAATAAGTTGGGTGAATTTTGGCCCATTTCTCCTTACAGAGCTCGTGTAACTGAGTCAGGTTTGTAGGCCTCCTTGCTTGTACACGCTTTTTCAATTCTGCCCACACATTTTCTAAGGGATTGAGGTCAGGGCTTTGTGATGGCCACTCCAATACCTCGACTTTGTTGTACTTTAGCCTTTTTGCCACAACTTTGAAAGTATGCTTGGGGTCATTGCTCATTTAGAATAGCCATTTGCTACTAAGTTTTAACTTCCTGACTGATGTCTTGATGTTGCTTCAATATATCCACATAATTGTCCTTCCTCATGATGCCATCTATTTTGTGAAGTACACCAGTCCCAGCAAAGCAACGCACCCCCACAACATGATGCTGCCGCCCCCGTGTTTCACGGTTGGGATGGTGTTATTTGGCATGCAAGCCTCCCCCTTTATCCTCCAAACATAACGCTGGTCATTATGGCCAAACAGTTATATTTTTGTTTCATCGGACCAGAGGACGTTTCTCCAAAAAGTACCATATTTGTCCCCATGTGCAGTTACAAACCGTAGTCTGGCTTTTTTATGGCGGTTTTGGAGCAGTGGCTTCTTCCTTGCTGAGCGGCCTTTCAGGTTATGTTGATATAGGATTCGTTCCACCGTGGATATAGATACTTTTGTACCTGTTTCCTCCAGTATCTTCACAAGGTCCTTTCTGTTGTTCTGGGATTGATTTGCACTTTTCGCACCAAAGTACGTTCATCTCTAGGAGACAGAACGCGTCTCCTTCCTGAGCGGTATGATGGCTGCGTGGTCCCATGGTGTTTAAACTTGCGTACTATTGTTTGTACAGGTGAACGTGGTACCTTCAGGCATTTGGAAATTGCTTCCAAGGATGAACCGGATTTGTGGAGGTCTATAATTTTTTTCTGAGGTCTTGGCTGATTTCTTTAGATTTTTTTCAAGCAAAGAGGCACTGAGTTTGAAGGTAGGCCTTGAAATACATCCACAGGTACACCTCCAATTGACTCAAATCATGCCAATTAGCCTATCAGAAGCTTCTAAAGCCATGACATCATTTTCTGGAGTTTTCCAAGCTGTTTAAAGGCACAGTCAACTTAGTGTATGTAAACGTCTGACCCACTGAAATTGTGATACAGTGAATTATAAGTGAAATAATCTGTCTGTAAACAATTGTTGGAATAATGACTTGTGTTATGCACAAAGTAGATGTCCTAACACGAATTGCCAAAACTTTAGTTTGTTTACAAGAAATTTGTGGAGCGGTTGAAAACGAGTTTTAATGATTCCAACCTAAGTGTATGTAAACTTCCAACTTCAACTGTACATACAGCAGGCCAAACCTTAATAATACTGTAAAAATACTGGTGAAAAGGGTTTACGGTTATCTTATGACGTTACCCTTTCAGTGGACAATTGGCTCTGTCCGTCTTCTCACAGACACATGCATTGTCTTTATGAATCCATTGTGTATTGTTTTGAGTCAAACCAAGTCTTCACCAACAATATGCAACACCTTGAATAATTCCCACAAAATATGTGCACGTTTTAGACTGGGCACGGCATACCTCAACTGACTGGCAAGTTGACGAACACAGTTTCATGACTAATTTTACATTTGAAATAACATTTTGTTTGCCGACAGACATTCTGGTGATGCATTACAGACAAACTGCGTCAGCTACCTTTTCTGACAACCAACCAAAGGGACAACAATAAGTCTAAGACCAGTAGGGTAAAGTACTTAAGTAAAAATACTTGAAAGTACTACTAAAGTCATTTTTGGGGGTATCTGTACAGTACTTAACTTTACTATTTATGTTTTTGACTACTTTTACTTTTACCTCACTACATTCCTAAAGAAAATACTTTACTTCTTAATCCATACATTTTCCCTGACACCCAAAAGTACTCGTTACATTTTGAATGCTTAGCAGGACAGGAAAATGATCCAATTCATGCACTTATCATGTCACGCCCTGGCCTTAGTATTATTTGTTTTCTTTATTATTTTAGTTAGGTCAGGGTGTGACATGGGGTATGTGTGTGTTTGGGGGTATTTATATGGTAGAGGGGGTGTTGGTGGTAGTGTATGGGTTTGTGTTGAGTGTATGTATCTAGCTGTGTCTATGGGTGTGTAGTTTTCTAGGAAAGTCTATGGTTGCCTGAATGGGTTCTCAATTAGAGACAGCTGGTTTCGGTTGTCTCTAATTGGGAACCATATTTAAGGCTGCCATAGGCTTTAGCTGTTTGTGGGTCATTGTATATGTATATGTCGACGTAAGTAGTTTGTGTGTGCACTTGCGTTTGAAGTTTCGTTAGTTTGAATAAGTGTTTCGTGTTCATCTTCGTAGTTGTAAATAAAGATGTATTCATATCGTGTTGCGCCTTGGTCCTCTCATTCATGTCAACACGATCGTGACATATCAAGAGAAAATCCCTGGTCATCCCTACTGCCTCTGATCTGACGGACTCGCTAAACACGTGCTTCATTTGTAAATGATGTCTGAGTGTTGGAGCATGCCCCTGGCTATCCGTAAAATAAAAAATACAAGAAAATGGTGCCGCCTGGTTTGTTTAATATAAGGAATTTGAAATGATTTATACTTTTACATTTGATACTTAAGTATATTTAAAACCAAATACTTTTATTCAAGTAGTACTTTTCTGGTTGACTTTCATTTTTACTTGAGTCATTTTCTATTAAGGTACTTTTTTCACCACTGTCCAAATGACAGAGATGAACCAATCCATCCTGATCAGCAAGGGGAATAATCTAGACTTGGACCTTGATGTTATCCAACACCCTGTTTATTGGCACATTCTCTCCCTGTAATGATATCAGGGAAGGAAGAGCTGATTTAAAACTAATTGCTCCTACTTCTATTCCATTTCACAGCCTGAATCTTTCCTCTAAGTTCTCCCCCCGAGGACTGGCAGATAAAATAGAGCATGTTGATGGTGATGGGAACCGGATTTGATGTTGCCCTTGATATACTAAACAGTTCTTTGTGCTTAGCATAATTGGGCCGCTTGGTTCTCAAACCAAACTTTGGAATTCCCACCTTACAAGGGTAAGTGAAACTCTTTTTACTCCATTCTACCATGCATTGGCGTTTTGATGAAGCATGTCCAACGGGTGTGTTATGCTGTGAATTGAGTTTTCACGGAGTAACTGGTGTCATTTGAAATAATGAGAGAGAGAGAGAGACAGACAGACAGAGATTTCCATAGCCAGGTGACAGGTCTCAAATTTGAGATTAATTAAACACTTGGGAATGAGAGATTTCCATTCAGCATTTGTATTTATTATGGACCTTCCTGGGGTCAGCAAAATTAAGGCAGTTTATACAATTTTAAAAACATTACAATATTTTCACAGATTTCACAACACACTGTGTACCTTCAGGCCCCTACTCCACCACTACCACATATCTACAGTAGTAAAACTGTGTGTGTGTGTGTGTGTGTGTGTGTGTGTGTGTGTGTGTGTATGTGTGTGTGCGTGTGCCAATGTTTGTGTTGCTTCACAGTCCCCGCTGTTCCATAAGGTGTTTTTTTATCTACGTGTTTGAGAGTGTGTTGGAAGCAGACGATACACCCATAGTCTGTTCTGGACATGGGGACTGTGAAGAGACCTCGTGGCATGTCTTGTGGGGTATGCATGGGTGTCCGAGCTGTGTGCCAGTAGTTTAAACAGACAGCTCGGTGCATTCAACATGTCAATACCTCTCAGAAATAAAAGTAGTGATGAAGTCAATCTCTCCTCCACTTTCAGCCAGGAGAGATTGACATGCATATTATTAATATTAGCTCTCTGCGTACATCCAAGGGCCAGCCATACCACCCTGTTCTGAGCCAAGTATTGAGCCGTGATGTATTGAAAAATATATTTGAGGAAAAATGCTTTTAAAAGCAATCTGAATCCTGGAAAAATGATCCCTGATACCTAAAATTCTCCTCCTAAATCTAAACACAACAATTGCCAAGGTATGGCTGCTATAATTCGGCGACCGGACCGAATTCAATTGAAATATGAGTTATAGATTTGTCATTCTCATTGAAAGCAAGTCTAAGAAGCGGTAGATATTTTCTATGTGCTCTATTTCTATGCTTCCCGTTAAGTTTAGTCTTTGCGTCTTTTACTTTCGGTTCTGTACACCAGCTTCAAACAGCAAAAAAATACAATATTTTTGGTTATGGAAAATACATTTCACAGGGGTTTAGATAGTACAATGATTCTCTACACAATGACTGCTTGTTGTCACAAACAGAAATTAGGCGTACTATTAGAACTTTAGCATACAGAAAATGGTGGATGGTTTTCTGCATATTGCACCGTTAAGAAAAAATATACAGATGTCAGACCTTAACTTGATCAGTCTTTTGTCGGGGAGAATTTTCCAGATTTTTTATTCTTTCCTTTTTCCATTATTATGCAGAAATACAGCCTACACTTCTTCTAAATTATATAATTTCTAGACAGACAGACATACACTATTTCCCAGGATGGGAGATCTCAAATGGCTAGTGGTACAATCTGCCAGCTGAGAGAATGATCCTTTGAAAAGGACAAACATCACAATATGACAATCTTGGATGAACATTAGAAGGTACTGTGTTATTTGGTATTTACCCTAGAGAGTCTTAGGAGGCTTAATCAGCCAATAATGAAGAAACCCATGCCACATATATTTAGATCCATCCCACAGATAGCAATGCAGCTGTTGATATTAAATGGAGAGAGAGGAAACATGAAATGAGGTACACATCAAAAATATTGAGACCATGTTACAGTAAAACACTTTGAATGAATCTTGTATTCTTCCATTCCATTCTCCCAGTGGAGCCTCGAAAAGGAACCTCATAGAAATGGAAATACAAAACTATGACAACCAACCATGGCATTCTGTATGAATCACGTGAATCATATAAATTCATATATATTTATGGCAGTCTAAATGTGCCAGATAGATTGCGCCAGTTTGGCACAACATTCATTTAAATTACTGGCAGCGTAAAGGAGCCAGTGATATTGTGCAGGTCTGGCACGGCAGCTCAATAGCTTTCCCTGGCTGATACTGTATAAATGACCAGTGGTAATGTAATGAGTGTCAAGGACTTAAGTTCAGTGATGGCACCCAGAAAGGGGGACCTCGAAATTAGAAATCACTGGACTGCAGCCAATCTTATCACAATATCTATTTAGACTCCCATTGCTCTGAGCAGAGTAGGAAAACACTGTTGCTCCTTTAGGACCGAATTTGAATAGCATCTATTAAAGAAACAGTTTCTCAGACTGGTTTGCCAGATTGGGTTGGTGCTTGTCTTTAAAAGAGAGAGAGACAGAAAGAAAGAGAAAGAGAGAGTGCGAGAGAAAAAAGAGAGCGAGAAATAGAGTGAGAGAGCACTCCATACCAAAAATGATGAAATCTCACTCAAATGCATAACAGCAGGAGAATGTCCCCAGCCTCAGACAATGATAACAGAATAATGCATTATGCAATGAAACCAATGGTCAAATAAAGCTGTAAGTAACCCAGTGGTCGTGCCTTTGGTTTTCGTTAAATCATAGGATAAACCAAACTGATGTCACATCTCTGATTGAAACCAGTCACAATAATCATGTTAGTACTATAACACCATGCAACAGACGGTATGCCTTTGTCAAATCATATTGAATTGGTTTGACATACACTAGTTGTTATTCATGTGAATTAACTCTCTTGGTGCTGATGTCATTACAACAGGATGTTGCCATGTGCAACCTCAGGGGAGTATGATACCTGTTGGGATTGTTTTTTTCTTCAGACTGTAACACTTTCTAATTACATTTCAGGCATGGAGATGAGAAACCTACAATATGTGAATATCCTGGTATAGTGTTAATAACATGTGTATTAGGCTCTCTGGATGGTGTGGAGTATATGACAACACAACAAGGAGAATGTAGAAGAGAACATAGAAAGGAGACTTCTCCTCTGCTCCAGGTGCTTTATGTGGAAATTAGAAACAAGCTATACAGTAGATATGCCAATCATGACAAAGTGGCTGAATACAACATTGGTAGTTTCCACACCTTTTAAAGAAAGATACTCATTTATTTGTGGAATTTCCGACATGTGAAGAGATCTGCAGAACATCTGTCATTCTTGTAAAAGTACAATTCACAATTTTAGTTAGCGTGACGCAACAACAGAAATCTCTGAGGCGTCATGCGAATCCAAATAAGTGAAGGTGCTCAACAAAAATAACTGGTGTGACAATCCTGAAGTACCAGCCCACTGCAAGCCTTGTTCTATTCCATGCTTTGGTATGTGAGATGTCACTGAAAAACACAGCCAGGTTATTTTTGACCGCAATCCGTCTTTACATTTCTGAATACATCAGGTATAAAATATACTTGACATCCCATTTCTTGGTGTCTGAAAATACTTACAGTAGCATTAAGAATGCAGTGTTTAGATACGCTAATTAAACATTACGTCTGATTTATCATACATATAATGCTTGTTTCAAATTAAAAAGCAACGCTGAGATGCTGACTAATGAGTGATGGGTGGGTTGTTCTCCGTTTGTCTGAAATGAGCCTGACTTCCCCTCAGCTAAATGGTGTTCAGCATTACCAAGCAGGTCCCAGCCAGCACTGAGCTGTTTGCTTTGATGGTGCCAGGACCAGCTGATTAAAACAGAGAGTAGGTTGGTAATTGCTGAAATTAGTGAGAGTGAAGCCCCACGTGGTGCAGCAGTCCCCCCCCCCCCACCACCACCTGCATTGTCCCTGCCCTTTGTTCCCAGTTGATTTATCCTTCAAACTGTCCACTGTAGGGTCAGATGAAAGGTGGTCCGATGTTGAGCTTCGGTGGGAAGACGGAGTCGTTTTCATCTTTTGCATTGCTTTGACAGCATTGTTAACCATCCTTCCCTATCACAGCTATTTTACAGTGGAAGCTACTGTACGGTACACTCTGTCCCCCTTACATTATCTCTCTAACAAAGGTGCCATTATTAGCACATGTCAAAGGAGAGATAAAATTGAAATATAATTGAATTTGGTCCAGACTCCTGTGAGGATTATGATTATTAGCAAAGCCATTCTGTAGCAGAGAAGGAATAGTACTGTCATACAGCACAAAGTATTTGCTCTCTAGTTCCACATGTTAGGTGTTCCAATCTGATTAGATCCAAATGAGCGAAATATTGAATATGTACACAGATAATGTATCAAAAGGATCTGAAAAAAAGATGCAGCAGCTTGATCATCAAATATTTTTTTATTTTTTTAATTGCTGCTCTACAAAAATGAAATATTCCCTAGAAAATATCAACTAGATCCACAGTAAACACTTGACCATCCATTATTTAACCTCACAGACTGTTTACAGCAACAATCTGAGAAATTAGACAAGGTCAACGTTTCTCGTACATTACCTAGAGAACCCAGGCTCCACACCAAATTCAATCCCCTGAGGTGTATTCACTAAATGGGAGAAACATCAACAATGTTTTAACTTCTTATGGCTGCAGGGGCAGTATTGAGTAGCTTGGATGAAAGGTGCACAGAGGTGCCCAGAGTAAACAGCCTGCTCCTCAGTCATAGTTGCTAATATATGCATATTATTATTAGTATTGGATAGAAAACACTCTGGAGTTTCTAAAACTGTTTGAATTATGTCTGTGAGTATAACAGAACTCATATGGCAGGCAAAAACCTGAGAACAAATCCAATCAGGAAGTGGAAATTCTGAGGCTGGTCGATTTTCAACCAAGATCCTATTGAAATCACAGCGAGATATGGATGAGTTTTCACTTCCTACGGCTTCCACTAGATGTCAACAGTCTGTAGAACCTTGTCTGATGCCTCTACTGTGAAGGAGGGCCGAATGAGAGGGGAATTAGTCAGGTCTGCCATGACCTGACCATGCTTTCACCATGCGCGTTCACATGAGAGGGAGCTCTGTTCCATCGCTCATCTGAAGTCAATGTAATTCTCGTTATTCAAGATTTATGTTAAAAACATTCTAAAGATTGATTCAATATGACATGTTTCTACGGACTGTTACGGAACTTTTGGACATTTCGTCAGCTTTTAGTGAACGCGCTTCCTGATGTTGGATTTGTTTACCAAACACGCTAACGAAAATAGCTATTTGGACATAAATGATGGACATTACCGAACCAAACTAACATTTCTTGTGGAAGTGGGAGTCCTGGGAGTGCATTCCGACGAAGATCAGCAAAGGTAAGTGAAGATTTATAATGCTTTTTATGAGTTTTGTTGACTGCATAATATGGCTTGCTTTTGTGGCTGAACGCTGTTTTCAGATGATTGAATATTGTGTTTTCCTGTAAAGCTTTTTGAAATCTGACACAGCGGTTGCATTAAGAACAAGTGTATCTTTAATTCTATGTAAAACATGTATCTTTCATCAAAGTTTATGATGAGTATTTCTGTTATTTGACGTGGCTCTCTGAAATTTCTCTGGATATTTTGGGGGCATTTCTGAACATGGCGCCAATGTAAACGGAGGTTTTTGGATATAAATATGAACTTAATCGAACAAGACATATATGTATTGTGTAACATGAAGTCCTATGAGTGTCATCTGATGAAGATCATCAAAGGTTAGTGATTCATTTTATCTCTATTTGTGATTTTTGTGACTCCTCTCTTTGGCTGGAAAAATGACAGAATTTTTCTGTGAGTTGGTGGTGACCTAACATAATCGTTTGTGGTGCTTTCGCTGAAAAGCCTATTTGAAATCGGACACTTTGGTGGGATTAACAACAAGATTACCTTTAAAATGGTATAAAATACATGTATGTTTGAGGAATTTTAATTATGAGATTTCTGTTGTTTGAATTTGGCGCCCTGCACTTTCACTGGCTGTTGTCATATCGATCCCGTTAACGGGATTGCAGCCATATGTAACGGGTGACGCTCTCCTCATCCTCGGAAGAGGTGAGGAGAGAAGGATCTTCAGACCAAAACGCAGGCTCAGGGAAATAAGCCATCTTTATTATAAATTACGATGGCACACGAAACAAAACACTTTCCAAACTACAAAATAAGAAAACGACGTTGACGCAACCTGAACATAAACTTACATAACTAAACATAAACTTACGTACAGGAAAACAGACGACATCGAAACGAAACGAAACAAACAAACGCTACAGTCCCATGTGGTACGAACAGACATACGGACACAGGAGACAATCACCCACAAACAAACAGTGAGAATGCCCTACCTAAATATGACTCTTAATTAGAGGCAAACGCAAACCACCTGCCTCTAATCAAGAGCCATACCAGGCAAACCAAAACCAACATAGAAACAGATAACATAGAATGCCCACCCAACCTCACGTCCTGACCAACTAACACACAAAACTAACATAAATAGGTCAGGAACGTGACAGTACCCCCCCCACAAGGTGCGAACTCCGGACGCACCAGCACAAAGTCTAGGGGAGGGTCTGGGTGGGCATCTAACCACGGTGGTGGCTCAGGCTCCGGGCGCGGTTCCCACCCCACCATAATCCATCCTAACTTCCTCCCTCCAAGAATGTCCACCCTCTTTTGACCCCCACAAAATCCCCTTAACAACATATCTAATAAGGACAACACCGGGACAGAGAGATAAATCAAGACAGAGGGATAGATAAGAATATAGAAGTAGATAAAGATAGAGAGGGAGATCAGGATAGAGGGGCAACTCCGGACTGAAAGGCAGCTCCGGACAGAGAGACAGCTCTGGACTGATGGGCAGTTCTGGGTATCTAGCCTTTTCAGGCTGAAGGTCAGCTCATGGCTGACTGACGAATCTCGACGCTCATGGCTGGCTGACGGCTCTCGACGCTCATGGCAGGCTGACGGCTCTCGACGCTCATGGCAGGCTGACGGCTCTCGACGCTCATGGCAGGCTGACGGCTCTCGACGCTCATGGCAGGCTGACGGCTCTCGACGCTCATGGCGCTCTGACGGCTCTGGCTGCTCATGGCGCTCTGACGGCTCTGGCTGCTCATGGCGCTCTGACGGCTCTGGCTGCTCATGGCTCGCTGGCGGCTCTGGCTGCTCATGGCTCGCTGGCGGCTCTGGCAGATCCTGTCTGGTTGGCGACTCTGGCAGATCCTGTCTGGTTGGCGACTCTGGCAGATCCTGTCTGGTTGGCGACTCTGGCAGATCCTGTCTGGTTGGCGACTCTGGCAGATCCTGTCTGGTTGACGGCTCTAGCGGCTCCTGTCTGGCCGATGGCTCTAGCGGCTCCTGTCTGGCTGACGGCTCTGTAGGCTCATGGCAGACGGGCGGCTTTGCAGGCTCATGGCAGACGGGCGGCTTTGCAGGCTCCTGGCAGACGGATGGCTCAGACGGCGCTGGGGAGACGGATGGCTCAGATGGCGCTGGGGAGACGGATGGCTCAGATGGCGCTGGGGAGACGGATGGCTCAGATGGCGCTGGGGAGACGGATGGCTCAGATGGCGCTGGTGAGACGGATGGCTCTGGCCGGATATGGCGCACTGTAGACCTGGTGCGTGGTGCCGGAACTGGAGGCACCGTGCTAATGATAAGCACCTTCCTACTAGTGCGGGGAGCAGGGACAGGGCACACTGTATTCTCAAAGCCTACTCTATCCCTGATGCGTGGTACCGGCACTGTTGACACCGGGCTGAGGACAAGCACATCAGGATTAGTAGGGGGAGAAGATACAGTGGGTTCAGGGCTCTGGAGACGCACAGGTAACTTAGTGCGTGGGCCCGGAACTGGAGGCACCGGGCTAGATACACGCACTACAGGGAGAGTGCGTGGAGGAGGAACAGGGCTCAGGATACGCACTGGTAGCCTAGTGCGTAGTGTAGACACTGTAGGTACTAGGCTGGGGCGGGGAGGTGGTGCCGGAAATACCGGACCGTGGAGGCGTACTGGCACTCTTGAGCATTGAGCTTGCCCAACCTTACCTGGTTGAATACTCCCGGTTGCCCGACCAGTGCGGGGAGGTGGAATAACCCACACCGGGCTATGTAGGCGAACCGGGGAAACCATGCGTAAGGCAGGTGCCATGTATGCCGGCCCGAGGAGACGCACTGGAGACCAGACGCGTTGAGCCGGCCTCATGACACCTGGCTCAATACTCAATCTAGCCCTACCAGTGCGGGGAGGTGGAATAACCCGCACTGGGCTATGCACTCGTACAGGAGACACCGTGCGCTCTACTGCGTAACACGGCGCCTGCCCGTACTCCCGCTCTCCACGGTAAGCCTGGGAAGTGGGCGCAGGTCTCCTACCTGCCCTTGGCCCACCACCTCCTAGCCCCCCCCCAAGAAATTTTTGGGAATTACTTACGGGCTTTTTCGGCTTCCGTGCCAGACGCGTTCCCTCATAGCTCCGGTTCCTCTCTCCGGTAGCCTCCGCTCTCCTCAGTGCCTCCAGCTGTTCCCATGGGAGGCGATCTCTACCAGCTAGGATCTCCTCCCAAGTGTAGCAACCCTTTCCATCCAAAACCTCGTCCCATGTCCATTGCTCCTTTCTCTCCTGTCCCTTACTCCGTTTCGTTTTCCCTTGCCGCTTGGTCTTAGCGTGGTGGGTGATTCTGTAACGGGTGACGCTCTCCTCATCCTCGGAAGAGGTGAGGAGAGAAGGATCTTCAAACCAAAACGCAGGCTCAGGGAAATAAGCCATCTTTATTATAAATTACGATGGCACACGAAACGAAACAAAACACTTTCCAAACTACAAAATAAGAAAACGACGTTGACGCAACCTGAACATAAACTTACATAACTAAACATAAACTTACGTACAGGAAAACAGACGACATCGAAACGAAACGAAACAAACAAACGCTACAGTCCCATGTGGTACGAACAGACATACGGACACAGGAGACAATCACCCACAAACAAACAGTGAGAATGCCCTACCTAAATATGACTCTTAATTAGAGGCAAACGCAAACCACCTGCCTCTAATCAAGAGCCATACCAGGCAAACCAAAACCAACATAGAAACAGATAACATAGAATGCCCACCCAACCTCACGTCCTGACCAACTAACACACAAAACTAACATAAATAGGTCAGGAACGTGACACCATAAGAAGTTTTAAAGATGATTATTATTACACAGTTTAGGTAACAGGCTGTGAATTAGTAACTTGGTTGACATTAAACTCTCATGGCCAGCTGGGATTACTTCATGGTTGATTAATGACATTAATATTCTTATTGGGAAAAAACAGCAGATATATCTGCCTCATCATGATTATGTATCGGCACATATTTTATGTTGTGGGATTAGATATACATTATTGAGATTTCTACTCTCCTTTCCTGGTTAACTGAGCCGTTGATAGGCCATTGCTGAAACACAGTGTGTAACGGGTGTCGTCGTCGGATGAGGAGGAATCGGACCAAAGCGTAGCGTGGTGAGTGTTCATGACTTTTATTGAAACTGAACACTTAAACAAAAATAACAAAGAGAATACACAAAACCGAAACAGTCCTGTCAGGTGCAGAAACACAAAACAGAAAATAACTACCCACAAAGCATCGGTGGGGAAAAGCTACCTAAGTATGGTTCCCACTCAGAGACAACGATAGTCAGCTGTCCCTGATTGAGAACCATACCCGGCCAAAACAAAGAAATACAAAACATAGAAAAAAGAACATAGAATGCCCACCCAAATCACACCCTGACCAAACCAAAATAGAGACATAAAAAGCTCTCTAAGGTCAGGGCGTGGCACAGTGTCAAGGTCAATATGCTAACAGCACCGGCATGAACTATGAACTATTGAGAATGGTGCTGAAGGTCAGGTGGGACAATGGGTTGGAAGTAGGTTTTAGCCAATAAGGTTTTCGCATGTTCATTGTTGACAATTAACTTCCTCTGTTTAAGCAAGATTCCATTGGAATTTCAGTTATTTAGATTTCTTTGGGAGTTGGGGGACTCATTCAAAATGTATGCTCTTCTATTTTCATTGACAATATATACAGTAGATGCAGGTACATCTATTGTATAAATAGCTATAATATTCATACTCCAAATAGAAAATGTGCTGCAATGGCACTGTGCCCAGTCATGAGCAGAGATGCTGGACTTAAATGACCATACATCACAGTCTAGGTAAATGCCACTGGCTGAGCAATATTCATACTACAAAGGTCAAGAGGAATAAAAGGGAAACTGTAGGTGATGCTAGAAGGTACAGAGCACAACCAATTACTTTCCTGTGATGGTCTTCAACACTTTCAAGACTAGACAGAGCAATAGCTTTCACAAAAGCCCCAACCCCCTTTTAGAAGGTGGTAATAGGTCCAGGTATAGGACAAACCTACCACAGCAGAGGCTATCTGTATTACAAGTTAACTTTCATAGACAAGAGTCCATTTGAACGGAATGAATGAAAATGTACATGGGAGCATTTTTCAGAAAGCAATTTCCTCTTGGTTGTTTGTAGAGAGTTTCTGTGGGACATATTCAACACAATATTGTCTGATAAAACATGTATTTAAAAATAACCTACTTCCTTCCTATCCCCAGTTCTGGAGAACAAAGGCAGCAACAGGTGACAATCAGTGGAACTGGTATCAGTACCAGCAGCACAAATGAATAACGATACTGCACCATATTTATGTTAAGTAGCACATTGTAGAACAATGTGGGACATACTATAAGAGAGTGCATTCACCTTGGTTACAAAACATGTTTGACTGCTCTTCATTCATTTGTCAGTGTTTTGGACTGTACTGTAATGTACTGTACTGTTATGGACTGTACTGTAATGTACTGTAATGTACTGTACTGTACTGTACTGTAAATTGGCTCTTGGATCATCACATTGTCGTCAGTCACTAATGTAAAGTAGACATTGTATAATCTGTGTTAATACTGAAGATGAAGATTTACTACATAGTAATAGGCAATCTGCTCTTCTGGAAGCCTAATCCTAATGGCAGATGTCAAGTCTTTGTATCTTTACCTGTTGTAGTCGCTCTTTGTCTCCAGAAACACTTCTACTAATAAAGACCCCATTTTTCTATCCATCGCTCATGCTTTCCAGGCCTGCCACTAATGGTGACTACTCACTCTGAACAAAACAGGCTCCATTTGAAAG
Source organism: Salvelinus fontinalis (assembly GCF_029448725.1). Lineage (NCBI taxonomy): Eukaryota > Metazoa > Chordata > Actinopteri > Salmoniformes > Salmonidae > Salvelinus > Salvelinus fontinalis. The sequence goes on from NC_074699.1 coordinate 28,857,318, forward strand.
CTGTCCGTTAGTATACGAAGTTGACCGGCTGTAGGTAGCTGAGAGCAAGTAACCTCGTAGAGCAGCGGAACCGAGTGCAGACTACCAAATCTTTCATTTACCAGCATTGTAGAAAAGAAAGGGGCTGACTAGGAGTCACTATTAAATATCTATATTCCCTGATACAAGTGAAGCTCCCAGATCTCATTCGATGTTGCAATGAATTATTTGTTGTAACATCGAGGTCTGTTCCTGCATGTTTTACAGATCGCACCAGCAACAACTACTATAGCTACATCCTTTGAATGCTGTATCTACCCAATGTATATGACCATGTATGGTAATGCTGGATGTGCTACTGTGTGATGGCGAGGTCAATGCTTCATTAACAAATGATGAGCTAAGCTGTGACTCAGAGTTGAGTGTAGGTGATACACATTAATAGAAAAATAAAATGCTGAACCCCAGTTTATATGAGTATAGAGTATGTCTTTCAACAGGTCCATCAATAAACATACCCGTTCAAGGGAACAAGGAAAATAAAGATAGATTTAGCATCTTAACTGAATATATTGATTTACAGCCTTAATAACATAGTCATTCATAGTCTTCCCTTGGTCATGAGCTTTACTGTATGTACTCATGGACCTGTTATCATTGATTTAGAAAATCTAAAGATTTCTGAACTTACACATTGTCAGTGAGACACTGTGCTATCTTTGAAATAGTTTCAAATATGTATACACAGGTGAAAATAAATGTGTAATTCTGTTTTTATTGAAGACCCAGTGAGATCTCTGAGTAAATGCAAAGGCTCTGGAGCAACGAACCGCCCTTGCTGTCTCTCCAGGGCCGGTTCCCCTCTCTCCACTGGGATTCTCTGCCTCTAACCCTGTTACTGGGGCTGAGTCACTGGCTTGCTGGTGCTCTTTCATGCCGTCCCTAGGAGGGGTGCGTCACTTGAGTGGGTTGAGTTACTGACGTGAACTTCCTGTCTGGGTTGGCGCCCCCCCTTGGTTGTGCTGTGGTGGAGACCTTTGTGGGCTATACTCGGCCTTGTCTCAGGATTGTAAGTTGGTGGTTGAGGATATCCCTCTAGTGGTGTGGGGGCTGTGCTTTGGCAGAGTGGGTGGGGTTATATCCTTCCTGTTTGGCCCTGTCCGGGGGTTTCTTCGGATGGGGCCACAGTGTCTCCTGACCGCTCCTGTCTCAGCCTCCAGTATTTATGCTGCAGTAGTTTATGTGTCGGGGGGCTAGGGTCAGTTGGTTATACCTGGAGTACTTCTCCTGTCTTATCCAGTGTCCTGTGTGAATTTAAGTATGCTCTCTCTAATTCTCTCGTTCTCTCTTTCTCTCTGAGAACCTGAGCCCTAGGACCATACGTCAGGACTACCGGGCATGCTGACACCTTGCTGTCCCCAGTCCGCCCGGCCTTGCTGCTATTCCAGTTTCAACTCTTCTGCCTGCGGTTATGGAACCCCTACCTGTCCCAGACCTGCTGTTTTCAACTCTTAATGATCGGCTATGAAAAGCCAACTGAGATTTATTCCTGATTATTATTTGACCATGCTTGTCATTTATGAACATTTTGAAAATCTTGGCTCTCTCTAATTTTCTCCTTCTCTCTTTCTTTCTCTCGGAGGACCTGAGCCCTAGGACCATACGTCGGGACTACCGGCCGTGGTGACTCCTTGCTGCCCTCAGTCCGCCTGGCCTTGCTGCTATTCCAGTTTCAACTCTTCTGCCTGCGGTTATGGAACCCCTACCTGTCCCAGACCTGCTGTTTTCAACTCTTAATGATCGGCTATGAAAAGCCAACTGAGATTTATTCCTGATTATTATTTGACCATGCTTGTCATTTATGAACATTTTGAAAATCTTGGCTCTCTCTAATTTTCTCCTTCTCTCTTTCTTTCTCTCGGAGGACCTGGGCCCTAGGACCATGCGTCGGGACTGCCGCCCGTGGTGACTCCTTGCTGTCCCCAGTCCGCCTGGCCTTGCTGCTATTCCAGTTTCAGCTGTTCTGCCTGCGGTTATGGAACCGCCACCTGTCCCAGACCTGTTGTTTTTCAACTCTTAATGATCAGCTATGAAAAGCCAACTGAAAATTATTCATGATTATTATTTGACCATGCTTGTCACTTATGAACATTTTTGAACATCTTGGCATAGTTCTGTTATAATCTCCACCCGGCACAGCCAGAAGAGGGCTGGCCACCCCTCATAGCCTGGTTCCTCTCTATGTTTCTTCCTAGGTTTTGGCCTTTCTAGGGAGTTTTTCCTAGCCACCGTGCTTCTACACCTGCATTCTAGCTGTTTGGGGTTTTAGGCTGGGTTTCTGTACAGCACTTCGAGATATTATCTGATGTACGAAGGGCTATATAAAATAAAATTGATTGATTGATTGATTAAATGTAGAATGGCATTGAGTTAAATTGTCAGAGGAAGCTGTATTTCAAGATGTTTTAACTTTAGACCTCTAACTCACAATAAAGTGTCAGTGGGCCAGATAGACAGACCATGGCACAAGTTAGGAGGCACGTGCCATGTCCACTTCAGTAGATGCAGTATTTAAGCCAATGGTTAAATGAATCCTCGACTGGGATAAAATGTTGTAGCTCAAATAGACATCACTGACTGTTACATATTCTGTCACCTGCAGTCAACCACTGCTGTTGGTATGAGAGGCAGATCTGTAAGGGGACAGTGAAGTGGAACTGTTCTAGCATAGCTACTGTTTCAGTTGTTCAGGTCACCCAACAATCCCTACACATACAGTCACAACTGCTTAAGTACAGTACGTGGTGGCCATTTTCAAGCACTAGGCTAACCCATGTTAGTCAAGTCAGATTAGCAACTGTTTTACACTGATTACACAATAATGTAATGAATGTTTAATAACGGCTCAAAAAAGGGATCATGGTGCAAATGGAATTGTGTGGGCTTTTTCAGACTGCAGCAACTCTGAAAGGCATCAACCTAAAGCTTGCTGTTGAACACTACTGCTTAATCTTAATGACAGTCCTTCATTAAATATGAATACAAGGCACCTATGCTTTGGGAATAATAGGTCCTGAGCATAATTAGTTTAACTGTGGTGGAGCCCTATCATAACCAGACACTCAGAGACAAGCTTTAACGGCTACTATAAAGCAGTGGTTCTCAACTGGTTTTGCCTCGGGACCCAAATTGAACCAGGTGTTTGTCTCAGTCGCGACCCAATATACGCACTGCGAAAAATAATCGCCAAAATACAATCTGGAAAACAATGCTATATTGATAGTAAATGTAGCAATTATAGGACAAGGGCACAACATTCCCACCACTTTCATTGTCAATAATATCATTTTGCCCATATTCTTGATGAAGAATGTTAATAAACTAAATTATGTAACTTTGTAAGTTCATTAGAATTTTACACATTTTCTACCTGGTTTAATATGTTCAAGTTCTGACTGGATAATTTTTTTCATTGTGTTTTTATTTATTTTAAAAAGTATTACTCAGACACCCACACTGGTAGGAAATGAACAATGTAAGGTAATAGACTGCTTCTTGGAAATGTTTTTCCCATTCCCAGTGTGTGGGAAAGGGCAGGGGAAAGCGCATTCATCAGTCATATCAGACCTCCTGCAGGGCCAAAGAGGGCAGTGATTGGTTGGTAATTAAACTATCTGGTAAATGAAATACTGATTGAATTAGCAGAGTGATCCCTTCACTGCCTCAAATTCTTGTTTATTAATTTAATAGTGCAGAAACGCTGGAGAATTTTGTAATTAATTCACAAGGTGTGTTTTTCTAATTCAGGCGTGCAGTAAATATTGATAATTTAATATATCTGTCCCATGTATTTGGTCTTTCCTAAGGCTTGGAATTAATGAATTTATGGGAAAACTACCCTCATAACCTCATAAAAATGTACCTTAGCCTTTTATTACTTGTTATTGATCAATGCACAGTATTATACAGAGCCATGATCACATTGAACTCCCTTCCAACTCAAGCAAACAGCAAAAGTACCTTTAAAAAACGTATTAAACAACATCTCCTGGAACAGCGAGGACTGTGAGGGGACACACACACACAAACACAAGCACACACAGACACACTTTAACACACATTTTGTAGTTGTATTATTTGTATATCATTGTATTTAAAATGTGTGTGACTGTCCTTGTCTATCAGTTTATCAGTGTTTTTGTCACGCCCTAATCTGTTTCACCTGTCTTTGTGATTGTCTCCACCCCCCTCCAGGTGTCACCCATCTTTCCCATTATTCCCTGTGTATTTATACTGGTGTTCTGTTTGTCTGTTGCCAGTTTGTTTAAGTCAACCAACCAAACCTCTCTTTTCTCGCCTTCCTGGTTTTGACCCTCGCCTGTCCTGACTCCGAGCCCGCCTGCCTGACCACTCCGCCTGCCCGAGCCTTCCTGCCGATCTGTAATTTGCCCCTCTCTGGATTACCGACCTCTGCCTTACCCTGAGCCTGAGCCTGCCGCCCAGTACCTTTGCCGCTACTCTGGATTATCGACCCCTGCCTACCTTGACCTGTTGTTTGCCTTCCCCTGTTGTTGCAATAAACATTGTTACTTCAACACAGTCTGCACTTGGGTCTTACCTGAAACCTGATAGTTTTATTACTTGTTATATTGTGTTTTTTGTGGACCCCAGAAAGAGCAGCTGATACTTCTGCTAAAGCAAAAATAATAATAAATAAATAATATCCAGTGAACCTCCCACCATCTGTAGAAAGAGGTTTGTATGGGCAGTAAGATGTTCTTTTAATCTAGCTTTCAGAGACAGACACGTTTACAACACAATATGTCAAATGTAGTATTCAAATGGAAAGCCAATCTATGCAGCAGCATTGTTAATGCATTTGAATAAAACCACAACTGTTAACCACCTGCCACACCTACACTTCCGCATGAACCTGGTCTTTTGTGTCACAATTCAACTGAATAACCTGTGACTACATTTTAATGTTTGCTGTTAAAGTAACATTTACTCTATTTTCACTCTGTTTTATAACACAGCTGATAGCTCTTTCAGAGAAAAAGTTCACTCAGGCTGCCCCGGCTACAGTGTACCGGTGTCTGTGTCTATCACAGAATGGCTGAAATTGCTTGAATACCGCTACACTGCCAGCTAATAACTTGACAGGCTTTAGTGCAGAATACATTTATGTAATTACCTTGGGCTGAAAAACAGTTGCCTAATTGATCAACACCCTGGTACCTGGGCGTTGGGTTCCACAGGAGTTAAGCAATGCTTTCAGAGCCCCTCAGAGGAGGGGTGGAGGGAGAGTCCCGAGTGGAGGGCAGGCTGAGCTCTGGCTCCCTGGCTCTGTTTTCTAGTCAGTACCATCCATCCACAAACTAACTCAGAGCACCTGGCCCTTGCCTGCTGCCTTTATCCTCCCTCGGCCCTCAGCCTCCGAACGGTGACCTTGTCTGCCTGGAGGAAGATGTTCATCCCTCTAAGCAGCAATATAGCAATACACATCCCTGGCTCCCTAGCTATACAGAGACACGCAGATCAAATCCGCTCCCCAGTTCATCCTCACCTTTATTTCAAGGCCAAGACAAACGAGCGTTGTCACTGGGTACCGTACAGCAACGTCAAACTCTGGGAATAAGGACATTATCTTCCTGAGAAATACTGACCGGCACAAAATCCACAATGATTTCTCAGAGCGTCCCCAGCAGTGAACCAAAATAATGTTTTAATTTCTCAATTGATCAGTTACATAACTAATACCTTACCTGGCAGCTAAAACTAATGAAACGTGTACAGGTACAGTACACTCTTAGAAAAAAGGGTTCCAAAAGTGTTCTTCAGCTGTCCCCATAGGATAACCCTTTTTGGTTCCATGTAGAACCCTCTGTGGAAAGGGTTCTACATGGCACCCAAAATGGTTACACTTGGAACTAAAATGGTTCTACCTGGAACCTAAAATGGTTCTTCAAAGGGTTATCCTATGAGGAAAGCCAAAGAACCCTTTTAGGTTCAAGATAGCATCTTTTTTTCAAAGAGTTTAGGTACTGTTCTTACGGAAGGTTCTTCAGATGAAGCCTAGTGCAAAGGCAAGAAAGCAATTACTGGTATTTTCATTAAAAAGTATTGTTTTAAAGCTCTGCATTACTCTGCAGGCAAGCACAAACAATCCACAGTTTGTGTCGGGTTGGTTTTCAATCTTACCTCAGTTCTAGCCAGTGCTTGACTTGGGCAGGGGCTCACCTCAAATGTTCTACTGCTTGAGCTCCTGTTCCTCTAGAATGAGCTCAAAAGTATTGTGGAGCTCTTGCACATAAATATAAACATTACCGGCAACCAAAATGAGTACCGGCACCTATTTCATTCCAAGTCAAGTACTGGTTCTAGCAGAAATTACATTAATAAGATGTGTTCTCTTGGTTGACAGACTGAGCTGAAGTATCCAGTAATGTAGCCATAAAAACTCATCCCTCATAAAGTACATTATTAATTATAGAAATGTATTGATCATTTGGTGTTCAATTAGGGCAACAAGGAGTAAAGAGATTTCCTGTGTCCCGGAAACTCACTGCTATGAACATTTTATTATTCCAATTACTAGATTGCCTTCCTATTAAATTTGATCTTAAAAATCCCCTGAGTATACCTTCCTAATATTGAGTTGCAACCCCCTTTTTGCACTCAGAACAGCCACAATTCGTCGGGGCATGGACTCTAGAAGGTGTCGAAAGCGTTCCACAGGGATAATGACCCATATTGACTCCAATGCTTCCCACAGTTGTGTCAAGTTAGCTGGATGTCCTTTGGGTGGTGGACCATTCTTGATACACACAGGAAACTGTTGAGTGAAACTGCAGCATTGCAGTTCTTGACACAAACCGGCACAAAACTACCATACCCCATTCAAAGGCATTTAAATGTTTTGTCTTGCCCATTCACTCGCTGAATGGCACACATACACAATGCATGTCTCAATTGTCTCAAGGCTGAAAAATCCTTCTTAAACCTGTCTCCTCCCCTTTCTCTACACTGATTGAAGTGGATTAAACAAGTGACATCAATAAGGGATCATAGCTTTCACCAGGATTCAACTGGTCAGTCTGTCATGGAAAGTGCAGCTGTTCTTAATGTTTTGTATACTCAGTGTAGGCATGTCTAATTTCCCAAATCAATGTGCTTCCACTGCCTCCATTCTGCAGCCTGAGAGTCTGTCACGCTGGTATAAAGGATTTGAAGACAGGCGCAGGAATACTTCATCTGGGTTTTTAATACACCCAAAACAAGCACGTATAAAAAACACAGGGATGTCCCCAAACAAAAGAGCGAGGGTAAACCTCGTAGAACGACACGGGACGAGACCCGTAATACTATAAAGGCACAAGGCGAGACCGACGCAGACACAAGAGGCAGATGGTTAGAGTCTTACAATGTTTATTAATCCAAAAGGGTAGGCAAGAGAATGGTCGTGGACAGGCAAAAAGGTCAAAACCAGATCAGAGTCCAGGAGGTACAGAGTGGTAGACAGGCTCGTGGTCAGGCAGGCGGGTACAGAAACAGGCAAGAGTCAAAACCGGGAGTACTAGAAAAACACGCTTGTTGACTTGACTAATCATACAAGACAAACTGGCACAGAGAGAAAGGAAACACAGGGAAAAATACACTGGGAAAAATAAGCGACACCTGGAGAGGGTGGAGACAATCACAGAAACAGATCAGGGCGTGACAAATACACAATGCACAAAACACGCAGCACAGGCTGAGACAACGCATAGGTACTCACAAGACCAACGGACATGGGAACAATAATCGACAGCCCAATGGGGAAACAAAGAGCACATTTATACAAACACAATCAGTGAGGAATTGGAACCAGGTGTGCGTAATGACACAGTTCAGTGCAGCCTTGAAGGCCGGTGACGTCGACCTCCAGAGCTGGTGAACAGAATGAGCAGCAGTACCGGGGGGATCCGTGACAGAGTCACGTATCTCTACATGTGCATCTCTGCATGTTCAGAGAACAGTCTGGAGGTGGTCTCTCTCTCTCTCTCTCCGTCTCCCTCTGTCATTCTCTCTCTCTTTTGCTCTCTTTCTCATTTCTCTGTGCCTCTCTTTTTCGCTCTCTATCTGCCTCTCTCTCCACCACCACCCCCCTCTCTCCCTGTTGCTCTCTCTCTGCTTCTCTTCTCTCTCTCTCTCTCTCATGCCCAACAAAGAGCACATTTGCAGACTCTCCCCCACACTCGTCTGAATCCTCTCTGCTTCCTCCCAGCTATTCTTCCCACGGTAGCGACTCACATTACACCATTCTTCACTTTAATATCTCCTTTTGCTCCTTGAGCTGCAATATACACCCCTTACATCTTAAAAAAGCTGCTTAAAAGCAATTGACAAGGGTAGTCTACCACAACAGATAGGGGGAGTGGGAAGACAACCATAATGATTCAGCTGTTTTAATGCATTATCGTTCTCCCCCTGCATGGAGCACTCTGTAAACAGGCACTAGAATATGTAGAAAAACAACACGAGTCAGATGTCACCTTCTAAGCCATCCCAAGTTTCACCAGAAGTGACAGTGAAGGTCGGGTCGGTCTAAAATGACAGGGGGCTCTAGCATAAAGATAAGGCTCTACTATAAAACATCCAAACCAACGAGTGTGGGTGCCTCTGGTTTTGGAGGAGGAAAGAGAATCCTCCCTCTGCATTATTCAATGGATCTCCTCCTCTAAATAACAGCGGCTGAGGATTGTTTGACATCCCAAATGAATAATTAAGGGATGACCTTTTGTTCCCATTAGAGGTGATGGACCAATATCACATTCATCCACTTCCTGTTTAAGGCTCAGGCTGCCATCAAATGGCACTCTATTCCCTTTATAGTGCACTTCTTTTGACAAGGGCTTTTGCATCCCAATATTACACTTTATATACATCACAGAAGACTGAAATATAACAAAACCATTTGTCATAGAAACACCAGATTTCTGCCTTAAAAATTATAATAATGTTTATTAATTATGAAATTATGAAAAATATGAATAACATTCCACCCATGAGGCCACTAGAGGGCGCTTTGGTCATTCGACTGCAGGAACTACCCAGTAAACTTAACTGGTGTCTCTGATTCTCCAGCTCCAAACCAGTCGACATGGCCATGGGTGTTGCCTGGTGATGCTGCGCTGTATGGAGTGTGAAGATTCCTGGCATTGAAAGAGGCTCAGTGTTCAAGGGAGCACATATTTATAGCCGGGTGAGGAATAATTCATTGTAATCAGAGTGCAGATCATGCTCTTATTCCTTCACGGAACAGATGTGTCGGAATGACAAGAGCAGGCTTCTTTTCTCTCTCTCTCCCGCTCTGCTCTCTAGCGGCCTGCCAACTGGAAACGGCGAAGGAAGGTTAGCTCTTTGAAGCCACTGTGTGTGTTTGTCGTCATGCGCTCCTGCTCCGCCTTGGGATCTCAGGTGGTTCTTCTTTAAAAAGAGAGAGATCTTGTAATGTTGCACAAGCCACTGCCTACGCACTGAATCACTGTCCTTAATCAGACTCAAGAGTGATCCAAACCCCCCTCCCCCAGTCCAGGGTCACCTAGCTACACAGTACCATGGGTTCAATACATCCCCATGGTAGTAACTAATAATCTAATAAGGATCTACTGTATATTATTCTAAATCCTATAGTAACAAAAACTGCAGATTCAGCTTGGAAACCAGAAGGTAAAGTAAGTGAATTACAGAAAAATTTCATGATTTCACATATATTGTTTATGTGAAATCATGTGAAAACATATGTTTTTGGAAAACTTCACATGTGATCACATGGTAACACATGTAGTTTCATGTAATGACATGTTGCTTTACATGATGTCACATGTTATCACATTAACTTCACATAAGATCACATGTGATCACATGGGGTAAAAAAGTGGAACACTTCACTTGTTCACATGTGAAATTCATATGTTTTTTCCGTAAGGGACTAACAGGTGTGATGAGTAATTGCTCTGACAAACACACACACATGCCCACACACGCACACACTCTCTCTTTCTATAACACACTCAAGCAGGGTGGATGGGCCTTGGATATCCATAGACGGGCACCTCCTGTGTGTGCACGCGCTTGTGCGTTCACCATTTTTTTATGGGTGTTATAGTAAAGCCCATAGGCAGCTCTTGAGTTTCAAGTTTGGGGATGCTTGCAATTTATCCTACTATTTCTATCCATCTTCGTGACAGTTATGATCCTTTTTATATGCGCATTTTCAAGAAACAGTTTCACTTCAATAATAACGTTTCAGTTTTTCAAAATCATTTTCACATGGTTAATCATCATTCTAAAATTCTAAGAGTAATAATGTAACTAAGGCGAGAGCATCAGCCTCTGCCATTTCACTCTGAGGCTTGGTGATTATCGAGGCCGGGAGTGTTGGAAAGATTTTTTTAAATACTGAGGAACTATCATTCGCAATGGATGTTAATAAAAAACAGACTTCTTTGACAATGTGTGAGGTGAAAACAATCACTGAGAAGCTCAGCGTATTACTGGTGGAAGTGGTGAGTTAAGACAATCAGACATTGCCTAATGGGCACTTTCTTATATTTACACGCAGCAGGTTAGGTAGGCCTATTTCTATGCGTGCTCAGGCGCTCCTGAGAAACCAGACTCATGCTCATTGCTCATGGAGCATTTCAAACAAAAGACAATGAAAAGATTGACAAACTTGTGATGGTTATGAAATAAACCAAAACGTGTTTATCACTAGTGTAGCAGGTTGTGAACTCTGCAAACAACGTTTCCACTCCGAGAATGAGACGGTAAATGACTGTAATTAATACATGCATTAACAGAAATTAATGTAACCAAATTAACGGTACATTTACTAGGCCTACTGGTGACAGATGTAATGGGGAATTAATTAAAAAAATAAGCAATTAAAGGGGAAACAATTCACAGAATGAAACAATGAATGCGCAAGAATTGATGAGAGACAGCTGAGTGCATTCTGGAGAGCTGAGTGTGTGCATTCTGAAGATAGACACAACAAATCTTCGCTGCACACCCCTCCCCTTCTTCTTTTGGCAACATATTAAATTATACTCAAGACACATTATCTTCACGCATATTTGAGATGTTTTTCACTGACAGCCGCAACTCAATCAGGTAGACATTATTGCAACACGCGCTGCCCAAATTGTGGGCTTCCCAAATAGGCATAGGGTTACACAGCTATGTTTTTAAAGAAACTAATGATCCTCTGTGGCTAAGTCATGCTATCTGGTGAAGTATTTTAAATGTTTTTATTTAGACAGGAGTAATTATATAATTTTGACAAAACATCAATTTACTTTAAGGGAAGCCAGTATCCTAACAGTGCAATGTGGACCCGCCAACTTGCCTTTTCAATTCACATGAGGCTGAAACCAGAGACCTGTATATTTTTTTTATTTTATTTCACCTTCATTTAACCAGGATGGCAAGTTGAGAACAAGTTCTCATTTACAATTGCGACCTGGCCAAGATAAAGCAAAGCAGTTCGACACATACAACAACACAGAGTTACACATGGAGTAAAACAAACATACAGTCAATAATATTGTAGAAAAATAAGTCTATATACAATGTGAGCAAATGAGGTGAGAAGGGAGGTAAAGGCAAAAAAAGGCCATGGTGGCGAAGTAAATACAATATAGCAAGTAAAACACTGGAATGGTAGATTTGCAGTGGAATAATGTGCAAAGTAGAAAAATAGAAATAATGGGGTGCAAAGGAGCAAAAATAAATAAATACAGTAGAGGAAGAGGTAGTTGTTTGGGCTAAATTATAGATGGGCTATGTACAGGTGCAGTAATCTGTAAACTGCTCTGACAGCTGGTGCTTAAAGCTAGTGAGGGAGATAAGTGTTTCCAGTTTCAGAGATTTTTGTAGTTCATTCCAGTCATTGGCAGCAGAAAACTGTAAGGAAAGGGGGCCGAAGGAGGAATTGGCTTTGGGGGTGACCAGAGAGATATACCTGCTGGAGCGCGTGCTACAGGTGGGTGCTGCTATGGTAACCAGCGAGCTGAGATAAGGAGGGACTTTACCTAGCAGGGTCTTGTAGATGACCTGGAGCCAGTGGGTTTGGCGACGAGTATGAAGCGAGGGCCAGCCAACGAGAGCGTACAGGTCGCAGTGGTGGGTAGTATATGGAGCTTTGGTGACAAAACGGATGGCACTGTGATAGACTGCATCCAATTTAATGAGTAGGGTATTGGAAGCTATTTTGTAGATGACATCGCCGAAGTCAAGAATCGGTAGGATGGTCAGTTTTACGAGGGTATGTTTGGCAGCATGAGTGAAGGATGCTTTGTTGTGAAATAGGAAGCCAATTCTATATTTAACTTTGGATTGGAGATGTTTGATGTGAGTCTGGAAGGAGAGTTTACAGTCTAACCAGACACCTAGGTATTTGTAGTTGTTCACATATTCTAAGTCAGAACCGTCCAGAGTAGTGATGCTGGACGGGCAGGCAGGTGCAGGCAGCGATCGGTTGAAAAGCGTGCATTTAGTTTTACTTGTATTTAAGAGCAGTTGGATCCCACAGAAGGAGAGTTGTATGGCATTGAAGCTCGTCTGGAGGGTTGTTAACACAGTGTCCAAAGAAAGGCCAGAAGTATACAGAATGGTGTCGTCTGCATAGAGGTGGATCAGAGAATCACCAGCAGCAAGAGCAACATCATTGATGTATACAGAGAAGAGAGTCGGCCCAAGAATTGAACCCTGTGGCACCCCCATAGAGACTGCCAGAGGCCCGGACAACAGGCCCTTCGATTTGACACACTGAACTCTATCAGAGAAATAGTTGGTGAACCAGGCGAGGCAATCATTTGAAAAACCAAGGCTATTAAGTCTGCCGATGAGGATGTGGTGATTGACAGAGTCGAAAGCCTTGGCCAGGTCAATGAATACAGCTGCACAGTATTGTTTCTTATCGATGGCGGTTAAGATATCGTTTAGGACCTTGAGCGTGGCTGAAGTGCACCCATGACCAGCTCTGAAACCAGATTGCATAGCGGAGGAGGTGCGGTGAGATTCGAAATGGTCGGTAATCTGTTTGTTGACTTGGCTTTCGAAGACCTTAGAAAGGCAGGGTAGGATTGATATAGGTCTGTTGGGAATCTCAGACGACACGAAAGAGAGGTTGAACAGGCTAGTAATAGGGGTTGCAATAATTTCGGCAGATAATTTTAGAAAGAAAGGGTCCAGATTGTCTAGCCCGGCTGATTTGTAGGGGTCCAAATTTTGCAGCTCTTTCAGAACATCAGCTGACTGGATTTGGGAGAAGGAGAAATGTCATTATCGTATATAATGACCCGATGCTCATCTCTCATCTCTCATGCCCTAACAACGGGAGTCATTGTCCCAAAGGCAGGAAGGCAGGCGACAAGCTTAGGTCTGCATATTATGCCCATAGAAATGCATTAAGCCTATTCTGGACAGATTTTGGAGAGTGTGAGCCCTCTCGCTTCGCCTCTCTGCTGAAACTCTCTGACCGAAGAAAGCATCTGAATGAGCAAAACAGCGCCCCTCTGTCTTACTATACTCAGCCCATATATCTGATGCTGTCTGGACAGAAATGGTATGACATTCCATACTCTTTTGGTCCAGACAGGATCAGATAATGTACATGGTCTACACATATTGAGACAGGGGGGCTCTGTTTCGCTCACTCAGATGCTTTATCTGAGATTGATGCATCTTTCTGTCAGTGTGTCTCGGTCAAATAAATCAATAAATATTTTATTTGGATGGGCAAGGAGATATGGTAGGGGGCCAGCCCATAACGCTGGCCATGCACACAAGTACACTCACTCACTCACACCCGCAGTAAGGCATCCCTAGCTTCCAGCTGGGCTTGGACTGCGCTCTTCCCTCCGTTCCGAGGAGCCGTTGGTCACTGCAGAGCCATCTGTGCTATGTCCCAGCTTCACTGGACCTCTGCCAGCCTCAGTATGAGCACAGCATCTTCAAGCACATTTTGTACATGTCAAAGCTCTGCTGTGTCCAATGACCCTGGCCGCTGACAGAAGCCATTGCATTCAGTCACATGGACACCACCTCAAAGGGGGCCTTATTCTCTAGTTGGACAGCACCTGCATTCTCTGGCACCAAGTGAAAAGGGGTTGGCGGCCATTTTAACATGATTGACATACTAATTTCCTGTTACAAAAAAACGAATTACACAATACTGCACAAATATACCACATAATGTCTCTATAATCAGCAAATGTACAAAGTGGCTTCACAGAGGCCTAAATCTTGATGCCCAATAGGACCCCAATGACGGCAGAAAGCTGAGGTCCTCAAAAAGCCATTGAATACACTGCATCTATCAGGGATCAGTAAGAGCTGGAGTAGTCTAACAGATCATTATAATAATTTAAAATGACATCTTCCACAATGTGTCATACCCATGCTTATAGACTGGGTCACTTTTTCAGAGCTAGTAAACACAGCAATCGTGTGTGTTCTTTTCCCCAAGATGTTTCTATTGTGTTCAGCAGAGCACCTAGCAGTAAAGTCATAGATTTGTAGGAGAAAAACATGAACTGGCCAAAGAACGGATCACTGACCTTCGTCATCAATTACCAAGAGCTTATTTTTTTGGTACAAAACGTAACATGTTTTTGGAAGCAAGGAGGGGAGAACAAATGGAACCCGGTATGCTGAACTCACTCACTCTTTGTCATAAAGTATAAAGTGATGTAGGCCTATTTAAGGGTTTGCAGTTTGCACTGCAGTTAATACTGACACCTGATCCTTGCGACCATCACCTTTATAATCCGACACACCCTCTGGGCCAGCTCCATAGGGCATCTCTGAGCCACATATACTGTAGGTCAGATACAAACTGCAATAGTAAATGAAGCCTACACAAAACGTTCTATAAGTCATCCACGTCTGTTATCCACACAGGCACTTTAACCTACACAAATCCACAATATGAAGCTGATCCTCTCAACTCTATTGTCCCTTGGATCCTGTAACGCAGGCCCATAACCACACCTTGCTGTCACTCACATTCTTGCCTTTACCATGCATGCAGCAGGTGCTGTTGGAGACTGGCTCATGTTTGTTATTAATGACAGTTTTTAGTTATGTTTAAAATGGTGGGGAGTGTATTTATTCTCAGATTTCTGTCTGCCTCAGTGCATCTGGTAATAATGAGAAATTGAACAGAATCATGGTTCATTTGAAAGTGGAGTTAAACACAGACATCAATGTAATATATGCCATTTCCCATCTCACAAAACAAGGTAAAAATAATATTCCAAACCAAATATGAATGCTCTGTCATTCATCACAGAAAATATTTGCAGTCAGTCTACCTAGTCCGCTCTAACCTGAGACTTGAAAAATGACAGAGCATTCTTGAATCACAGTATGAATAATGGGATACTTTCCCCATGTACTCAGTGTATAATTAGGATGAACACAATTTGAGTTCATTCACTGACCACTTAAATTGAATAATGCATGCTTGATATGGCAGTCTGCAAGGAGCAACTAGGCATGACTCCAAATGAGGGAAAGACAGTGGCAGCATTCATTATGTTCAAACTTTGGGAGAGGAGAACCGGGGCAAAGAGGAGCAGAAGAATACTATCTGCTTGACTAATGCCAATAATGGCAAGGTACAATATCAATATATGGTGCTATATGATGGATACCAGAGGAGAGAGCATGATCATTTCTTCAACAAACATATATCCACTGTAACTAGGCTATAGGTCTTATGGCACCTCTAAAATGTGCTGATGAAACCTATAGGTCATTGCAATCCACTGTTTGATTCCTATGAGCAAAGGCAACACCATAGAAATGTGTAGGAAAACGTTTCTCGCACAAAAGTAGGCTAGGAGATAGGTCTACTGTAGAGGCACAAAAACAATTGTATTAACAATATATATATATATATATATATATATATATATATATATATATATATATATATATATATATATATATATATATATACAGTATATATATATATACAGTATATATATACACAGTTGCCCAATTGTCACCTGTAGAGACGGTCATCACTAGTTAACATAGCCACAAGTCCTAACCCCCCATTTCTGCACTGTATCTTCTTAAAGTCTGATTTTAAACCTAACCCCAACCTTCACCACACTGCTAACCTTATGTCTAACATTAACCTTAAATTAAGAGCAAAAAGCACATTTTGGTTTTCATGAATTTTTATGATATTGCCAATTTTGACTTTATGGCTGTGGTATCTAGTGGAAACGGTATGAGACAGTGAGACAATAAACAAATCAATAAAAAACATGTGCTAATGAAGTTGTTATATTTCAATAATAACTAAATACGCTACATGTATCAATGTAGCCTATCAATATGATGTGTAACGAGGTTCTGTAACATTTTCAACATGAACAAGTACACAAAAACTTGACTGACTGAATACAGGTGAGATGTCAACCCAGACTATAGGATTGAAGACAGTTGGCCTAGTTATGTTTTATGACGTAACTCACATGACAAAAATATTATCTAGATACGTATGGGAATAAACGTACCTTAGCGAAAGCACCTGTTATCATAAAGCTGACAAGACCGGGCAGAAAAGTGTGGGTTCGTGTACTGATTCTCCTCACTCGTAGATCAGCCAAGTCCTCCTATCTTCAGCACCACCGAAAGGGCGTCCGCCTATTTCTTAAATAATAGGCTTTTCCGACTAAACAAACCCGAGACAAATGTTAGCCTACTGTCTCTACAAGTTAGATGTCTCGTGGTCGAGTCCTGGTTGCAATAGACCTGGTTAGAGCTTCGTCGGGTAATGTGAAAAGATGAAGCGATGGACGGTTCGCCAATCAGACAGCAGCAGTATTGCACTCCACTCTTGTGTCTTGCGCTTGAGTTTTGCATCCCGGGAAGTCTCCAAGGAGAGGTACCTCTTCTTTCCTCCAGGCAACCGCTACAATAACAGTAATGTCTGGTGATCCGTTGAAAAACTGATGAATAAACTACATTTCATATTTTGGATTTGAAGTGAGACAAAATATGAACATGACGACAGTAGCATACAGTAGCATAGTCACCGAACCAGTGCGCGCCCTTATTATAGTATTAGCTCAGTAACTGGGAGCGGTTGTTTCCTGCTTACCTGAACACGAGTCGATGCCGCAAATGCCAGGGAATCACCGTTTATAATACATTTGTATCTGTCTAGCCTAGCGCGAAGCGGCTATACTGTAACTGTCTGAGATCAAGGTGTCCGCCCGTGCTGTGAAATAAGTGAAATAAAACCGGCTACCACGCGACAGAGACAGGTGCGTCTGCTTGTCGTGCAATAAAGACAGAATAGTTAGAACGTTTAAAAAAATAAAAATGTATATGGTGTTTGCACTACATGTTTACGACCACGCACTGTGATAGTTTTTAAAATAACAACGTATACTTAATTAGAGTAAAAAACCCAAGTGACATATTTCCATTCCCAAGATAATTTGACAATCTACATAATTGTAGAAGGGAAATCAGTCCGGAATGGATAGAGACATGCAGCCTTCTACTGTAGCGTAACTCACATATAGTCCAATAGAAAAAGTGGTAATACAAGCCATAAGGGAAGTTGTATGGTTCTGAATGGAGACTTTGGTCCCACACCAAAAAGTGTATCAGCCCAGCCAGCTTTGCTGAAAATGTGATTATGTTGTCCCTAGGTGTCCATCATAGCCCTCATCCCGGGCAGGCACAAGACAGATGGTTCCAGCTACCAGGGGGATAGATGAGCTGACGTTTATTGATACATTGCCCTCCATGAATGATGTGATTTGAGAAGGGCACACTTTATTCAATAATGACCTCAAGACAATAACATTTTCTCTTATAATGTCCTGTGCATCAATGGCTGGCTTCTTGCCTGCTATGTTCAGAGAAAGAGGATACTTTTTAAAGAAATATTACAAATGCTGTATGACACGGAATGCGTATACTGTATATACTGCACAGTAACCTTGCTGACCTTAACTCATGCATATACAATAACTTACTCTGTATTCAGCAGCATGCCTGGGATGGATTCAAGACTCAAGGGCCCCCATGTATGGTCCTGTCAGTGGGGTGCGATCAAAGTGTAGGCCTTCATCTGTAACCCCCACCATGGAGCCCATGTAGAACAACTGAGTACCCACATCCATATCCACACATGCAGTCAGAGCCGGCACTAGCCCTTTGGGGGCCCTGAGCTAGATTTTGTTGCATGGCCCATGAGCTAGGAGAGCTAGTAGAACTTGCACAGTACTGTATGCAGAGCATGCTCTCCATTCTCAAACCAAAGACATTTGTACCTTCATTCTCTCAAAGGAACACACTGACAGAGAAAAAAAGGTTTAATCAAAAAATGGAAAGGAAAGCCCTGCAGGGTGAAAATCAAAAGCCACTAGATCTACATAATTCAATTCCAGGCTACTTCATGAAGCTCGGCTGGCAGAAAGGGGTTTTCTACCTGTTTTTAGTGCAGCTTCCAGAATGTAAACAATCCTGATAGTGTGGGCACTAGCTAAAGGGGGAAACCATCCTTATTAATAGGACTTCACAGGCAGTATGGTTTGCAGTGTTGCCTGCCAAAAGAAACAGGCACCTGATTAAACATTCATCCGCACACTAGAGAAACATTTACATTTTCTGGGTTTTGCTGTCATCGAGGAGAAACAGTATGTTGTGAATTTACAACAAAGTATCACAATATCTGTCATCTAGTATAGCTAAATACATCTAGTATGACTATTGTGTGTCACTGAATCAGATGAAATCCAATCAAAACAATTTTCCTTGAATGAGCCAGGAAGTGAGAATGAGTAAAATAAACAACACTTTATAATTTCATTGTTCATGTATCCAGTACGTTGCCTAAAGGAAACTATATCAAGGCTGAATCTCAGGATGTGGTAGAAACCATAGAGATTGTCAATAGAGCCGAGATCTTTATCCTTACAAGAGCAGCACACCCCCCTCTGCTGGTTCAAGACAGCATGCAAGACAGCACAGCTTCGTTGGCTGATTCCACAGTTTATTATGCCTAAGAAATGTGATCCAAAGCCATTATTTTGGCCAAACTAACAGTCTACTCTAAACCATGCCATCTAATTCACTGTACCACAAGCACATTGCAGTGTGTGTGTGTGTATGGAGACTACAGATCGAGACTACGGATCGCTTACTGGGGATATCAGCAGCACACTAATGATAATACCAATAATGCCCCTTTTTCACAATCAATGGGTCAGATAAGAGAAATATATTGATGAGGAGATCGGATCTGTGCTCTACATTTTTATGGCCGGGTATTTTGAAAAGATGAATGACATTCAAATGATACGATAGCCTAGCAGGTTTAGACTTATTTTTACTAGAAAATGACACTAACGAGTCCCATGTAAATTTAGCCAGCATTTGGTAATTTGCTGAAGTTGATGCACAGATTTACAGAAATTTTACAAAAGCCTAGTTGTTGAACAAAATAGATAATTTGTACCACATAGACTAATTTCAATATTTGCAGCTGAGTTGTAATTAGTATTGAAACTTACAAGAAGCTTCTCTCAATATCTTATCTCGAAGTCCATAGGATCATTGCACAGCACCTCAGCGGAGAGTCCTTGTCTGCTATAGCGCGTGTTAATGAACATGCAGTCTGCTGGTCAACTTGATTCTGATGGATGCTGGCATTTACTGTAGGAGCCTTGACACAATCCCCTGACCAAGAGACAGATAAGACCTTTATGGTGCGTTTATCAATACGCTCCTCTCTGCTCATCACTCCTCCTACTGAGGCATCTGGTATCAGTCAAAATCAATACTGTTAGGTCTGGGAGGAGGTGGGGGGTGGGGCTTTTAAATGATGACTGCCACTGCCAATACAATACAGTTACAATAACATGGCTGCTGCAAATATTATACATTTTCCTAACCTTGAACTTTTAAGATAAGTGTTCAAATAGTTGTTGTAATTTGAGGAGAGATACTTTACATAAGTTACATGACTATAGCAGGTCAGGGGTTGTGGGTTGGTCATAGTGTGCTCTACTATACTGTATACTGTACTGTACTCTATGTCTATGCGGTAACACAAATGTGACATTGTAGTGAAGACAAATACAAGTATCCCTCAGAGATTGTCCACATGAAACTACTGTATATAAAACGTATTGACTCATTAAACTTATTTTTAAAATGATGACTGCCACTATACTCTACTGTATACTGTACTGTAGCTTATACTGTACTCTACTGCACTGTACTGTACTGTAGTCTACCCTACTGTATACTGTACTCTACTCCACTTTACTCTACTGTACTATACTGTACTCTACTCCACTTTACTCTACTGTACTGTGTTCTACTCTACTCTACTGTACACTACTGTACTGTACTCTACTTTACTCTATCGTACTGTACTCTACTTTACTATACCGTACTGTAGTCTACTTTACTCTACCGTACTGTACTGTATTCTACTCTACTGTACTGTACTCTACTTTACTCTACCGTACTGTACTGTAGTCTACTTTACTCTACCGTACTGTACTGTAGTCTACTTTACTGTATTGTACTGTACTGTACTCTATGTCTATGCGGTGACACAAAAGTCACATTGTAGTGAAGACATAACCTCTGACAAAAACAATTGTCCACATGCAACTACTTTACATAAAAACTTATTTTCAGGATTCAAGCTGTGATTTCACTTATCCAGACAGAATTAACCTGTTGACCAATCATTGTACAAGTTCAGTATGGATCTATTCTAATGAATGATTAATTAAACTGACAGAACCTCTGGCCCTGGCTCAGGATCTAATATCACCTTACATAATCCTGCTCTAACTTATTACTGACTCAGCTACAGCATAACTCTTAGCTGTAAATTACCTCCGCTGGCCCAGCCGTCCTCCAATTGATTATGATAAATTGGGATGAGCAACAGTTTAATGAATAACACCGGCAAGAGTAAATCCAACATTTTCCATCTGAGCGGTCTGACACACTATATAATTCTGGGCTATTGACATCTACACCAGACACATTAGAAACAGGGGTGCTTGCATCTTCAATGTCACCTGGGGTCACAGCCCTCAGCTTGCTGCCCTGAGTGGTTTGAATCTGTAACAACGTCACAGCTCAGGGCGGTAAAATTAGAATTATGGGTAAGTGTATCCTGTGGAGCTGAAGCACCCTGGAAATAGGCCTACAGCAGAGATGACTCAAACCTAAATATGTAGCTAGCTACAGTACAGTGCTTCAAGGCCTCGTTTTTCATACAGGATATTTTGAATAATTTAGTTCATTATCAAAACTGTTTTATCTGCTCAGTTCTTTAATGATATACAGGAATTCTGACTCGCCATCATGTTGCTACAAATTATAATGGCCTAACCTTACGCCAAATCCTGACTCTGCCATCAGCATGACGCAACAGGAACTGGGATTCCACTCTTTAATTGTCCAGTGTTTGTGATCGCGTGCCCACTGAAACCGCTTCTTCTTGTTTTTAGCTGATAGGAGTGGAACCCGGTGTGGTCGTCTGCTGCAATAGCCCATCTGTGACAAGGATTGACGAGTTGTGCGTTCCGAGATGCCATTCTGCACACAACTGTTGTACTGCGCTGTTATTTGTCTCTTTGTGGCCCGCCTGTTAGCTTGCACCATTCTTGCCATTCTCCTTCGACCTCTCATCAACTTAATTTGAGTTTGCTCACAGGACTACCACTGACTGGATGTTTTTTGTTTGTTGCACCATTCTCAGTGAACCCTAGACACTGTCGTGCATGAAAAGCCCAGGAGGTCGGCCATTTCTGAGGTACTGGAGCCACACTCAAAGTTGATCAGGTCACTCGTTTTGCCCATTCTAACGTTCAATCGAGCAGTAACTGAATGCCTTGATGCCTGTCTGCCTGCTTTATGCCTGTCTGCCTGCTTTATATAGCAGGCCACGGTCACTGCTGACTTGCCACTGAGTGTATATTTAAGCAATAAGGCACAAGGGGATGTGATATATGGCCAATATACCATGGATAAGGGCTGTATCCAGGCACCCTGCGTTGATTTGTGCCTAAGAACAGCCCTTAGCTGCGGTATATTGGCCATATACTACAAATCCATGAGGTGCCTTATTGCTATTATAAACTGGTTATCAATGTAATTAGAGCAGTAAAAAAAAAAAATGTGTCATACCCGTGCTATACAGTCTGATGTACCACGGCTGTCAGCCAAGCAGCATTCAGGGCTCAAACCACCCTGTTTATAATAATGCAATTTGTGTGATATTGCTCCAGTCTGTGAAGTACTGTAGATAGGGGCAACTACAACAACTGAATCTACTGATTTCTCTGTATTACAAGGCTTCTCCTGAACCATCCAAATATGCTGCTGCACTCTGATGAAGATGAATGTATCTGTGTAGCGGCTCATTTGAGATTTCCAGTGAGGGCACACCACACAGTGCTACTAGCGGTGCAGGAGTCAGGTCCTGATCAATAGATGTGGGGGCAGACATGGCAGAGCCGAGCAGAGTGTGGGCTAACCAATCCCCTGGCTGAGTGCTCCAGTGCTCTGCAGTCTGGAGAACAGAGCAGTAAGGCGATAGTGAGAGCTGAGGGCATGTGGAGGCTGGGGAAGAATTAGATACACCTGACTGACTCACAATATTGGGTGGACAACCTCTAGCTAGGGTATCATCACTAGCAGCTATGCCAGGGGAATAGAAGGACAAATTCAATTACGTTTAATTAACTGAACTTCATGTGACGACGTTAGAGTGAAAATGTATATTTCCTGTGTCAACTGTAATATACTTGTTTTTGTTAGTCTTCTTGGTCTGGTTTCCCAGACCCAGAGTACACGTAGTCCTGGACTAAGATGTATTTTCAATGTCAAGTCTCCATTGAGAATGAATATTAGTCCAGGACTAGTCTTATTCTTGGGAAGTCTGAGAAACCAAAATGTATTTAATGTTTTGCAACGGCCTCTAAAAGAATGAAAAGTAGCAACAGTTGTTGTGGCGATTGGTATCTGGTTCAGATATTGCACCTTGCTTAAGAGTAGGCAGTCTGGTCTGCTTTAGATGGCTTAATTTGGCTCAGGAGGATTCATGTTTGTGTCAGGGCCATAGAATGATCTGTCTCTCCAGCTGAGAGGGAAAAGCATAAAGTGATGAGTTGTGACTTCACTTGTCCTCCAGCCATATATTTAGCTCCAATATCTGGCTGGGTCGGCAACCAATTTTCTATAGTTCCGAATCAGGACACACAGTGAAAATGAACATTAAATATTGATTTCAGGTTACATCACTTGCTGAAATACCCTTCCAGTTATGTACTGTATCTTTGGTCACGACTTCAGATACAAGTCAGAGTTGTTAAAAGTTAAGACACTACTTCTTAAGACTACTGTCATAGTATTGTACTTTTTGACTACAATGGGGGTCTGGTTGTACCATAACATTGGCCATTGATAGAAGTTAGGTCTATGCAGTCAGAAATGAACAGGGTGTTCGTTATTGCCGTTTCCTACAAAGTCTGGTGTTTGAAGTCAGGAAAGATAGTTTGATGAGAGATTCTTCCATTGAAGAGGTGGAATGGTGCAGTTCACTGCCTTAATCAGACCTAATGATGATGACTGTTAATACTAATGTACAATTTCCACTGAGGGTGGATTGAAATTAGTGGATTAAATCTTCAGGTTTTCAATCTATTTCCCATCTTATTTCATACACTGATGCACATCGTAATAATGTAACATTGTATAATTGCCTAAAATGAACCGTGGAGATTTTGATTCAAATCCTCCCAACAGAACATCAAACATCAAATTGTGAAGCACCCAGCAGTGTTTCCAATGATGTTAAAAATCCCTCAAGATCCAACCATAATTCATTATCCACGGCAGAAATAACTGCAAAAGTTAAGTAGGCATGTGTAGCAAATAGTTAATAACTGTCACGCCCTGATCTTAGAGTTCCTTATTATTTTCTATGTTTGGTTAGGTCAGCGTGTGACTCGGGTGGGAAAGTCTATGTTTTCTATTTCTTTGTTTTTGGCCGTGTGTGGTTCCCAATCAGAGGCAGCTGTCTATCATTGTCTCTGATTGGGGATCATACATAAGTTGTCATTTTCCTTTTGGGTTTTGTGGGATCTTGTTTTCTGTTTCGTGTTTTCTGCCTGACAGAACTGTGTACTTTCACGTTTGGGTGTTTTTGAAATAAAAATAATCATGAACACTTTCCACGCTGCGCTTTGGTCCACTCTTCCTACCACCAACGAGAGCCGTAACAATAACAGACTTCATACCACAAAACAACAACACACAACAGGGTCTCATCAAATTATGTGGAAATACCACAGTGAATGAGAAACAGCTGAAAGACTCTGCGTTGAGTGGAATTTTTAAATCCCAGCGTAGTTTAGGATTTTTAGAGGGACAGAGGATTATTATTATTATTTTTAGCAAAGACAAGGACTCTATTCTATTCATACATGATGGGGTGTACAGCCTACAACCAGAACTCTGCCTTGATTTGAAATACATTATCAACACTTCAGAAATAAATCAATTCCAACTGAAATTGAATGTTTGAACAGTATCAAAGTATCAAAGGAGTCCTGGAGACGTTTCTAGGCTAGGCCCATCTCTGGTGGGTGTGTATCTGTGTGGAGGCGGCTGGTGGAGCAACACGTGTATGGCGCCAAAGGGAAGACCTTCATACCGCACTGCAGCAGCTGCCGCCAGTGCTGATTCTCCCTGCCTGCCTGCTACAGATCTGGGCATCTGCATAATATCACCTTATATCACATTCCCTCTGATCAGGGGAAACTAACCCCCTGGGGAGGGATGGCGTGGGATTTAAAGGGGTGCACAGAGTTTACATAACAGAGCTTTGAGAGTTTAGAAAGTGTTAATCAGTTTAACTGTGTTTGATTTGTTTTTGTAAGCCTAATATGTGGTATATGAATGCAGTAGGGGAGAGTGGGGTAAGTTGAGCCATTTTTACATTCAGCATCCCTCCTTAATTGGAAATATAGTATTCTTTCAACAAAGATGTCTACATACACAACATCCTGAAATGTATCACTGGAAATAATCAGAATTAATGTAAACATTACAGTTTTGAAAACATAGCTTGTGTCACGTTCCTGACCTATTTATGTTAGTTGTTATGTGTGTTAGTTGGTCAGGACGTGAGGTTGGGTGGGCATTCTATGTTTTCTGTTTCTGTGTTGGTTTTGGGTTGCCTGGTATGGCTCTTAATTAGAGGCAGGTGTTTGGCGTTCCTCTAATTAAGAGTCATATTTAGGTAGGCGTTGTCACAGTGTTCGTTGTGGGTGATTGTCTTCCGTGTTTGTGTTATGTTTGCACCATACGGAACTGTATACGGTTTGTTCGGTTTATGTAGTCTGTTTCCTATTCGTGCGTTCTTCGTGTCTATGTAAGTTCTCATGTTTAGGTCAGTCTACGTCGTTTGTTATTTTGTATCATTTCAAGTGTAGTTCGTGTTCGTTTTTCGTCTTGTCATTAAATCCATTATGTATTCACAACCTGCTGCGCCTTGGCTCCCTCAATACACCTCCTCTTCTTATGAAGAGAGAGAGGACCGCCGTTACAGAATCACCCACCACTCCAGAGCCAAGCAGCGGAGGCAAGGGAAAGCTCGACAGGGCAACAAGGATTTCTGGACTTGGGAGGAAATATTGGACGGGAGAGGTCCATGGGCACAGCAGGGAGAATATCGCCGTCCCAAAGCTGAGCTGGAGGCACGGAGGAGAGCAGAGGCTACCGGAGAGAGGAACCGGAGCTATGAGGGAACGCGTCTGGCACGGAAGCCAAAAAAGCCCGTAAGTAATTCCCAAAAATTTCTTGGGGGGAGGCTAAGAGGTAGTGGGCCAAGGGCAGGTAGGAGACCTGCGCCCACTTCCCAGGCTTACCGTGGAGAGCGGGAGTACGGGCAGGCGCCGTGTTACGCAGTAGAGCGCACGGTGTCTCCTGTACGAGTGCATAGCCCAGTGCGGGTTATTCCACCTCCCCGCACTGGTAGGGCTAGATTGAGTATTGAGCCAGGTGTCATGAGGCCGGCTCAACGCGTCTGGTCTCCAGTGCGTCTCCTCGGGCCGGCATACATGGCACCGGCCTTACGCATGGTTTCCCCGGTTCGCCTACATAGGCCGGTGCGGGTTATTCCACCTCCCCGCACTGGTCGGGCGACCGGGAGCATTCAACCAGGTAAGGTTGGGCGGGTTCAATGCTCAAGAGTGCCAGTACGCCTCCACGGTCCGGTATTTCCGGCACCACCTCCCCGCCCCAGCCTAGTACCTACAGTGTCTACACTACGCACTAGGCTACCAGTGCGTATCCTGAGCCCTGTTCCTCCTCCACGCACTCTCCCTGTAGTGCGTGTATCTAGCCCGGTGCCTCCAGTTCCGGCACCACGCACTAAGCCACCTGTGCGTCTCCAGAGCCCTGAACACACTGTATCTTCTCCCCCTACTAATCCTGATGTGCTTGTCCTCAGCCCGGCGTCACCAGTGCCGGTACCACGCATCAGTTATAGAGTGGGCTTTGAGAATACAGTGTGCCCTGTCCCTGCTCCCCGCACTAGTAGGAAGGTGCTTATCATTAGCACGGTGCCTCCAGTTCCGGCACCACGCACCAGGTCTACAGTGCACCGTATCCGGCCAGAGCCATCCGTCTCCCCAGCGCCATCTGAGCCATCCGTCTCCCCAGCGCCATCTGAGCCATCCGTCTCCCCAGCGCCATCTGAGCCATCCGTCTCCCCAGCGCCGTCTGAGCCATCCGTCTGCCAGGAGCCTGCAAAGCCGCCCGTATGCCATGAGCCTGCAAAGCCGCCCGTCTGCCATGAGCCGCTAGAGCCGTCAGCCAGACAGGAGCCGCTAGAGCCGTCAGCCAGACAGGAGCCGCTAGAGCCGTCAGCCAGACAGGATCTGCCAGAGCCGCCAACCAGACAGGATCTGCCAGAGCCGCCAACCAGACAGGATCTGCCAGAGCCGCCAACCAGACAGGATCTGCCAGAGCCGCCAGCGAGCCATGAGTAGCCAGAGCCGTCAGAGAGCCATGAGCAGCCAGAGCCGTCAGAGAGCCATGAGCAGCCAGAGCCGTCAGCCTGCCATGAGCGTCGAGAGCCGTCAGCCTGCCATGAGCGTCGAGAGCCGTCAGCCTGCCATGAGCGTCGAGAGCCGTCAGCCTGCCATGAGCGTCGAGAGCCGTCAGCCTGCCATGAGCGTCGAGAGCCGTCAGCCTGCCATGAGCGTCGAGAGCCGTCAGCCTGCCATGAGCGTCGAGAGCCGTCAGCCTGCCATGAGCGTCGAGAGCCGTCAGCCAGCCATGAGCGTCGAGATTCGTCAGTCAGCCATGAGCTGCCCTTTAGCCTGAAACGGCTATATACCCAGAACTGCCCATCAGTCCAGAGCTGTCTCTCTGTCCGGAGCTGCCTTTCAGTCCGGAGTTGCCCCTCTATCCTGATCCCCCTCTCTATCTTGATCTACCTCTATATTCTTATCTATCCCTCTGTCTTGATTTATCTCTCTGTCCCGGTGCTGTCCTTATTAGTGAGGTTATTAAGAGGATTTTGTGGGGGTAAAAAGAGGGTGGACATTCTTAGAGGGAGGAAGCTAGGATGGATTATGGTGGGGTGGGGACCTCGCCCGGAGCCTGAGCCACCACCGTGGTTAGATGCCCACCCAGACCCTCCCCTAGACTTTGTGCTGGTGCGTCCGGAGTTCGCACCTTGTGGGGGGGGTAATGTCACGTTCCTGACCTATTTATGTTAGTTGTTATGTGTGTTAGTTGGTCAGGACGTGAGGTTGGGTGGGCATTCTATGTTTTCTGTTTCTGTGTTGGTTTTGGGTTGCCTGGTATGGCTCTTAATTAGAGGCAGGTGTTTGGCGTTCCTCTAATTAAGAGTCATATTTAGGTAGGCGTTGTCACAGTGTTCGTTGTGGTTGATTGTCTTCCGTGTTTGTGTTATGTTTGCACCATACGGAACTGTATACGGTTTGTTCGGTTTATGTAGTCTGTTTCCTATTCGTGCGTTCTTCGTGTCTATGTAAGTTCTCATGTTTAGGTCAGTCTACGTCGTTTGTTATTTTGTATCATTTCAAGTGTAGTTCGTGTTCGTTTTTCGTCTTGTCATTAAATCCATTATGTATTCACAACCTGCTGCGCCTTGGCTCCCTCAATACACCTCCTCTTCTTATGAAGAGAGAGAGGACCGCCGTTACAGCTTGTCCAAAAAAAGTGGACAGAGTAAGATAAGCCACCTATACATTTCTGTACTGAATGAAATATTACCACTACCTTTTTAAAACCATATTTCCCAAACACAATTACAATAATTTCTTTGTCTTTTGATAATTTTAAGCATATTTTAACCAGGCCCCAGTGTTCGGTCTGGAGCGTGAAATGACTAGCTCTGCTGGCAGCTCCTGCTAGCAACCTAGCGGTGCCAAAGCCCTTGTCTGCTCTAGAAAGCCTATGTAAATTATGATTTCCAGAACAGCAAAACAAAACATTTTAGACGGACGTTTTGGGCTCTAAAATTAGTTTATTATGATCAAGTTCGATTGAGTTATTTTAATGTTCGCTACAAATTGAGATATTTTCATTAAATAGTGATCCCTTCTTACTACTACATTTGTCATCAAACAGGACCACGTGCTGACACAGACCAATCACAGGCTGACAGGCTATGAGGAGGCTCCGTTTGACTCGCTCAGGCAGGACAAAAACGACTACATCGACCGTGATCCTTTGCTAGTTGCAGCCACTTCCACCATGATCTTTAGTGATTTTGGTGCCATTCAGCCCCATTCAGCAATATGGCACACTTTAAATAAAAAAGATCTGGCTTCATGCGCCGTCTGCAGTTTTTAATAGGAATAGGTGGATGACGTAAGCGCTATCACTATCTACTGGTTTTAATGTCTATGATTTTGACACAGGCTTAACACCTCACAAACACTTTGTACTGTTTTAAACATTTTTAACATAGGTCAGTCCCTGTTGTTATTGGATTGTACCCTGATGAAGACAGCTTGCCTGTCGAAACGTTGGTAATTAAATATTTTTGCATCTGAGCTCCTAGAGTGTGCGGCTCTCCTTTATTTTCTAGTTTTCTACTCCGCTAGCCAGCACCTCGCCTACATAGGTGTGCGTTTCTTTTTTCTTCTAGACAGTCCCTGTTGTTACCTCATATCCCAGCAATACTGCTTTGGATTACGCCTGGGAAGAAAACACTTCAATTTGCTCAACTTGCCATTGGCTCAACCATTGGCTCAATTTACCCCATGGCCATTGGCTCAATTTACCTCAAGGCAAACATTTTGACAATATTAGCCAAGACAGCTACAAGGATGCACTTTCATGCTAGGTTTAGGACCTCATATCTGAGTTCATAGAGAACCAGCTGACGTATAGAACAATCTTAAAAGTATCTACTTTGGTTTGGATACATGTATCATGAAACCTCTAACACAATAAATTAATTTGACTTGGTGGAAATCAGGTTTTTTTGGACCTAACTTGCTTACCACCTTACCACTTTTTCCATATGGTTTCTTTCTTCACAGACTCCATGAAAGACTCCAGACTCCTCTTCCTAAATATTTGGTCAAATGATGTAGCGTTTCCTAGAAACAAGGGTGGCTCAATTTCCAACACTGACTCTTTGTTATTATGCATGCCTGCATCCTGGGAGTAGGGGAGTGTGTACGTTTTGCCCTGCGTGCTCGTGCTCAAATCATTTTGATGTACTATGAGAGGTAGGCACGCTGTTTCTGTCGTTTTCAAAAAAGTTTGATTATTTTAAGCATAAAGTCATACACACAGTGTTTTGTTCATGAATAATGTTTTATGTTTAGAGGTTACTCATACGTGGATGGTATTGTAAAGATGCACTTGTAATTGTACTTTTTAGGATGATATTAACATTCTGAATTCAACATGTGGTTAATATCTAGCTACGGTATTAGCAGGCTATTGTATGTGTGAACGATGGCTAGCTCCTCGAATGATCCCAGTCCCTTGTATTGTGCATCTGTTGTAGAAAGAGGCGACGATTCGCAGAACGTATGTGCTCTACAAATGTTTTATTTTCTTTTGGATGCAGGTATGTGGCGTTATCTATGTAAAATAAATGTTATGTGTTGATGCATAATAAGGAGAGGCTGTACTCATTTTTGTACTTTAAAAAATCATTTTGATGCACTATGAGAGAGAGAGGCGAAAATTCACAGAACATAGGTGCTCTACAAATGTTTTATTTTCTTTTGGATGCAGAGTGGGAATTCTGATTAATTAAAACATCCTGATCTCCAAAGTCGACGTCTATAGTCTCAATCAACCACACACAACGAGTTACTGCGGTGCAGTACAGCACCGGTTACATGAATACATCTGGTCCTCTCTCCACCACCTCTATTAGTTTTTCCAGCATGCCACATCAGAAAGTACTCTGAAAGATGCTATGAATGAAGCTCTCCCTATAGTACCTAAGTTATGCTATGGTTAGGCTTTCATACCAACTAGCTTTCATAGTCTCACTTCAGAATTAGACGTTCATCCATGTTTCTCAAACGTCACATTTTGAAGTTGTTGCTTTTGTCAAATTTCAAAGTGTTTAATGTTAAGTTTAGGCATTAACTACACAATATTAAGGTTAGGCACTAACTCCGAATGGTTAAGGGTTACGGTTTGGGAAAGGCTTAAAACAAACTTACCCCAAGTTTGTGTTTTTTTTTTACCCATCTACACACAATACCCCATTATTGTGCTGTGGCGGAGATCTTTGTGGGCTATGCTCGGCCTTGTCTCAGGATGGTAAGTTGCTGGTTGAAGATATCACCCTAGTGGTGTGGGGGCTGTGCTTTGTGAAAGTGGATGGGGTTATAGCCTGCCTGTTTGGCCCTGTCCGGGGGTATCGTCGGACGGGGCCACAGTGTTTCCCGACCCCTCCTGTCTCAGCCTCCAGTATTTATGCTGCAGTGGTTTATGTGTCGGGGGGCTAGGGTCAGTCTGTTATATCTGGAGTATTTCCCCTGTCTTATCCGGTGTCCTGTGTGAATTTAAGTATGCTCTCTCTAATTCTTTCTTTCTCTCTCGGAGGACCTGAGCCCTAGGACCATGCCTCAGGACTACCTGGCATGATGACTCCTTGCTGTCCCCAGTCCACCTGGCCGTGCTGCTGCTCCAGTTTCAACTGTTTCGCCTGCGGCTATGGAACCCTGACCTGTTCACCGGACGTGCTACCTGTCCCATACCTGCTGTTTTCAACTCTCTAGAGACAGCAGGAGCGGTAGAGATACTCTGAATGATCGGCTATGAAAAGCCAGCTGACATTTACTCCTGAAGTGCTGACCTGTTGCACCCTCGACAACCACTGTGATTATTATTATTTGACCCTACTGGTCATCTATGAACATTTGAACATCTTGGCCATGTTCTGTTATAATCTCCACCTGGCACAGCCAGAAGAGGACTGGCCACCCCTCATAGGCTGGTTCCTCTCTAGGTTTCTTCCTAGGTTCTGGCCTTTCTAGGGAGTTTTTCCTAGCCACCGTGCTTCTACACCTGCATTGCTTGCTGTTTGTTTGGGGTTTTAGGCTGGGTTTCTGTACAGCACTTTGAGATATCAGCTGATGTAAGAAGGGCTTTATAAATAAATTTGATTTGATATAACAAAGTGAATGTATTTTTGTGCAAATTTTTGCTGAAATATCTCAGAATATCTTACATAAGTATTCACACCACTAAGTCAATAATTTGTAGAAGCACCTTTGGCAGCGATTACAGCTGTAAGTCTTTCTGGCTAAGTCTTTAAGAATTTTCCACACCTGGATTGGGCAACTTTTGCACATTTTTCTTTTGAAAATTCGTCAAGCTCTGTCAAATTGATTGTTGATCATTGCTGGACAACCATTTTCAGGTCTTGCCATAGATTTTCAATTAGATTTTAGTCAAAACTGTAACTTGGCCACTCAGGAACATTCACTGTCTTCTTGGTAAGCAGTTCCAGTGAAGATTTGGCCTTGTGCTTTAGGTTATTGTCCTGCTGAAAGGTGAATTAAACTCCCAGTGTCTGGAGAAAAGCACAATGAACCAGGTTTCCTCTAGGATTTTGCCTGTACTTAGCTCCATTCTGTTTATTTTTATCCCGAAAAACTCCCTGTCCTTAACGATTACAAGCATACCCATAACATGATGCAGCCACCACTATGCTTGAAAATATGGAGAGTGGTACTCAGTAATGTGTTCTATTGGATTTGCCCCAAACATAACACTTTGAATTCAGGACAAAAAGTGAATTGCCTTGCCACATTTTTTGCAGTATTACTTTAGTGTCTTGTTACAAACAGGATGCATGATTTTGAATATTTCTATTATGTACAGGCTTCCTTCTTTTCACTCTGTCAATCAGGTTGTTATGGTGGAGTAACTACAATGTTGTTGATCCATCCTCAGTTTTCTGCTATCACAGCCATTAAACTCTGTAACTGTTTTAAAGTCACCATTGGCTTCATGGTGAAATCCCTGAGTGGTTTCCTTCCTCTCCGGCAACTTAGTTAGGAAGGACACCTATATCTTTGTAGTGAATGGGTGTATTGATACACCATCCAAAGTGTATTTAATAACTTTACCATGCTCAAATGGATATTTAATGTCTACTTTTTATTTGTATATCAATAGGTGCTTGCAATGTATTATGTGACTGCCATAACAAAGGGTTTGAATACTTATTGACTAAAGACAATTCAGATATTCATTTTTTATCAATTTGTAAAATACAATTTAAAAACATAATTCCACTTTGACATTATTGGGTATTGTGTGTAGGCCAGAAACAAAGAATATCAATTTATTCCATTTTAAATTCAGGCTGTAATACAACTAAATGTGGAATAATTCAAGGGTTGTGAGTACTTTCTGAAGGCACTGTATGATGAGCTTGGTTAGTTGCAGGGTACAGAGGGCCTGCTTGTCAAAATTTAGAAATGAGATTAGCAGAATAGTTATCACCGGTGCATTGAATGGATCAGGGAAGTGGTGTAAAATGGAATTAAATGTATGAACATGGTTTTAAGTACACATTAAGCCATTTAGTTGCACTTAACAGTAGATTCATGCCACCTTCATCTTCAATTTTGGTTGGCTGAGTTAATTACCTGATTAAACCTCTCTGCCATATAAAGTAATAAGGCACTAACTGTACACTATACTAATACTGTAGCTACACCACAGCTCAATTACACATTTCAGTTGTGATACTGAACACAAGTTTTATTATATCTGTAAAAAAAAAAAATCATAGGCATCAAACATGTATTTGCTTAGCCATTATATAGAATGACAATATGGCTCTGGAAATAAGTCAGGTCAGTGTAAACTTTAAACTCACATGTTTATGCCAACTCCACACATCCACAATCTTGAGTAGGATAACAGTTTTCACAAGATGGCTTCCTGGTAGGAGTAAGTCTGTGAATTGTATCTGCTTTTGTCTAGAAACTGAGTTATTTCTGTTTTGTTTTAACCCTAATTTTTTGGTAGTCGAAGGTTTGTTAATAGTTTGAGCATCTAGAGTGTCTGTAGGGAACAATCAAAAAAAGTGGTGCCAATGTCTTTCCCATCCATGTCCAAGTTATGCACATTTAGAGAAACACAATGTCAAGAACAACACTTTTAGTCTGCTAAATATTGCAACAGAGAAATAGTTCCCCAATAAGGCAGGGGTCCCCAACTGGCGGCCCGCGAGTGATTTTATTTGGTTTTCTGAGCATAAAAATATTTACAAAGTTGTATTTTATTATTTTTATTGTTGGACATAAAAGACTTTAAAAACACCCGCAAATCAGCTCCAAGTGATTTTAATTTAGGAAATTTGTTCAAAAGTATTCCTTGGGATAATAAGAGAGAAAGATTTTTGAGCCTTGAGACAACTGAGACATGGATTGTGTATGTGTTCTATTCAGAGGGTGAATTGGCAAGACAAAATATTTAAGTATCTTTAAACGGGGTATGCTAGTTGGTGCCAGTGCACCAGTTTGAGTGTGTCAAGAACTGCAATGCTGCTGGGGTTTTCATGCTCATCAGTTTCCTGTGTGTATCAAGAATGGTCCACCACCTAAAGGACATCCGGCCAACTTGACACAACTGTGAGAAGCATTGGAGTCAACGTGGGCCAGCATCCCTGTGGAACGCTTGACACTAGTCCATGCCACGACGAATTGAGGCTGTTCTGAGGGAAAAAGGGGGGTTCAACTCAATATTAGGATGGTGTTTCTAATGTTTTGTACACTCAGTGTATGTGATCGTATACAAATGTAAGCAAGGTTTGAAATTATTATGTTTTAGTCAAATATTATATCTGTTTGGGATTCTTGCGGTCAATTTGCAGTTTACAAATGATTTGCTAATTATGTTCCGGATCCCTGACCATCCGCTCAAGAAAAATTGTCCCGCGGCTGAATCTAGTTCATGATCCCTGCTCTAAGGCAATATCTTCTCCCCCTTGATAACTAATCTGTCATGAGATATTCAACTGATTCAGATAAATCTAAACATTGCTGAGTTTGAGGGTTCCTGCCTGGCCTGCTGATAAGGGGAGGATTAAATACTTTTTGTACTAGCAGGCATTCTGTTGCGTTCACTCTGCACCACCAGCCTACTTGCCACCATTCTATTAGTTACCCTCCCTATAGGCAGAGTGGAATGACCATCTTCCAATCATCCATCTACGTGTCCTCTAGGTGTGGGTGGCTGAGTGCAGGAAAACGCTATGGGCAGGGATCCTATTGCCTCCAGTAGTGAGGTAAAGTAGAGCTTTAAGGGGAACTGCACCCACTGATTTGGCATAGTTTTTTGGCTTGCTCCCCAAGAAATGCTGGCGGCCATGACAGAACCCAAACATGAGTTGCCTAGGGAGTGTGGTTTGATGTGGGTGTTTCTTGGGTGTCCTTGCCAGCACCAACACACCCATCGGTCAGAACCTTGCCCGGAGCTGTTTCCCCCAATCAATCACAACAAACAACCCTTCTGCAGGTAATATGAGAAGAATGCAATTGCTGAATTTATGTAGATTTTCTAAACTAAGTGTTTCGATAACATTCAAATGTAGTAACAGGTCCATATAGAATATACTACCCTTTACATAATACCGTTCAAGCAGTGTTTCGCTAATATAACAATGTGCACCTTTCATCTTTCATTGTCATTCCCAGCCGATGCAGATTCTGTTCCTATCAGCAGTTTGTCTGGTGGTAATGGGGCCACCTTGGCAAACATGTCATGGTGGTCAAACCTTCCTGTGTGGTGTCCCAGGTAGTGGGAGGTAGCCTAGTGGTTAGAGCGTTGGGCTAGTAGCCAAAAGGTTGCAAGATCAAATCCACGAAATGACAAGGTAAAAATCTGTCATTCTGCCCCTGAACAAGGCAGTTAATCACCTGTCATTGTAAATAGGAATTTTTCTTAACTGACTTGCCTAGTTAAAAAAAATACAACAGGAGTTCACTGATCCTGGTGCAGAATACACAGGGTTTCTCCCTCCCCATATTGACTGATATACTTTTTTTTTTAAGGCAGTAAAAGTTGTGTCTCGTAACATTTTAATGCCGAGTGCCAGGTCATTCAGAGACACTTTTTTTTAAATGTATTTTTATTTAACCAGGTAGGCTAGTTGAGAACAAGTTCTCATTTACAACTGCGACCTGGCCAAGATAAAGCAAAGCAGTCCGACACAAACAACACAGTTACACATGGTATAAACAAGCGTACAGTCAATAACACAATAGAAAAAAAGAAAAAGAAAGTCTATATACAGTGTGTGCAAATGGCGAATAGGCCATAGTAGCGAAGTAATTACAATTTAGCAAATCAGCACTGGAGTGATAGATGTGCAAGTAGAAATACTGGTGTGCAAAAGTAAATAGCAGAAAAGTAAATAAAAACAATATCGGGATGAGGTAAGTAGATTGGATGAGCTATTTACAGATAGGCTATATACAGCTGCAGCGATCGGTTAGCTGCTCAGATAGCTGATGTTTAAAGTTAGTGAGGGATAACAAGTTTCCAGTATCTATTACAATTTCTTACAAATCACCACTTTATTTTAAGAATGTGAAATGTCAGAATAATAGTAGAGAGAATGATTCAATCAATCAATCAATTTTATTTTATATAGCCCTTCGTACATCAGATAATATCTCGAAGTGCTGTACAGAAACCCAGCCTAAAACCCCAAACAGCTAGAATGCAGGTGTAGAAGCACGGTGGCTAGGAAAAACTCCCTAGAAAGGCCAAAACCTAGGAAGAAACCTAGAGAGGAACCAGGCTATGAGGGGTGGCCAGTCCTCTTCTGGCTGTGCCGGGTGGAGATTATAACAGAACTATGCCAAGATGTTCAAAAATGTTCATAAGTGACAAGCATGGTCAAATAATAATCATGAATAATTTTCAGTTGGCTTTTCATAGCTGATCATTAAGAGTTGAAAAACAACAGGTCTGGGACAGGTGGCGGTTCCATAACCGCAGGCAGAACAGCTGAAACTGGAATAGCAGCAAGGCCAGGCGGACTGGGGACAGCAAGGAGTCACCACGGGCGGCAGTCCCGACGCATGGTCCTAGGGCCCAGGTCCTCCGAGAGAAAGAAAGAGAGAAGGAGAAAATTAGAGAGAGCCAAGATTTTCAAAATGTTCATAAATGACAAGCATGGTCAAATAATAATCAGGAATAAATCTCAGTTGGCTTTTCATAGCCGATCATTAAGAGTTGAAAACAGCAGGTCTGGGACAGGTAGGGGTTCCATAACCGCAGGCAGAAGAGTTGAAACTGGAATAGCAGCAAGGCCAGGCGGACTGGGGGCAGCAAGGAGTCACCACGGCCGGTAGTCCCGACGTATGGTCCTAGGGCTCAGGTCCTCCGAGAGAAAGAGAGAAGGAGAAAATTAGAGAGAGCCAAGATTTTCAAAATGTTCATAAATGACAAGCACGGTCAAATAATAATCAGGAATAAATCTCAGTTGGCTTTTCATAGCCGATCATTAAGAGTTGAAAACAGCAGGTCTGGGACAGGTAGGGGTTTCGTAACCGCAGGCAGAAACAGTTGAAACTGGAATAGCAGCAAGGCCGGGCGGACTGGGGACAGCAAGGTGTCAGCATGCCCGGTAGTCCTGACGTATGGTCCTAGGGCTCAGGTTCTCAGAGAGAAAGAGAGAACGAGAGAATTAGAGAGAGCATACTTAAATTCACACAGGACACTGGATAAGACAGGAGAAGTACTCCAGGTATAACCAACTGACCCTAGCCCCCCGACACATAAACTACTGCAGCATAAATACTGGAGGCTGAGACAGGAGCGGTCAGGAGACACTGTGGCCCCATCCGAAGAAACCCCCGGACAGGGCCAAACAGGAAGGGTATAACCCCACCCACTCTGCCAAAGCACAGCCCCCACACCACTAGAGGGATATCCTCAACCACCAACTTACAATCCTGAGACAAGGCCGAGTATAGCCCACAAAGGTCTCCACCACAGCACAACCAAGGTTGATTGATTTCAACTTTTATTTCTTTCATCACATTAGTCATTAGTCTTCCACAAGCTTCCCATAATAAATTGGGTGAATTTTGGCCCATTCCTCCTGACAGAGCTGGTGTAACTGAGTCAGGTTTGTAGGCCTACTTGCTCGCACACGCTTTTTCAGTTCTGCCCACAAACTTTCTATAGAATTGAGGTCCAGGCTTTGTGATGGCCACTCCAATACCTTGACTTTGTTGTCCTTATGCCATTTTGCCACAACTTTGTAATTATGCTTGGGGTCATTGTCCAATTGGAAGACCAATTTGCGACCAAGCTTTAACTTCCTGACTGATGTCTTGAGATGTTGCTTCAATATATCCACATAAATTTCCATCCTCATGATGCCATCTATTTTGTGAAGTGCACCAGTCCCTCCTGCAGCAACGCACCCCCACAACATGATGCTGCCACACCCGTGCTTCACGGTTGGGATGCTGTTCTTCGACTTGCAAGCATCCCACTTTTTCCTCCAAACATAACGATGGTCATTATGACCAAACAGTTCTATTTTTGTTTCATCAAACCAGAGGACATTTCTCCAAAAAGTACAATCTTTGTCCCGATGTGCAGTTGCAATCCATAGTCTGGCTTTTTTTAATGCCGGATTTGGAGCAGTAGCTTCTTCCTTACTGAGCGGCCTTTCAGGTTATGTCGATATAGGACTCGTTTTACTGTGGATATAGATACTTTTGTACCTGTTTCCTCCAGCATCTTCGCAAGGTCCTTTGCTGTTGTTCTGGGATTGATTTGCACTTTTCGCACCAAAGTACATTCATCTCTAGGAGACAGAAAGCGTCTCCTTCCTAAGCGATATGACGGCTGCCACCATTTTAAATGCCTTTCTATGGGGAAATCAATGGAATACCTCCCAGACTGCAGTTCCTCGGGCTTCCAGCAGATGTCAACAGTCTTTAGAAAGAGTTTCAGGCTTGTTTTTTGAAAAATGAGCTAGAATGTGTAGTTTTTCTAGGTGGCTCCCATTTTGGCTGTAGTATTGTGGCGCATGTCGGTGAGGGCGCGCACTTCGTTATTTATATCTGGTAATGAACATACTATTCTCCGTCTTAAATTTTATAGTTTATTTACATATTAGGGTACCTGAGGATTGATTAGAAACGTTGTTTGACTTGTTTGGATGAAGTTTATTGGTAACTTTTGGGATTCATTTGTATGCATTTTGATTGAGGGAAACCAGTGGATTACTGAGTCAAGTGTGCAAACTAGACTGACTTTTTTGGCATATAAAGAAGGACTTTATCGAACAAAAGGACCATTTGTTATGTAGCTGGGACCCTTGTGATTGCAAACAGAGGAAGATCTTCAAAGGTAAGTGATTTATTTTATCGCTATTTCTGACTTTCGTGACGCCTCTGCTTGTTTGGAAAATGTTTGTAATGCTTTTGTACATGGGGCGCTCTCCTCTGATAATCACATGGTGTGCTTTTGCCGAACTGATCCCGTTTTAACTGACTTGCCTAGTTAAATAAATAAGTATCCCAAGGTTGAAAGGGTAGATTGAAACTTAAACACTCCCCTTTCTTACCCCGTCCCTCTGTCCTCATTTGCTTATACCTGCCAAAGAAACCGGTGTGTGCATCTTAAAAGACCATTGGGTAAACGTCAGAACCACTGCATGCATACTTAATCTTAATGTGCCATATGCCTCAGTGACAGCTAGCATCAAGCTAATGACCATGCTGGTCTGCAGGAATAAAGAGTGTTTCCACAGTGTGAGCTCAAATCATTCTGAGCTTTACCATCTCCTCATACTGGCTAGCTGTTTTGTATGAGGAGAGAGGCAATAGTGTGTAACGCTTTGAAGAATGATCCCTTGTGGGAAAAATTACAGTTACTTGTCATAACAAAAGTCTTGACCCCTACATGCAAAGGACATTTGCTCCACTAGGACCTATAGGAAATAAGTCAAGTTCAGTCAAGTCGTGCAAAGGGCATGGGAGTTAATGACAGAGCGTACATAGAAGATTCCAATGGCCTGCTATAGCATGGGTGGTAAGTAGCCTGGAGGTTAGCGTTTTGGGCCAGTAACCCGAAATGTTGCTAGTTTGAATCCCCAAGCTGACAAGGTAAGAAATCTGTCGATATGACCTTGAGTGAGGCAATTAATTCTAATTGATCCAGGGTCACTGTTGATAATGGAAGACCCTGGTCATGACCCCACTCCCAGAAGATGTCTCAGGGAGAGAAAGATATGCAAGAAACACATTTCCAATTCCCACAATTGAAATAGGACACATGAGCACCCACCAAATTATTATGTTTTGTATCACACCATGAATGAATGAACCATCATTGTTTTTTCTTTACCTCTGCCCACGGATTCAGTTTCCAGTATGAAGCTCTGCACCCTGACCAGGCTTTCAACCTAAATACCATAAGATGCCTCTTCTGCGTTGTTACTCAAAAAACAGACTTAAAAAGAACACTAACTTGCATCACAGGTGTATTGCACCTCATCGACGGAGTATTTCTCCTTGAAGCATTCTCAGGGATGGATCCTGTCAACAGACACAAACACAATCTGTTTTAATGACTAGGCCTTAAGAAGCAGGATAACACACACACACACACACACACACACACACACACACACACACACACACACACACACACACACACACACACACACACACACACACACACACACACACACACACACAGTGCAGTACAAGAATACAGGATTCTTAGTGTCTTGAGTCCATATTGCTGAAAGTGGTGGGCTGTCTCCCGAGGCTGATCATATTCACATAGAATCTGAGTCACAGTGACAATGATGCCAAGGTCACCCAAATGAGTCAGATGCATCACTAACTTAGATACAACAAATAATTACTTTCCTCCACCTATCAGGTTCTGACAAAGGTTGGTTGAGTGAGGTGACAGGTGTTCACCCATCTGCCACCCCTGGTTTCATAACTGTCTAAAACATATACACATGGCACATGATTAAGAATAAAGTACAGTATTGTACAGCAAGTTGTTTTTTGTTAAATCCCCATATTTTACACTGTCAAAATATTAGCCACAGTGTGCTAATGGCAATGTTGTAAACACTCGATTTAACTGTCTAAAACATATACACATGGCACATGATTAAGAATAAAGTACAGTATTGTACAGCAAGTTGTTTTTTGTTAAATCCCCATATTTTACACTGTCAAAATATTAGCCACAGTGTGCTAATGGCAATGTTGTAAACACTCGATTTAAGAACAAATAAAGTGTTGAGAGAGAGAGAGAGACTAATTAGTCCGAGGCAAGGCTAGGAGCTGAATAAATACACATACATGTAAGTCAACAGTAAAGAAATATGGCAATCTAATATTCCATCCATTGTGTTTCAGAGACTTCAAACTGAAACAGTCTGCAGAAGCACTATTGTCTGAGAAGAGGGCCTTTAGATAAACTGAATGCATCTACTGAATTCGCTGATTAAAGCAATACTCCTGACTCTGTCTGCTGAGCTCGAGAGATAAAGGTATGTAGTCTACGGAATCCATTTAAAAATAATATCTTCTTTCGAGAAACAAAAGAGCGAGATATGCAATAAAAGGCAGCCAAACACATTCATTTTGAAAATGAGCTCATTTATAAATAAACCCTCTCTCTCCTCTTCGCTCTCTCCCTCTCTCTCCTGTGACTCTGCTGAAAGGCGTTGCCAGTGACGCAATCTCCCATCCAGGTTGCATAGCTCTCAGGCAGCTTTGGGACAAAGAGGATGGCTTTTCCTGTGTCCACATCGATGACTCCTAGCAGTCAGATTCAGTCACTCCAAAAGCCCAATGGAAAAAGGACTCCTACAGAACAGAACCACATGAGTAAAAAGAGTCAACCAGGGTCCTCAGTCACATCTCCATCCATCTCTGTAATTGACTTTTCATGTTCAGCCTCTGAACTGAAATGCACATTCTGGAGCCATTTCCCAGGTGCAGTATGGGACAGCCTCTCAACGATGCATTGAAGCAATATGGATTTATGCAAACCACAATCTCTCTCAACATGTGTGTAGGAATAAATGGGTGGTAAAAGTGAAACCGCAAACAGACACAAACAGTTTGATCAATAAAAGTATGATACTATCAGAAGGTGTAAACAGCATTTTCTAAGATGGCAGCGACAAAAAAGACAACATGACAGGAGTGAGGCAACTCTTTCAATGAGAGGGTCTGTTTTCTGTGGCTAGGCCTTCACAGACCACAGATCATTATTATAGATTTATTATAGATTATAGATCTGGAAATTTGATAAAGAAGGATTGCCATGTTTCCTGAAGTGGATCCTCTGTTCGGACCACCACCCAGGACAATGGATCTAATCCCAGTAGCCGACCCAAAACAATGGCGCCGCAGAAGGGGCAGACGGAGCGGCCTCTAGGTCAGGCTCCGTAGACGTGCACATCGCTCACCGCTCCCGAGTATACTACTAGCCAATGTCCAGTCTCTTGACAACAAGGTAGACGAAATTTGAGCAAGGGTTGCCTTCCAGAGAGACATCAGAGATTGTAACATTCTCTGTTTCACGGAAACATGGCTTTCTCAAAATATGTTGTCGGAATCGGTTCAGCCACGGGCTTCTCCATGCATCTCGCCAACAGAGATAAACACCTCTCTGGGAAGAGTAAGGGTGGGGGTGTATGCTTTATGATTAACGACTCATGGTGTAATCATACTGGAACAACATACAGCAACTCAAGTCCTTCTGCTCACCCGACCTAGAATTCCTTACAATCAAATGCCGGCCATTTTACCTACCAAGAGAATTCTCGTCAGTTACAGTCACAGCTGTGTACATTCCCCTTCAAGCGAACATCAAGACGGCCCTCAAGGAACTTCACTGGACTCTATGTAAACTGGAAACTATATATCCGGAGGCTGCATTTATTGTAGCTGGGGATTTTAACAAAGCAAATTTGAGAACAAGGCTACCTAAATTCTATCAGCATATTGATTGCACAACACGCAGGGCTAGTACTCTCGACCACTTCTACTCTTAACTTCCACGATGCATACAAAGTCCTCTCCCACCATCCCTTTGGCAAATCCAACCACGACGCCATCTTGCTTGTACCGTCTTATAGGTAGAAACTCAAACAGGATGTACCAGTGATGAGAACCATTCAACGCTGGTCTGACCAATTGGAAGCCATGCTTCAAGATTGTTTTGATCACGCAGACTGGAATATGTTCCGGTCAGCCTCAGAGAACAACATTGATCTATACGCTGACTCGGTGAGTGCGTTTATAAAGAAGTGCATTGGTGATGTTGTACCCACTGTGACTATTAAAACCTACCCTAACCAGAAACCGTGGATGGATGGTGGCATTTGCGCAAAACTGAAAGCGCGATACACTGCATTTAACCATGGAAAGAGGTTAAAGTTTTCTGTTCCTGGGCGTACACATCAAAGACAAACTGAAATGGTCCACCCACACAGACAGTGTGGTGAAGAAGACAAAACAGTGCCTCTTCAACCTCAGGAGGCTGAAGAAATTTGGCTTGTCACCCAAAACCCTGACAAACTTTTACAGATGCACAATCGAGAGCATCCTGTCGGGCTGTATCACAGCAACTGCACCACCCTCAACCGCAAGGCTCTCCAGAGGGTGGTGCGGTCTGCACAACGCATCACCGGAGGAAAACTACCTGCCCTCCATGACACCTACAGCACCCGATGTCACAGGAAGGCCAAAAATATCATCAAGGACAACAAACACCCGAGACACTGCATGTTCACACCGCTATCATCTAGAAGGCGAGGTCGGTACAGGTGCATCAAAGCTGGGACCAAGAGATTGAAAAATAGCTTCTATCTCAGACTGCTAAACAGTCATCACTAACTCAGATAGGCTGCTGCCTACAATGAGACCCAATCACTGGACACTTTAATAAATGGATCACTAGTCACTTTAAACAATGCCACTTTAAATAATGCCACTTTAATAATGTTTACATATCTTAAATTACTCATATCACATGTATATACTGTATTTTATACCCTCTATTGCATCTAGCCTATGCCGCTCGGCCATCGCTCATCCATATACTTATATGTACATATTCTCATCCACCCCTTTAGATTTGTGTGTATTAGGTAGTTGTTGGGGAATTGTTAGATATTACTGCACTGTCAGAACTAGAAGCACAAGCATTTCGCTACACTCCTATTAACACCTGCTAACCATCTGTATGTGACCAATCAAATTTGATTTGATTTGAGAAGCCCCATCTACTGTACTTTGAAGAATGAATCCCATATGTCATGGTGTACTCCCGTGCACATCTTTGAAGATGGAATTTGAATGTGTTTCATAGACTACTACCATATTAATCACCTCATAACATTGTACACATGATTTGATTTTCAAACCATTATTCCTTGTAGGTAGAAAATTACTTATCTTGTTTGGAGGATTGAGACAAATGCATGCTGATCCTGCACGGTTCATCATGTGTGAGGGTGACATACTGTCAGACTGACTGTCAGGATTATGGATGAG
The DNA here is from genome assembly GCF_029448725.1 of Salvelinus fontinalis. NCBI lineage: Eukaryota > Metazoa > Chordata > Actinopteri > Salmoniformes > Salmonidae > Salvelinus > Salvelinus fontinalis. The sequence continues at coordinate 28,901,456 of NC_074699.1, forward strand.
AGTGCTGCTGGCAGGGAAGGTGACTGACCAGCCCTGCCCAAGTGTAAACCCATTTCACTGTGTACTGTACCCTTGGACATCTGACGTACAGTAGAGTTGAGTAAGGGGTATTGGAAATTTGAATACAGAGTAGGCTGGTTGAGAACATAGAACCTTGAGGTAGCCTTAGTTTGTTAATATGCTGTTTTGATGTCTTTTAAAATCTACATTTAAATTAGAAATCGTATTTAAAATGCATGCCATTTGAATTTTAATCTCAATCATGATTCTTTTTCCAAAGGTCCTTCACCATAGATGTTGCTTGACATCATGTCTCTAAGTATGTAGACTCAGTGCTTCATGGCTACACACTGTGTCACGACTTCCGCCGAAGTCGGTCCCTCTACTTGTTCGGGCAGCGTTCGGCGGTCGACGTCACAGGCTTTCTAGCCACCACTGATCCACTTTTAATTTTCCATTTGTTCTGTCTTTGTCTTATCACACCTGGCTTCACTCACCATCTTGTATTTGTGAGTGATTGTTATTTGTTACGTGGATAATTGTCAAGCGTTGCACTTTTGTTTTGGACCGTGTTTTTGGCACATGTATGTGTTATGTGCTGTCATTTGGTAATCGGTATTAAAGTGCGCCTATTTATTATACTCCGCTCTCCTGCACTTGACTTCACCTCCCATATACACGCATTACATACTGGGCAAAAACTGGTTGAATCAACGTTGTTTCGACGTCATTTCAACCCCCAAAGATCTATGTGATGCCGTTGAATTAACTTGGAAAACTAATTGGATTTGCAAAAAGTCATCAAAGTAAGGGCATTTCATATTTTTTTCACCCAACAAATGTTTTGTTGATGTCACGTTGAATTCACGTTAGTTGACAACTCAACCAAATGTAAATCAAAACTAGACGTTGAACTGACATCTGTGCCCAGTGGGTACTGTTGTCCCTAAGGTGCAAAGTCCAGTAAACAAAAAGAGAGTGGGCGGCCCATCATGTCTAGGCATCAATAACAACGTTTAAATGAGATTGAGGTGAGGGAGGATCACTTGCTTCAATTCAAGCTTCCAGGAAGTGCAAACACATGTCTCTGGAAGCTGCTTTTAGCACTTCTCAAACAAATCATTTGAAGGAGCAAATAGTGAGGAAAAACATCAACAAGCTTGAGCTGGGTAGTCTTAAGAAACAACATAAATTGGAGAGTAAACACTGAAATATAATCCATTCTGCTAACAAGCTGATGTGATTTGGATTTTCCCCCTGCCCTCCAATATCAATAAAGCCTTGATAATTGTAGGTTCCAATCTCCGGCACCCCTCTCTCTCACTCACTCACTCACTCACTCACTCACTCACTCACTCACTCACTCACTCACACACACACTGCTTTCAGAAAGCATTTGCCAGTAGTCAAGGTGTAGTGCTGCGGTGCAAAGGGAATAGCTGTCATTACATAAACAGAAACAACCACAACAAACCAAAAGACAGAACATTCTGGTGGAATAGTTGGTAGACTGCAGGGAGATTGGATGTGACTGAGACCTCATTTGGAGAGTGGGATCCCTGACTGTTTGGTGCCCCTCTATCCCAATGTAATGCCACAGTGTTTATTTATTAGGCAGCCCCTTACATCCCATCCCCTTGGTCTGTCATTAAGGGGCCTTGTTTGAGTTCCTCCACATCCATTACATATATAGTGTGTCCTAAATCACACCCTATGTCCTATATAGTGCACCACCATATGGTCTGGTCAAAAGTAGTGCACTATATAGGGAATAGGATGCCATTTGGGGCGCATATTAATCACTATGGAAAGGCCCCTTGTGCCCAACTCGGTAATCAAATCGAATCATATTGTATTGGTCGCATACAAATCTTTTGCAGATGTTATTGCCGGTGTAGTGAAATGCTTGTAATTAAAGCTGCTTGACTTCCCCGCAATATGCAAACAAGCCAATCCTGATCGCCATAATGATCATAATTCCCTACTTTCCGAAAATTGTCATTGGCTCTGGATCCAATCACAAATTATAGATTACAGACTCGTCGCTAAATAGTGTGTTCTTATCATTGAAATCTGCTTACTGTAAATTGATCCAGGAAAATCTAACAAGACAAAGCCATATTCATCAGGGATGTTTGACATAGTAAACTCTCCATTCAACTCTGCAGTAAACAAAATATCTTGTTTGGAGAATTATACTGTTTGGAAAAAACACTGGGGTTGTATTCTCACATTAAACAATTGAACAAAATGTACAATTTGAACAGTCCCATTCCGGCTGCACAGCACTTTTGTGCTGGATATGAGAGTGGTCATGATGAGATGATGGGTTATGCTGGGCTTCCTCTGAGTTCTTTAATATTAATTAAATTATCATCAGTGCCCCCACACATCAGCTTAATAACACAGAATATTTTTTCAGCCAGTCGCTCAACATATTCACTCAACATAGTCTCTCAGCTTCATATTTGCACCTTTATCATTGCCAGTGAAATATTACACTGGCTACTTTTGTCAGTGTCTGTATTCATTATAGTATCGCAGCTGTTTTTCACATGAAACCGTGCGTGACCATATTATGTGCGAGCTTTTCCAGCTACTCGTCATGTGAATGTTAGCAGCAACACACTGCTCTGACACATTCTGTTTCTGCCCTCGGTCCTCGGTCTCAGTCTCCTAATGGGGCTGTTTTGAACAAGATCCGATCTATCTTGACCTTTTAGGCTCGCCATGACACTGTCTCTCTCTGTACATTGGGAGAGATAGAGACTTGTTATCATCTCCTATATCTTGTCAGATTGCCTGATAACAGTGATTGATCTTGATTCAGTGTGCATTCTGCTCAACCTTTTGCTTGTACTGTATATGTAACCTCAGAGAGCTTCCCATTCCTCAACCTGTTTCATAGCCATGCTGCAGCATGTATCACATCCAAGACCAGTTTTTACTCAAAATCTGACTTTCCTCTCTAGTGGTTTGCCAATGGGCACACACTGGTTGAATCAATATTGTTTCAAATGTAATTTGTCAACAGGTTGTTACATCAATGTAGTTTCAACATAATCATCAGAACTATGTGTACATTAAATTGTGTAGAATATTCCACATAGAAATGTAAAAAAATCTTTCCATGACATAAACTGACCAGGTGAATCCAGGTGAAAGCTATGATCCCTTATTGATATCCACTTCAATCAGTGTAGATGAAGGGGAGGAGACAGGTTAAAGAAGCCTTGAGATAATGGAGACATGGGTTGTGTAAGTGTGTCATTCAGAAGGATGAATGGGCAAGACAAAATATGTAAATGCCTTTGAATGGAGTATGGTAGTAGGTGCCAGGCGAACCAGTTTGTGTCAAGAACAGCAAAGCTGCTGGGTTTATCATGCTCAAGAATGATCCACCACCCAAAGGACATCCAACACATTGGTGTGGCTTGCTTCCGGGTTAAGTGAGCAGTGTGTCTAGAAGCAGTGCTGCTTGGCAGGGTTGTGTTTCGGAGAACGCATGGTTCTCGATCTTTCCCTCTCCCGAGTCCGTACAATAGTTGCAACGATGGGACAAGACTGTAACTACCAATTGGATTTTTAAAAACTCCCTAGTTGATGAGAAGCATACCCATAACACGATGCAACCTCCACCATGCTTGAAAATATGAAGTGTGGTACATAGTGATGTTTTGTGTTGGATTTAATCCCAAACATAATGCTATCTATTCAGGACGTAAAGTTAATTTCTCTGCAAAATTCTCTGCCAAATTAAATATTGGTTTCATCAGACCAGAGAATTGTGTTTCTCATGTTCTGAGGGTCTTTAGTTGTGCCTCCAAGCAGGCTGTGCTTTTTACTGAGGAGTGGCTTCCATCTGGTCGCTCTACCATAAAGGCCTGATTGGTGGAGTGCTGCAGAGATGGTTGTTCTTCTGGAAAGTTCTCCCATCTCCACGGAGGGAGAAGGACCTTGGTCACCTCCCTGAACAAGGCCCTTCTCCCCAGATTGCTCAGTTTGGCTGGGCGGCCAGCTCTAGGAAGAGTCTTTGTGGTTCCAAACTTCTTCCATTTAAAAATGATGGAGGCCATTGTGTTCTTGGGGACCTTCAATGCTACAGACATTTTTTGGTACGCCTCCCCAGATCTGTGCCTCGACAGCTCTACGGAGCTCTACAGACAATTCCTTCGACTTCGTGGCTTGGTTTCTGCTCTGACATGCACTGTCAACTGTGGAACCTTATATAGACAGGCGTGTGCCTTTCCAAATCATGTCCAATCAATTTAATTTACCACAGGTGGACTACAATCAAGTTGTAGAAACATCTCAATGTATATATTGTTCTGATGATTAGGTTGAAAGTAGATTGACGTAACAATCTGTTAGTTAGTTTAAGTCAACGTCTGTAAGTTGAAGTTTTACCCTAATTTCAATGTTTACAACAACGCTGGTTGAAATTAGATGAAAACAGTACTGGTTGATGACTTTTTTGAAATCCAATGTATTTTCCACGTTGATTCCATGTCACAATACGTTGAGAAATTATGTTGAAACAGCAACTGATTCAACCAGTGTGTGCCCATGTCTATGTCTTGGTCCCCAGGGAATCATTGATGTATGGAATAACAGTGCCCTCAGGGAGTTTGAGTCAACATGGTCTCATTAGACTTGATCAAAATGCTGACACATGGACATCTGTTTGAGTAGGGGTCAGGGTGAGATGTTTTTCCATAGTGAGCCTTGCAAACATTAAAGTAGTTCTCTCTAATCCATCATCCCTTAAAATTAGGGTTAAAGTTGTATGGTTTTTATATTGCTCACAGCATGTTTATAATTTGTTGGATGCGGAACATCATTCTCTGATTTTGTATCATTAATCAGAGTCTTCTTTCTGGGCTCATTAATTCCAAATATAAAGTTATGCTACATGTTTTTCTGCTGTATTTGCTACGGGTGTGTAGCATGATAAAGTAAATCCTTCAACTAAACTCAATAAACACTTCCCTCACTTACTGCTTGATTTCAGCTGTCACATCACTCAGATATACAGTATGGACATATGTATATTTACTAAACAAGCTTTTATAATATTTCGTTGGGTGGTAGATAAAAAAATACTCACTTACCCAGCTGGTAGCTTTGTTAAATGTTTTACTTTATCGCTTTACTTTATCACAGTATAGTGTCAGAGACATTACTGATGTTAAAACTAATAGTTCTCCAACTCAGTGGCTGCTTGTTATGTTTTCTTATGCTGTTGTGTATCCTCTGTGAAAATCAATGGTAGTTCTCTACATTTATTAATGTTCTCTATAAACATTATCAAGTCAGGGCCATGTTGCCTGGCATTTAAGCTGTTTGCAGAGGAGTAATACACTGTGTTAAGCTCGTTTGAGCTTTGCCATTTAATGTGTTTAGTACCAGGGGAGCCATAGTACCACATCACTGCTTATGAGAGAGACCTTCCTGTCAGCAGTTCATGATAATAAGAAAACATGAGCTTTTGTTTCTCCCAATTAGATGGTTGATCATCACAGTGATCCTTCATCAATGCTCCTCATATAGATTGCTGATAATATATGCCATTTAGATGCTTTTATCCAAAGTGACTTACAATAATGCATGCTTATATATTTTTTTTAAGTATGGGTGGTACCAGGAATCAAACCATCTATACAGTTATTGCAAGAGCCATGTTCTACCAACTGAGCTACAGAGGACCTTTGATGCCGTTTCCAAAATAAAGCTGGGAGTTCTACTAACTTTGGTAACACTCAATGCAACACTTGATACTTCACTTCTGTTGACACTGTGTTAGATATGTAAGGCGGCGATGCATAGCAGTAGTTAAATGATATGATTTTGGTTATTATACACACAGTCATTGTCATCATTTGCAACATAATATTATGCCTTGGTATGCCTCCACCATCAACTAATCGCTTTGTAGCATGTAGATGCTGTGAATTCAATCAATGTGGGTCTGTTAGATCAGAAACAGACACAGAGTTAACTGTCATCATGCTGTATCTCTTACCAACGTGCTGCACATGTTCACTTTTCAATATACTGGGTGTGTCATTCAGTATTAACATACAAATTGCTTTGTCTTAATGAACTGCAGGTCCAACATGTAAGACCCATATTTTGTTGTTTAAACACTTGTTCTCTACAATCTGCATCAATGTTGTTCTATTGGCGTTTCTCTCTAAGCTTGTTGTCATGATTTGGGATGAGTTCATTTTCCTTTTAGACCCAGACAGACAGTAATCGTTTACACAGTGTTCTACTTCTGCAATAGATTGAGACGTGAAAGTGGGCCTGATAAGTATATCATGTTTCTTCCAGCGTGGACAGAACACAGATAGTGGGAGTACCTGCCGCGAAGCCTCCTTTGAAGGAATCAGCCAGTACGTTTAATTGGCATCAATTATTCATTAGTGTAATTGTACATTGTTCAGCGAGGTCGACAGAGTTATATTACTGGCATGCAGTGAATGCTCCTGCATACAGATTGGTTGGTGATTAATTTAATTCTGGAACTAATTCGGTTGACACTGAGATCTTGCTCCTTGCTTGTGAGTTATTAATTCATGGCAGCAACATTCTTTTCTGTTCTGTTGGCCTTAATTTATTTCTTCTGTTCTTTTCATATTTGCAAAATGTCCTCTGTCTGTATATGCACACACACTTTTATCCACAACATAACCAATACACTCTTGACATCTTCATTAATGGAAGCCAAATAGAAGTGTGGCGCTTGAGTCAACTGTTAATGCTGTCAGCACAGTTGTGATAATATCTGCAAGTTTGGATAGAAGCCTCATTTTAGTGTAAGAGGCCTTTGGTGTTAACGTCTACATCCAAGAGGATTTTAAATACTCTAACTTTTACCCTTAAGCTATACATTCTTAAGATAATCTATATAATGCACAGTGAGCTATGTGAGCTTGGAAGCATATTCCTGCATGTCTCGAAATCTGTCTTAAAAACTTCAAAGGCATTTCTGTGGTATTTCTAATTGTAGTATCTTGGTTGTGTACCTTGATCAACAGCACAACCTTGCGTCTGATATTTCAGACCCCCGAGTGAACTACATTCTTCTGCATCCAGTCATTGTGGAATGGTAAGTTGCAACTTGTTTCTGTTTGCTGCACTTTCACTCTCTGAGATTCTGCAGTGTTAACTGTGATTGTTTTTTTTGCCAAATTGAAGATTGAAACACTTCTGAAATGACAGACATGCTCATTATCTCTGATCAATCAATTAAGGTCTGATTGTTTGACAAAAATTGAATTAAAAAATGGTCCATCAAACTCGAAACTAAGTAAAATCAAAATATTGCTTTCATGAAATACTGAAATGCTGCTTTGATAAAAGATTAAATGAACAATAATGAATTCTTGTTAATTGAAACTTCATAGAGAAGTTGAATCTCTTTGGACCCTCTGTGTAATTCTGGAAAGAGTGGGAGGTTCTGTAGTCTGATGTAATAAAGTATAATAGAGTAACTGCATCATTCAACTCTCTTTCAGCTTATATGTTACCTTTCTCACTGATTTGACATAATAATGTTTTGCAGAAGGTCGTTTTCCATCAGAACACATCCATCCTGTTATAGATCATATTTTATATTGGCTACCACTATTTAAAAAGTTTTCCTTGAAAAAAGTATTTGTGAAAGACATTCAAGACCTATTTCTGAACTGTTGGGGATCTATTGAAAAGCTTTCATCTCTCAGACTTCCAGATTCCAGACAATCAGGAGGAGCAGCTACATTTTAGAGACGGTTAGATTTTTTTTTGCTAAATTTGATCAGTAAAGTAGTTTGAATCTGCAGGCGCCCAGCACCCTTTCATGTTTATTTTCATGGCGTGTTAGATATAGTAGGTTGTGTGTGATCAAAGACCAGGCAAATTATAAGGAAGAGTTAATGGTCAAGCTATGAAACATCTCCATCCTCAATTTTCCTCTTAAGCCTCACTGCCATTTCAAATGACTTTCTACATCCCATTTGGTGCATATTCTTTTATTCCATATACTATAGAAAGATCTCAGTCCATACGCCTCTTGATTGCACCCCTTGAACTGTAAAAATGGGTTCCGGTCATTTGTGTTGGTGCTCCTTTTATGAATTTAGATGGCCCAAAACTGAAGCTCTGATTTTAAAGTGTCAGACTTTCTCCCCATTCCCTCTAAAACATGTTATTTGTTAAAACATGTTAAATGTTATCAATGCTTTGATATCTATGCATAGTCACTTTTACCCCTACCTACATGTACAAATTACCTCGACTAACCTGCACCCCTGTACATTGACTCGTTATTGTTATGTAATTTTATTGTGTTACTTTTAACTGAATGTTTTACTTTAGTTTATTTAGTAAGTCTTTTTTAAACTCTATTTCTTGAACTACTTCTTTGGTTAAGAGCTTGTAAGTACACATTTCACGGTAAGGTCTACACCTGTTGTGTTCGGCGCTGTCCCGACCCCCGCCGAACTTAGCTCCCCCGCCTGTCCGGGCGGTGCTCGGCGGTCATCGTCACCGGCCTACTAGCCGCCACCGATCCCACTAGCCGCCACTGATCCCTTTTCCCTTTTCTGTTAGTTTTGTCTTATTAGTTGCACCTGTTCTGATTTGTGTTTTTCTTGATTTGCTTCCCTATGTAAGCGTGTGGAACCCGCCCTTTGTTGTGCAGGATTATTGTTGTGTTCACGTTTGTGTCGTAGGTGTTGTTGTGCTCCGGACCGTGTTTACCCTGTGTTTGGGTTGGTCAGTGTTTTGCGGCCTGTGTTTTGGGCATTACCATTTTCGGTGTCGGAATAAAGTGCATTTTTCCCCTGGAACTCTCTGCTCTCTGCACCTGATTCCTACCAACACACCTAGTCAGCCGTGACAGGCGCATTTGACAAATACAATTTCATTTGATTTGGCAGTTTTACCAAAATGTCTCTCTGTTGTACAGGAAATTAACCGAAATGACATTTAAATGTCACCTTTTTTATAACCACTATAGTTTAAGTCAATAAAAACATAGTGTTAGTTCTAGAGCATCTTTGCTCTCAGACCCACCAGTGAGACAGCAGCTATTGCAGCATCAGCCTCCTGAGGTAATTGTGTTTATGCTGTCAGAAGCAGTGCTTTTCCCTGTGCTGTTTTTGGCCTCCCAGGCATAGCCCTAAGCCAGTTTTCTCAGCTGTAATAGTCTTCGTGCTTGTCTGGCTGCCCCTGGCATTAGGCTCAGACCTTTACCTCTATAAGAAGACGGTTCATTATGGCTACACTCCTCTCTGCTGCAAACTTTCCATTTCTTTCTCTCCTTGCTTATTACCAAAGATTTACCAAAGAGAGTTCAAGGGCCTTAACGTCCTGATTGCCTGACATTTTCTCAAATTAGCTAAATCACCATTCAGGCACGTCTCCTAGTGGGGAATGATAGAAATCATATTTTTAGGCATGAGAGTTTTGTAACCAGGCCTTTTTGAGGTAATGTATATTTACCAGTATGATGTGTGTTAGTTTGAGGGGTTGATTGAGGACATGAAATGTAACACCCCATTAGAATAGTTCTGTCACAGTGCTCTGTAGAATAACCACCCGTAACCATTGGTTACTACTTATTTTCTTATTTGGAACTATTTTTGTAAAATCTTATTAGTCTACTGTGGCTGTTTCACTCTGAGTCATCTGAGGTGGTGACTGCATCTATAATGTGAAGAGAATCATTAAGACATAAATGGTGGTAGAAACCATGACCAAGAATAGAATCAGAAAAACACCTCACTAACAAGATGGTAAGAAGCTGATTTCCCTGTGCGCATGTTTGTGTGTGTGTGTGTGTGTGTGTGTGTGTGTGTGTGTGTGTGTGTGTGTGTGTGTGTGTGTGTGTGTGTGTGTGTGTGTGTGTGTGTGTGTGTGTGTGTGTGTGTGTGTGTATCAGCAGTGAGGAAAGGATGAGTAATGTGAGTGTTAGCTGAATTCATTATACACCTGTTTATTGAAGTTTCACCTCAACATCGACATAGATTTACTTCCAATGATGTGAACAGATGGGCTTTCGTATCACTTTTTCTATCACATCCCCTCACTCTAACACACACACACACACACACACACACACACACACACACACACACACACACACACACACACACACACACACACACACACACACACACACACACACACACACACACACACACACACACACACACACACACACACACAGCTTTGGCTTTCTTGGTGGTACTGTTGCCTCTGGCTGGGTGCTATACTGTAAACCTAGATAATGTGTGTTTGTGCATGATAAAATATAGTAATCTACACCTGGCATGCTAACGTTACGCAGTTGATCTAATCTAATGAAGATAGAGAAGAGGCCCTTGACTCCTTGTTCCTTCTCTTCCTGCAGCCGGCTGACTAAGACTGACATGGAGCTGGAGGTCCTGCGATACACTAACCGGATTTCCAGTGAAGCCCATAAAGAGGTAAAATCCTGCAGGACAGACAGACATACCTGCCACAGGGGGAGAAGGAGCTCCAGATTCTGTCTGATCTCATTTTCAAAGGGAGGTGATCTGTGCATTTTGGAAATGGGATGTCAGGATCTTCTGAGGTGCAGCATTCAGCCTATGAATATGTTCTAAATGCAGAAGAAAGTTTACAGCCTGCTAGCAGTAAACAGACATGAACCCACTATTACATCTTGATGCTACTCTATACAGATTACATTTATTCTATGTACTAGGACTGTAAACACAAATCAAATCAAATGTATTTATATAGCCCTTCTTACATCAGCTGATATCTCAAAGTGCTGTACAGAAACCCAGCCTAAAACAAAGTACTGTAAACTACAAAGATAGCCTACATAGCTACAGATCTTAGGCATCAATTCCCACCTTGCAACTACTGGCAACACCAACCACCAGGCACTATAGTGTGGACCTAAAAGGCTTAGCAATCCCTTATCCATGCAACATGGCAGGATCATGGTATTATCTTCCATTCTGCACAGGCTCGTAGTGATAAAAGCAAACACTACGATGGGGACGATTCATACAGTCCCTCCTAACAGTCAAGCTGGGCAAACCCTGGTCCCATTAAGAAAAAGGAGCCTAGAATGGTTGGGGTTCAAAGCTCTACCCTCCATAAACTCTCTCGTGTTATCCAGGAGAGAGTGTATTCTCAGTTTTCTCAGAGAAGTGCAGGGCAGTCAAGGAGCAGAAGTGAAATGTGCCTTTGGAAGCTTTAGAGTAATTGACTAATCCAGGTTGATGGTCACATACTGTAATGGAAAGAAAATAATTGCTAGCAATGAATTAAAATATGAAAGGGGTTTCTTCTAGGAAATGCAGAATTAATGCAATTGCTGGCTTTTTATTGGCAAAATAAATGACGAATGTGATGACAAATAGATATTGAGTTGGGTTGTCATCTTGGGTCCAAAATAACAAATACAAATTCAGCCTGACGACTCCTCTTGATCAATGGAAAACAATTTGATGTTCAAATCTCTAGGTAGTATTTCCCACAATGGATGAAATACTTGAAGAATATTTCATTAATTATCTCAATTATATCAGAATACAATATCCATAGTATATTCTAAAAATAATAACAAGGGGGAAAAATTCCATATTTAGACAGTTAAAGTAACATTTTCTTCCAGTCTCCATGTCCTAATACGTGCTGGATATACCCCAAAAGTATTCCCCTGCACTGCAGGAAATGTTTCCACTGCCCCATCACGTGTAGGGGTGTCCTTGACAGACAAGGCCAATCGCTGCTCCAGGTTTGCCCGACCTTGAGCAGCCTGAGGCGCTGAACCTGCTTGTGGTCTCATTTTCTGCAATAAAGCCGTTGATGTACGTATATTAACCGACATTGGTCTTCATAAGTGCCAGTATCACGAAGGACTTATAAAGACAAATACCTCTGCTTTTCTGCAGGCCACTGTTCTCTCCTTTATTGCTGCATATCCTCTGAGAGAGGTACAGGAATCTGGAGGCAACAATGAAGTTAAAACAAATGGATCCTGAATGCAGAAATTAATTTAAAAATCCAATAGTGTTATGGGTTCAATACAGGGGCACGGCATACCGAGTGTCGGTGATATTAGGTTTGTATAATTTCAGCAGAACTGGTCATGCAAGAAAACTGCTCTAGAGAATTAGCACTAAATCCAGCAGGGGAAATCTGAGTGAAACTAAAAACCTGACAGAGCTTTGTTAAGATGTAGCATGCCGATGGGTAAAGGCCAGGTCTTAGGTATTAATTCATGCAGTCATATTAAGTCATTAACATCATACCTATTGGTCTCTCTCATTGCATCTTACTTACGTCTTACTTACATACATACTTGCATCTTACATACATACCGTTGAAGTCGGAAGTTTACATACACCTTAGAAAAATACATTTAAACTCAGTTTTTCACAATTCCTGACATTTAATCCTAGTAAAAATCCCCTGTCTTAGGTCAGTTAGGATCACCACTTTATTTTAAGAATGTGAAATGTCAGAATAATAGTAGAGAGAATGATTTATTTCAGCTTTTATTTCTTTCATCACATTCCCAGTGGGTCAGAAGTTAACGTACACTCAATCAGTATTTGGTAGCTTTGCCTTTAAATTGTTTAACTTGGGTCAAAGTTTTTGGGTATCTTCCACAAGCTTCTCACAATAAGTTAGGCCATTCCTCCTGATAGAGCTAGTGTAACTGAGTCAGGTTTGTAGGCCTCCTTACTCACACACGCTTTTTCAGTTCTGCCCACACATTTTCTATAGGATTGAGGTCAGGGCTTTGTGATGGCCACTCCAATACCTTGACTTTGTTGTCCTTATGCCATTTTGCCACAACTTTGGAAGTATGCTTGGGGTCATTGTCCATTTGGAAGACCCATTTGCGACCAAGCTTTAACTTCCTGACTGATGTCTTGAGATGTTGCTTCAATATATCCACATAATTGTCCTTCCTCATGATGCCATCTATTTTGTGAAGCGCACCAGTCCCTTTTGTGAAGTGCACCAGTCCCAGCAAAGCACCCCCACAACATGATGCTGCCCACCCCCGTGCTTCACGGTTGGGATGGTGTTCTTCGGCTTGCAAGCCTCCCACTTTTTCCTCCAAACATAATGATGGTCATTGTGACCAAACAGTTCTATTTTTGTTTCATCAGACCAGAGGACATTTCCATCGTACCAGAGTACGATCTTTGTCCCCATGTGCAGTTGCAAACCGTAGTCTGGCTTTTTTATGGCGGTTTTGGAGCAGTGGCTTCTTCCTTGCTGAGCGGCCCTTCAGGTTATGTCGATATAGGACTCGTTGTACTGTGGATATAGATACTTTTGTACCTGTTTCCTCCAGCATCTTCACAAGGTCATTTGCTGTTGTTCTGGGATTGATTTGCACTTTTCGCACCAAAGTACGTTCATCTCTAGGAGACAGAAAGCGTCTCCTTCCTGAGCGGTATGACGGCATCGTGGTCCCATGGTGTTTAAACTTGCGTACTATTGTTTGCACAGATGAACGTGGTACCTTCAGGTGTTTGGAAATTGCTCCCAAGGATGAACCAGACTTATGGAGGTCTACAATTTTATTCTGAGGTCTTGGCTGATTTCTTTTGATTTTCCAATGATGTCTAGCAAAGAGGCACTGAGTTTGAAGGTAGGCCTTGAAATACATCCACAGGTACACCTCCAATTGACTCAAGTAATGGAAATGAGCCAATCAGAAGCTTCTAAAGCCATGACATAATTTTCTGGAATTGTCCAAGCTGTTTAAAGGCACAGTCAACTTAGTGTATGTAAACTTCTGACCCACTGGAATTGTGATACAGTGAATTATAAGTGAAATAATCTGTCTGTAAACAATTGTTGGAAAAATTACTTGTGTCATGCACAAAGTAGATGTCCTAACCATCTTGCCAAAACAATAGTTTGTTAACAAGACATTTGTGGAGTGGTTGAAAAATGAGTTTTAATCACTCCAACCTAAGTGTATGTAAACTTCCGACTTGAACTGTATATATAAACACTTTTTTAAGAATATACCTTCATTATTCCCCGCAAACCCTACCTCCCTTCCCCCAATTGGAGTAAACTAATAAACAATAACACTTAGGCTTCTACCTTCAGTTTATACATATTATACACATTTTACAGACACAATCTATTTTACAATAGTTATATTTTGTTTGTTTTTAGTCCTTCCTCTATTTCTGATGTCCATCCAGTTTGATTTCTATTTGCAACTGTGCTATTTCTCAACATTTCTGAACCTACGGTATTACATTTTACAGACCCTGTATGTTTTACATTGGTTATCTTGTTGTTATTAGTCCCACCCTTCAGCTCCATTCAACCCCTCCCATCTATCTTTTAACATCATCCCTTTTGGATTTCTATTTGCCATATATTTTTCAACTGTGCTGTCATGTTTCACAAAAGTACTGAACCTTTATATTATCATAGTTTCTACAGATATTAAATTAAAGATAAACATTTTTGCTAAAATAATTACTATATTATTGATTGATTGACTATGGCTTATCAAATCACCTAGTATTGCTATCTGTAGCGTTAGTTCTAGGTAAATGTTGCAGTTCTTCAGCCATTCCTGGACCTGTGACCAAAAACAAGCTACATATGGACAGTACCAAAATAAATGATCCAATGACTCTGCCTCCTCACAGCAGAATCTGCAGAGCTGGGAAGATTGTATCCCCCATATATATAACATTCTATTGGTTGCAAGAATTTTGTATAATAATTTAAATTGAAAAATGTGAAGTTTTGAATCCGGCATTGTTTTGCGTATCAATTCAATTCAATTCAAAAAATCTTTTCCCAACTATTTTGCAATTTGTATGGCACAGCTGTCAATTGTTTGGTCCTTAAATTAAATTGGTAGATGTTTTTATTCATCACAATTTTCTTTAACCATTTATGTTCTTTAATATAGGGCCGACATACAAGTTCCTTACTTTTTCCCCCTTCTACTTGTCTCTTCCATTTTTGTGGTAATGCTGCAATTAGTTGGTTGTAATTCTGGATAGAGAAGACATTTCCATATGTCTGTGTTAGCTGCATGTGTGACATAATTCCACCAGTCCTACTAATCAACTAATCGAAAAATATGTTTTTTTTAATCAATTAGTATATTTGAGTTTAACCACAATATTTGTTAAGTGTGAGTGTGTATCTCTGTGCAGTCAGACCTTTGATTTTGTGCCACCAGGGCCACAATAATATGCCCCCTCTCTGAATTGGTCTCTCTTGTTGCATCTTACTTAATTAAATAACCATATTAGAAATGTGTAATATTTCCACTTAATTACTTAGTTAGCCTAAATCTGCCTGTCTGTTTAATTGAACATTAAGTTTCACAGAGAACAAACGCGATTGAGCATTCTGGGTGAACAACTAAATTTAACTAACTCGAAGCAGTTAATCAGCTTCCTTGCCCCTATACTGTAATATTAATTATACAGTTATAGTCTTGGAATGCAATGTGAATTATTGTATACTACTCTTCTAGTCATGAATGTTAAAACAATGTGTAACAGGGCAATATAATTTTTTTAAAGAAGGAACGGCACAGGTCTTCTTTTAATATTCACATGACATACAGCATTTGGACATTCAGTGTGTCTACCATGCAGGTTATTCAGGTGAAACCAAGATACAACTGTTGAAATTGAATAATGTAACAAAATGCACTGATATCCCAACTATTGGCCAACAGGGAGGATGTTTTACTCTGGAGACCCTATATTCTGTCTCCAGCTGAGGGATGAAGATGTGCGCTCTGTCACGAGGCCTCCCCAGTCTTATCAATCTGACTAGAGGAGGGCTGTGCAGCCGTTTGATCCTTGGTCCTGCTTGATGAGAAGGCGGTGTGCAGAAAGATGTTAAAGGCTCTGGGCTGGGGAATACTGACACTGTATTAACTTGATGTAGTGTATTATAACAGGATCCAGATGTGATGTCGTCCCACTTCCACTTGGAGCTCTTGCACTAAGTCAATATGGATGGAGCTAGGAGGATTCGGTGACATGTTTGGCTGCAGTGCCCTTCACTGTTGTTTTCCCATTCCACTGCTCGCTCTGATGATGTAATTTGTCATCATAGAAGAAGCTACTACAGCTCAATGATAAGAGCGCTGCCGCATGTCAACATCATTTTTAAAAATAAAGTTATAGTTTTCTTTGTGTAATCTTCCCTGTCTTTTATCCTTTTGGACACCTGAAGGCAGCCAAAATGTTTGTGCATAATTAAGCAATAAACTTCTTTCCTTTACTGGCATAACTGTTTAATGAGGCAAATTATTTACTGGGATGAAAATGTCAAAGTGTGAGTAGGGTGGAAGAATGTACTAGTATGCTGCTCTGCTCTGCCTGCTCTGCCAAGGTGACTGGCTTCAGTTGGACTTGACAGGGTCAGCCTTCCTGAGCACTGTCTTCCTCCTGGGACGTCATTAAATTTCTGTTCCCAGCACCTGAGCCTCTTTGACGCCTCCGGTCACGTCCCTCCCTGACTCCCTGTTCTATGATGTGATGTCTTCGTTCCGTGGCCCCGGCTCAAATTGAAATCAAAAGTTTCTCCAGAGGCTGGTCCGTCAGTGTTGTGGAGTCTATGGAGAGATCTGGCTGGCTGTGTCAGACGGCCAAATAAAACTGGCCCTTTCCAGATCATTGCAGTGCTTGCCCTAGATTATTATAGTACCGTATCACAGATAGGTTGTGTTCAGCACGACATGGAAGAAAACAGAGTGAAGCAGAGAGGTACTATCTGAAAATGTCCACTAAGAAACATATTGTAATGACCTGGCTAGATCATAAAGGAACAATTGTCCAGACAGAGGATTGAGTTTGTGAATTCATGGTTTATTAACCCAACTTCACACAGGCTACTGTTCGGCCGTAGCCCACGCCAAATAAATGAAGGATACCCCTATAAAACAACCATGACCTTCTCTTGTGAAGACCAGACGTAAAAGAGAGAGAACAATGGCTAAACATGGCATTCTGTGGTTGGCAGATAGCAGGTTGACTGGCATGTCGGACCCCGCGAACACTGGGTACTGGTAAGTACAACACAACCAACGAACAGCATAACACATAACACACAGCTGTCTGTGCGGATCGCTACAATGTGTTATAGTTTTCCAAAGCATAACCCTGAGTACGTGGACTGCAGATTTGTTCTCTTGTTCTGTGCATGTGCATGGCAAGTGTTTCTTTCTGCTACCCGACTGAGGCATTTAGTGAAACGTGTTTCTATTGAACTGAAACACTGTAACCTTTAAGCTGTGTTACACTGCAGACTATGTCAGAGGGGACAACACAACATTTCCAACTTTCAAATGAAACAAAACAATTGAGCTGATATTGAATTTCGTGTCTACTGAGACTACAAGTACACATCGGTAATTTGTGTTTGTCTTCATTCCTCATGATGTCTTGAGGGCTTGAGTTAGAGTGGCACACATAGTATTGGTCTTGACAGTCTCTACGGTACAGGCTTGTAGCATTTTGTCTAGTCCCTGGCAAATAGAGTATATGGAGTCACATTTATTTCTCCCATTTGGAAGGTAAAATGCCTGAGAACTAACTATACCAGTTGTACAGCAGTACACATTGCACTGCCACATCATACCAAGTGTTATCTTGACCCACAGTTCCTATTATAACTTGCTATTATCTTGGCTAAGATGCTTACTCCATGAGTTTGAATAAGTGGCTCTGAACTGTTCAAATCGCCTTCAATTGTGAATAATCCCCCTTGTCCCTGAAGCATAATTTTCCTTTCTGTCAGACAGTGAGTTTGTTTGGACTTGAGTAGATGACACTTATCTTATCACAAGGACTCAATAGCATGTCATTTGCAGGCTATTGCACCTCATTTTCCAATCCAGAATGAAACACTCCCACAACCACCCTCACCTCTCACAGTGTAGGATGGATGAATTACAACAGTGAATCCAAAATGTGCACGATTAGCCTTAAACCACAGCAGCAATTACTTTAAAGAGAACAACAAGTACAAGTGCTGTTGTAATTTCTCTTCAGATAATGAAGCATGTGAGACATGGACAGAAAGAATATGAAATGAAGAGGTGAGAATACATGTTGTCTGTATATGTCACTGTGTGTACAGTACCATGTACTGTGAAATACAATACTTGAAACACATCTTAGTGTGACAATACACTGTTAAGAAATTCTATTGTTTGACCAGAGGGTTTGGCCTTTGCACTGTACTGTACTGTCTGCCCTTAAAAGTGATGGTAAACCAGTATGTTCCTGATCTACCAAGGTGTGTTCCTCTGGCTGAATTACATTCACAGCACTGCTGATAAGACATCCTACTTCCCTCCCTACTGCCCATCCCTACACCAGTTCACTGAAATCTATTTGGCCCCTAAAAGCAAACTGAGATAAGCCGTGGTGCTTTGTGATCCATCTTGATGGGATTCTTCAGACTCTGGATGCTGTCAACGGAAAAGAGATAGAAATGCCAGGTCTGTGTCCAAAATGGCACCCTATTCCCTATATAGTGCTATGTACCCGTGTCAAATGTAGTACACTATATAAGGAACAATGTACCATTTTGGACGCAACCCTGGGCTGAGTTTGAGCTGCTGCAGAACACAAATTGGAATTTATAGTACATCGTTGTTTGTATAAGTATCCTGTCTGACTGCACTGCTGACCAGACCACTCAGTCTCATCTCACTGCTGTGAGACTGACCTGCTTTTCTTTCTGACATTATTCTTGGAGATTCCAGTCAGTCTGGGGAAAGGAAAGCTTGGGCAGTGTGTGTGGGTGTGTGTGCTGGAGTATGTAAAAATATGATTGTTCCTGTGACCAAATCACTTTCCTAGCACTATGCCCATCTACCTGTCCACTGTTTTGTCTGGCTGGGGACAGCAACAGCTTCTCCTGAGTACTTTGGCTTGAGGGTCTGTGATGTTTATATGAGACACTGGCTCTGCTGACGGTACTCCTAGCATCCTAGTCCTCTCATCAGTCTCACTCTCAGCCTCCATGACATCATCATATTCACTTTAGATGGGGGATGCTTCTCTAATGTCTGTGCACTAATCAGTACGGAGAGAGGATCTGACAGAACAGGTGCAGGTAGTGGAGAAGGAGGAGGTATTGTGTCTGAACACATTAAGGCAAGGCTGCTTTGGCTGCAGGGCTGGCAGAGAGGTCACGCAAGGCTCTATCACTGAGGAATGCTCAGTGACAGAGGGAAAGAGCCAGTGACCCAACACTCACAGAGTGTCCACACACCATCACCCACTCTCACATACCTCCTCCCCCACCCCATCTGGCCTCCACCTTCTACACAAAAACCTCTGGAGTTATTGCAGAGTCCACCGCTGCATTCACAGGCTACTGCAACAGAAGTAGCCTTTAGAATCCTCCACAAGGATAATGATTGCAATATTTCTGCATCATCGACAAACAAAGAGCATTCTCTGCAATTTTGAAAACCTTTTTATAGAGGCCTAGATACTGTAATTAATTCATTAACAAGATAATAAAGTATTCATTGTAAGTAATGAATGAATATGTTTTAATATAGTTTTTGCATGGTGGGGAGTGGCGGGAGGTGTATTATCCATTGGGATTTAATCTGTCAGGATTACTGAGCAATTTTATTAATTGAGTTTTGTTGCAGTGAGTGATCACAGCCAGAGGCTCTTAACAGCCAACAACACTGCAAATGTAATTGTTTTGAAAGTAATTATTTATTTCAGTACTGTTATGAAGGATGGTTTTGAATAACTATTACCCCTAAATTAGATTCCCCCTGTGCAGACAGTGCTGGTGTCCTTGCCTGAAGTTTGAGTTTGATTCGTGACATTTTATCCATCTTCAAATCAAACCCGCCTTCCAGTATCTATGCAGTGGCATTGTAATGGCTGGAATGGAATAAATGGAACGGTATAAAACACATCAAACATATGGAAAGCACATGTTTGACTCTGTTCCATTTATTCTATCCATTACAATGAGTTTGTACTCCTATTGTACTCCCACCAGCCTCCTCTGGTGTATTTATCTCTCCACAGAACAGTGATTTCGGAAGAGGTGAATGGCGTGCAGGGGACACAGTAATAGAGAACAGCTCCTCTGTGGTGTGTGTGGTGGCAGTAGGGTGATGATGCGTGTCAGGGTCTGGCTCAGGGAGGGATGTCATGAGGTTGGTGATCACGGTCAGGAGGCAGCCCGGGGGCGTAGGAAGAGATGCATGATGGGAGGTGAAGGGCAGAAGAGCTGGAGCTGAAAGACAATGAAGATAGGATAAGAGTTGAGCGCTCTCATTGCAGTACAAACTACGGGGAAGATTCTGTTGCTTTTTGTCAGCTAGCTAAGCAGTTTAGTTTTTACAAAGGATTAGTTAGTGATGTTGTCAGAAACTTTTTAATTGTGAGGTTGATTAACTTTTAAGATTACTTTATCTACTTTTTACATTTAATGAATTGTGTCATTCACTTTTTGTCAGGTACTCACAGTGCTAGCAGATGGTATGCAAAGCCAATAAGACGACTTGATTTACTGAATGTTGTCCATCAGAATATTTTCAAACTAAGAAAAGTTTCAGTTATATGTTTTGTATCATAGAACTATACTAACCTAAATACTGGTATACAGACACATATCTGGGTTTTAAGCTTAGAGTTGAAAAAACTAATATTTCAGGGTATTGATTCTCTCAGGGGAAAACAACCCTGCTATTCTGGGCTTTTATTACTAAAATCTACACTTAATAGATTTTGGTTTTGCTTTCACTGAGAAGCTAAACTGCAGCATAAGTATCCCTGTGCTTATTCATAGCAGTGATAAATACTTCTAGAATGAAAGAAAAAGGGGAGAATGAGGCAGAGCTTAAGTAGAATAGGTCTCTCTCTCATACTGCTGCTGTTAGACCACTTCTGTCTCAAAGAAAGGACAGGTGTCAGATCTCCAGTTAGGGAGGCAGCATGAGCCTGGAGGTAGAGAGAGAGAGAGAGAGAGGCTGACCTACCATAGAGCAATCCTCTCACCTTTCTCCATGCCTAAAGGTAGAGGCTAACCCACCATAGAGCTATCCTCTCTCCTTTCTCCATTCCTATGGGTAGAGAGGCTAACCCACCATAGAGCTATCCTCCCTCCTTTCTCCATTCCTACGGGTAGAGAGGCTAACCCACCATAGAGCTATCCTCTCTCCTTTCTCCATGCCTAAAGGTAGAGGCTAACTCACCATAGAGCTATCCTCTCTCCTTTCTCCATTCCTACGGGTAGAGAGGCTAACCCACCATAGAGCTATCCTCTCTCATTTCTCCATGCATAAGGGTAGAGAGGCTAACCCACCATAGAGCTATCCTCTCTCATTTCTCCATGCATAAGGGTAGAGAGGCTAACCCACCATAGAGCTATCCTCTCTCATTTCTCCATGCATAAGGGTAGAGAGGCTAACCCACCATAGAGCTATCCTCTCTCCTTTCTCCATGCCTAAAGGTAGAGGCTAACCCACCATAGAGCTATCCTCCCCCCTTTCTCCATTCCTAAGGGTAGAGAGGCTAACCCACCATAGAGCTATCCTCCCTCCTTTCTCCATTCCTAAGGGTAGAGAGGCTAACCCACCATAGAGCTATCCTCCCTCCTTTCTCCATTCCTAAGGGTAGAGAGACTAACCCACCATAGAGCTATCCTCCCTCCTTTCTCCATTCCTAAGGGTAGAGAGGCTAACCCACCATAGAGCTATCCTCTCTCCTCTTCCCCTCAGCTGGACAGCCCAGGTGGCCTTGAAGGGATTTTTGCTCTTATTAAATAAAGGCCTTGTGAATTTAGTGAAAGTTGTCCACTGCTGTTTAGATCACCAGGGAGATGGAAGGACAAAGCGTGTGTACGTTAATGAATAACTCACATTGGTCTCTCCTTCCCAGGCAATAGCTTTAGGAAATGCACAATACAAATAAATATTCATTTGACATTGCATGCTAGTTCATTATTAAGGAGGAAGACAGGATGTTTGGACACAAGACTCTGTAAGAGTACTTTTGAAATAGTCACACAACCTTGGAAAGCCATTGAAAGGGATTGGAAAGTTATTTTCAGGACATCATCCTCATGTCCTTCACTCTCAATGGACCATTATGCTCTACCATGTCTTTCTACTAAGCACTCGTATGTGACTCATCTCGTCATAATCTTTTAAGGCGCTCCAAATTGCATTTTAACAAGGTCAAGAGAAAATTAATAAATAATAGGATTCTGATAATCATTTTTAATCCCGCTCTGTTGTAACACAAAACAAATATATACTGTATTTGTTAATTTAGTTCTGATCAATCTCATTGGCTGGAGAATAAATTGTTTTGGTCCCTAAACTCCCCACAGAAGGATTATCACTCCTTCTGTGTTATCAGATCAAATATCAGATCAGAACCGTTGGAATGAGTTGGAATGAGGCTGTGTGACCATCTCTTGTGAAGACCAGACGTAAGAGAGAGAATAATGGCTAAACATGGCCTTAAACTTGCGATGCTTCACCCCCATGCCCCCCCCCCTCCTTTTTTTTTGACAGCACCCCATTCAATTTGAACAAAACCTTACATACATATTTGTCCATTGTAGAAATGCTCAGAAAGGGACTTTTTGGACCTGAATGCCAACACATTCAAAAGACAAAGGTGCTCAGTGTTGACCTATTCTGCATACTTCACCATACACTGAGACATCCATGTCTTCAATACTGGAACATATTAATGGTTGAGATTTATATAATTTAAAGCTTACAAACAGGGTTGTCAAACTATTTTAGAATTTCTTGAAATAAATGTTTTTTTTGTCAAAATTGAAGTGTTTTAACCTCAAACGTCAATTATCTAAAAACGTGTACTCAGATTATTTTCATATTCTCATATGTTATAGCTTAGACCCTGTTCTTCTGAGGTTTTTGTGTTTTGCCCACCATCGGTTGAGACACAACATGCTCTTGAACATTACGTATAAAGGTGTTTTTTATTTTGTTGTAATCTGTCCATGCAAACTACAAGGTTTAGATATCTAGTTAACTTACACATGTAGGATCTTAATTTGAGGCAGTTTGCTACAGAAGGAAAATAATCCTGGTGCAACAGGAAATGTGAATTATTATGTGGATAATAACTCATTGACATTTTTGTAGGCGTTGATACGTTCAAGTCTGAAATTTCAAAGTGGAAATTGCAAACTTCAGAAGCCTTTTTAAATATCAAATACACTACAAGTTTTACATTGATCAAATTAAGATCCTACATCTGTACTTACGTACCTAGCTAAAAAACGTTGGCTGACATACTAGGATAGTTGATCTACAGGAAATTGAATGAATGGTTATTAATAGCTCAAACTAAGGTACAGTATTTCAGTGGCTGACATAAGAAGAGTAAAACTGCACATGCACTACAAATGTAAAAATTTCAAATTGTGCATTCTACTATTATTTTCCCATCCACCCTATAGCCCTATCGTTTTATTCATCGTGCAGAATAAAAACCGTTCTACCGAAGGTTTGTACACGTGATTTCAGCCTCTTGATAACAAATATTACAATCTTCGAATCCTGCTAAGAGTTTATCTTGTATAAACGCTCTGTAAACATGTAACAAGGTGAGCTTGTTCCCCCCGGAACAAAAGACACATAGTGACAGGAATTCTCTCAGATTAACCAAGGAATACAGCAGTTGTTATGGTTACAAGTTATAAATAGAGTGGCTGGGAAACGGTGCAGGTGACAGGGGAACAGAGAGTTTCGGGATGAAAGGCTCTGCTCAGTTCCATCCCAGAATTCATTGCTGTAACTCATCAAACTTGATGGGAAGCATTCAGTCAGCCGTGGTTCTGACATCAGGCAAGTAAAATCACTCTCTTGCGTTAATTAGACAGACTACTGTGTGTATAGTGGCCCACCTAGCAGCAGTCATGAATATTAACTTGAATGGTCTGAAAAGCAATTTATGTAATCCAACCTTCAAGAATCTCCATGAGCTCTATAGCTATGAGATGCCAATTTTTCTAATGAAGGTTCATCATGCACTAAAGATGATCTTGTGAATTTGATTGAAATGTAGCACGTTCTATATCTTCTGTGGTCACTGGTCGGTGTGCCCATCTTCATGGTGTTTGGCAATTGTGTCATGCACATTGTTCTCTACCCAGCCAGGCGCTTCCATCACACTGAGTAATTAGAAGCAGCTCGAGGATTTAATGAAGAGGCACTCGCTTGATGGCAGCAGCGCTTGAGACATTGCCAGTGGCTCCGACTTCAAAGCGCAGGGAGATATGGCTCCAACAGCAAAGGCCGGAAAAAGCTGCAAGAAGATAACAAGTCGTGGCTTTTCTTTTGATTTGTGGCCTGCCACGGCACTTACTGATACAGATGTAGGACCTTTATTTGACCTAGGTATATATATATATATATATATATATATATATATATATATATATATATATATATATATATATATATGATACCCAGGATTATATATATATAATATATATAATCCTGCAGCAACATGATTTTAAGGTTTAGTCCATAATATAGTTTGATCGGTGGTTAGGCTATTATTAGCTAGCCAAATGTTGGCTACATAAAAAGTGCAATACTGTTATTTTTAACTGTGTTAGTGCAGGTTTTCAGTGAATTTATGTAAATCACGAAGCAACTAAAGTGATCAAATTAAGATCCTGCATCTGGAGGTCCGCAGGAAAGTAAAATCATGCCAGCCAGCAAGGGCATTCAAAAGGCTGATCAGTGTGGCATTGCGTTGCGCCCTTGGGTGGTGGGTGTCATCAGAAATGGAGCCTCTGTAATGATGGTGAGGGTGGGTGGTGAGATAAGACGGGCCACATGATTTCCCAATCAGAAGCCATACTACTCCCCTCACCCCTTCCTCCCCCGTTCTCTCGCTTTAAGTCTGCACTGCAGCCTTCGAGAAACAGGCTTGTTTGTGATCAGTGTGTTTCAAAGTGTTTTAGAAGTGTTTAAGTCATGTATTAGATTGCTGTAAACCTGAAAACATGTTTTTACAGGATAAGTTATGCACTCCATATGCACCCATGCATGGAAGTCACATTTTACTTTTTTGTAGGTTACAATGTTCTTCCTTACATGCAGGTGTGGACCATCACTAGAGTTGTTGGTTCATAGAAGTACTTGTTTTGTGGGGTCACATGGAGGGGTCCCTAACCCTAACCCTAACCCATAGCGAGCTAAAATCAGTGTGCCAGGCTTTGCCCAGAGGTTATATGCTCCTTTGAGATGGCAAGCTATAGTGTGTGCCTATGTGATGGTAGTGGAAATGTACCGTAAGCTCACGCCACAGCTAGCTTGAAATGTCGCGGATGGAGCCATCCAGTTGGTACCTTTTGGGTGGCTCAGCACGTTGGAACGTTGTCAAGGAAGGAGGTCAAATATGTTGCGAAGCAGAGGATCACTGGTTCCAGCCTAGTATGGGGCAGTCGGACAGTGGAGGAAGATTAGCTGTTAGCAGCACACTGATCTCGTTACACCTATACACTGAATACCTGTCATGCAGAGTCACATATGTGATAGGCTTCACTAAGAAGTTATCCTTTGAGAACTTGTCGTATGGGGCCTTATACTGTATTAGATAGCGAGCTGAACTGAGTGTGTTGGGCTTTGATGATTAATGGGAATGTCTGAGGGTTTCTGTTCTGTTCTGTGCTAGGCTGTAGTACTGAAGGGGTTCCGCCCCCACACTCATTCCACATTAACTACATCTATATTCCTCTGGCTTTACCCCTGAGAGAAGATTCTCCCTCTCTTCTGTTCACTTTGAGTTGCCCTCAAATTGTATTTAGCTGATTTATAATTAGTTGTATTACATAAGTTGTATAATAAGATCTCCTATCCGTGCTTGGGCTTTACTTTATGCAATACTGCAGAATGGAAATGGTTATGTAGAAATATTGAGCTCATAAAACTGCATTTTTTTAAACAATATTTGGAAGACAATACTTTTTTTTTTAGCTCTGTGTAAATGATCTATGAAACTGATAAGCCTTGTTTCTTAATCTGTAATTGAAAAGCAGAAAGAAATGACATAGTTTCGTGTTCTCCTCTGAAGTATAGCTCAAGGAGTCCTGGAGATGCACTTTCAAGTTTCAAGTGATTCTTTTTCTCATACCCATATAACTGGTGACTAAAATGAACATTTTGTGTTTTCCACAAACTTTGAAGTATTTAGTTGTGTGAAATAGATTATACGTTCTGAAAAATCTAATCTGCCTCGCAATATCTCCTAATAGGATTAGTTGAGGGATGTGAGGGATTCTCTCTCTCTCTCTCTCTCTCTGTGTTCTGTCCTGTTGCCTCATCATAGATTTTCCTTGGGTTTTATGATATCTACAAGAAGTGTAATTATTGTATTGTTACAATTCTGACCTTTTCAAAGCGAATCACCTGTCAAATGACAAAACCTTCATCCATTCTCATCCTGACATTCAGAAGCACCCCACTGAACCTGTATAGAAAAAGTAGATGACATGGTACTACCCAGTGGGCAAAGCTGATGTCATAACAACCAGTTTAATACCGTTCTAATCTGATTGTAATTACATAATTTCCACCAGTCTTGTCCACTGGGTAGCTACATGTGTTCCATGTGGCTTTTCCTAGTGATGTCACATTGATGTAATTACAATTCTGACTGTAGAAATAAGAGGCCCATAGAAAAGCGACAGTCTCAAACATCAGAGCCTGTGAATGGGTAATGAACGGGTTGTTAGCATCATAGGAGCAGCTAGCTATCGATCAGGGAATTAAGGCTCACCTGGTAATGATGCCCTCCAGATGAAATAAAAGGCACAGTTAGAATGTACTATATTCAAGCCTCAGATCTAAGAAATGCACAGACCTAAGGATAAACTGATCATTATTTTAATATCATTGTAGACACATTGTAGGTATTTACTTCCACATAGCACAGCAGTAACTCCACAACCTGGTCACACACAGCATTTACAGCCAATATCTATTGATGGGCCTTTCTCTGCATTAAAAGCCCTATTAAAACCAAACTTGTTTTATGGCTGATACGTAGGGTTCTTTATTCACATTAATCTGCCTGTCTAACCTCGTTCTCTACGTGTTCACCTTATGGTTATTTATGACCCAGCACCACTCTCTAGCCTTCTTGAGTAATCGTTCCAATTTCTTTGGCTGTAAACAATACCTCTGATACTCTCAGCTCAACTTTTCAACAAATTGCTCTCAGTCATTAGAGTAAAAGGAGTGGGTGACCAGCTCCCTTTCTTTTAATCTTCTATCCTTTACTGGGTTTAATTGCTGTTTGTGTGAACATGAGGATGTCTGGTAAAGGGGCCCTTTAGAGTGAATATTTGTGTGTAATTAGAGTTGGGAGCAGGCCTGTGAAATACAGATGAAGGTGCTGGATGGCCTCCAGTTCACTAATTGGAATGATCTCCCTGTGTATTTGCAATGTTCATTAAAAAATTGTGAGAGGGAGAGAGAGGGGAGGGGGAGAGAAGGAACAAGAAAATGAGAGAGAGAGAGAGAGAGAGAGAGAGAGAGAGAGAGAGAGAGAGAGGAAGAGAGAGAGAGAGAGGAGAGAGAGAGAGAGAGAGAGAGAGAGAGAGAGAGAGAGAGAGAGAGAGAGAGAGAGAGAGAGAGGAGAGAGAGAGAGAAGAGGAGAGAGAGAGAGAGAGAGAGAGAGAGAGAGAGAGAGAGAGAGAGAGAGAGAGAGAGAGAGAGAGAGAGAGAGAGAGGAGAGAGAGGAGAGAGAGAGAGAGAGAGAGAGAGAGAGAGAGAGAGAGAGCGAGGAGAGAGAGAGAGAGAGAGAGAGAGAGAGAGAGGAGAGAGAGAGAGAGAGAGAGAGAGAGAGAGAGAGAGAGAGAGAGAGAGAGAGAGAGAGAGAGAACTATTCTAGAATAAATATGCACAATTTCCCACCAGTGTGTTTCCACCAAACGGACTTGTTGTGGATGTGTTGCAGATTTAAAAAACAGTGCGTGATAGTGCAGTCCACACTAAATGTACTTTTTCGCTTACAAGAGCATATTTCTTTCTGAGATTACTGGTCTACATTTTTGGGGGGGGGGTGGGGGGGGGGGGTTAAAGCAATCAATACTGAAACTTTCAGACGTTTGTGAGTTAATTAAACATGTTCAATAGCTTTCATGAGCTTATTTTCTCACTTCTATGAGTTTAAGACAAGGGTCTTGGAATCCAAAAACAAATCCAATAACTTTATTTTCAAGAATGTAATTTCTTCTTTAACTATTTTCTAGGAAGAAACTTAAAGCTGCAATATGTTACTTTTTGGGCGACCCGACAAAATTCACATAGAAATGTAGTTATAGATCTGTCATTCTCATTGAACGCAAGACTAAGAAGCGGTATATCTGTTCTATGTGCGAAAATTCTATGCTTCCAGTGTTTAAGTTAAGTTTTTGCGTCTTTTACTTTCGGTTCTGTACACCAGCTTCAAACAGCTGAAAATACAATATTTTTGGTTATGTAAAATGTATTTCACAATGGTTTAGATGGTACAATGATTCTCTACACTATATTTCCTTGTTTTGTCACATAAATTGAAATTAGGCGAACTATTAGAATTTTAGCAACCAGGACATGGCGGAATGCATTGAGTTATAACACCTTTTCGTATTTTTCTTCTTAAGTATACAGTTAAGGAAAAAAGGGCACTTAAAATGAATTTCTTCTCAAGAAGGTTTTGTGAGTCTGGGCCCTGGAGTCTAGTCTGTCTGTGTGGCTGGCCCCCTTTGGGTTGGTCCATGGGGTAGGCAGTAGACCAGACCAGTCTGCTGGAGATGCACAGAGAAAGCCAAACTAGTCAACTAGAGTAATCTGTTGGATGTTTCTGTTCCCAGACAAAGACAATGTTCCCCCCTGCAGCCAAATACCAAGTGATAGAAGATGAGAGGCTCCTGAGTTGGTTGTGCTGTAGCTACTTAGACTAACGATGAAATGTGTGATTTCTATAACTGTCACAAAACATAGGAAATAGCAGCAATCCTCTCTAATCGATTTAGATCAAATGTCTCCATGCCACTAGAACTGTGGCTGACACAGTGGCAATAAAAAGCAACACGGTACTGTATTCTTTATCTGTCTGAAGTATTAACTCTGAAGGTCGGTTGAAGGTGTGGTTGTTTGTAATGAAAGACCTGTCTGAACACTCAGAATCCCTCCGTCATAAGCGACCTCTGCTGAGAAGTAGTTGCACAATAATTTAAATGATTTAACAGCTAAACTGAGTGGATTTAGCACAATCTATTTTTTTTAACTGACAAAGAATAAATCCAGATGAAATATGAGTGCTTGTCCCATAAACCAAATCCCCTCCGTAATAAACAGCTGTCCTGGGTTATGGATGTGACTGTTGCTTAACCTGACGTTGCAAAGAGGGCTTTGATCAGGATTTCTGCTCTGTCCAGATTGCACTGACTATCTTGATCTTTTTCCAAACCATCTGCCATATTTGCACCACTTTGGCCGGTTTTTCTTTTTTAATTACATGTGTGAGTCCAAACAGAGTATTAGAAAATGGACAAACATTTGGTCCCCTCATGTTTCTTTTAGTCACTTTTCAGGGCATAAATTATGTCCATTCTGGTCACCAGATGAGTAGATTAATTGGCTTAGCCTGTATTATATTCCTCGTACTTGTGATGCATACTAATGACTGTATGTGATTCAGAGTGTAATGGATGAAGGTCAAGGTCTTTCTGCAGCATTCCAACGAGTCACGCTGTCACTAAAGACTACAGGATAGCATTTACATTCTAGAATCAGAAGCATTCTTATACATGCAGTAGAGATGAATCAAACTTGACCAAAATAATGGAAACGCCATGGAAACGCCACACACCCACACAGCCCCCTCATGGGGGATGGATCAAGAATCTCCTCATTGGGGTCAAAATCTGAGTATAATGCTGGTATGGATGTCAACCCCAATACATGTTCATATCATTGTCTTTTTCTATGCCCCATGGTCTGTGTTCCATTGATCTCTTTACCACATGTAATGTAGTTTACGAAAGCTCAATTAGTAAGGCTGGTCTGAATGCTCACTTTAACTAAATACAGGAATTCAAAGTTCAAGTTGTGTGTCACTGGACTACACACAATATCCCATCTTGTCAAAGGGTTTAAACATTTTTACAAATTAATAAAAAATGAAAAGCTGAAATGTCTTGAGTCAATCAATATTTAACCCCTTTGTTATGGAAAGCCTAAATACGTTCAGGAGTAAAAATGTGCTTAACAAGTCACATAACAAGTTGCATGGGCACACTCTGTGTGCAATAATAGTGCTTAACATGATTTCTGAATGACTACCTCATCTGTGTACCCTACACATGCAATTATCTGTTAGGTCCCTCAGTCGAGCAGTGAATTTCAAACACAGATTCAACCACAAAGTTTTTCTAGCTTTGAAACAGTTACAGAGTAGAATGGCTGTGATAGGAGAAAACTGAGAATGGATCAACAACACTGTAGTTACTCCACAGCAATAAGCTAATAGGCAGAGTGAAAAGAAGGAAGCCTGTACAGAATATAAAATATTCCAAAACATGAATCCTGTTTGCAATAAGGCACTAGTGAAACTGCAAAAAATGTGACAAAGAAATTAACTTCACGTCCTGAATACAAAGCGATATGTTTGGGGCAAATCCAACACAACACATCACTGAGTACCACTGAATGAACCTTAACCATGTTGTAAAAAGTTTCAGACAACTCTACCTCCCCACCAGCTATAATAACCTTATAAGACCCGTAGCTGGAACTCCTTTCTCCCAGCAGGGGGGTTTGATGCCAGCAGCACCGCAGAGAGCTACCTGTCATCACACCATCTGGCTCAAAGGATCTTCCCTCGGAGACAAGGCCATTCCCCAACATATTTAATAAAATGTCATATTGTATTCCGTCCCTGTGGTCCATTCATTGAATTGAGGATATTAGCTACTTATTTTAAATTGCGTCCCATTAGGTTACTGAACCTGCTCTAGCAGGGTCAAATGTTTCATTATATTTGCGTCAACGGTATAGTTTGTTACATTCAGCAGGAAAGAATAACACATCATGAATAATACTGAAAGCCTCTGACTGAAATATTGATAGAGAAATCTAAATAGGCCTATGTTGATATATCCCTATAAATCCCTGTTGTCTGTGTTGACTATACCCATCAATGAAAAGGTTATATAATACTCTTAGCCACAAAACTGCGTCAGGATCTCCTCCTGTAATTATGTGCAGATTTTCTTAATTTTAGGCTCAAAAGAAGCGAGCTGTCCTTTTACATGCCAATGGCCCCTTTGTATTCAATGTTTATTTTCCCAGCTTTTGTGTTTTGGAGTGTCGGTATCCCTGGTAATATTGTGCTGTCACAATGCATATAATATATTCATTTGTGCATAGAGATACTATTAAATTAGTATTCCAATTCCTAATTCTATGCATTTGTAGGCCAATTTGGAACCTGTAGAATCACTAAATTATCCATAATTCTGTCTGCTTCCATTTCATTATGTGATGTCATGTAAATGCCTCATAATGTATGCATCATAATGCTTTTGGTAAAAACCATAGATATCCTATTAAATGACAAAATCTTAAGTCTATGCTAAAAACATTGATGACCAACATGTATGGATCTGAAGGGGAAAGGTCTCCCCTCACATATGAACAACTACATATCTCATGGCCTGCTGGCCTGTTTTCCCCTACTTTTAAACTAACCCTCAAATCCTTTCAAATAAAGCAAGGTTCATAATGACTCAAATAAGCACTAGGTCTAAAACATAGGCAACAAATGTGAGCTGGTAGATTAGTCAACCCAGACTGGAGAGAATGAAATTTGATCTCAACAATTGAATTTCCAAGGGAATGCAAGTGCAATGATCCCACAGGAAATATGGAGTTAGCTGGCTGCTACACACTATAGTGGCCTGGCTCTCTGGGTGGATCCGTAAAAACACCTAGGGGTGTTCAAGTACTATGATCAGTGACTAAACCAGGTAAGACTCCAGGTAATTTTCAAGACATATTTCCAAGAAACTTTCCAGGTAATTTACAAGGAATTGTTCTAATTGGCACAAATTAACTGCCAGATATCGTACATTTAGTTAAAATAAACACATTTCTGAAGTGGGAATTGCATTGAATCAAATTATTAATTTACAATGATTTGCTGCCCGTAAGGACAGGGTGCTGCTAGTAACTATTTGCTGTAGTGGAATTATATAAAGTCAATCCAAGCATCCTGGTACTCTCCTGCTAATGGCTTGGAGTGAAGATTGTCACTCTGAAATGGTACTGAAATGGCACTGTGAGTAGTCTCTTTACAAAAGGACATCACTGCTGCCAAAGCTATTGATCATGTTCAAGCAGCGGTCGTTTTAATGTGTTTATAACATTCTCACATTCATACACCTCATCCATAAAATGTTGAGGAGGGAGATGTTGATGTTTTACAAAAGGAACCGCACTGAATGTTAATTATTGATCCAGAATGAGCACAGGCAACACAGGCAAATGATGACCCATGATCAACAAAGTCAGTCGACGATCCTAGGGCTGGCTTCACGGACACAGATTAAGCCTAGTCCTGGACTGAGAATCTACAATGAACATGCCTTTTAGTCAAAGGCTAAATATGTATCCAGGAAAATGGCCCTCAGTGAGCTACATTATGTACTGTAGCCTACAGTAGCGTTGCAGCTGTAGAGACCGCAGAGCAGGACAGTGCTGGTCTGGGCATTAATCAGCAGCAGTCTGCCTGATGCCAGATAGTTACCAAGACAGCCACTGTGCCCAGCCCCAGCCCCAGACTCTCCTCAGGAAGATGCAAAGTTATTTCGCTAGCTCCGAAGGTCCCCCTGCCTTCGACAAAGCATGTTTATCTTGTCCAAGTCTCCAGAGCTAGCCCCCAGAGTGGGCATCCTGGCTCGCATCGGCCTCTCACAGGGATATTAACAAGACGGAAACAAGCAGAACCGGCTCTGGGTGGAAAATCCATCTCCTGGCCTACCATCTGTGGAAGAGGGAGGAATTGGCACATGGTGTTTGTTCCAACAGTAGAGTGCCCTGGGGGCACCCCAGAGGACAGATGGATCGACTTGGTTTAACTCAACGATGAAAGTGTTGTTTAAAGCAAAGACAGCATTAAAGAAGAAGTTCACTTTATTTGAACCAAATCTGTATTTTGGATGTAAACGGCATGTTATAGAAGAGTCCAGACACTTTTTTACTTGGTTTTGAGAAACTTACCCCAACCAGCGACACACTTCCTCATGATCATTGTCCAGTGCCAGGGCTTAGATGAAACACCAAAATACATCCTGTTAGAAATTGCAACACTCTCAGTATAGTGATGCGGGTCTTTAGATGTTGTAAACATGAAATTGTGTCATTCTGAACTTTATCTGCAATGTTATATTCCATTTTGTGCGACTCGGGCCATACTTTTCCGTGTCTATGTACACATAGAAATATCACAGCTGGATAGGGGAAACCGCACAAAAAGTTGCACAAAATGGAATATAACATTGTTTTATCTAAGCCCTGGCACTGACAAATGAGTATGGGGAAGTGTGTCGCTGGTAGGGGTAAGTAAAAAAAAAAGTGTCTGGACTCTTCTATCACATGCCATTTACATCCAAAATACAGATTTGGTTCAAATAAAGTGAACTTCTTCTTTGAGTTTCGTTTTGTGAAGTTCAAGACTTCCAACTCAGTCTTTTCCTTTGTGTGCATGTGTGTGTGTGAATGTGTGTGTCTCTGTGAACATGCATGTACTGTATGTGTACATTTTGTGCCATGTACATTGTGACAGGTGTGCATTATGGTGAACATGACCACAGGATGGCTGTCTCAGTGGAACTATTCAAACAGCAGCAATAGGATAGATTCAGAGTGATATTAGTCTCTCTGCCTTCGCCAGAACAGCAATAGCTTTATTCATTACAAGAATGCAGTGGGAGGTTTAATGTAATAATTATTAGCCTCCTCGTCTGCATTAGGCATAACTAATCAGGCAAACATCACCTCAAATAGATCTCCTGCTGAGTTGCTTTACTCAGAGCTTTCCTTTCAGTGTAAGAAACTCAGAGTTTGCTAGTAAATGTTTTGACAAGTTTGCAAGCAGGTCGGGACTGCATTATGTTGATCAAACCAAGCGGAGTGGCTCGGATCAGTGTTTTGGATCAGCCCTTTGATGTAGATGATAGGCTTTGTAGAGACCTTTAGTCTTATGATAAAACATGAACATTGGCAATCACTCCAACAACACTAATGACTGTTGTACCCACCCTATTAGCTATGATTGTGTTTGTTTCTTTCACAAATATACTTGTTGATTCTCATCAATTATGAATCATCTATGTGATTCTCTGTTGTCACTGTGAGGGGAGACAGCTATGGAGTTTTTCCCCATCGCCTTGGATACCGTTCATTCTGATGTTAATATAGAGCGGATAGAGATGCAAAGCTGTTTGATCTGTCTCCTGGTATGATGATTAGAGGAGTACATGAGGATTTCTTAAAACAGCAGGTCTGGAAGAGGACAGAAGTGTTTGATCTGTCTCCTGGTATGATGATTAGAGGAGCACATGAGGACTTCTTAAAACAGCAGTTCTGGAAGAGGACAGAAGTGTTTGAACTGTCTCCTGGTATGATGATTAGAGGAACGCATGAGGACTTCTTAAATCAGCAGGACTGGAAGAGGACAGAAGTGTTTGAACTGTCTCCTGGTATGATGATTAGAGGAACGCATGAGGACTTCTTAAAACAGCAGGACTGGAAGAGGACAGAAGTGTTTGAACTGTCTCCTGGTATGATGATTAGAGGAACACATCAGGACTTCTTAAAACAGCAGGTCTGGAAGAGGACAGAAGTGTTTGAACTGTCTCCTGGTATGATGATTAGAGGAACGCATGAGGACTTCTTAAAACAGCAGGACTGGAAGAGGACAGAAGTGTTTGATCTGTCTCCTGGTATGA
Source organism: Salvelinus fontinalis (assembly GCF_029448725.1). Classification (NCBI taxonomy): domain Eukaryota; kingdom Metazoa; phylum Chordata; class Actinopteri; order Salmoniformes; family Salmonidae; genus Salvelinus; species Salvelinus fontinalis. The sequence continues at coordinate 28,936,505 of NC_074699.1, forward strand.
TGATTAGAGGAACGCATGAGGACTTCTTAAAACAGCAGGACTGGAAGAGGACAGAAGTGTTTGAACTGCTGTTTGGAAAACCATTTTGAGCTGACCAGCATTCGTCTGATCTCTGATGAGTTTTTGTTTGAAATGTCTGGACGCCGGCCAACTTTAGTTTGTGGTAAAAGTATTCTAGACACATTTTATTCTGATAAAAACACTGTTGGTTGACGCTAGTGAGGTTTGAGGCCAAATAAAGACCAGGCTATCTCACCGAAGTCGGCAGGTGTAGGCCTGCTATTTATTTGATTTATTTTCACCTTTATTAACCAGGTAGGCCAGTTGAGAACAGGTTCTCCTTTACGACTGCGACCTGGCCAAGATAAAGCAAAGCAGTGCGACACAAACAACACAGAGTTACACATGGAATAAACAAACGTACAGTCAATAACACAATAGAAAGTCTATATACAGTGTGTGCAAAATATTTATATATATTATAGTAGTATAGTCAGAATTTTTTAAAGTATAGTAAATATAAAACGATAACCTTTGTGTTCCATTTTGGTGTACAAATCATTCTTCTCAAACCACCCACTTATGTCTATCCTTTCTTCCACCGCATCTCCTTGAAAGCTTCTGGTGCTGTGATCATCTGGAGACGCCACCCACTCAGCAGCATCTATTTCCTGTTTCTCTCTCACTGGCAGCTTTTTCTGTTTTAATTCAACTTTCATCTCGGTAGCTGAATTGTGTAAATAATCTGAATTATGATAGCAGCGCCGCTCGCCACCCAACTATCTGCCTAATTGACTGCACCGCGTCTCCACGAACGACGCCTCCCCTGGTTTGCTTTGGGAGGAGAGACTGAGCTTTCTGCCTTTCTTATCTCTCTTTTTTCCTTTCTCTCACTTTTTCCTCTCCCTCTCTCCTACTGCAGCTGGAGAATGCTGGCTTTCTGTAGAACTCTCCATGTTGCTCTTATATGTCTAACAAATTAAATTAACAAACTGCTCTCTGCTGATATTTTTATCAAGCTGGAGAGGAGGAAATCCAACAGGTTTACAGTATGATGTACAGGTTACTTCCTAAATAAAGGAAATGCAGACGAAAAGTGTGCAAATAGGGCGTTGGGCCACCACGAGCCTCCAGAACAGCTTCAATGCGCTTTGGCATAGATTCTACAAGTGTCTGGGACTCAATTGGAAAGATGTGCCACCATTCTTCCATCAGAAATTCCATAATTTGGTGTTTTGTTGATGGTGTTGGAAAACGCTGTCTCAGGCGCCGCTCTATTGGGTTGAGATCTGGTGACTGAGACCCCCCCTATGCTCATTTGAGACCCCTCTTTTCAAAGTCACTGAGATGTCTTCTTCTAGCCATGTTAGCCAAAATACTGGGCATACTTATACATGACCCTAATCACTCTTTCAGTCTCAAGATAAAAACATAAATATAGATTGAGATTTTCAAGGTGGGAGGTTTATGTTTTCATCTAATTTCTGAGAAGATCTTCTTCTTCTGTTCTGCATGTAAAGGGGTAAAGAGGATAATGTCCTACCAATGGGTTCATTGCTAAATCTGTAGTTGTGTGTGATCCTCACGTCAGTGCTTTTCTGTTGCAGCCTGTTCCAGCACTACTGCTACTCTCGTGGGGGAATGTGTCACACCTCCTACACCTGTATCTGTGGAACGTAAGGCACTTCCCCCTCACTTCACAGAATTGAATTTATGGTGAACATAATATATAATTCATGAAATTCATCTTCTCTTACCACTTTAAATGGGCCATTGGCAATGGTAATAGCTATGACCACTATTCCGTTTTGAAGTCGCCTCAGCTTTCTTTACAAAGCGACATCCCAACTAATGTGTTTTATGTCTTTCTCCATTTTGTTTACTGCAAGTTACAGCATTGCTTTCTTCTAGGACATCCTTCAAGCCACTGTAATGGTCCCAAGCCCTCAGGTTTTCAGTTCAAAGCTCTACAGTTCAACTGTATCATCAGAACATGCAGCTGGCAGTAGAGATAACATTTAGGATTCAGGGGAACTGGCATTGTATGCAGGGACTGAGGTGTCTTGACATTTTGGAGCCCAAGCTTTACTGTACTGTTTGTGCCACTGGCAGATCCAGTTCCTCTCTGCTGGTCCAGGACTGCTACTGCTGGTGGTGAACAACATCAGTCTATTTTGGATTAAATGTTTTTAAGCAAATATGATGATTACAGTTTGGCCTGTAAACTGTTGTTATAATGATAATTCTTCATTTAGGAAAAAAGTATGAGGTTGATTTTGCAATTTTGCTCAGATGTGGTTCTATTTTTTTACTTGACTCGCATGCCCACTGTCTTGATGATGATAAATGTTTTATATATTCAACAGAGGACATAACTCAGCTCTGGACTATAGTCATCTAGGAGCTCCCAATGACAAGTCTATAGTGGATGATACATGGTGAATCAGCAATCACTGTATATACTGTACCTCAGTTGTTTCCAACCAGGGGTACTAGGACCACTGGGGGTACTTGGTCTATCCACAGGGGGTACTTGAAAAACTCATGAGACCATAGGCCTACTGGTAAAATGCACGAGGGGGTACTTCAGTGGTACTTACATTTACATTACATTTTAGTCATTTAGCAGACGCTCTTATCCAGAGCGACTTACAGGAGAGTGTATACATTTTTATTACATTTTACATACTGAGACAAGGATATCCCTACCGGCCAAACCCTCCCTAACCCGGACGACGCTATGCCAATTGTGCGTCGCCCCACGGCCTACTTCTGGCCCTTCTTTGGACTCTGTGTGAACAAACCTCCAGATGAGCTTCAATGCCATACAACACTGCTCTTAAATGCCAGTAAAACTAAATGCATGCTCTTCAACCGATTGCTGCCCACACCCGCACGCCCAACTACCATCACCACTCTGGATGGTTCTGACTTAGAATATGTGGACAATTACAAATACCTAGTTGTCTGGATAGACTGTAAACTCTCCTTCCAGACTCACATTAAGCATCTCCAATCCAAAATTAAATCTAGAATTGGCTTCAGATTTCGCAACAAAGCCTCCTTCACTCATGCTGCTAAACATACCCTCGTAAAACTGACCATCCTACCGATCCTTGACTTTGGCAGTGTCATTTACAAAACACTCTACTCAGCAAATTAGATGTAGTCTATAACAGTGCCATCCATTTTGTCACCAAAGCCCCATATACTACCCACCACTGCTACATGTATGCTCTCGTTGGCTGGCCCTCGCTTCATATTCGGCGCCAAACCCACTGGCTCCAGGTCATCTATAAGTGCTTGCTAGGTAAAGCCCTGCCTTTAATTCAGCTCACTGGTCACCATAGCAACACCCACCCGTAGCACGCGCTCCAGCAGGTATATTTCACTGGTCATCCCCAAAGCCAACTCCTCCTTTAGTTGCCTTTCCTTCCAGTTCTCTGCTGCCAATGACTGGAACGAATTGCAAAAATCACTGAAGCTAGAGACTTAAATCTCCCTCAGTAACTTTAAGCATCAGCTGTCAGAGCAGCTTACTGATCACTGCACCTGTACACAGCCCATCTGTAAATAGCCCACCCAACTACCTCATCCCCATATTGTTATTTATTTTTTGCTCTTTTGCACCCCAGTATCTCTACTTGCACATCATCATCTGCACATCTATCACTCCAGTGTTAATGCTAAATTGTAATATTTTGCCACTATGGCCTATTTATTGCCTTACTACCTCCCTAATGTTACTACATTTGCACACACTGTATATAGATTTTTCTATTGCGTTATTGACTGTACGCTTGTTTATGTGTAAATCTGTGTTGTTGTTTTTGTCGCACTGCTTTGCTTTATCTTGGCCAGGTCGCAGTTGTAAATGAGAACTTGTTCTCAACTGGCCTACCTGGTTAAATAAAGGTGAAATAAAATAAATAAAGAGTAAAATTCAGTTGGTGGTACAGTAACAGAAAAGGGTTGGGAACCACTGCTGTACCCACAAGGCAATCAAAATATTCTGGGGTTTTCATGTAGTTTAAGAAATACTCTCAGAGATCCATTGTTTCTCAGTTTTAGATTGGATACTGTACTGTACAGTCAAAGAGAGGCACACCTCCCCCTGCTGTCCATACTATAGTGTTGTCTTACTGTAGTTTTTTCCCCTGTTGTTTTAGGAAACATGATGGATGCAGTGCTGTCCCTGATGTGATCTTACCCTGGATTCAGTCATCATATAGCCTAACCCTAGAGTGTGATTGAAGCTGTAAGATGTTTCATTATATATTTATAATGAGCTATTATTACATATACAGTATTAGTTTTATGTGGCAAAGTGGCAGCTTTAATACCAGTTGAATGATATGGCAACATTTCGATTTTTGCCAAAATAGACATACCCAAACATAATTGTTTTACATGAGATGGCCATAAACAATAACTGGTAATGTTGCATAGTTTTAGAAATGTGGATGGAATGGAACTCACCTTTATGGTAAAATAGTTGTTTGAGGTGTACTCACTTGAGAACATACGCTCAAGTACAAATATTATAAAAATATGAAAATGTCATTTTATATTGAACAAAAATATAAACACAACATGTAAGTGTTGGTCCCATATTTCATGAGCTGAAATAAAAGATCCCAGAAATGGCAGGTGTGGCATATGAAGAAGCTGATTAAACAGCATGATCATTACACAGGTGCATTGGGAGAATAAAATGCCACTCTAAAATGTGTAGTTCTGTCACACAACGCGTTCCTGCCCACCAGAGCTGTTGCCAGATAATGTAATGTTAATGTCTTTATCATAAGCTACCTCCAACATCGTTTTAGAGAATTTGGTAATACGTCCAACCGGCCTCACAACCGCAGACCACGTCCGACTTCTTCACCTATGGGATCATCTGAGACCAGTCACCCAGACAGCTGTTGAAACTGTGGGTTTGCACATCCGAAGGATTTCTGCACAAATTGTCAGAAAACTCAGGGAAGCTCATCTGCGTGCTCGCCGTCCTCACCAGGGTCTTGCCCTGACTGCAGTTCGGCATCATAACCTACTTCAGTGGTTAAATACTCACCTTCGATGGCCACTGGCACGATGGAGAAGTGTGCTCTTCACGGATGAATCTCAGTTTCAACTGTACTGGGCAGATGGCAGACAGTGTGTATGGCATTGTGAGGGTGAGCGGTTTGCTGATGTCAACATTGTGAACAGAGTGTCCCATCGTGGCGGTGGGGTTATGGCATGGGCAGGCGTAAACTACGGACATCGAACACAATTCCATTTTATCAATGGCAATTTGAGTGCACAGAAATACCGTGACGAGATCCTGAGGCCCATTGTCACGCCATCACCTCATGTTTCAGCATGATAATGCACAGCCCCATGTTGCAAGGATCTGTACACAATTCCTGGAAGCTGAAAATGTCCCAGTTCTTCCATGGCCTGCATACTCACCAGACATGTCACCCATTGAGCATGTTTGGGATGCTCTGGATCAATGTGTATGACAGCGGTTTCCAGTTCCTGCCAATATCCAGCAACTTCGCACAGCCACTGAAGAGGAGTGGGACAACATTCCACAGGCCACAATCAACAGCCTGATCAACTCTATGTGAAGGAGATGTGTTGCATTGCATGAGCCAAATGGTGGTCCCACCAGATACTGACTGGTTTTCTTAACCACGCCCCTACCTTTTTTTAAAGGTATCTGTGACCAACAGATACATATCTGTATTCCCAGTCATGTGAAATCAATTTATTAGAGCCTGATTAATTTATTTCAATTGACTGATTTCCTTATATTAACAGTAACTCTGTAAAATCTTTGAAATTGTTGGATGTTGTGTTTATATTTTTGTTCAGTGTATATGGTTTTATTTTTTTCCTATTCAACTAAAGTGGGGCAATAGGCTTGAAATGACTGAATTTTTTCTACATATGGTACCAATCAAATGATTTAATAGTGAATACTAGATCCAGTCCACAAGTCAGCTCTGCTTAGAGAGTTGAATCGGAGAGCAGACAGATGGGGCTTTTTGGCATTATTTGTCAGTCGGGAACTGGTCCAGAACCGCTGAAAGACTAAACATCTGAGAGGGTATTAAAAAGATGATGGTGTTTGAAAGGGGAACTCTTGGAGAGCCTCTTTAACATACCCACTGGATTCTTCAAGAACGTTTGTCTTAGAGGTTGAAAGTTGAGCAGGTATTACATTTTGATACACAGAAGATGGATCCTTTAGAGTCTTATGTTACTGAGTGGCTCTCCCATGAGTTTATTCATAAACATAGCACAGCTTGACTGTATTTGAACCTGAGGCAGGCTGCTGTGTGCATAGGGATACTGATGGAGATTTAAAGTGGCTGTGTGGAGCGCCCATGGTGACACAACATGAGCACCTTTGAAAGGCAAACCGCCTCCGCTCAAAACTTTTATTCATTCTGATGTGCATGCTGGGAACAATTTATTGTCTGTTTGACATGGGTGAGGAAAGCACTCTATGAGGCTTTGCTGAAGTCATCATGGACCATCATGGCTCTCATTAAACCAGGTCATTAAACACATGCATACTTACAAATATGTCTAAATCAAGTGTCAGCTCTCTTCATTCATATATGCTAGTGAGCAAATCAAATGGTCTATGCCTTTAATAGTGAATACTATATCCAGTCCACAAAACGTGACTGGATGAGTCTTGTGTTTCAGAGGTCAAGTAGACAGAGATACACCTTCTGGCTGACCGGGTTTGGCAGGAGCTGGTGAAGATTGGGATCCTGCGTGGGAGTGTGGAGTTCATGCTGAAGGTCCACATGGGCTCTGTCTTCATGTCCCATTGCCTGGGACACCTGCTGGGCATCGACGTGCATGAAGTGGGCAGCTACCCAGATGTCAGTACTTCCTGAACCATCCAGGGTGAGACACTGACTGTGGTCCAAACACTTAAGACACACCCTCGTCCACTTACCCTTGCCTTATGCCCTTGGAGGAATCCCCATCTCCATCTTGGAGGGCGGTCCAAATGATTAGCCAAGCAAGGGAAGTTTGCAATGTAAACCCCTCTGCCCTCGTTTTTAGTTGGCTTTGCGAGTGTACAATTATGTTCACTCTGGGGCCTGAAACTCTGCATACAGTGGCTTGCGAAAATATTCATCCCCCTTGGCATTTTTCTTCTTTTGTTTTGAGGGATTTGTCTCATTTGATTTACACAACATACCTACCACTTTGAAGATGCAAAATAAAAAAAATGTGAAACTGTCACGTTCCTGACCTATTTCTGTTAGTTTGTTGTATGTGTTAGTTGGTCAGGACGTGAGTTTGGGTGGGCATTCTATGTTGTCTGTTTCTATGTTGGTTTAAGGGTTGCCTGGTATGGCTCTCAATTAGAGGCAGGTGTTTGACGTTCCTCTAATTGAGAGTCATATTTAGGTAGGTTGTTTCACAGTGTTCGTTGTGGGTGGTTGTCTCCTGTGTCAGTGTTTGTTCGCACCATACGGGACTGTTCGGTATGTTTGTACATCGTCATTTTTGTGTAGTCTATTTTTCCCTGTTCATGCGTTCTTCGTGTTTTATTGTAAGTTCGTATGTCTAGGTTTGTCTACACATTCGTTTTGTTATTTTGTTAGTTAATTCAAGTATAGTTCGTTTTCTGTCTTCGTTGTTTTTGTCGTGTCTTTATTAAATCATGTCATTTCACAACGCTGCGCCTTGGTTCCATCACTACTCCTCCTCTTCGGATGAAGAGGAGGAGGACTACCGTTACAGAAACAAACAAGACAGAAGAACAGAACTTGAGCATGCATAACTATTCACCCCCCCCCAAAGTCAATACTTTGTAGAGCCACCTTTTGCAGCAATTACAGCTGCAATTCTTTTAGTGTATGTCTCTATAAGCTTGGCACATCTAGCCACTGGGATTTTTGCCCATTCTTCAAGAGAAAACTACTCCAGCTCCTTCAAGTTGGATGGGTTCTGCTGATGTACAGCAATATTTAAGTCTTACCACAGATTCTCAATTGGATTGAGGTCTGGGCTTTGACTAGGCCATTACAAGACATTTAAATGTTTCCCCTTAAACCACTCAAGTGTTGCTTTAGCAGTATGCTTAGGGTAATTGTCCTGCTGGAAGGTGAACCTCCGTCCCAGTCTCAAATCTCTGGAAGACTGAAACAGGTTTTCCTCAAGAATTTCCCTGTATTTAGCGGTATCCATCTTTTCTTCAATTCTGACCAGTTTCTCAGTCCCTGCCGATGAAAAACATCCCCACAGCATGATGCTGCAACCAGCATGCTTCCCTGTGTGGATGGTGTTCTCGGGGTGATTAGAGGTGTTGGGTTTGCGCCAGACATAGCGTTTTCCTTGATGGCCAAAAAGCTACATTTTAAGTACCTTCTTCCATATGTTTGGGGAGTCTCCCACATGCCTTTTGTGTTTGACTATTTTTTTCTTTCAGCAATGGCTTTTTTCTGGCCACTCTTCCGTAAAGCCCAGCTCTGTGGAGTGTATGGCTTAGTGGTCCCATGGACAGATACTCCAATCTCCGCTGTGGAGCTTTGCAGCTCCTTCAGGGTTATCTTTGGTCTCTTTGTTGCCTCTCTGATTAATGCCCTCCTTGCCTGGTCCCTGAGTTTTGGTGGGCGGCCGTCTCTTGGCAGGTTTGTTGTGGTGCCATGTTCGTAAAAAAAATTTTTTATAGCAGATTTAAATGGTGCTCCGTGGGATGTTCAAAGTTTCTGATATTTTTTTATAACCCAACCCTGATCTGTACTTCTCCACAACTTTGTCCCTGACCTGTTAAGAGAGCTCCTTGGTCTTCATGGTGCAGCTTGCTTGGTGGTGTTGCAGACTCTGGGGCCTTTCAGAACAGGTATATATATATACACTGAGATCATGTGACACTTACATTGCTCATAGATGGACTTTATTTAAGTAATTATGTGACTTCTGAAGGTAATTGGTTGCAGCAGATCTTATTTAGGGGCTTCATAGCAAAGGAGGTGAATACATATGCACGCGCCACCTTTCTGGGGTTTTTTAAAATAATTTTTTGAAACAAGTCATTTTTCTCATTTCACTCCACCAAGTTGGACTATTTTGTGTATGTCCATTACATGACATTCAAATAAAAATCCATTTAAATTACAGGTTGTAATGCAACAAAATAGGAAAAACGCCAAGGGGGATGAATACTTTTGCAAGGCACTCTAATTCAATTTGCAACGATTGTACATCTGCTAAGAAAAGTGCCCTTGACGGCACAACCACGTCTCGTAAAAAGTAAATATGTTTTTGTTTGCTTATCTTTTGGAAATTGTAGAAATAAAAAATGTTCCTTCAGAAGTTCCAGTTAGGCAGGCTAACGTTAGTAAGCAAATTAATTTGTTAGCTATCATTGAGTAGACGTTGATTAATAATGATATATTTAATATAAGTAGACATGCACTCATAATTGACTGTAGCGCATATCTACTGCAGAGATAGCCTGCAAAGTTCTGTCATACTTTCCAGGTCTATGCCCAAACAGTTCGAACTTCTAATTTTAAAAATTAATCTCTCTAGAAATAAGTCTCTCACTGTTGCCGCCTGCTACCGACCCCCCTCAGCTCCCAGCTGTGCCCTGGACACCATCTGTGAATTGATCGCTCCCCATCTAGCTTCAGAGTTTGTTCTGTTAGGTAACCTAAACTGGGATATGCTTAACACCCCGGCAGTCCTACAATCTAAGCTTGATGCCCTCAATCTCACACAAATCATCAAGGAACCCACCAGGTACAACCCTAAATCCGTAAACATGGGCACCCTAATAGACATTATCCTGACCAACTTGCCCTCCAAATACACCTCTGTTGTCTTCAATCAAGATCTCAGCGATCACTGCCTCATTGCCTGTATCCGCCACGGGTCCGCGGTCAAACGACCACTCCTCATCACTGTCAAACGCTCCCTAAAACACTTCTGCGAGCAGGCCTTTCTAATCGACCTGGCCCGGGTACCCTGGAAGGATATTGACCTCATCCCGTCAGTTGAGGATGCCTGGTCATTCTTTAAAAGTTACTTCCTCACCATATTAGACAAGCATGCTCCGTTCAAAAAATGCAGAACCAAGAACAGATATAGCCCTTGGTTCACTCCAGACCTGACTGCCCTCGACCAGCACAAAAACATCCTGTGGCGAACTGCAATAGCATCGAAGAGCCCCCGCGATATGCAACTGTTCAGGGAAGTCAGGAACCAATACACGCAGTCAGTCAGGAAAGCAAAGGCCAGCTTTTTCAAGCAGAAATTTGCATCCTGTAGCTCTAACTCCAAAAAGTTCTGGGATACTGTAAAGTCCATGGAAAACAAGAGCACCTCCTCCCAGCTGCCCACTGCACTGAGGCTAGGTAACACGGTCACCACTGATAAGTCCGTGATAATCGAAAACTTCAACAAACATTTCTCAATGGCTGGCCATGCCTTCCTCCTGGCGACTCCAACCTTGGCCAACAGCCCCGCCCGCCCCCCCCCGCTGCTACTCGCCCAAGCCTCCCCAGCTTCTCCTTTACCCATATCCAGATAGCAGATGTTCTGAAAGAGCTGGAAAACCTGGACCCATACAAATCAACTGGGCTTGACAATCTGGACCCCCTATTTCTGAAACTGTCCGCCGCCATTGTCGCACCCCCTATTACCAGCCTGTTCAACCTCTCCTTCGTATCATCTGAGATCCCCAAGGATTGGAAAGCTGCCGCGGTCATCCCCCTCTTCAAAGGGGGAGACACCCTGGACCCAAACTGTTACAGACCTATATCCATCCTGCCCTACCTATCTAAGGTCTTCGAAAGCCAAGTCAACAAACAGATCACTGACCATCTCGAATCCCACCGTACCTTCTCCGCTGTGCAATCCGGTTTCCGAGCCGGTCACGGGTGCACCTCAGCCACGCTCAAGGTACTAAACGATGTCATAACCGCCATCGATAAAAGACATTACTGTGCAGCCGTCTTCATCGACCTGGCCAAGGCTTTCGACTCTGTCAATCACCATATTCTTATCGGCAGACTCAGTAGCCTCGGTTTTTCTAATGATTGCCTTGCCTGGTTCACCAACTACTTTGCAGACAGAGTTCAGTGTGTCAAATCGGAGGGCATGTTGTCCGGTCCTCTGGCAGTCTCTATGGGGGTACCACAGGGTTCAATTCTCGGGCCGACTCTTTTCTCTGTATACATCAATGATGTTGCTCTTGCTGCGGGCGATCCCTGATCCACCTCTACGCAGACGACACCATTCTGTATACTTCCGGCCCTTCCCTGGACACTGTGCTATCTAACCTCCAAACGAGCTTCAATGCCATACAACACTCCTTCCGTGGCCTCCAACTGCTCTTAAACGCTAGTAAAACCAAATGCATGCTTTTCAACCGTTCGCTGCCTGCACCCGCACGCCCGACTAGCATCACCACCCTGGACGGTTCCGACCTAGAATATGTGGACATCTATAAGTACCTAGGTGTCTGGCTAGACTGCAAACTCTCCTTCCAGACTCATATCAAACATCTCCAATCCAAAATCAAATCTAGAGTCGGCTTTCTATTCCGCAACAAAGCCTCCTTCACTCACGCCGCCAAACTTACCCTAGTAAAACTGACTATCCTACTGATCCTCGACTTCGGCGATGTCATCTACAAAATAGCTTCCAATACTCTACTCAGCAAACTGGATGCAGTCTATCACAGTGCCATCCGTTTTGTTACTAAAGCACCTTATACGACCCACCACTGCGACCTGTATGCCCTAGTCGGCTGGCCCTCGCTACATGTTCGTCGTCAGACCCACTGGCTCCAGGTCATCTACAAGGCTATGCTAGGTAAAGTGCCGCCTTATCTCAGTTCACTGGTCACGATGGCTACACCCACCCGTAGCACGCGCTCCAGCAGGTGTATCTCACTGATCATCCCTAAAGCCAAAACCTCATTTGGACGCTTTTCCTTCCAGTTCTCTGCTGCCTGCGACTGGAACGAATTGCAAAAATCTCTGAAGTTGGAGACTTATCTCCCTCAACAACTTTAAAAATCTGCTATCCGAGCAGCTAACCAATCGCTGCAGCTGTACATAGTCCATCTGTAAACTACCCACCCAATTTACCTACCTCACCCCCCATACTGCTTTTATTTATTTACTTTTCTGCTCTTTTGCACACCAGTATCTCTTCTTGCACATGATCATCTGATGATGTATCACTCCAGTGTTAATCTGCTAAATTGTAATTATTCGATTTATTGCCTACCTCATGCCTTTTGCACACATTGTATATAGATTCTCTTTTTTTCTACCATGTTATTGACTTGTTTATTGTTTACTCCATGTGTAACTCTGTGTTGTTGTCTGTTCACACTGCTATGCTTTATCTCGGCCAGGTCGCAGTTGCAAATGAGAACTTGTTCTCAACTAGCCTACCTGGTTAAATAAAGGTGCAATAAAAAAAATATATATATAAAGCTGCCGGTGGCTGAAAACACAATCATCAGGGGATGAATGAGTGACAAATTTCCAGCCAAGGGTGGTTCATTTAAAAAACATTCCTTCCTCTCCCCTTGCCCTGCAAGTGTATACTTGTCAGACTTCATGATATGTCATCAGAAGTGTCCACTTAATTTGAGGGCTGAGGGGATGGGGTGTGTCTTTTAAGTGTTTGGACCGCAGGCACTGATTAATTAGAGTCTCATTTCTCTGTTCTCTGTAGCATCCAGGCAGAGTACAAGCACCAGCAACTCATTGATATGTTAATTCTATTTCTAAGTTAAAGCAGTAGTTCTAATGGTGTATGTCTGTTGTTGTCTAATGGTGTATGTCTGTTGTTGTCTAATGGTGTATGTCTGTTTTTATTTATTTTTTACCGTTATTTTACCAGGTAAGTTGACTGAGAACACGTTCTCATTTGCAGCAACGACCTGGGGAATAGTTACAGGGGAGAGGAGGGGGATGAATGAGCCAATTGTAAACTGGGGATTATTAGGTGACCATGATGGTTTGAGGGCCAGATTGGGAATTTAGCCAGGACACCGGGGTTAACACCCCTACTCTTACGATAAGTGCCATGGGATCTTTAATGACCTCAGAGAGTCAGGACACCCGTTTAACGTCCCATCCGAAGGACGGCACCCTACACAGGGCAGTGTCCCCAATCACTGCCCTGGGGCATTGGGATATTTTTTAGACCAGAGGAAAGAGTGCCTCCTACTGGCCCTCCAACACCACTTCCAGCAGCATCTGGTCTCCCATCCAGGGACTGACCAGGACCAACCCTGCTTAGCTTCAGAAGCAAGCCAGCAGTGGTATGCAGGGTGGTATGCTGCTGTTGTTGTCTAATGGTGTATGTCTGTTGTTGGTCAGGATGTGCAGCGGGGTTCTTGTCAGGAGAATAATCTATGCATTACACTGGCTAGGAAGTACATGCTGTACGGAGTACAGTACTGAGTTTAGCGGTGGAAAGTACAACTTTACTGCCTGTACTTATCTACCTAGTACACATTAACATGGGTTATTGCATTATAATTACGCTGTAATAAGGTCTCTGAAATGGGTTACATGAATCTGTGCAGTTGAGACATTCACCCCACTGCCCTCCTAATCCAAGTGGGGCATGTCAGTCATAGTCAATACTGTTAGGGCTGGGATGCATTTACAATTTATGACAGTCAGGCAGCCCAATTCAGATCTTTTTGCCACTAATGGGTATTTTGACCAATCAGATCAGATCTTTTGGCAAAGATCAGAATTGGGCTGCCTGTGTAAATGCAGCCTCAGTCACACAGTGTCTGCAAATGCTTTCTTGAACCTTGAACTAAGTGTTGAAATAATTGCTGCTTCTGATAAAAGGCCATAATAAGTTACATAACTTGTGTGGCATGGGCACTAGAACAGACTTCTGTAGAAGTTATCAGTGAGAAAATATGTCAAGAATATTCACTGAAGAGTGACAATGAAATTGAGAATGAAATAACACCTCAAACGTTGGTTCATAATAAAAACTAAAATCTGAACAGTATATATATCCAACACAAACATATATTGTGTGATGTTTACTGATAAAAAAAAGTGGATGTGAAACTGAAACAACTTCCTGGGGGGTTTCTGAAAGACAGTTATAAAGACTTTGCAATGCAATACAACCCTAACATATATTTCAAGTTAGTGGATCAAATAAATGGCCATACTATTTCAAGCATCATTCAGGTTCGCCGCTTGATATCACATAATGCCTACATACATTTTGAACCATTTTGTTCAGCACTCACTCGCTTTAGCCAAAATCAGCTGATCGGCTTCACAAGCGAAGTCACGTGTCACCTCCAGTCTTGACCAACATGGCTGCACGACAGGAGTGAGTACATTCTGTTTTGTATTTTTTCTCTTTGTGTTAAGCGTACATGGCCACTGGTTCTGAATTAAACACATTATAATGCACGAATTGTTAGCTCGCTAGCTATCTGCATAAACCTGATCAATTAAGGTAACTCTCGTTACCGGAGCTAGCTGTCAAGCACAAGAAAATAGCGGCGTACTTTTTGTAGGCTGGCAGTCAGACATCACAATGAGCAACGTTGCCATTAACTAACGAACTAACTAACTAACTATGCCTGTCTGACTTGACATTTATTCGCATAATATGGAGAAAAAAAAACTGGTGGTTACAGCTCCAGTTTTGTTAGGATTTCACTTTGTGGATAATATTAGCTAGTATCTCTACAGACGGGTTGTTTCCGTAATAATTGCCAGGGACCTCACGATACGATATTATCACGATTGGTAGTAGCACATATTCAAACGAGAACTTTGAAGGCCGAAGTGGAGAAGGGTTCCATGTGAACAGCAGTTAAACATGGGTCAGTCGGTCCTAAGAGATGGGCGAACGCCGTTCAAAAGGGAGGGTCGCGACCGATCCCGGAGAAGCTGGCCGGAGCCCGGGGAGAGTTCTCTTTTCTTTGTGAAGAGCAGGGCGCCCTTGAATGGGCTGAGCAGTAAGGGAGTGTGGATAAGAGGTTTTTTTTATTTTTTTATTTTACCGTTATTTTACCAGGTAAGTTGACTGAGAACACATTCTCATTTGCAGCAACGACATGGGGAATAGTTACAGGGGAGAGGAGGGGGATGAATGAGCCAATTGTAAACTGGGGATTATTAGGTGACCATGATGGTTTGAGGGCCAGATTGGGAATTTAGCCAGGACACCGGGGTTAACACCCCTACTCTTACGATAAGTGCCATGGGATCTTTAATGACCTCAGAGAGTCAGGACACCCGTTTAACGTCCCATCCGAAAGACGGCACCCTATACAGGACAGTGTCCCCAATCACTGCCCTGGGGCATTGGGATATTTTTTAGACCAGAGGAAAGAGTGCCTCCTACTGGCCCTCCAACACCACTTCCAGCAGCATCTGGTCTCCCATCCAGGGACCGACCAGGACCAACCCTGCTTAGCTTCAGAAGCAAGCCAGCAGTGGTATGCAGGGTGGTATGCTGCTGGCTTGCTTCTGAAGCTAAGCAGGGTTGGTCCTGGTCAGTCCCTGGATGGGAGACCAGATGCTGCTGGAAGTGGTGTTGTGCATGCAGGAGGGCCACAATAGTGAAAGGGTCCAGAACATAGGACCCCACCACTTAAGAATGGTGATGGGAATACAAGAAAAGGGTAAAGCATTGATTGATAACCAAGATGCACACAACACTGAAATGGGCTATATATACAGCAGTTGAACATGGGTTAAGGGCATAAAATATCAAATAAACAAGAAAGATAAAGATAAGATGGCCATCGTGCATAAATGTATTTTGTCTCCCCACACAAAACGCTAACACGACAGGCAGGTTAAAATATCAAAACAAACTATGAACCAATTATATTAATTTGGGACAGGTCAAAAAGCATTAAACATTTATGTAAATTTAGCTAGTTAGCTTGCACTTGCTAGCTAATTTGTCCTATTTAGCTAGCTTGCTGTTGCTAGCTAATTTGTCCTGGGATATAAACATTGAGTTGTTATTTTACCTGAAATGCACAAGGTCCTCTCCTCCGCCAATTAATCCACACATAAAACGGTCAACCGAATCGTTTCTAGTCATCTCTCTTCCTTCCAGGCTTTTTCTTCTCTTGACTTTATATTGCGATTGGCAACTTTCATAAATTAGGTGCACTGACCTCATTCGTCTTTCAGTCACCCACGTGGGTATAACCAATGAGGAGATGGCACATGGGTACCTGCTTCTATAAACCAATGAGGAGATGGGAGAGGCAGGACTTGCAGCGCGATCTGCGTCAGAAATTGAACTGATTTCTATTTTAGCCCTTGGCAACGCAGACGCTCGTTGGCGCAATACCTGAATAACATACATTTATTTCTACATTTATTTTGCAACGCACGCGACACGAGTGGTGTGGTCAGCCTTTAAGGCTGGGTTAAAGCTAGATAAGAGGGGTGAAAAGGGAACTCCAACCCCCACAAGTGTGTTGCATTGTGGGGAGTAAGTAAGGCCTCCGGTCGGAAGGAAGGCAGTTGATGCGCAACTAACAACGCAGAATTGTCAAGCTCGTCGGGTTTGGCGCAAGCGGATGTCAAACTGAAGAAATCCAACCAGCAGAACTCGTATCACGGTGCTGTTCTCCTCATATCAATATGTAAATATCATCAACGTGCAGGTTACGGCGAGAGCATCTATGACTCTGTTAAGGTAGCCACTTAGCTAGGTGCCGATACATATAGAATCGCAGTATCACAATTCGATGTTAAATAAGTATTGCTCACTATATGTCTGCGGCAGAGGGACAGGAGAGCGGCATAATAATAAATACTCATTTTGATCAGTCAAGTGCTGAAAACATGTTGGCTCACCATTTAAAAGTAAGATTGAAGCTAAATTAATGTTATAGAAAAATATATATGTTTTTGCATAGGTACAGCCACTAGCAGGTTAAAAAAAAGAGAATCGATACTTGAGTCATAGAATTGATATATCGTAAAAAATAGTATTGGAATACTCTACTGCAATGGTCACCAACCTTTTCTGAGTCAAGATCACTTTTGCAGCCAAAAAACAAGCTGAGGTCTACCACTCAGATTATTTTGAAAACATGTAAGCCTATTCAACATTGATAAAAACAGTTCTGTAGGAATGAAGTTTGTGCAGTAGGCCAAAAACATTATCACATCATATTGGCTACAGTATATGTGCTTGGCCTGGCATATTGTTCTTCTAAGACCATATTATATTTAAAAACTCGAGCTTTGATAACAAAATAGATCAGTTGTACCACTTGCGAGGCACAGCTGAGAAGTAATTCACTTTTTATTTTACTGGACTGATGGTACCTGCATCTGATGGTCAGTCTCAGCGGAGGGAGGGAGAGAGCAGCAGAGGGTACGCCTCTCACTGCCCCTACTCTCTCCTTTCCTCCCGTGAGACTGGCCAGAGAGAGGACACCATCCTACCACTGATGGCAAAACTTGAGTTGCACCGCATTGTTTTTGCCTCATGCACAAATTCATGTTCCTACTGTATGACTAGAGAAAGTGAAATATTCCTCAACATTAAAATAGACATGACGAGCTGCTAATAATCAAAACGCAGGCCTATCGATACACTTAGCTACTAATTCATTGCAGCTGTGGCACGAGAGGAAGTAGGGAGAAGCGCGTTTTGTGAAAGTGTTGACAGTGCTGCATAAAAACTTAAAAACAAACTCACTCATAAAAACAGCAGGGCTTTTCTCTATTCTGACTGTTTATCCCTGGTCATGGTTTTAAAAGTTAGGAAATCTCACGTAGACTAGTATCAAACTTTGCTGTGTGTGGAAGCGTTACTAGGCATGGTGATAACATTTTGAGCTATCTAATTGGCCAGCGCACTTGATTTAACGACAGCTCTTCTGGTCCGCCGGGTAGGTGGAGTTTGAAATGGTTCAGAACAGTTTGCCTACCTGGCATGCAGGGCTTCTGAATCAAGTGCACCTTCCGCCAAAAGCTCAAAGTCAAATAAATAAAGGAGCACAAGCCTTCATCGTTGGCTTTTTTACAGATATATTTTTGGTGATCAACTAGGAATGCCTAGAAGATCGACTGGTTGGTGACCACTGCTCTACTGTATCGATTTCCCCCATCCCTACAATATGTCAATGCTCCAATTGTTATTAATTAATATAGAGGTGATATGATGCATTATACTCTATCCTCCTATCATAGCTCTTGTTTAAATATAGTACATCTCTAAAACAGGAAGTGCACATTGAAACCCACTCACATGATCACAGAAGTGTTTAGACATCTTATTGTTGAGTTGACAAAATCTGAGGCAGGTTGGTGATTAACAAGTCTAAGTTTAGTGACCTTTGATCATGTACATCGGTCTTTGTTGTTACTAAATCACACAAGGAAGGGAGCACTCTCCAGAGATCAAGTGTTATCTTTACCACACACTGGGGATCATTGAAACCAGATCCATTTAGGGCAAAACTGTTCTACAGTTTGTGCAAAATCATCTTTTTTGTTGAGTGTAAAACTCTTTGAGTCCCAAAAATGGTCAACCTCTATGTCCTCACCACTTCTGCTAAAGTTTCACTAAAAATGTAACTTTCATAACTGTGCAGTATAATGATAAACAAGGATTTGTTTTTTTACATTGTATATTTACTAAAGGGTTTGTAAGTATTTTTATTGGTTATTGTTTTAGATAGAATCAGCCGAACTGAAACAAAGGCAGGCAATTGTGTTAGCTAACTGAAAATAGAAAACTACTAGACAGTAATGTACAACATATTAACCCATTTCCCAATGCTGTCTTTCTGTAGACCTGTGTATTGGCTGGGTAAAGACACCCTGAGAGTGTCAGCAGCCCTGTTTGCTGAGAACCGGCGGCGACTGTGCCAAGGCCTGAAGGCCAAGGATGGGGTGGCTCCCAAGTCTGTAGTCGTGCTGCAGGGAGGGGAGCAGAAGCAGAGATACTGCACCGATACAGATATGCTCTTCAGACAGGTACATGTAAAGATCGGTGTCCCGCTAGCGGGACAACTTCCGGTGAAAATGGAGGGCGTGCAAAATTCAAATAATCATAAATATTATGGATTTTAAACATTTATGTACATATAAGTGTCTTAAATTGGCTGAAAGCTTAAATTCTTGTTAATTTAACTGGACTGTCCGATTTACAGTAGCTCTTACAGCAAAAACATGCCATGCGATTGTTTGAGGACGGCGCACCACATCAAAATATTTTTCCACCGGCACAGGTTTCATAAATTCACATATAACGATTAAATATTCACATACTTTTTGAAAATCTTCCTCTGATTTGCAATCCAAAGGATCCCAGCTATAACATGTAGTGTTGTTTTGTTAAATAAAATCCTTCTTTATATCCCAAAAAGTATGTTTAGTTGGCGCCATCGATTTGAGTAATCCACTCGTTCACCTTACAGAGAAATTAATCCGAAAATCTACCCCTAAACTTTGTTTCAACAAGTCAAAATAAGTTTCTATTTACTCCTCAGATACCCTAAAATGTAATCAAACTATACTATTTATTTTGGATAGAAGTATGTTCAATAGGAAAGCGATTTTTAGCAGGTGCGTAATGTCTTCATGGCGCGCGCAAATACAAATTTCCACGACTGTGTCCCTCGACTAAAACTGTTATTTCTAATTAGTTTTTAAAGCTGCAAGCCTGAAACCTTGAACATAGACTGCTGACACCCTGTGGAAGCCATAGGAATTGCATCCAGGGAGCTAATTTTCAGAGGATGGTCTCTAAAAAAAAAAAGATTCTGGTTGGTTTTTCCTTTGGATTTTCTCCTACCATATCTGTTATATTCTCCTACATTATTTTAACATTTTTACACAAATGTCAGTGTTTTCTTTCCAATAGTACCAATTATATGCATATCCTGGCCCCACGGCCTGAGCTACAGGCAGTTTACTTTGGGCACGTCAGGCAGGAAGTGGAGAAAAAAGGGGCCTAGCCCTAACAGTCAGTTACAGATATGCCATTGTTTATCCTAAAGCGACATACAGTAATAAGTGCATACATTTTCATATTGATGACCCCAGCGAGAATTGAATCCACAAACCTAGCGTTGCTCTACCAGCTGAGCCACATAGGATCACACATTGATGAGATGGATGGAGGTGTGACTGAGCGGACCCTAGCTGACTCTTTTGACTCATGTGGTTCTGTAGGAGTCCTTCTTCCATTGGGCTTTTGGAGCGACTGAAGCCGACTGCTACGGGGCCATCGATGTGGACACAGGAAAGTCCATCCTCTTTGTTCCCAAGCTGCCTGAGAGCTATGCAACCTGGATGGGAGAGTGAGTCAGTGACTGTAACTCAAACTATATGTGAATGTGATCAGCCTCAGTAGACAGCCTACCACTTTCAGCATCATGGACTCACAAAGACACTCTAAGAATACTCCTTAGGCCTTCTCATTAAAACCGATTGTGTCATTGTCTGTTGACAGGATCCATCCGCGGGAATACTTCAAGGAGAAATACGCCGTCGATGAGGTGCAATACACCTGTGATGTAAGTTAGTGTGTCACGTTTGAATGCACATACTGTACACCTTACCCATCTTTGTAGTGTTGTAGCTTAGCTTGTGATCTTGTAGCTTCACTCGTTTCCCTCTATTTGATAGTGTCAGTTCTCTCTGATCCCTCAACACTTCTGCCTTTCTGTCTGAACTCTTACAGATTGCTGATGTCTTCTCCAAGATGAAGCTTGGAGCTCTTCTCACTTTGGTATGTCCTTAATATATCATGTTGATGCTATGATAGTGGTTTACAGTATAAATTCATTAGATAAAGTATAATTTTAAGAGACTTGAAAGTGGGCCTGATAAGTATATCATGTTTTTTCCAGCGTGGACAGAACACAGATAGTGGGAGTATCTGCCGCGAAGCCTCTTTTGAAGGAATCAGTCAGTACGTATAATTGGCATCAACTGATGTCCATTTGAAACTTTGTATTTCTAATATATTTGGTTGAATGTTTTACCTTGATAAATATGATCTTGTGTCTTATATTTCAGATTCCAAGTGAACAACACTCTTCTGCATCCAGTCATTGTGGAATGGTAAGTACTGTATGATACTATATCCAGCTCGTAACCATTGGTTACAACTATTTTTGTGAAGTCTTATTAGTCTACTGTGGCTGTTTCACACTGAGTCATCTGAGGTGGTGACTGCATCTATAATATGAAGAGAATCATTAAGACATAAATGGTGGTAGAAACCATGACCAAGAATAGAATCAGAAAAACACCTCACTAACAAGATGGTAAGAAGCTGATTTTCCTGAAAGATAGAGGGGAGTGTAAGGCTCCTCCGGCAGTGAGGAATGGATGAGTAATACAGGTATTATTTCTGCATTCATTATGAGATACCAAATATAACGCACACACATAAACACAGAGCTTTAGCTTTGATAATCATTCTTTTGTTTCTGGCTGGGTGCTATAAGCCAGGCCTAGTATGTGTTTGTGCATGATAGAATTAAGCAAAAATGCCTGAGGGGGTGCGGTATATGACCAATATACCACGGCTAAGGGCTGTTCTTACGCACGCCACAATGTGGAGTGCCTGAATACAGCCCTCAGCTGTGGTATATTGGCCATATACCACAAACCCTGAGGTGCCTTATTACTATTATAAGCTGATTACCAATGTTATTGAACAGTAAAAAGTAATGTTTTGTCATACACGTGGTATACGGTCTGACATACCACGGCTTTCAGCCAATCAGCATTCAGGGCTCGAACTACCCAATTTATAATATAGAAATATACCCCTGGCCTATTGATCGAAGAGGCCCTTGACTCCTTGTTCCTTCTCTTCCTGCAGCCGGCTGACTAAGACTGACATGGAGCTGGAGGTCCTGCGATACACTAACCGGATTTCCAGTGAAGCCCATAAAGAGGTAAAATCCTGCAGGACAGACAGACATACCTGCCACAGGGGGAGAAGAAGCTCCAGATTCAGACTCATCTCATTTGATCTGTGCATTTTGGATTTTAGGGGACCGAAAGTATTGGGACAAATTCACTTATGTTTATTAAAGTAGTCCAAAGTTGAGTATTTGGTCCCATATTCCTTGCACGCAATAACTACATCAAGCTTGTGACTTTTCAAACTTGTTGGATGCATTTGCTGTTTGTTTTGGTTGAGTTTCAAATTATTTTGTGCCCAATATAAATTAATGGTAAATAATGTATTGTGTCCTTTTGGAGTCACTTTTATTGTAAATAAGAATAGAATGTTTCTAAACACTTGTACATTAATGTGGATGTGACCATGATTATGAGTAGTCCTGAATCAATTGTGAATAAAGATGAGTGAGAAAGTTGGACGCACAAATATCATACCTCCTAAAAAGGCTAACCTCCCCCGTTATTGTAATGTTGAGAGGTTAGCATGTCTTGGGGGTATGATATTTGTGTGTCTAACTTTCTTACACATCATTATTCACAATTCATTCAGGACTATCCGTAGTCATGGTAGCATCCACATGAATGTAAAAGTGTTTAAGAACATATTCTATTCTTATTTACAATAAAAGTGACTCCAAAATGACACTACTTTATTTACCATTCATTTATATTGGACACCACATAATCTGAAACACAACCAAAACAAACAGCGAATGCATCCAACGAGTTTCTAGAGTCACAAGCTTCATGTTGTAGCGGTATTAATTAGAGAAGGGTAAAGAAGATTTTGTTCGGGCGCCAGGCAGGTATTAACCATGCCGAAAGAAAAATAGTAGAACAGCGAGAGTACCACTACCAGACCCACACACATCAGCAGAAGAGACTGCCTAGAGTGTAGCCTGTTGACCAGATAGTCAGCGGAGAGAAAAAAGAATACACACCCTATAGATCCCACATCACATCAGTCCTTCCACAATTCTTGGTAACCCCACCAAGCATACCTCATATAATAATAATGGCAGAGCAAATAAACAGCAACTTCATACAATAAAGAATGAACCCAGTCATCACACAGAGGATTTGCAATAGTTTGTATTCTCTTCCAGTGGAGGAGTGCAGAGGGTATGAATGTGGGGTGTTCATATACACACTAGTCCAGCTCCAATGAACTTCAATGCATTTAGGAAAATAGAGTCTGTTTCAGAGTAAAGCACTGGAACATAGCGGGAAGAGAAAAAGAGAAAGGGAACAAGAGAGGTCTTAGCTGTGGTTTTTAGGGTGCAGGGGTACGGTCTGACTGTCCGATGGTGTGTTGGGTTGTAGTTTAACGCTTCGCAACAATGTTGCTACTAATCCATTGCGATCCATAACCATCGCGGTCCCAAATGAGAACAACCACGTCGTCGAGCGATCACACCGAGGATTGATTTAAATACTGTATAACTACATACGCTGAAGACAAACAAAAAACTTCTGCAGCATAGCACACACAATCAAAACTGTCGCGCCACCCAAGAGCTCCTCCCCAAAGAGCTGAACGAGCTCTTTTATTTCCTCCTTCCTTACTGCTCATGCGCTCTAGAGTGGCAGGGCACGGTGAAGGCTCCGTGCAGGATTTCGCCACAATGTATTCATTGCGTACTAGGAATATGAGACCAAATATTGAACTTTTGACTTCTTTAGAACACATGTACAGTATATATGAGTTAATTTGTTCCAATAAAATGAGGGGGGGGACTATGTACAAAAAATGCTGTAATTTCTAAACAGTTCACCTGATATGGATGGAAATACCCTCAAATTAAAGCTGGGAGTCTGCACTTTAACCAAAGTGCTGGAGTACACAGCCAAAACAACTAAAAATGTGTCAATGTCCAAATAGTTTTGGAGCTCACCATGTTATGTCATGATTAATATATGAATATAATCAAAGCTAAAAGAATACATCTCAGAGTCATCATTGCCCACTTGCAACCTTGTATATAACAGGCACAGCCAACCTGAAGTGCTGTTGTCTTTCTCCTCAGATCATGAAGCATGTGAGACCTGGACAGAAAGAATATGAAATGGAGAGGTGAGTGGAGCTTTTTATCATGAAGGGTATGCCAGCTATATTGAACTGTGTACCGTATAAAAGTATATTGTATGACGAAAGGCTATGTGGTGTACTATGTCCCGTCTGACCATAAAGGTGATGGTAAAACAGTATGTTCCTTATCTATCAAGGTGTGTTCCTCTGGATAAACTACATTCACAGCACGTCTGATCTGATCACTACTGAAGTCATAAGTATTTGGACAAATTCACTTATAGTGTTTTCAAGTAGTCAAAAGTGTAGTATTTGGTCCCATATTCCTTGCATGCAATGACGACATCAAGCTTGTGACTAAAAACCTGTTGGATGCATTTATTATAAGTAAGAATTGAACATGCTTCTGAACACTTCTATATTCATGTGAATGCTACCATGATAATCGACCATCATGAATGAATCGTGGAAAAGGTTAAAGGCACAAATATCATACCCCCCCATTTTTTACCTCGTTATTGGTAATAGTGAGGGGTTAGCATGTTGTTTTGTAGCCTCTGAACAGCATCTCACTGATCATTATTCATGATTCATTCATGATTCTTCTTAATCATGGTGTTATGAGGATTTATTTAGAAGTGTTATTTAGAAGAAATCTCTTTATCTACTCACTATGAATGATGACTAATCATTTTTCTTTCTGTTACTATTGGGCAAAACATAATCCAAAACAAACTACAAATGCATCCAAGGAATTTGTAGAGTCACAAGCTTGATGTAGTCATTGCGTACAAGGAATATGGGACCAAATACTAAACTTTTGACTACTTTGATACACTATAAGCACATTTGTCCAAATACTTAGGACTTCTTCACATGGGGGGGGACAATACATGAACTGCTTTCATTTCTAAATGGTTAAACAGATGCAGTATGCATGAAAATACCCTCAAATAAAAGGTGACATTGTGTACTGTCACCTCATGTGAAACATTTGATCTCAAACCTAAAATGCTGGAGTATAGAGCCAAATGGAAAAAATGGCTTCACTGTCCAAATACATATGGAGGGGAGTGTATTTTACGATGTAGTAACAGCCACCCACTGAGCTGAATCAATTTCCTGTTTCTAGCTGGCAGCTTATTGTATTTTTAATTAAACCTTCATCTGGGTGGCTGAAGAATGTAAATAATCTGAGCTACTATAGCAGCGCCCCTCGCCAGCTCACAATCTGACTAATTGACTGCAGCAAGAATATGTAATCACTGACTCAAGTCTCCAGTGAATAGACCAATAACCAAGTGAAGATGAGTCCAAATGCTTTTTTATAATACTATCCTCCAGTTAAGTATCAGGCGATGGAGATCTTCAAGGTGGGAGGTTTAGATGACTCCCTTGTATTCTAGGCTAACAAATATCAAAAAGGAAGTTAACCCTTGATTGCACTTCATTGTTAGAGCTGTGGAGCTTCTTGTGTACGGTAACTCATGTCAGTGCTTTTCTGTTGCAGCCTGTTCCAGCACTACTGCTACTCTCATGGGGGAATGCGTCACACCTCCTACACCTGTATCTGTGGAACGTAAGGCACTTCCCTTTGCTACACAGAAATGGGTTAATTTAATGGAGAACATATCTGAAATGCGTGACATCATCTGTGTTACATTTTGACGTACAGAAATTAGGTGCTATTGTTCTATCTGACGTGTGTTGAGTGCCTCTATAATGACCTACTCGTATGCTTAAATCTTCAACAGTGGAAACAACGGCTCAGTACTGCACTACGGCCATGCAGGAGCTCCCAATGACAAGACCATCGATGACGGAGACATGTGGTAAGTCGGGCCATCATTTCACATGATGTGAAGTTATTCCACTCCTTAATTGTCCTTTTTGGGTTGTTTGCTTGGTTTTATTAGATTCTGTGTTCATTTTGTCTTGGATTTGTATATCAAAAACACTTGCAGTGATCTGTTGTTTTGTTTAATGGAATAGTGAATACTCAGAGCTACACCTCCCCTGCTGTCATTAGTATAGTAGGGGGTTGTTTTGTTTAATGGAATAGTGAATACTCAGAGCTACACCTCCCCTGCTGTCATTAGTATAGTAGGGGGTTGTTTTGTTTAATGGAATAGTGAATACTCAGAGCTACACCTCCCCTGCTGTCATTAGTATAGTAGGATGTTGTTTTGTTCTCCCTGTCAGCTGGATCCACTGAGTGGCTCTCCCATGGGTTTACTCATAGATGGAGCACAGCTTGGACTGGGTTTGAACATAAGTCAGGCTACTGTGTGCATAGGGCTACTGATGGAGATTTAAAGTGGCTGTGTGGAGCGCCCATGGTGACACAACATGAACACCTTTGAAAGGCAACTTGTATTCATTCTGATGTACATGCTGTGAACAATTTCTCTGATTTATGTTTGGAAATAATGATGCCGGAATGGCTATAGAGCCCTCTGGGTGAGCAGTAACACTGATCTAACTGTGACGTGTGGTTTTTCCTTGCAGTCTGTTTGATATGGGTGGAGAATACTACTGCTATTCCTCTGACATCACCTGCTCCTTCCCAGCCAATGGAAAGTTCACTCCAGACCAGAAGGCCATCTATGAGGCTGTGCTCAAGTCATCACGGGCTGTCATGGCTGCCATTAAACCAGGTATGATCCTACTGTCCACAGGCAGGATTGAGGAAGCATTCACTGAACATACAGTACATACTTAGCTTGGGCACAAGGAAGGATTATACATTTAATATATTAATTTGTTCTATGGTTTGACTAATAGTGAGTTGTTGAAGTCTGAAGACTACCACAGAACATGCCATATCCTCACCACTAGTCATTATCACCTGCATACTAGGCTGCTTTGAAACTTTTAACCTAAGATTTAAAAACCTGACTGAAGGTGGTCTTGTGTTTCAGAGGTCAAGTGGACCGAGATGCACCGTCTGGCTGATCGGGTTCACCTAGAGGAGCTGGTGAAGATTGGGATCCTGTGTGGGAGTGTGGAGGACATGCTGAAGGTCCACATGGGCTCTGTCTTCATGCCCCACGGCCTGGGACACCTGCTGGGCATCGACGTGCACGACGTGGGCGGATACCCAGAGGTCAGTACCAGAGAGATAGATACAGTATTCTATTTATCAATGCTACAGAAAGTTCTAAATACACTTCCAAAAAGACATATGTCTCTTTCCTTCTAGACAAAGCTAACGTCAGTGTCATGCTGCTTGTTCTTTGTTACACAGGGTATTGAGCGCGTCAGCGAGCCCGGTCTGAAGAGCTTGAGGATGGGCCGTCTGGTGCAGGAACGCATGGTCCTGACTGTGGAGCCTGGTATCTACTTCATCAACCACCTGCTGGACCAGGCCTTGGCCAACCCAGCCCAGAGCTGCTTCATCAACAATGAAGTGCTGGCCCGCTTCCGTGGATTTGGAGGGGTACGTTTACCTATCCACAGACAGTTTATACTCATTAGTTTATGTGCTGGTTTTACTGTCAATGTCAACCACCCAAAGCTTGCACATAGAAACCCCTTTGTCACAATCTACTCCATGGCAGCAAATAATATACACATTATGCTGTTCTGTTAAGTCTTCTGCTATAACTGCTTCCCCTGATTATTATCTGCTGTTGATTATTAACCTGGGCTCTGACCCTCAAATGTGTCTTACTGGATGTTTCCCCCTCCCCTCTCCAGGTCCGTATTGAGGACGACATTGCGGTGACTGCCAGCGGAATGGAGCTGCTCACCTGTGTCCCTCGTACAGTGGAGGAGATTGAGGATTTCATGGCCGACCGTGGAAAATCCTTCTAAATAACGTCACTCATTTCCAAGCTGATCTAACCAAATGGTATTTTCACTCCTAAATCTGGAGAGAATATCTGTTTTCTGATATAAGAGATGCAGTTTTTCTAATGATATCTTGCCAGTCTACATTATGCCATATATAATCAATAATGGATGCATTAGATGCAGAACTTTTCAATCTAGAAAGGTATCTGTTTAATCTCAGTGAATTCAGTAGCATAACACACTAATAAACAAATGCAGGTTAAACTACCTATACTATTTGAAGCTCTTAGTGATAAAGATGATTATTGTGAAAATGCAGTGAATTAAACTGCTGTGGCCATCTTGCCCTGTAAAAACATTGTTGACGGTTGACAATATTTCAGTGCCTGGTTAATTGCTTTATGACTGTGCGCAATAGAGACTTTATTTTCTTGGACGTTTATACAATTCTCATAAAATACAGTGCAATTGAAGTAAATAAACCCCTCAACTTGCAGTTTTGCGTTCTGTGACATTTGTAGATTGTGCTTCCATTTGTAAATGCCAGGCAACATAAAGTGTCATGGAACAGGGTTGGTTTACTACAACTTTGTAGTAATACTGCCAGTCTTCACTAGATGGGGTCCTTAAGTCATTCTGAAGTTCATGTAGCTCCGGTAAGAAGAGTTTCCTTGTATCGATGCCCTTATTCGTTACAGATTTGATTCACACCACCAGTGAACTGGTGTTCAAATAAATGGGATGACTACAAATATGCACTAAATAAGTATAAACAGACATTTATTTACCTATTCTCTCCAAAACAGTGTCAATCAAACCTTTCCCATTTCAATTATGAAGTAGTGTACAGTACATTGCAGATGTTTGCAATAGAATTCCAAATACTAAAGTATAGCATTTCAGTCATACAAATTCAGTTAATTCCCTTTAACTCAAAGTTGCATTGAATACACTGTATTATCATGTCTTTAGCTATAGAGAGTCCATCCCAGATGTAGCATCTCATTACACATACAATACATACAGGATGAGAACACATCAGCCATGATTAATAGGTCCTCAACCTTTTCTTACAGTGAATGTTACTAGGATGGATGCAATCAAAAGGGAACTCCTTGCTCTTGAGGTACAATACAGGATAAAGGACAAAATAATGGGGCAAAATACTTTACTGGCATGGTCAATTTATCACCTTTGTTTAGATGTTTACCAGGCCTACGTGAGTAAAAGTTTCAATTTACTCAAATTTACTTTAAAAATGAAATATGTGAAAATTGTGGTACATTACTGCAGTTATAAAGTGTCATGAATAATCCAGTATCCTTTTAGTGAATTAATGTTTAAATTTTTGCATGAGCATAAAAATGTACAATGGTGTAATCTTTTTATCTCACGCAAATATAGTAGTTATTTTACCTTCTCTTTAAGAAGTATAGTGTTCTAGAACTTCTAACCATCTGCTTTAACCATCCAGTGGACTCTGGAATGCCTACATCCCTTTCCTAGGCAGCAATTGGTAGAGAGGTAACAGACGTTTTAACCCTGCAGCCAAAAGGGGCCACTGGTGCCGATAAACCAGCGCCCTCCCTGGGGACCCCAATAAATAAATAAAGAGGGCTTTCTGTTCTGTTCAGTCACTGGGAGGACCTGCTGAATTGCCTTCAGTTCAGCAACTTCTTCACTCACTCAATCATATACACTGCTCAAAAAAATAAAGGGAACACTTAAACAACACAATGTAACTCCAAGTCAATCACACTTCTGTGAAATCAAACTGTCCACTTAGGAAGCAACACTGATTGACAATACATTTCACATACTGTTGTGCAAATGGAATAGACAAAAGGTGGAAATTATAGGCAATTAGCAAGACACCTCCAATAAAGGAGTGGTTCTGCAGGTGGTGACCACAGACCACTTCTCAGTTCCTATGCTTCCTGGCTGATGTTTTGGTCACTTTTGAATGCTGGCGGTGCTTTCACTCTAGTGGTAGCATGAGTCGGAGTCTACAACCCACACAAGTGGCTCAGGTAGTGCAGCTCATCCAGGATGGCACATCAATGCGAGCTGTGTCAAGAAGGTTTGCTGTGTCTGTCAGCGTAGTGTCCAGAGCATGGAGGCGCTACCAGGAGACAGGCCAGTACATCAGGAGACGTGGAGGAGGGCAACAACCCAGCAGCAGGACCGCTACCTCCGCCTTTGTGCAAGGAGGAGCACAGCCAGAGCCCTGCAAAATGACCTCCAGCAGGCCACAAATGTGCATGTGTCAGCATATGGTCTCACAAGGGGTCTGAGGATCTCATCTCGGTACCTAATGGCAGTCAGGCTACCTCTGGCGAGCACATGGAGGGCTGTGCGGCCCCACAAAGAAATGCCACCCCACACCATGACTGACCCACCGCCAAACCGGTCATGCCAAAGGATGTTGCAGGCAGCAGAACGTTCTCCACGGCGTCTCCAGACTCAGTCACGTCTGTCACATGTACTCATGTGCTCAGTGTGAACCTGCTTTCATCTGTGAAGAGCACAGGGCGCCAATGGCGAATTTGCCAATTTTGGTGTTCTCTGGCAAATGCCAAACGTCCTGCACGGTGTTGGGCTGTAAGCACAACCCCCACCTGTGGACGTTGGGCCCTCATACCACCCTCATGGAGTCTGTTTCTGACCGTTTGAGCAGACACATGCACATTTGTGGCCTGCTGGAGGTCATTTTGCAGGGCTCTGGCAGTGCTCCTCCTTGCATAAAGGCGGAGGTAGTGGTCCTGCTGCTGGGTTGTTGCCCTCCTACGGCCTCCTCCACGTCTCCTGATGTACTGGCCTGTCTCCTGGTAGCGCCTCCATGCTCTGGACACTACGCTGACAGACACAGCAAACCTTCTCGACACAGCTCGCATTGATGTGCCATCCTGGATGAGCTGCACTACCTGAGCCACTTGTGTGGGTTGTAGACTCCGACTCATGCTACCACTAGAGTGAAAGCACCGCCAGCATTCAAAAGTGACCAAAACATCAGCCAGGAAGCATAGGAACTGAGAAGTGGTCTGTGGTCACCACCTGCAGAACCACTCCTTTATTGGGGGTGTCTTGCTAGTTGCCTATAATTTCCACCTTTTGTCTATTCCATTTGCACATCAGCATGTGAAATGTATTGTCAATCAGTGTTGCTTCCTAAGTGGACAGTTTGATTTCACAGAAGTGGGATTGACTTGGAGTTACATTGTGTTGTTTAAATGTTCCCTTTATTTTTTTGAGCAGTGTATATATATAGTACCAGTCAAACGTTTGTACACACCTACTCATTCCAGGGTTTTTCTTTATTTTTACTATTTTCTACATTGTAGAATAATATTGAAGACATCAAAACTATGAAATAACACAATCATGCAGTAACCAAAAAAGTGTTAAATCAAAATATATTTTATATTTGAGATTCTACAAAGTAGCCACCCGTTGCCTTGACAGATTTGCACACATTTGGCATTCTCTCAACCAGCTTCATGAGGTAGTCACCTTGAATGCATTTCAATTAACAGGTGTGCCTTGTTAACTTGTGGAATGTCTTTCCTTCTTAATGCGTTTGAGCCAATCAGTTGTGTTGTGACAAGGTACATGTACAGTAGGGGTGGTATACAGAAGATAGCCCTATTTGGTAAAATACCAAGTCCATATTATGGCAAGAATAGCTCAAATAAGGAAATAGAAATGACAGTCCATCATTACTTTAAGACACGAAGGTCTGTCAACCCGGAAAATGTCAAGAACTTTGAAAGATTCTTCAAGTGCATTCGCAAAAACCAGCAAGCGCTATGACGAGACTGACTCTCATGAGGACCGCCACAGGAAAGGAAGACCCAGTGTTACCTCTGCTGCAGAGGATAAGTTCATTAGAGTTACCAGCCTCAGAAATTGCAGCCCAAATAAATGCTTCACAGAGTTCAAGTAACAGACACATCTCAACATCAGAGGAGACTGTGTGAATCAGGCCTTCATGGTGTAATTGCTGCAAAGAAACCACTACTAAAGGACACCAATAGAAGAAACTTGCTTGGGCCAAGAAACACGAGCAATGGACATTAGACCGGTGGAAATCTGTGCTTTGATCTGATGAGTAATTGTGAAACGCGGAGTAGGTGAACAGATGATTACCGCATGTGTGGTTCCCACAGTGAAGCATGGAGGAGGAGGTGTGATGGTGTGGGGGTGCTTTGCTGGTGACACTGTCTGTGATTTATTTTGAATTCAAGGCACACTTAACCAGCATGGTTACCACAGCATTCTGCAGCGATACACTATCCCATCTGGTTTGCGCTTAGTGGAACTATTTTTTTTACAACAGGACAATGAACCAACACACCTCCAGGCTGTGTAAGGGCTATTTTACCAAGAAGGAGAGTGATGGAGTGCTGCATCAGATGACCTGGCCTCCACAATCAACCCAATTGAGATAGTTTGGGATGAGTTGGACTGCAGAGTGAAGGAAAAGCAACCAACAAGTGCTCAGCATATGTGGGAACTCCTTCAAGAGTGTTGGAAAAGCATTCCAGATGAAGCTGGTTGAGAGAATACCAAGAGTGTGCAAAGCTGTCATCAAGGCAAAGGGTGGCTACTTTGAAGAATCTAAAATCTAAAATATATTTTGATTTGTTTAACCTTTTTTTGGTTACTACATGATTCCTTGTGTTATTTCATAGTTTTGATGTCTTCCATATTATTCTACAGTGTCGAAAATAGTAAAAATAAAACAAATTTCAAAAAAACTTGAATGAGTAGGTGTGTCCAAACTTTTGACTGGTTCTGTATATACACAGTACATACACACAGCAGTGATGCAAAATATATGATACACTACAACGACACATGAACATTTTAGAGCTTAATTTGTTAGAGGGTTGCTGTGTAAAACTGGTGAGCTGTCACTTAAAAACACTTTACAGCTTAAGTTGTCTTAGCACCATAACTTGGGGCTCTATTCAATCCGTATCGCAGAAGTTCAGCGTTACAGCGTGTTTGAAGTTTAAAGGCAATGTTCCATATTAGGGGTGACTGCATCACGGTAAACACTGCATATGTTGGCTCAATCAGAAATGACCATAACATTTATATTGCGCCATCTGTAACGCTTCACCGGTACAGATTAAATAGAGCCATAGATCTGGACTGAGCAATTACTGTTTGACACATCCTCCTGTGAAATAGTGAAATCTTTGGTCAACTAAACTGCTGTGTAGGAGAGTATTGAACAGAGCCCTCATGATACGTAATTGGGGATTATTTAAGAGCAAGCTTGGGCAACTTAATACTACATGTAGTTAATTAGATCATAAATATTGTGGATTTTAGAGCGTAAAGAAGCTTATTAAAATGTGTACAGTCTATACATAATGCAAAACAAACAGAATCTTGCTCTTCTTTTATACAGTATCTTCCTCTCCTTTGATGTAATCCAAGAGAGCCATGGTAGTCAAGAGTCTCATCACAGATGTGGTAGCAGTCCTTAGTTGTAAGAAAGATAACTCCCTCACACAATATTACCTCTGCACCTTGTTTATTCTGTCAACGTTTCAGCCAAAGACCTTTTTCAAGACCTTAATCCATTCAGGTGAATGGCAGCGGCAAACTGCTTCCCACGAAACACAATATAAACCCAGACGGGAACTTTTATTGGAGGGGATTCTGGTTACAGTTCATAAAGTGGTTCCAGATTCTTCGGTTTGGTGTTCTGTCTATCATCTCGCCTCACCAGAGCTCCTCCACTCATAGCCCTGTTAAACGTGTCCTTCAAAACCATCCTCCACGAACCATTCAGTTTCACGTATTGCCCATTGGCAATCTCCTCACAAGCCAAAAACAAGTTGGGCTTTCACTTCCTTTCTTTGCAGTCTTTCAGTTTTTCAGTCTGTATTTTCAGCACTCATATTATAGTGTCCAGTCAGTGTCCACCCAGAGTCAGGTTCTAGGCTGTCCTTTCCACTGTGGGTCAGTGTGTTTGGCCCAGGGACTGAGGGCCTGCTCTGGGTGCTGTGTCAGGCCCCCTAGAGGCCTGGGGAGGGGGCTAGCTGAATGCCCTGTGTTGTGATTGTCTGTGGGCCACTCGTGTGCAGGAGGCACAGCAGGTTGTCTTGTAGTAGTCGTACACACAGAGACGTGCCTGGACCACCACATTGCAGTTGAAATACTTGTCTCGACAGTTCTCGCCTGAAAAACAATCATAATATCGAAAGTAAGTGATGATCAGTGATTTTAAGTTTTAGAAATCTTTAAGTATTATATGTTTTCTGTATGGAATATGATCTTCATAAATGTTTAACCATTTTAGACTAAATCCCCTCTAATCCTCATTAAAATTGTTTGACAGTAGTTATGACCAGACCAGCCATCATTAACCAATCCAACTGTATGACATTCCAGAGGAGGTGCCTTGGCCCCAAATCCATGTTTACTATACAGTAGTAACTGACCTATGTGTGGGATGCAGGGCTCTGGGTTGCACTCCTCTCTCTCCACTGGTTTCAGCTCCTCCTCACAGCCCTCACTGGAAAGCATGTCATCAGACAGACAGCGCACCTCCCTCACACGGAAGCCCCCCTCACATGTCTTAGAACACTGCAGGGACAGAGAATACAGCGCAAACCTCATTCTCCCTTTCTTCAATTACACTTTCAAGAGAGTGTATTTCACAAGTATTTCACAACTCCACATAAAGCGTGTGTCTGTTTTTTCATGTGTGAGTGCACGCATGTGTGGGCATGTGCGTGTACAGTTACTCACAGCGCTCCAGTCTGTGTGGTACCACATGGCCCCGCAGGACTTTAGGTGGCAGCTCTGCTGATTAAGAGGCTTGTCTAGAGAAGAACATTCGTAAGGCGGCATTACGTTGAACCCCTCGTCAGACTTCATCAGACACACCACTGCCCTCTGCTGGCTGCCCGAGCCACACTCCGTTGAGCACTGGGGGAAGGAGAAAATACCATAGGTAATACTACACATGGGCATGACATGAGACATCTGAACTGTTTCAACATGTTTGTTTTTTTATTAAGAAAAAGAAAAAGGCATCATTGGCTCAGTTGATTGGCCGACCTGAGTTATAGAAGGTACACCTTACTTACAGGGCCGGTTTCCCGGACAGAGATTAAGCCTAGTCTTGAACTAAAAAGCTATTTAAAATGGAAATAATGGACAATGGATTTGTAACATCTGAGTGTTCCTCTTTACAATACTGACATGAGACATCAGCAAAAATGTAAGTAATGGATAGGAGACATTGTAAAATCAGCAGCAAATCCTCATCCTAATCTTTTCCCAGATGATGTGTCCATACAAGCCCAGTTTGACCAGGCGTTGTCCTGTCTTACCTGACTCCAGGGAGCTGTAAACCACTCGATGCGACTCTCACAGGGGCCGTGATTACAGATCTGAGAGTCCGTGGGGCGCTCATGGCCACAGCCCTCCAGAGGCAAGCTGCTGATGTGATTGGTCAAGCACAGTACGCCGCGGGTCCGCACACCCATCCCACACTCAGCAGAACACTACAGAGAGCAAAGTCATAGTAAGTGACAATACAAACAGTTGACCTATGCCGTGATTCAATCAGATCAGCGGCAGATCCGTGTATAATGCACTTGCCATTCAAAGGTAATTTCCCGTTGAGCCGGCATATGCAGCATTTACTGTGAATGTGGAACATTGCCTTTAAAAGGTGCAAAGCTGACAAAACGCCAACTGATTGAATCCCGGCCCTAGTACCACCCCCATTTTTAACAGTATCAAGTCAATTTGTATTCAATTATAATCTTGCATCTACAATACTGTAGTAGATGCAATCCAATCAAGGTCAACAATTACTACAGTATTAGGTTAGAAAAGTGTTAGACGGTGATCTTGAGAGTCCATGTCCTCAGTCCTACACATACATACCTTATTCCCCCACTCAGTGAAGAACCAACTTTTAGCACAGGGCCCCATGTCACAGTTCTCATTGTCACTGGGTCGCAGCTTCATGTTGCACTCCTCATCCGACACAAAGTCTCCCACGTTGCTGACACAGTGTACCTCCCTGGTCCTCTGGCCCACGCCACAGGGAACAGAGCACTGGGGAAACACAGGAGGGACAGTAAAATACTATAGGGGTAGTTTAAAGTTTATCTCACAGTGTAAACACGGGTCAGTTCTCTCTGATGAATGTAACCTGTTGTATGTGAAAACAACTGGGAAAATGCTCCATAGAATACTTGCTTGGGTTTAATTTATGATAAGGAATGCTAGCAACTTTAGAGGAATGATAACATTTATCTAATTGGGGTTCATGTACTTTCTGATACTCCATACTGTATTAGAAGAATGTATGTTAAATCTTGTCTGAGTACTTAGAACTTTTGATTGAGCCTGCCTCAGAAGGGTGGGGTAGGTTTACACTTTTAGGACTATTCTAATAGTTCCATGTGCCGAGCAAGCTAAAGTTTTTGAAACAAATACTATTTGAAGCATATTGATTGACAGCTGTCACTCACTGCGCTCCACTCGGTTCGTATCTGCCACTCGCTGCAGATTTTCAGCTGGCAGGTGCTGGTGGTCTCAGGCTGCTCCAGGTGGCGGCAGCGGCTGGTGTGGACGTTGAGGGTCCGATTGGCATACACCTGCCTGCACAAGACCTGGCGGTGCTGCATACCCAGGCCACATGTCTTACTGCACTCCGACCACTCACCAATGTCCCAGCTGCACAGTAGGACACACAAGGCCGCATGTTCAGAGGGACACAATAGCTTTGTGGTCCCAACATAGCTAATAAAACATGTGGTCAATTGTCCAATTAGATTCTAATTATGATCTAACTATTAGACTATAAAGAGGACGGGTCAGGAACTTTTCATGAAGAATATAGAAATCTGGGTCCTATGACTTCTGCTAAAGCTCTGTGTATGTATTGAACCAGTGTGTGTAGTGTCTAAGAGCCCTGTATGTAATGTAAGTGTGGTTGAGACAGAGGGGTCTCTCACAAGGCAGGGCAGGACTGAAGGTTGCAGGGCTCCTCCTGTGAACTGGGCCTGGTGCTGCTGTCACACTGGTTCTCTGGTACCTGCTCATGGCTCAGTCTGTGGACACAGCGGAAGATGGTGTACCTGCTACCTGAAAACCAATACACAGAAGAGCGTTAGATGTTCATGCCTCAATACTGCATCTTCACTACTCACTGTGGGAATCTGTTAAACCTAGTGGATCAACTAGTATCAATCAGAGGTTGAGACCTCTTGGGGCTTCAGTTCAGACAAAGATACATGCCATGTCTTACCTCTGCCACAGGAGGCGCTACACTCTGTTGCCCCAGACAGTTTCCAGTTGTATTCTCTCTGACGTCTGGGTGGCTGGACTGCTGGCACCTGCTTGTTGGGTACCTGGGGAGGGTACTTGCCCCCTCCTGCTGGATCGTACCCATCCTGGTTGGGGTTGCCCCGGTGATCATTCCCACTTTGCCCATACAGAGTGTTCCCTGGGAGATCGAACATGGTATTTCAGCCAACAAAACCAGGGGAAAACTAAGTAATTGAGATGCTTGTCGACCCCCTCCCTTTGTGGACTAATAGTTAATTTAGGCCATACAGTCCCAGTCAGATGCATCAGTAACTATGGGGTGCCTCACCTCCAGGTCTGTGGTCGGGGTGCTGTGGAGGGTTGTCAGAGGGAAGGATGAATTCATAGCTCACTCCTGGGTTGGGCTGCTGGTAGATCACCTGAGGACATAGCAAAAATTCTTCAGTGAATAAGTTAATTACAACTTAATGTGCCAGTGTAAACTGCCAGAGAAATATGTGCCAATATGAGCTACATTTTACTGTACATACAAGTTGACTGATTACATACATAAACATCCAGGATCTCATTGGTTGGCCCCTCAGCCAGGAAGGACTCCCCGGCGGTGCTGGTGACCTCATTGGGTCGTCGGTAGGTGAACATGGTGCCCACCCCCTCATACTTCCCTGGCCGGTCAATGGCCCAGTTCCCATTGATGATGGAGCGACCTGAGCGGCTTTTCAGAGCTGCAGACAGACCATGAGTGGATGGTTGACCGTTAATAAAACTCCACCCAAAAACTATCTTTTGGTATTTGTTTCATTAGTCCATTGTTGACATAGTCCCAAAATGTTTTGCTTGCCAGCACTCAAGTTTTCAGGTATGTAACTTTTCTGTATTGTTTTTCAGATGGCCTGTTGCCCTAACCATGGAATTCTACAATCTGGCTGTAGAGTTGAGAGATTCAGCTACACAATTAACATAAAGCTTTGCAAGTGTCTTTTGTAAATGAGCAAACCTGTTAGCAAAGAGCTCTTTGCTAACAGGTTTGCTCATTTACAAAAGACACTGCTTTTTTTCTGAGGATTTCTGTATTTTGAAAGGAGTGAGCAATTTTTATTTAAATGCTGAACATTACATTTAAGTCATTTAGCAGACGCTCTCATCCAGAGCGACTTACAAATTGGAAAGTTCATACATATTCATCCTGGTCCCCCGGTGGGAATTGAACCCTGGTCCCCCCGTGGGAATTGAACAACTCTGGCGTTGCAAGCGCCATGCTCTACCAACTGAGCCACACGGGACCATTAGACAAGTAACATTAAGACTACTGAATATAAGAGTGTTTGGACAACTTATAGCACATATTAGGCATGCAGAAATAAACTAGAACAGAAGTCTATTGAGGAGAGTGGGGCAAACATCAGGGGATAATGGTAACGATAAGTAGTTCCATGGAAGAATCCTCAGTCCTGTTTATCCCCAGGATGTTGCATCACAGCAAGCTTTTACCCACTGATATATGAACTCTTCCAACAACAACGCCAAACGACGCAGGAACAGCAGTCACTGAAAGGAGCCATTGTTCACACATACTCTACATTTCCTGCTTAGGTGCTTACTCACTGAGTAAGTATTGTGTAGGGGTTGAGTGGGGACGCAAGGCATAACTTGGCACCCCCAGTTAGTAGTTTTGACTTAGAAAGGTAGTTTCAAAGTAGGTTTCATCGCTGGGCTCAGTCAGTAGTGGTGGTTTTCTAGGCAGCAGTGAAATTCCTCACCTTAATTAAAATGATGGGAAGGCTGGAGGAAAAGGTCCTCTAATGAAAGCTTGTTTATATACTTTCCCCTGAGGGGAGCAGCCAGGCCAGGGGAAGTGGGGGCCAGTGTCTGTCTGTCTGTCTGTCTGTCTGTCTGTCTGTCTGTCTGTCTGTCTGTGTCTCTCTCTCTCTCTCTCTCTCTCTCACTCTCTCTCTCTCTCACTCTCTCTCTAACTCTCTCACTCTCTCTCTCTAACTCTCTCACTCTCTCTCTCTAACTCTGACATTCCAGAAGTCATTCCTGACAATAGACCCACTTCTGTGTCACACTGTTATGCTCCTATAAAGACAATATCTTATTTAATCAATTAATTAAATAAAATATTGTAACCAGAAGTGCACTGTGTGGTTACTTACTACTGACAACATAGAAATGCTCACATCCAAAATTCTGGAAAAATCCCACCTGCTCTGTATTTGAGCTGCCTTTTAATTAAATGAATCAAATCAATTTAACAAGCAGCTGTTCCCTGCTGCCTGATACCAGGCTCACAGCACGGATGTAGCAAGACATGACCTAAATGATATTTAAAAAAATAGCTACTGCTGTCAGATGTTTTATAACCTGAAGCTTATCTTTAAATGGTGACTTTTTATTAGTACCGTTAATGTAATATGAAACATAATCTAACGTGGTCGAAGGGAAAATCTAAAATTGCTATTGCATGTGTCATAGCTCATGGGCCTGATTCAGGCAGAGATGTATGGAGCCTTAAGGGGCAGTGGATAAAGAGCTGGTAACTCTGTACTTAAACAGAGGTGGTTTGGAACCATGCTTGTGTGTTGAGTAACCTTGCCTCAGACATGAAGACTTGCCTACCAAGCTACCCACTGGGCACACACTGGTTGAATCAACGTTGTTTCCTCATCATTTCAATGACATTACATTGAACAAACGTGGAATAGACGTTGAATTGACGTCTGTACCCAGTGGGTAATGTCTTGGCTTTAGCTCAGCGGGCTAACACATTCTGACCCGGGTTAAAACACTGGTCAGTCACAGTCCTACTCACCCAGGTAATTCCTGCTCTTCACCGTCTCGGTGACGTTGATCTTGGTGGCTCCCTCTGGGATCTCCACTATCTTGTGGTAGCCCACCTTGTTCAGGCTGTTCTGCTGGAAGAGCCCTGACACCAGCTTACAGGCCGTGTTGTCCCCGCCACACACCCCACACTTGTCCATCACCTTGCCTGAGCCCAGGTACTCATCACAGCCAAGACTCTATCAGAGAGAGAGAAGGAGGTCAAAGGAGGGGACAGAAGACATGTATTGCATCTCACTAATCAATACCGGTACATTACAAACAGTACAGTACGCTTTTTGTTGTAAGCAGAGTAGGATTTTTGAGGTGAAGCAATTTTCAACTGTTGAGCTACTGAGACATCTGTTTTAACAGGCAACTGTTTTACCACTGAAGTGCATGGAAAAGTAAATAACATGAGCAACCTCATTAATCAAGTAAAGAGGGGAGAATGAGAGATAATAAACCAAAGCCTATTCAGCATATTCATAAACAAACCCATGTTATTTCACCTCTCTAATTCGATGACCTGCTGCACATAATTAACTACCATAACACAACAACCAATTAGCCTGAGCCGGCTTCATTCCAACAACAGGCATATTCTTGGCACGATGCTAGAGTAGTAATGGCTCCCAAAGCAAATCCTCGGGGGGGTTAGCTTTCTCTGTCACATTGGCACTCATAAATTACAGGAAGCCTGGATAAGGTTAGTATAGAACACTCAAATCAGCAGTCGATAAATCCAGCCAATCCAGACATAAAAGTAGCTTGCTGTGTGAACAGGTGCTGCAGGCAGGGGCCTGGTTGGGACTGATCCCAGCAGGTCACCGTATTTCTATAATTGCAGACCCTGGGCAGTGGAGAGTAGACACTGGTGTGCCAGGATCAGGATACGCCCTCAGTCCGTCACCACTCGAACCTCGAACCGAAGGAACGACCAAGGGAGGGGTTAGCAGGGGACAAAAGAACTGTTTAGTTTTAATGACACAAAGCTCCTCTGTGATTGGACGGCTGCCAACGTTAGTCTCTAGTCAGTCAGTATCTCTCAGGGAACGTTACGTTCAGCAGTCCAG
The DNA here is from genome assembly GCF_029448725.1 of Salvelinus fontinalis. NCBI lineage: Eukaryota > Metazoa > Chordata > Actinopteri > Salmoniformes > Salmonidae > Salvelinus > Salvelinus fontinalis. Next base: position 28,977,481 of record NC_074699.1, read on the forward strand.
TCAATAATCTCCCCCGTTCCTAGACAAAACCCTGTCACAAACAATTTCCTCCCAATCCCAAACCAGGACTAATGAGGATCTTGCCTTGCTAAACCGACATATTTTCTCAGACCAACTGTATATATTATGTCCCAACATTCATAAAACATATTGCACAACATTTTATGTGTGGTCCTTAAGCACGGGACATAACTAGGCTTACATATAATAATCACACAAACAAATAAAGAGCAGTCTACAGTGGTAATTAAAAAGGGTTTTGCTGTAGATTCATGCTCTCTCAGCGGACTTAGTTCTTCCTGGAGCTGCGGTAAGACAGTCAGCTGCAGGCTGGATGCAGGCTGGGACATGGAGCTGGAACAGGGGAGATGGTAGCCAGGCCAGGGCCAGGGGTGGACTGAGGAGATTGGGGTAGGCTCAGGAGACAGAAGCCTGGCTCTCGCCCACCCATAGCAGCGAGGTCTGCACCGGGCCAACACTCCACCCAGGCCAAAACAAATACACACCACCTCCTTCTACACAGGAAATAAGCGATGAGAGAGGGAATAGCAAACTAAGAGCCCTGAGAAATGACCAAACAGGGCAAATGTTATATTGGCCAATGTGGAATTATGGTATCATAGTGTAGCCTATAGGCACTCAAATGTAAGAATGATATATGATGAAAACCAGATTGTTCCATGAGTTTACACATTATTATATTTTCATACATTCCATGTACAGTACGCAAGGCTATCACAAAAAAATTGCGATACCAAGTGACTGGTATCGGTCTTATCAATTTTCACCATAAAACACCCTGACTTTAAGCAACAACATTATCACAGATATCATTTCAATGTTTAGCCTTAATCCCAGGAGAAAGAAAACTGTCCCTTCCTTCCCCTCATAAACTACAGCTTGACAAGCTCGGCGAGTAATGGCTATCTGTGGCCGTTTGTCTGGGAAAAGCTCTGAATCACTATGTGTTAACGTGTGAATGGAGAGTCACATAATTTATTACCCGTAGTCTGAGTAATCCGTCAATGTATGAAATATCATGTGACTAAGAGGCGTCAGTAGTGTTTTTAGAAAAATTGTGCAATAAGGTTTTCCAAGCCTTTTAATATGGTAAAATGGCTTAGGGCATGGGACCTATACAGGAAGCATTGAAGTGTGTGGGTATTATTTGATATCAAATAGTTTCACTGTTAATGTACAGTATATCTTTCAAATCATAAACTGTCAAAACAGACTTTGGAGAACAGATGATAGCCCATGCAAAACAGTGAAGCCAGCAGTCATTTGTCTCCCAAACCTGAAAACAGTCATCCAGGCTGTCCTTGATATATCAAATATAAATGGTCCTGCATCACGAATCCATCCAGATGAGGTGTCTCACTGAACCAAGTTTGGAGGGATCCTAGTTTTTCCCTTTCAAGGGGATCCACAGTGTTTAAGTATTCAATTTATTAAGAGACCACATCATTGCATTTTTCTAATCTGCTCTCTGTGGGTGGTTTATAATTATGCTTGGCGCTAAACGACATCCCGTTTCAGTAGAACTATAATGGGCCTTTAAATGTCACTAAAGTCCACCTCATCTGGAAATGGTTAGACATGTCAGGATGGTAGTCAACTACCAGTCAAAGTGAGGAACGTCGGATGAAAACATCTGGAAATGGTTAGACGTGTCAGGATGGTAGTCAACTACCAGTCAAAGTGAGGAACGTCGGATGAAAATATCTGGAAATGGTTAGAAGTGTCAGGATGGTAGTCAACTACCAGTCAAAGTGAGGAACGGCGGATGAAAACATCTGGAAATGGTTAGACGTGTCAGGATGGTAGTCAACTACCAGTCAAAGTGAGGAACGTCGGATGAAAACATCTGGAAATGGTTAGACGTGTCAGGATGGTAGTCAACTACCAGTCAAAGTGAGGAACGTCGGATGAAAACATCTGGAAATGGTTAGAAGTGTCAGGATGGTAGTCAACTACCAGTCAAAGTGAGGAACGTCGGATGAAAACATCTGGAAATGGTTAGACGTGTCAGGATGGTAGTCAACTACCAGTCAAAGTGAGGAACGGCGGATGAAAACATCTGGAAATGGTTAGACGTGTCAGGATGGTAGTCAACTACCAGTCAAAGTGAGGAACGTCGGATGAAAACATCTGGAAATGGTTAGACGTGTCAGGATGGTAGTCAACTACCAGTCAAAGTGAGGAACGATTGGATGAAAACATCTGGAAATGGTTAGACGTGTCAGGATGGTAGTCAACTACCAGTCAAAGTGAGGAACGTCGGATGAAAACATCTGGAAATGGTTAGACGTGTCAGGATGGTAGTCAACTACCAGTCAAAGTGAGGAACGTCGGATGAAAACATCTGGAAATGGTTAGACGTGTCAGGATGGTAGTCAATTACCAGTCAAAGTGAGGAACGTCGGATGAAAACATCTGGAAATGGTTAGACGTGTCAGGATGGTAGTCAACTACCAGTCAAAGTGAGGAACAGCGGATGAAAACATCTGGAAATGGTTAGACGTGTCAGGATGGTAGTCAACTACCAGTCAAAGTGAGGAACGTCGGATGAAAACATCTGGAAATGGTTAGACGTGTCAGGATGGTAGTCAACTACCAGTCAAAGTGAGGAACGTCGGATGAAAACATCTGGAAATGGTTAGACGTGTCAGGATGGTAGTCAACTACCAGTCAAAGTGAGGAACGATTGGATGAAAACATCTGGAAATGGTTAGACGTGTCAGGATGGTAGTCAACTACCAGTCAAAGTGAGGAACGTCGGATGAAAACATCTGGAAATGGTTAGACGTGTCAGGATGGTAGTCAACTACCAGTCAAAGTGAGGAACGTCGGATGAAAATATCTGGAAATGGTTAGAAGTGTCAGGATGGTAGTCAACTACCAGTCAAAGTGAGGAACGGCGGATGAAAACATCTGGAAATGGTTAGACGTGTCAGGATGGTAGTCAACTACCAGTCAAAGTGAGGAACGTCGGATGAAAACATCTGGAAATGGTTAGACGTGTCAGGATGGTAGTCAACTACCAGTCAAAGTGAGGAACGTCGAATGAAAACATCTGGAAATGGTTAGAAGTGTCAGGATGGTAGTCAACTACCAGTCAAAGTGAGGAACGTCGGATGAAAACATCTGGAAATGGTTAGACGTGTCAGGATGGTAGTCAACTACCAGTCAAAGTGAGGAACGGCGGATGAAAACATCTGGAAATGGTTAGACGTGTCAGGATGGTAGTCAACTACCAGTCAAAGTGAGGAACGTCGGATGAAAACATCTGGAAATGGTTAGACGTGTCAGGATGGTAGTCAACTACCAGTCAAAGTGAGGAACGATTGGATGAAAACATCTGGAAATGGTTAGACGTGTCAGGATGGTAGTCAACTACCAGTCAAAGTGAGGAACGTCGGATGAAAACATCTGGAAATGGTTAGACGTGTCAGGATGGTAGTCAACTACCAGTCAAAGTGAGGAACGTCGGATGAAAACATCTGGAAATGGTTAGACGTGTCAGGATGGTAGTCAACTACCAGTCAAAGTGAGGAACGTCGGATGAAAACATCTGGAAATGGTTAGACGTGTCAGGATGGTAGTCAACTACCAGTCAAAGTGAGGAACAGCGGATGAAAACATCTGGAAATGGTTAGACGTGTCAGGATGGTAGTCAACTACCAGTCAAAGTGAGGAACGTCGGATGAAAACATCTGGAAATGGTTAGACGTGTCAGGATGGTAGTCAACTACCAGTCAAAGTGAGGAACGTCGGATGAAAACATCTGGAAATGGTTAGACGTGTCAGGATGGTAGTCAACTACCAGTCAAAGTGAGGAACGATTGGATGAAAACATCTGGAAATGGTTAGACGTGTCAGGATGGTAGTCAACTACCAGTCAAAGTGAGGAACGTCGGATGAAAACATCTGGAAATGGTTAGACGTGTCAGGATGGTAGTCAACTACCAGTAAAAGTGAGGAACGTCGGATGAAAACATCTGGAAATGGTTAGACGTGTCAGGATGGTAGTCAACTACCAGTAAAAGTGAGGAACGTCGGATGAAAACATCTGGAAATGGTTAGACGTGTCAGGATGGTAGTCAACTACCAGTCAAAGTGAGGAACGTCGGATGAAAACATCTGGAAATGGTTAGACGTGTCAGGATGGTAGTCAACTACTAGTCAAAGTGAGGAACGTTGGATGAAAACTACATTAGCTTTCCAATAAAGCTCAGCAGTACTTTTCCAGATAAAATACATGTAAGGTCTTGTTCTTTAAGGAATTGGCGTGTCATGATAGGGATAATAATCCCTTGTTGAGTTTAATTTAATTTATGAAATTCTACACAACTGAAACAGCAGACAATTGGTCTCTTTCCATCATACCAGTAACCACTTTATAACAAATGTTTGAGTTTGCATTTATAAGGTTATTAGATACCCTTAAACTACTGTCTCACTATGATGGTAAAGCTATCCCAATTCCAAGCCTGTCCTCAGCTGTGCACAGAGGCGCCTCATCTCAGAAATCAAGGTTTGGGAGCTTTAAAATAAGTGCCTAATGCACTTTAATTGAGTGGGTAAAGAAGGAATGAAAAACCAACATTTATTTCATTACAAACATGCACAAACTGTCAATAAACAGTTGCAAAGACACTCCATGTCACTTGATCCTTTTCCCACAGGCTTGGCGCAGGTTACACTTGCCTTGCAATAATGTTGCTTTTAACTGTGTGGGGGACCTTGGTTTGTGGTTTCCCACAAGGAATGAATATGAATATAAAAATGAGTGGTCACAGTGACTTTATGCTGGAGTCAACAGGAATGTTATAAACATCTTACAGTCCTTAAGTCGACCAGCCCCCATCTTTCTTTAACTGTAAAGACTTCGGGCTAGATTCTATTAGATCTGCGCTAGCCAACACCCGCATAGCGATTGTTTTGGCGGTATTGTTGGTGGAAATACGTTAGAGCTGTCAGATCCACAAGTGGCTCCTTGCATTAGCTTATCGTGGCAACGAAATCACCCAATTTTATAATCCGACAAATCCCATGCAGCCACATTATAAGTTCAAACACTCAAATGTGTGATGTTCTATTGTCTACACCTCGATTAGACTGATAGACTATAACCCCCCCCCATTAAAATGAAAACATGCATTAGAAGCCTACATTTTCTATTGCCGTTTTGAACTTCTAACGCAGTGGGAATAATAAGGAAGGGAGTGGTTTGTGACACAAGAGCAGCCACTCACCAATTTGTCAGCTCACACCACAGTTACACCTCCAACACCGCCAAAACATCTGCTATGCGTATGTCTGCCAACGCCGGTTAACACTAGTTCTGACTGAATCGAGGCCTTCATCCACCCCATCTTCTGTAAAGGAAGTTAAAGATGTGGTGGAAAAGGTAATCAGTGGACTGACTGCTAGGGTTTCTCACAGGCGTGGGACTGGGACCCTGGGTTTAAATGGAGAGTGTTTGTGAGTGGATGTTTAGACAGAGAAATCCACTAATGACAACGAGATTTAAGCTAACAAGTGATTGACATTAACATGTGCAGATGGCTGTACTGAATAGGCCTATCGGGGAGCACTATGGTGCCAGATTCATGCAGCTGTTTCAGGAGCCCCATCTACACAAATGATCCATTATCAACCACACACTCTGCATATCAGGGACTCCAGACACTTTTATTCAGTCATTCCTGTAACTGATCCTAGACCATAACTCTTCTGATCTCTGATCTCTGCCATGTCCATGGCTTGAGGTCAAAACATACTTGGGTCTTGTCAGAGCTTAGACCAGGGGTTCCCATGACATTATACTCTGAGTGCCATGCCAGACCCACCAGCCTGGAAACCACCAGGGAGTCAGGAAGGTAGATCGCTCAATGAGTCCCTGAGAGAGCACCAAGACTGCTCACTGTATACATGATCCTAAACTCAGCAAAAAAAGAAATGTCCCTTTTTCAAGACCCTGTCTTTCAAAGATAATTCGTAAAAATCAAAATAACTTCACAGATCTTCATTGTAAAGGGTTTAAACACTGTTTCCCATGCTTGTTCAATGAAGCATAAACAATTAATGAACCTGCAACCGTGGAATGGTCATTAAGACACTAACAGCTTACAGATGGTAGGCAAATAAGGTCACAGTTATGAAAGCTTAGGACACTAAGGAGGCCTTTCTACTGACTCTGAAAAACACCAAAAGAAAGATGCCCAGGGTCCCTGCTCATATGAGTGAACGTGCCTTAGGCATGCTGCAAGGAGGCATGAGGACTGCAGATGTGGCCAGGGCAATGAATTGCTATGTCCGTTCTGTGAGACGCCTAAGGCAGCGCTACAGGGAGACAAGATGGACAGCTGATCGTCCTCGCAGTGGCAGACCACGTGTAACAACACCTGCACAGGATCGGTACATCCGAACATCACACCTGGGGGACAGGTACAGGATGGCAACAACAACTGCCCGAGTTACACCAGGAACGCACAAACCCTCCATCAGTGCTCAGACAGTAAGCAATAGGCTGAGAGAGGCTGGACTGAGGGCTTGTAGGCCTTTTGTAAGGCAGGTCCTCACCAGACATCACCAGAAACAACGTCGCCTATGGGCACAAACCCACCGTCGCTGGACCAGACTGGACTGGCAAAAGTGTTCTTCACTGAGGAGTCACGGTTCTCTCTCACCAGGGATGGTCGGATTCGTGTTTATCGTCGAAGGAATGAGCGTTACACCGAGGCCTGTACTCTGGAGCGGGATTGATTTGGACGTAGAGGGTCCGTCATGGTCTGGGGCGGTGTGTCACAGCATCATCGGACTGAGCTTGTTGTCATTGCAGGCAATCTCAACGCTGTGCGTTACAGGGAAGACATCCTCCTCCCTCATTTGGTACCCTTCCTGCAGGCTCATCCTGACATGACCCTCCAGCATGACAATGCCACCAGCCATACTGCTCGTTCTGTATGTGATTTCCTGCAAGACAGTAATGTCAGTGTTCTGCCATGGCCAGCGAAGATCCCGGATCTCAATCCCATTGAGCACGTCTGGGACCTGTTGGATCGGAGTGTGAGGGCTAGGGCCATTCCCCCCAGAAATGTCTGGGAACTTGCAGGAGCTTTGGTGGAAGAGTGGGGTAACATCTCACAGCAATAACTGGCAAATCTGATGCAGTCCATGAGGAGGAGATGCACTGCAGTACTTACTGAAACTGGGGGCCACACCAGATACTGACTGTTACTTTTGATTTTGACCCCCCCCCCCCCCCTTTGTTCAGGGACACATTATTCCTTTTCTGTTAGACACATGTCTGTGGAACTTGTTCAGTTTATGTTTCAGTTGTAGAATCTTGTTATGTTCATACATATATTTACGCATTGTCACGTTCCTGACCTGTTTTCTGTTATTTTTGTATGTGTTTAGTTGGTCAGGGCGTGAGTTGGGGTGGGCATTCTATGTTTTGTGTTTCTATGTTTAGGTCATTTGTAATTAGCCTTATATGGTTCTCAATCAGAGACAGGTGTTTGACTTTTCCTCTGATTGAGAACCATATAAAGGTAGGCTGTTCAAACTGTTTGTTTGTGGGTGGTTGTCTTCTGTGTCTGTGTATGTTGCACCACACGGGACTGTTTCGGTTTGTTCGTTCGTTTGATGTAGTCTGTTCCTGTTCGTGAGTTCTTCGTGTCTTTATGTAAGTTCCATGTTCAGGTTTCGTCTACGTCGTTTTCTTATTTTGTAGTTTGTTGAAGTGTTTTCGGTTTTCAACTGTACTTTAATAAACTTCATTATGTCCAAATATCACGCTACACTTTGGTCCAATCCCTACTCCTCCTCTTCGTCTGAAGAGGAGGAGGACAGTCGTTACACACATGTTGAGTTTGCTGAAAATAAACGCAGTTTACAGTGAGAGGACGTTTCTTTTTTTGCTGAGTTTATAAAGTTTGAATTTGAATATATTAACACACTTGGACACTTAACACTATTACAGGGTACATAAACTTTGAGTGCACAAACTTAGATATGCATCCAGCTGTATCTGGTCACCGATAGTAAAACGTTTTTCTTTAATGTTCCAAGGTTGAAATCTTGCATATTATTTAACATGACATCTAATATTTTAACACCTAACATGTTGTCACAAAATGTTTATCAAATAACAACAAACTAAATGAATGCTGCATTAATGGAATACATATTAATAACAATAACAGGCTCTGGAATTAAGTGTCAGCTCAATGGTTTGGCCTCGCTTCACCAATTACATTTTATTCAACTTAAATTCTTATGAGAATATCTTCAGATTAAAGGAATTCTCCATTTATTTTCAAATGATAACACTCCACTTTGACATAAAAAAAACACACACACACCCTGTCGACCAAATTTACGACCAAAGAGTAACAGAGGTTGTTTTGTGAACATTATGAGAACATTTTCAACTCTTCACTTGCTGTACAGCCAGCAGAGAGCTCTGCTGGAGCGTTGCCATGCTGTTATCAAGACTTGGCTTGCAATGATATGCCAGCTCATCTGGAAATGTAATATTTACATTACTGGGCTTCCAAGCTGAGAATTCTGGGGCAATGTCATACCAGATAATAATTCATAGCGGAGGTGACCTTACAGCAAGATGGCCACCGAATGGAAATGACATTATGCTGAAATCTATAGAAAGCTCAATGACTGACCACAATCTCAACATTAAAAAAAGATGAGTGGGGATCATTGTCTGTTTTATCTAAAATGTGACTCATTGCTCTAGAAGAAATTGTAGTAGTAAATAGTAAACTGTGTCATACTGTAGATTAGAAGTGCAGGCAATGAGAAATATGTGGGTTCTAAGCGTTTAAAATCAAACCGAATGCAAGATATTATGTCTACATAATCCTACATCAGTTGGGCCAACTTGAACTCTTTCAGTTTGACTCCCCAATGCACAAAATAATACTTACATTCAATAAACATAGTTAACTACTACTGACTGGGTTGGAAAGACGAAGGTATAGATCTATAGAAATGCCTAAATAACATCCCCTCTGAGAGTGATTATGGTTTTCTATCTACCTACCCACTCACTGAGGATGCCTTCACTGTCTGCCTGGTTTGAAATCGCAGAGCACTTTGGCACTGTGGTCAAGGAAATGAACGAGACCTTCTGACCTTCCTTGACTGTGATGTAAACGGCTAGAAGTGCTCTCACCCTGACATCCTGTCAGTCTCCCAAGCTAGACTTGGTAGTGATAGTGGTACAGTATCATAAGGGCTTGGTGTAGACTTGAAGTTAGACATGCCATAGTGGTATCATCTGGGGTCGCTGTACGTATGGTACGCCAGCCAGCTACCGCTGAGTCTCCCAGGCAGGCAGCCCTGGGAGTTGGTGTCAGGATGCCAGGAAGCGGTGTAGCTTGGCTTTGGAGCGGGCAGAAAACCTCAGCTATGCGTCAGTCATTCCATTCATTTAATTTAATCTCCGTCCATGTACGCTTTCCTTCCTGTCTGTTTAAACACTACAGCACAATGAGGTGGAGGTGCTCTCTGCCACAGCAGGCAGGCAGGCAGGCAGGCAGGCAGGCAGGCAGGCAGGCTGACTAAAGGCTAAAGGTCTTCTAATGGGAAAGGGAAAGGGGGATACCTAGTCAGTTGTACAATGCCTTCAATTTAAATGTGTCTCCCACATTTAACCAAACCCCTCTATGCAGCTGCTGTTGTTGAATAGTATTCACAATACAGGTATAAAGTAAATGTGATTATTTAGAAAATAACAAAATGCTAAATTCCATCAGCTTTTAAATTGTTACCAAGGCTAGGACTTATGCAAACCCCGTGAACACTGAATATTGGACCTGCTGAGTTGAAACACTGGCCAGCTTTTAGAATAGGACCATACTGGCATCCTGTACATCATCAGAAAATACAGAGCCACATGTCCCATATAATAGTGTCTGTCTGCGTTTTACCACTGATTCCTATTTCATTTCTCACACAGAATCCAGTATAACGTCATAGTATAGCATGACAACCCACCCCCTCCGTTCGGTTGGTCGGTCCATGTGAAGTGCATGTGGCCGACCGTTGGCAGTGGCAAAGGCCACAAGCATCTGTCTCCCACATGGTGAGATGCTGTGTTCCTTTCTACCTTCCCTTTAGAGGCTCCTTTATCAGAACAGTGTTTAATGAGGGTAAGGTCGCTAACAACACACACTGCCTTCAACACAGTCAGCACTGGAAACACATCTGCAGCTGTGGTGGAGGTAGGCTACTGTAGTGCTGGGGACTGCTCAGTGATCACAAGGTGAAAGGTGATTTTCACTTGCATACAGTATAATGAAGTCACTTTGTAAACTACATCCATCAGACATTCAAGGGCAGCTCCCAATGAATAGTGCTAGACCTGTTATGGTACTGTACAACTTCCAATACCAATTGACATTTCCATATCAGATTGCAGCATTAAAAGGAGATTAGGAAATATAGCCATTCTGGCTGGTATGACAGAAGAGAGGGAAAATTGGCAGCCTTCAACAAAGAACTAGAAAATCTATTTATGTCCTATAACCTTTCCATGCATGTGCACTTAAAAAAAAAAATTTGCCTCACAAAATTAAATAGACAAATGGACCATCACAATCTGTCTGTAAATGGAAGAATGGAAGACATACTTTCAAGAATCACAGACTTTTCCTCCGATTTCATCTCTGGAACTTTAACTTGTATCAATCAAATCTATTTATAAAGCCTTTATACATCAGCCGATGTCCCAAAGTGCTATACAGAACCACAGCCTAAAACCCCAAACAGTAAGCAATGCAGAATGTTTTATTTTATTTTAACCTTTATTTAACTAGGCAAGTCAGTTAAGAACAAATTCTTATTTACAATGACGGCCTACCGGGGAACAGTGGGTTTACTGCCTTGTTCAGGGGCAGAACGACAGATTTTTTATCTTCTCAGCTCAGGGATTCGATCCAACAACCTTTCGTTTACTGGCCCAACGTTCTCACCACTAGGATACCTGCCGCCCCAGATGTAGAAGCACGGTGGCTAGGAAAAACTCCCTAGAAAGGCTGGAACCTAGGAAGAACCAAGCTCTGAGGGATGTGTTGGGAATATCATGGATGTGTTGGGAAGTCAACCAAGCCAAGGCAATAATCTGAGTTTGGAACCACTAAAAGAAGCACAAACTCTTGGTTTTCTTGGACCAGACAGTGATAACTCATGGGTTCTTTCCCACTACATGGCGTTTCCCAACATCAATCATTACATGTGTCAAACCCCAAGTGGGTATCCAAAACAACCAGGAATAATGACTGAACTGTGGGGATAACTCTTCCCACAGAGGAGTTGGGCTATCGGGCTCCTTTTTAAAGAAATCCATCCATTTTAAAGAAACCCTTAACTGTAGCAGGTCACATCAGCACAGGATACAATACAGGATAAAGTGGTAATAACATGATAATAGTATGGCAACAAGCTATAGTAAATCGAATACTTTTTGTTGCCCCGGATAAGAGAGGGGTCCTCAACAGTGAAGAGTAGAGTGATATATACTTCTCAAACCTTTCTCCCAGCCTCAGGCCACAGGTCAAGGGCACAGCAGCCTCATAAATGCCCACTGCTTGTAAACGTCTCTGAAATAGCACAAACCGTGTTGATTCTACAGTCTTTAAAACACTGAGGGTTTCCTCTGTCATCAGTATCTGTTTGTAGAGGTTCTGTGTTGGAAACATAATGAATGGATATTTTAAAAAGTGCCTAAATACAGGGTAAGGGACAACTTAAGGACACACCTACATGTTTACATGTGGAAATGAAAGGTGCCCTATAGTGAGAGTATTATAGAGGGAACACGTAATCCTATACAATCATTCTCTAAGACACCAATCTCAACTCCTGCCAAATGACCAACTGCAGCTTCACCTGACGTCACACATTTTAGATGTTTAGCAGAAGACAAAGCAAACCGGTTGCATGGACTCCATTCATTCACATGTAATATTTTGGTCACAATTACCTTCATTAAGGCACCATGATGAATAGATCAAACCAGGATACTGTACACACAGAACTAGAATGAGATATTATATTTCTATGACTGTACATCACCTGTCTGCAGCAGTATCACAGTGATGTCACAGCCATGTAGTCAATCATTTACACACACATGGAGCTGTGCCAATCTATGCCCAATTACAAGCCAGACATCCCCCTTTAGAGTTTCCACAGTTATACTAAGTACAACTTTGAAGGACACTGTCCTTTATAACTATATAACAGCCTGCCTTATATGTGCTACAGAGTCAACAGCACAGACTGCCAAAGCTGCTTAACAGTGAAATTAGTCACACAGTAAATACCTAATCTGATCCCTACTTGCTCCTCATGATCTATAGTCTGCAGTCATAGCCAAGGCATGAACTAACTTAGAATTTAACCGATCTATTAGAATCAGACTATCAACTTACAGTTCAGCTGCTCGAGAATTACTTAAGAAGAGCACCGGGCTAAACAGGCTAATTACATTCATAATACAGATTTATACAGGTCATAGTTTTAGAGGGAGTCCCTCTTATGTCTGTTTGGGACGTGTAAAGGTGCTGGGACTGGGAGCGATGAGTAGCCAGTCCCAGACGGTCAGTCTCAGCATAACCTGTGGAAAAGAAGAGAGAGGGTCCATAGTAAGACCATGGTACGGTCTTACCTGTGACCACGGATTCCCCTGCGCAGTCACAAACATGTGAAGGAGGCAGACAAGCAGCAGAAGAGCCAGACCTGATAGCATTCTCTCATTTGGCCAAGAACTATTGACCAGCAGCACTCAGTCATGCATTCAGACAGGTCCAGTAGAAAACGGTAGCTGCTCCTGGCTGTTTCGCCTTGCCCCTGTAGTGCAGTGAACGCCAAAACCACTACTCTGCTGATCTTTATGCACAGCCTTGTAAACTGAGCTGGAGGAGGCGCAGCTGGGGAGGCTGGGGCATTTAAGAGGAAAAGTTAGGGGCGGGAGGGGGGAGGGAGAGAGAGAGAAAGGTATATCTGGGAAAAAAGAAGATTAGTGGAGAGATGTTTAAATGAAAAAGTAAATATTTGGGAAGGGAAGAGGAAGAGTATTTATTGTTTATGAATGGTGGAACAGGAAGCCTCCTACTGTGTGGTCAACAATGGACAGGTGTTGGTGAGACAACTCAACTGGATACCTTTGCTAATCATTATTTAGTAGGACTTGATGGAATACCATTGTAATGTAATCTAGACTACTGACAATGGAACACAGCAGACAGCCAAATAAAAGTAACATAACAGCCCAAAACACTTTGTGGTCAAGTGGACATTCTAACACTGAAATAGACTGACTACGGACTGCATTTCATATTCTTGAACATGGAGAAACCACAAACTCTGCAACAATACAATCCCTTTGCACTCTCTCTTATACAAGCATACTCAAGCACTTAATTGCGAGCCACGTCGCAAGGAAGGCTGGAAGTAAAGAAGCCGAAGCCAAAAAGACTGAACTCATCATATGGTTTTCCTATTGCTGCACCATTGTTTCCACAACATTAAACCCTAATTCATCAGGACACACTGTAGTTAGGAGTGCACTCTTCATCAGACTATGACAGTTGGTTTTCACATAAAATTATATGACCATAGTGGGTGCATGAGGGCATTGTGGCTGTATTTGATTTGTAGACAAAGAGCATTTTTGCACCCATCCTCACTTAACCATGAGATAACGTAATATTTTAAGATTTTAAAGCAGTACAGGGAGACCACAACAGGCACATGCCGCAAACTACTGTATCCACTACAATTCTGTATTTCAGCTGGGCTATGAGGAGCGAGAGAGAGAGAGAGAGAGAGAGAGAGAGAGAGAGAGAGAGAGAGAGAGAGAGAGATTTCCAGCAGGCTGTTAGTGGACACACCCTCTTCTTTGGGCCACAGGTGCTTACACACCATTAAGAGAAAATAAGCTTTTTTAGCACAAAAAATGGCCTGTCCCTGTTAAGCAAAGCCAGCAGTGAGTCACCGCATAATATGAATGAGAGTACTGAGAACACTGAACAAGTCATATCAGCACCTATTGAATGAATCTAATTCCATTACATCTCCAATTGTGTTTAAATCTTTCACAGCGGCAAGCAAAGGCATCATGGACAGACAAAAAGCCAGAAAGTTTAGATAGTGGCGTCTCAACACCTGGACTTAGCTTGGCTTCTGCTGGCACTCTCTTGTCTTTCCCCACTCGCTGGCACTCTCTCTCTATCTCCCAGAGGCAGACTGACTGACAGCCAGTGACTGAGCAGTGAGCAACCTCTGCAGCAACACAACAGCTGCACACATGTTTACAGGGAACGTAGTGTATGGGGAAGAGAACTTTCAACAGCATATCTATCTCTATAATCTCAGACACATCAGCTACTAATCCTCTCCTGATATACTGTATAATAATCTGGACTGATATTGAACAGTACGCTTAACACCCTGAGGCCCGCTGCTGGGACCTGCTGGATCAGACAGACTGAAAAGTAAAGCATGTCCTGGTTCTGGTTGGAGTTGTGTTTCCTTCAACATATGGGTCAGGTCAGCAGCCTTGACTCCCAATGTCTGATTCCTGAAGTCTCCTACCCAACACACATCCACACACACCAGAGACATGCACTAGCCTACAGCATCAGGTGGTCTTACCATTACTGTATAGTGTTATGATGAATTACAAAAGGATTCATACAATGGATGTATTCATGTTTGCTTCCCATTTACTGTCATATTTCCATCATGTCTTAAAATACAATGTAAGCATGACCTGGACACATTTTTTCACATCCTGTCAATTTGAGCAGACATATTCAAAAAACATTTTCTAACCAAACACTACTCTGGATTTCAATTCAATCTGTCGTATATTTAAAAATTCTTTCTCCATATTGCTATACATTTCAAACCCAAAACCCAAACATGAACTGCTTGTACATTAGAAAGACCTATTGGAGTGGACTGTGTCAGGAAGAACACAGTTTGAAGATCGAGCAGTAGAGCAGAAAGAGAGAAAAAAACAGATTTTTGTGCATCTGGGATACATATTAGCTGCAGCAAGGCCAGGCATGTAGGTCCCTTGATTGTTTCCTTCAAGCAATGTCTTTGACTAAGGAAGGCAGAGAGTGGGTTGTTAATGAATAAAACAGGTGAGAGTGTGAGGATAATGAGGGGTGTGGTGGAGGTGAGGTTAGGGATCGGGGAACATAGCTGCAATCACTATTTAATCTTTGGCCTGTTTGGCTCATAAAGCCAACTGTCTGTGCATAACAGGGTCATCCTGTGGGGAGGACAGTGGTATGGAGATCCACGGTATGCTACATTATCACTGGAGGTTCCTTGTGGGGCATGGGACTGTGACTGACTGACTGACTGACTGACTGACTGATAGAGCGATGCACCCCAAATGGCACCCTATTCCCTTTATAGTGCACTGCTTTTCACCAGAGACCATAGGGATATACGGTCGTGGCCAAAAGTTTTGAGAATGACACAAATATGAATTTTCACAAAGTCTGCATCCTCAGTTTGTATGATGCCAATTTGCATATACTCCAGAATGTTATGAAGAGTGATCAGATGAATTGCAAAGTCCCTCTTGCATACCACTGCTGGCTTGCTTCTGAAGCTAAGCAGGGTTGGTCCTGGTCAGTCCCTGGATGGGAGACCAGATGCTGCTGGAAGTGGTGTTGGAGGGCCAGTAGGAGGCACTCTTTCCTCTGGTCTAATAAAATATCCCAATGCCCCAGGGCAGTGATTGGGGACACTGCCCTGTGTAGGGTGCCGTCTTTCGGATGGGACGTTAAACGGGTGTCCTGACTCTCTGAGGTCATTAAAGATCCCATGGCACTTATCGTAAGAGTAGGGGTGTTAATCCCGATGTCCTGGCTAAATTCCCAAGCTGGCCCTCAAACCATCATGGTCACCTAATAATCCCCAGTTTACAATTGGCTCATTCATCCCCCTCCTCTCCCCTGTAACTATTCCCCAGGTCGTTGCTGCAAATGAGAACGTGTTCTCAGTCAACTTACCTGGTAAAATAAAATAAAATAAAAATAAAAAATGCAAATTAACTGAATCCCCAAAAAAATATTTCCACTGCATTTCAGCCCTGCCACAAAAGGGCCAGCTGACATCATGTCAGTGATTCTCTCGTTAACACAGGTGTGAGTGTTGACGAGGACAGGGCTGGAGATCACTCTGTCATGCTGATTGAGTTCGAATAACAGACTGGAAGCTTCAAAAGGAGGGTGGTGCTTGGAATCATTGTTCTTCCTCTGTCAACCATGGTTACCTGCAAGGAAACACGTGCAGTCATCATTGCTTTGCACAATAAGGGCTTCACAGGCAAGGATATTGCTGCCAGTAACATTGCACCTAAATCAACCATTTATTGGATCATCAAGAACTTCAAGGAGAGCGGTTCAATTGTTGGTGAAGAAGGCTTCAGGGCACCCAAGAAAGTCCAGCAAGCGCCAGGACTGTTTCCTAAAGTTGATTCAGCTGCGGGATCGGGGCACCACCAGTACAGAGCTTGCTCAGGAATGGCAGCAGGCAGGTGTGAGTGCATCTGCATGCACAGTGAGGCAAAGACTTTTGGAGGATGGCCTGAAAAGAAGAAGAAGCCACTTCTCTCCAGGAAAGGACAGACTGATATTCTGCAAAAGGTACAGGGATTGGACTGCTGAGAACTGGGGTAAAGTAATTTTCTCTAATCAATCCCCTTTCCGATTGTTTGGGGAATCCGGAAAAAAGCTTGTCCGGAGAAGACAAGGTGAGCGCTACCATCAGTCTTGTGTCATGCCAACAGTAAAGCATCCTGAGACCATTCATGTGTGGGGCTGCTTCTCAGCCAAGGGAGTGGGCTCACTCACAGTTTTGCCTAAGAACACAGCCATGAATAAAGAATGGTACCAAAACATCCTCCAAGAGCAACTTCTCCCAACCATCCAGGAACAGTTTGGTGACGAACAATGCCTTTTCCAGCATGATGGACCACCTTGCCACAAGGCAAAAGTGATAATTAAGTGGCTCGGGGAACAAAACATTGATATTTTGGGTCCATGGCCAGGAAACTCCCCAGACCTTAATCCCATTGAGAACTTGTGGTCAATCCTCAAGAGAAGGGTGGACAAACAAAACCCCACAAATTCTGACAAACTCCAAGCATTGATTATGCAAGAATGGGCTGCCATCAGTCAGGATGTAGCCCAGAAGTTAATAGACAGCATGCCAGGGCGGATTGCAGAGGTCTTGAAAAAGAAGGGTCAACACTGCAAATATTGACTCTTTGCATCAACTTCATGTAATTGTCAATAAAAGCCTTTGAAACGTATGAAATGCTTCTAATTATACTTCAGTATCCCATAGTAACATCTGACAAAAATATCTAAAGACACTGAAGCAGCAAACTTTGTGGAAATCAATACTTGTGTCTTTCTCAAAACTTTTTGCCATGACTGTACAGTACATTCTGAAAGTTTTCAGACCCCTTGCCTTTTTCCACATTTTGTTACGTTACAGCCTTTTAAAACATTTCCTCATCCATCTACATACAATACTGCATAATGACAAAGCGAAAACAGTTTTTTTGACATTATAGAAAATGTATTAAAAATTAAAAACAGAAATAGCTTATTTACATATTTATTCAGACCCTTTGCTAGGAGACTCGAAATTGAGCTCAGGTGCATCCTGTTTCCATTGATCATCCTTGAGATGTTTCTATAACTTGATTTACCTGTGGTAAATTCAATTGATTGGACATGATTTGGAAAGGCACACACCTGTCTATATAAGGTCCCACAGTTGACAGTGCATGTCAGAGCAAATACTAACCCATGAGGTCGAAGGAATTGTACGTAGAGCTCCAAGACAGGATTGTGTCGAGGCACAGATCTGGGGAAAATTACCAAAAAATGTATGCAGCATTGAAGGTCCCCAAGAACACAGTGGCCTCCATCATTCTTAAATGGAAGTGATTGAACTCTTTGGCCTGAATGCCAAGCGTCACCTCTGGAGGAAACCTGGCACCATCCCTATGGTGAAGAATGGTGGTGGCAGCATCATGCTGTGGGGATGTAGTTTAGCGGCAGGGACTGGGAGACTAGTCAGGATCTAGGGAAAAATGAACGGAGCAAAGTACAGAGAGATCCTTGATGAAAATCTGTTCCAGAGCACTCAGGACAAGTCTCTGAATGTCCTTGAGTGGCCCAGCCAGAGCCCGGACTTGAACCCAATCGAACATCTCTGGAGAGACTTAAAAATAGCTGTGCAGCGATGCTCCCCATCCAACCTGACAGAGCTTGAGAGGATCTGCAGAGAAGAATGGGAGAAACTTCCCAAATACATGTGTGCCAAGCTTGTAGTGTCATACCCAAGAAGAGTCGAGGCTGCAATCACTGCCAAAGGTGCTTCAACAAAGTACTGAGTAAAGGGCCTGAATACTTGTGTAAATGTGATATTTAAGTTTTAAAATGTGTATACATTTGCAAAAAAATCTAAAAAGCAGGTTTTGCTTTGTCATTATGGGGTGTAGATTATTATTGTGTGTAAATTGATGAAAATATCAAATTATTTATTAGATTTTAGAATAAGACTGTAACGTAACAACATGTGGGAAAAGGGAAAGGGTCTGAATACTTTCTGAAGGTACTGTATAGGGATAGGGTACCATGTGGCATGTAGCTGAGAGACAGACAGGATATAAGCTCTGTGGGAAAACTGATCCTGTTTGTATGCTGTTGGTTTTTTCCTGCTTGACACACCTGCTAATAGCCTGATGGTAATGAAGTCGTTAGGAGACACAGATAAGGTGATCATTTATGACCAGGTTGACCTCTGGGGGCAGCCCACTTGCAGCACTGATGACACATTCACTTAGACACGACAAGTATGTACCAATGCACTTATCCCCTTTTTCACACACACATGCAGCACACACAAACACACGCACGCTCAAACATGCACTTTCACACTCGTGTGCGCTCACACACACACAAACACACAATGTCTCCCTCTCCATTGACCATAAATTCCTGCCATTCAGCAAACCTTGACCACTCATTGAATGGCCTTCAGATGAAACAAACAAACTATTGAAGCTTCAAATCCATTCAACTAGCTCCTCAATGGACATTGACAACCACCCAGACAACAGCCAATCCAATCACTGTCAACAGCAGTCAGTCAGTGTGTGTGGCTGCTGACTGAATGTAAAGAATAACACTGTATGACCCTATAGGGTCCCCTCATAAATCTGTTCACCTCTCAGGCACGGTTGCACTATGGCCCATAACCACATACTACCAAAACTATAATATTACTTGGGCTATGGTGTAGTGAACAACAATCATCACAGGATGCCAAAAAACAATCACTAGAGGAGTTCACCATCCTTGGTCAGTCTCCCAGAAACCTAAAAAAAGAGTGTTCGATTTTTTCTATTGACTCATAATAAAGACTGATGAGAGAGTAGTAGTATATAACCTGCCATGTACTGTACTGTAAAGATACCGTTCCAGTCGAAAGTGACAGTTTAGCACTTGTTTCAACCTGGCAGAGGAAGCAACAGCAGTCAGAGAGTCTTTAACACTACCTTGTCAGTATTATTTTCTGCTCCACTACCTGTCCCCAGAGGTGTGTACTATAGTTCAGGTCTATCTTGCGCTCATGTATAGCTTGTTCAAGCTCAGTGGAGCTGACAGCTCCCATAGTACAAAGGAGACATATATTTCAGCTGAATACCAGGGGCAGGAAATGAGCATGGCGGTCCGGGGGCAGTGAAGGCTGTAGAGACCAGGGGATGTTTCACACAGTGGAGAAGCAGTAAGCAGTCAGCAAATGGATGAGTCCAAATGGTTCAGCCCTTTGGTAGTGATACATGTAAATTACCATGCTATTTATTTCAAAATTGAATCGTGATGGAAATATTAAATGCACATCGTTTTGTACAGTGTACTGTATTTAGAGTAAATAGTCTATCTCACTTTCTCTACCAGACAAAGCATCAAACAGGGAAAATATCTCAGACTTCAGGGACACAGAGCTAAAATGTATTTATTGTATTCAGAGGAAATGAGTCTTCCTAAATGTAAAAGACAGGAGGTGGAGACCGGAACTAACTGGGTGTTGGAAATGCATCAAGTTTGAGTCCTATTGAAAGCAGACACTTTCTGTTCACAGCGTGAAGGATTTAACGTGCCCCTACTCAGAGGGTCAAAGACTCCCCTGTCTCCAGACACATCCTTTATGAGCTCTGTGCTCAACCCCTGAGAATTGGTCAGCAGAAGTCTGACCCACAGATCCAGCCGGCACATTAAAGGCCAGTCACTCAGAACGAAACAGGTGGACCAGGCTGAACGGGACTAGGGAGGCTGAGATGACACACTTAGGGGAGAATCCTAACTTCTACTTAAATCAAATGTTCACTTAGTCTCCCATTGACATCAATGCATGACTAAAATGTGATTTAAGTGGAAGTTAGGTTTCGCCCCTTCAACTATCATCTCCTTCTCATCTGGCTGACCTAAACCATATTCTGTCCAGTAACACCTCTACTTTAACATGCATGGCATTCTACAGTGAAAGAACAAGCTACCTGCTGTATTTCACTGATTCACACATGTTGTCTGTCCTATTGGGAATTATTTACAGCACATATACTAACTCACCCAATCACTGACTGTTGTTGTTTTGGTAATCAGTGACTGTATTGGAGGGGGGAGTGATTTCACCTCTTTTCTGAGTATATAGCCAGCTTCTCAGGCGCCCTCTCAATATGCTTCATTCTATAACTAGAGGACTCCTGATATCTCCAGGAGTGATAAGTATCATTTGTGTCTTTATCTGCTGTTGTCTAGTACTGTCTTTTTCCTAGCTAGGGCCATCTACTTTAAGTGCTGCCTGTCTTCCCAGTAGCCTACTTAGTGTGTGAACTGCTGACTGCTCATAACTTGCAGATGATTGTTGACAGATCAATCAGAATCGAGGGGCAGGGCAATTTGTGACTGTTCTTGTTTGGATAATCAGTGGCTATATTGGAGGGGGAGTGGTTTCTCATTTCCTAGGCAATCAGCAATTAGTACAGAGAGATGTGCTCTTCACCTTTGCAAGGAAATTAGCAATTAGTACTTCCGTCTCCCCTGTTTTCTCAGCGGCAGCTGTAAGCGACGTGTCAGAGGCGGTCTCGTTGCAAAACTAAAGCCGTCACCGTAACAAAGACGGTTCTGCAGAGTTGTTCTGCCGAGTTATTTGAGAAAGGAAAGAGAGGAAGGATCCACACCACTAGGCTCACTTGAGTATCTTACCTAGTTATTTTCAGATGATCTCCTTTTGCTCTTAATTTGTCAACTATGTGTGTGTTTTCTTTACCTGTTCGCTCCTCTCCCTGTAGGCTTTACAGATGCTCCACACCCCTTGGCTGCAACCCTTCTAATTTAGTGTATCCTGCGCGCACAACCCATGTGGAATTCCTGGTCTTTGGCACGGCTGGAACTGCCAATCTGCGGTCAAGAACGGCAAGTTCATCTCAGCCTATGATGCCCTTCAGTCCCTTGACTTTTTGGCCCTGATGGAGACTTGGATCACTCCAGAGAGTGATCTTCATCGGACTACATTTTCTCTCATAGTACAAGAGCATCTGGCGGTGGTGGCACAGGGCTACTAATTTCTCCTAAATGGAGATTTTCTCTCTCACCTGTTCATCTACTCATTTGAATTCATGCTGTCACTGTCACTAGTCCACTCAAGCTCAACATTGTTGTTATCTATCACCCACCAGATACCTTTGGAGAGTTCCTCAATGAGCTTGACACCTTGATAAGCTAATTTCCTGAGGATGGTTCACCACTTTTCGTATCTGGTGACTTCAACCTCCCGATGTCTGCCTTTTGATTAATTTCTTTCCAACTCTCTTTTCCTCTTTTGACCTTACCTTTTTCCAGTCGCCTCCCATTCACAAGGCAGGGAATATGCTTGACC
This sequence comes from Salvelinus fontinalis, assembly GCF_029448725.1. Taxonomy (NCBI): domain Eukaryota; kingdom Metazoa; phylum Chordata; class Actinopteri; order Salmoniformes; family Salmonidae; genus Salvelinus; species Salvelinus fontinalis. The sequence continues at coordinate 28,999,501 of NC_074699.1, forward strand.
TCATCTTTACTAGAGGCTGTTCACCTACTAATCTCACTGCAACCCCCCTCCAGGTCTCTGATCACTACTTTGTTTCCTTTTCTGTCGCCCTCTCCCCAACCCTAGCCACTCAGCCCCTATCCAAATGGTAATGTGCCCTAGCAATCTTCACTCTCTCTCTCCCACTATTCTCTCCTCTTCTATCATCTCTCCCTTCAGCTAAATCCTTCTCCCTCCTGTCTCCTGATTCTGCATATTTGACCGTACTCTCCTCCCTTTCCGCATCCTATGACTCGCACTGTCCCCTTTCCTCCCGGCCGGCTCGGTCCTACTCTCCTGCTCCGTGACTCTTCGCCAGATTATAGAACAGGTCTGCGGGTAGCTGAGCGAAAATGGAGGACCTATCATCCTTTCACTCCCTCCTTTCTACCTTCTCTTCCTCTGTATCCGTTGCTAAAGACACTTTCTATCGCTCTAAATTTCAAGCTTCTGCCTCGAACCCTAGGAAACTCGTTTCCACCTTCTCCTCCCTCCTTAATCTTCCACCACCTCCAGGTTGACAAAATCAGCTCCTCATTCTCTTAGCCTATTGAGTCCACTGGTACCACACAGAACTAACCTACGCCTTGACATCTTTCTACTCTCTCTCTCCAGATGAAATCCTGCAACTAGTAAGGTCCGGCCACCCGACAACTTGCCCGCTCGACCCGATCCCCTCCTCCTTTCTCCAGACCATCTCTGGAGGCCTTCTCCCATTCCTCACTTCCATCATCAACTCATCCCTAACAACTGGCTGCGTCCTCTCTGACTTCAAAATGACCTGAGTCGCTCCCATCCTAAAGAAACCAACACTCGACTCCTCTGATGTCAAAAACTACAGACCGGTATCTCTTCTTTCTTTTCTTTCCAAAACACTTGGGTGTGCTGTCTCTGACTATCTCTCTCGCTCTCTCAGAACGATCTTCTTGACCCTAACCAGTCAGGCTTCAAGACGGGTCACTCAACCGAGACTGCTCTTCTCTGTATCACAAAGGCTCTCTGCACTGCCAAAGCTGACTCTCTCTCCTCTGTTCTCATTCTCTTAGATCTATCTGCTGCCTTCGACACCGTGAACCATCAGATCCTCCTCTCCACCCTCTCAGGGCTGGGCGTCTCAGGCTCTGCACACTCTTGGATTGCATCCTACCTAACAGGTAGGTGACGTGGAGAGAATCTGTGTCTGCACCACGTATTCTCACTACTGGTGTCCCCCAGGGCTCGGTTCTAGACCCCTTCCTCTTCTCTCTGTACATCAAGTCACTTGACTCTGTCATATCCTGACATGGTCTCTCCTATCATTGCTATGTAGATGACACTCAATTACTTTTCTCCTTCCCCATTTCTGACACCCAGGTGGAGACACGCATCTCTGCGTGCCTGGCAGATATCTTAGCTTGGATGTCAGCCCACCACCACAAGCTCAACAAGACAGAGCTGCTCTTCCTCCCGGGGAAGGCCTGCCCACTCAAAGACCTCTCCAATACAGTTGACAACACCACGGTGTCCCCCTCCCAGAGCTCAAAGAACCTTGGCGTGACCCTGGACGACACTGTGTCGTTCTCTGCAAACATCAAAGCAGTGACTAGCACCTGCAGGTTCATGCTCTAAAACATCCGTAGAGTACAACCCTACCTCACACAAGAAGTGGCGCAGGTCCTAATCCAGGCCATCTGGACTACTGCAACTCGCTGTTGGTTGGTCTCCCCACTTGTGCTATCAAACGCCTGAAACTTGTCCAAAACGCTGCAGCCCGCCTTCCTAAATTATCCCATATTACCCCGCTTCTGGCTTCCAGTCAAAGCTCGCATCTACTATAAGACAATGGTACTTGCCTACGGAGTAGCAAGAGGAACTGCCTCTTCCTCCCTTCAGGTTATTCTCAAACTCTACAACCCAAGCAATCTGTTCTGCCACCTCTGGTCTCTTGGCCTTCCCTCCCCTACGAGAGGGCAGGGCAGCTCCCCCTCAGCCCAGTCCAAGCTCTTCTCTGTCCTGGCACCCCAATGGTGGAACCAGCTTCCCCCTGAAGCTAGGACAGCAGAGTCCCTACCCATCTTCCGAAAACATCTGAAACCCTACCTCTTCAAAGAGTATTTTAAAGAATTCCACAGTTCCCCCACTTGCACCCCTCCTCAATTTTTGTAAATAATATATACACTGCTCAAAAAAATAAAGGGAACACTTAAACAACACAATGTAACTCCAAGTCAATCACACTTCTGTGAAATCAAACTGTCCACTTAGGAAGCAACACTGATTGACAATAAATTTCACATGCTGTTGTGCAAATGGAATAGACAAAAGGTGGAAATTATAGGCAATTAGCAAGACACCCCCAAAAAAGGAGTGATTCTGCAGGTGGTGACCACAGACCACTTCTCAGTTCCTATGCTTCCTGGCTGATGTTTTGGTCACTTTTGAATGCTGGCGGTGCTCTCACTCTAGTGGTAGCATGAGACGTGAGCATGAGTCTACAACCCACACAAGTGGCTCAGGTAGTGCAGTTCATCCAGGATGGCACATCAATGCGAGCTGTGGCAAAAAGGTTTGCTGTGTCTGTCAGCGTAGTGTCCAGAGCATGGAGGCGCTACCAGGAGACAGGCCAGTACATCAGGAGACGTGGAGGAGGCCGTAGGAGGGCAACAACCCAGCAGCAGGACCGCTACCTTTTATGAACTAACTCTCGCACTTGACTTTTTCCCCCCCTTACTAGCTCTGACTTTGCTGATAGCTACTTTATTGAGTAAATATGTAGTTACTATGACTGAGATTTGGTTGGCCCACCTAGCTATCTTAAGATGAATGCACAAACTGGATTAAAGCATCTGCTAAATGACTAAAATGTAAATGTAAGCCCTGGCTCTTTTGACTAAAGTGCCTCTTCATACCCAGAAAATGGTGGATAACATGCTGGGGCCTGTAGCTGGGGCCTGTAGCTGGGGCCTGTAGCTGGGGCCTGTAGCTGGGGCCTGTAGCTGGGGCCTGTAGCTGGGGCCTGTAGCTGGGGCCTGTAGCTGGGGCCTGTAGCTGGAGCCTGCCGTGAGAGAGGCATGGTTGTGATCTCTTCACCAGTCTGTGCCAGCAGTATTTCAGAACCTCTCATCCCCAGTTTAACAAGTCAGTCGCTTCCCGCGCGGGGAATGTCTAAAACAGATGCAGCTGTCTGTTGGTCGGCGGAGGAGTTTTTGCAGGGAGCGACGGGAGGCTTGGCTGTGTTAGGGTGAGCCTGGCAGAGAGGGATGCAGGCCAGCCACAGCAGCACTGGGGAGGAGAGGAGAGGGAGCCACTGCAACGGCCAGGCAGCCAAGCTCCTGACCCAGGACCCAGGACCCAGGGCAGGGCGGACCCATAGACTCACACAGACACACAATCTGGCCTCACACACATAATGAAAGTGAGATATGGAACAGAGACAGAGCACTGGCAAAGACACCAGTGGAGGACCTGGATCAGCAGAGCTGACTTCGACAGCCAAGACAAGGCTCTGGGGAAGAGACCGCTGAATTACAGTAGTAGGAGTCTATGGTTTTACCCTGTCAGAACAGGGACCTGTGTTAGCCTACATGCTGAAACAACACTATTTTCAGCCTTTAAGAGGTAATTTTACCCTTATACTCTTGTTGCTTGAAACCATACGAAACCATATGGTACTATTGAATACATTCACAGGGAAATGTTTCTTTAACTGGTGTGAAGAAAGTTTCAAGGAAGGAACAGAAGGGCCATCTGTTATGTAAAGGGTATAGGTCCTAGGCTAGCACTCTATCCTCAGTGTTCAATAAAAACACAGCAAATGTCAAATAAAAAGAGAGGTATAACGCATGCGAAAGTATTACCCAGAATGACCATCAGTGGATGTTGAGGATTCTTTTTTAGGGGGGGTTCATTAAGTTACTGTTACGGTAGATGTGGTAAAAGCTTTATCTCCTAATTATCCACAGAGCACTCAGAACACACCCTCCAGCTATTGAGGTGGATCTTCAGCCCCACCATCACCCGCCAGCAGAGAAGTGTGTGGTCAGAGATTGCCCTTCAAAAATACACACACAAGTGCCTATCCTTGGCATATAAAGAGAAAGAGCAGCTCAATGGAATTCCAGCCATAAAAGCAGCTTTATTTTAGCATCCATCTGAAATGTGTAACCACATTCAACATTTTCTATGGCTCAAATCTGGGTTTTCCTTCTTTCAGCGTAAAACCTGGATCGTGTATGAGGCGCACCGTATTCAGTGACAAGGTCCAAGCCTTTCACATTAAGCTCATGATTCATAGGTAGGGCTCAGTCTTTCCACTGTTAAGAGACAAAGGGGTATCCTAAAGAGGCCTCGTTTAGCCTCTATGCATCGGTCAAACACAGTTTACAGTGCACACTACACTAATACTGTTGTACTCACTCTCATGATGAAGGCTCTTTATGAAGACATAAATCTGTTAACAAGTAGAGATATCCTGACTCTAATATAAGTAGGAAAATGTAACAGTCCTCTACAGAGGACAGGCTTTTCCTCTTTGTGTTATACAGAGGGGAGAAACAGCACCTGAAATAACACATTTCTTGGTAGGTAGAGTCAGTAGCACATGCGCAGAGGATCATGACAAGTTCAAACAGTTCTGACCAAATTTTTCTGTTTCAAGGAAAATACAGGAAGCCATATAAGAAGCCACAAAGTTTTTCAGCTGCCATCTTTAGTAGTAATGCTGATCAAAAGAGCAGCTTCCAGCTCATACTCTCTGTTCTTTGCTTACACTTTGCTTCCTCATATCAAAGACCCCAAATAACTAATTTGTCACTTTACAATACCTATAGAGATATTCCTACACCCTATGTAAGATTTTCCTCTACGTAGAAATACCACATCAACTCAACCAGAGTAGACAGTAGCATATGGATCCCATGTCCAGTAACAAAAAGCCATTAGACAAGTAGGGTGGATTTGAGGATGTGTCCTATGGATCTGAGTGAGATGTGTGTGAGCCCCGTGGAACTTAAGGCATCCCATGGAAAGCATCAACTAAAGCACCTGTGTAGAGAGAAGAACTTAGCAGTGTTCTAAGTCTGCTAAAGTAATGTACTGAGGGCTCCAAAATTACTGCCCCTCCTGACTGGCAATGCACAAACAATACTTTAAAAAATATAAACAATATAATTATAGAGATAAACTCAAAATACCAAAATGTGAGAAATACTGTACTTTATTAATGCTTCAATGGAACCAAACAAAATCATACAACTATTTAATACAAAATAAATTTCACCAAAATCAAAGTTTCATAATTATTGGCACTCCTCATTTAGTACTCTGGCAAGGATAACAGCATGGAGTCTTTTCCTGTAATGTTTGACAAGGTTAAGGAACACATTTGAAGGGATTTTGGACCATTCCTCTAAGCAGATCCTTTCAAGATCCTTCACATTCTTGGGTTTGCGCTTATCAACTGCCCTCTTCAACTAAGCCCACAGGTTTTTGATTGTATTGAGGTTGCCTGAGATGGCCATATCCAGAACATTGATTCTGTTGTCACAGAACCATTTCTGTGTGGATCTTGAGGTCTGTTTTGGGTCATTGTCTTGTTGGAAAGTCCACCTATGGCCAAGTCCCAGCCTTCTGGCAGAGGCAACCAGATTATCAGCCAAAATTGCCTGATACTTGGTGGAATTCATTATGCCATCAATCTTAACCAGTGCCCCTGGACCTCTGTAATTAAAACAGCCCCAAAACATCACTGACCCACCACCATATTTCACCGTGGGTATGAGGTGCCTCTCCTTGTACGCATCTCTGTTTCGACGCCAAACATGCCGGTGCTGTATCTGACCAAAACGATAAATTTTGGTCTCATCTGACCAGAGCACCTTCTTCCAGTCATAATTTAAATTATGTTTGGCAAACTCCAAGCGCTTGCGTCTGTGTCTTGGGGTCAGAAAGGGCTTTCTTCTGTCAACCCTTCCAAAGAGCCTGTGGTTGTGGAGGTGACGTCTGATAGTGCTTTTTGAAACTTGGTGACTCCAAGACGCCACCAAGGCCTGCAATTCTTTCACAGTGATTCTTGGTGATTTTGTTGCTTCTCTCACCATCCTCCTCCCTATCCTGAGGGGCAAAATGCATTTGTATCCTCTACCCGTGAGGTTTTCAACTGTCTTTGGAATGTAATAATTGCCCTGACAGTGCTCAGTGGTATATTCAATCTTTTGTGGATGTTCTTGTAGCCATTACCAGATTTATGAAGGTCTACAACCATCTGTCTCTTTTGAACTGCCAGTTATTTTGTTTTCTTCATGGTGTTGGATGACAAAGGGATATTGCATGCGTGTTACCTCATTTTTATACCCTAATGAGACAGGAAGTGATGTAATGGCTCAATATAGTTCCTTAAGACTTAGATAAACTTAAAAAGTGGAATTTAATTCCTGGTTTAATTTTGGTAGATGTGATTTATAATTGTCTTTAAGGGTGCCATTAATTGTGAAACCTTGATTTGGAGGACATTGATTTTTTATTAAATCAAGAAATGATTTTGGTGGGTTCCATTGAAACATTAATAAAGTACAGTATTTCTCACATTGGTATTTTGAGTTTATCGCTATAATGATACTTTTTTAAGTATTGTTTGTGCATTGCCATTCAGGGGTGCCAGTAATTTTGGAGCCCACTGTATGTGACTTACAGTCATGCGTGCATAAAATGTTATGTATGGGTGGCCCCAGGAATCAAACCCACCATCCTGGCGCCATGCTATACCAACTGAGCTAACGGGACTGTAACGGGACTGTGATAGTAGAATATGGTTTACTACTCTCTCACTGACAGAGATAGACGCCTCTCTAGCTCTGAGAATACCTCCATGCCGGATGGTTGTAGTGCTGCTATGAAACCTGGCACCATTCCGTTAATTTTCTTACGAGCCTTAGGAGATCACAGTGGGCCACATGCCAAGAGTCATTCAATGTCATTCATTTCACCGTTTATGTTGAGCTATCTAATCAAGTGTGTAGTGCAATTCCACAGTTATGTTGAGCTTTTTAACCAAGAGTGCATTGCATATAACACAGTTCCACAGCCCTGGGGCGGCTCATTGGAGCCAAGGCATCACAGCTGTAGGAAGACCAATCTTAATACAAAGCAAGACTGAGCACAAAGAGACTACAGAGCAGACCAAGTGTTTAGCCAGCTAAACTCTCTTACATTCAGCTTGCAGCCTGCCTGTCTCACAGTAAGCACAGGGACTTAATAGAGACCAATACAAGCAGGCTTACTGACATTTTTAACCTATGACTACTGGATATCTGCCAAATCCTTTTTTCAACTATCTAGGGCCATTTTGAAGAAAGATGTTCAGTTTTTCTGACATTCTCTAATATTCTGATACTCAACTCACTGCCTGACTAACAGTATGAGCTCTGAGACATGGACCTAAAGGAAATGTCACCGTGTTTACTGAGCTATAAAGTCTGACTGATATATCATCAAAGTGGCTCAGAAACATGAGCAAGAGGCATGCAGGGACACCTTAGGTCAGAGGTCAGATTGAGAGCTAGGTTGTTTATCATATTGATCAGGGATGGACCACACAATAGGCATGTGTTTAGCCCGACTAATAGAAAGAGTAGGGGATCAATATGTATTTATTTAACCTGTATTTAGCCAGGTAAATCATTGAGAACAAATTATCTACTGCAATAATACAGGGATTGTTACTGAGCCTAATTTAGGTCAAACCTGTCTGTGTCTACTGTGTGTATTTAGGACTGTAGCGCTATAGGGGTATGAGTGGGCAGGATGCCAAGCTCTCCAGGATCTGCAGTGGGAAACTCTACTTATCTATTGGTGTGTGTGGTACACATAAATAAACACACATACTCCTGCATTACTCGCTCCAGCACAACCTCTCATCACACTTGAAAATCACCCCCAATCACCCCCACACACTCACACACTCCCTGAGCTTATAAAACACAGCAACACAGAGTTCAACACACAGTGCAGGACAGGTCTGCTTCCTGTAGAGCAGGACCACAGGAAACAGACAAGGCAGAAACAGACCTGAGCTCTACTCTATGCAACATATCTATAGGCTAAATCTGATTGAGCTCAAAGAGAATGCAGCCATAAGCCTCTGCAGACACCTTGCGAAATAACAAAGTCAAAGTTTAACCATACAAAGTAAAGAGATGCCTGCTGCAAACTGACTCCAGCTCCACACAGAGGGCAGAATAAACAGAGCCTTTGGTTACAGCTACAGTAGGAGATGTGATTTTATTGTATGCAAGCAAAAAGGGCCAAGGCAGGAAAAGCAGATGTTTCTGTGTCTATGTCATCAGTCTATTTTGGTCTCCTCAATATAATTTATGACAGCATCTCACTGCTACTATGGGATGTGCCCTGACCTGCTGAATATATTCCCTAGGTGAGTATACACCGAAATCAGGCCTCAATACGTTCCCTAGTAGGGAGAGAGAGAGAGTACAGAATGGTACCTGGTTGGTTTAGCTCACAACGTGTAGCAGATGGCATAGTTACTGTCGGAAATGCTAAAGCACTGTCGGAAATGCCTAGGCTTTCTGGGTAAGTGGTGTTGGCGTCGGTTCAAATCCAGGGTCCGCCTTGGACAGATATGGACCGTGTTATACACAAGTAAACCTACTGGGCAACTGCAGGGTATTAGAGACAGCGAGCCAAAAAGGACCCAAACACATAGAGTAGAGTACAGTACACACTGCAGTTCATACCACACCCAGAGACCACAGCATTATAAGCTACAGTACAGTAGAGTAGAGTACAGTACAGTGCACACTGCAGTCCATACCACACCCGCATACCACAGACCAGCTGCATGAATACTGAGTGAGATCCCACCACGGCCACATAAAAGCAGACCACTCCCTCCATGGGGTCAGCTAGTCACCACACTGCCCAGAGATCTATCGGCTGGAGGACTGGAGGTCTGGTGAGAACACTGGCCCCTGTGATAAATCACAATTTCACAGGTATTAAAAGTGGAAATTACTAAAAGCTAATATGAGATCAGAGGGACTCTTTATCTTGATTAAATCTTAATATAGTAAAGATCTCCATGGGGGGGGGGGGGGGAATGTGGTTGAGAGCGCAGCAAATTGAGTTGAAGGGAGACTCAGAGGCAAGCACGAGTTCCTAGAGCGCAACTTGGAAAGGGTTCACTCAGAATTATGGCTTAAAATCATATTGGAAAAACATCTCTAAGAGTTCAACCCTGATGAAATAAGAGGTAAAACGTGTCCAGCTGCACACTGGACACAGTCAGTCAATAGCACAGGTTTACACAGGGACTGTTGTCTTTCCAAGTTCTGGCCACAGGTGTGTTTCAGAGATGCATATAAAAAATCAAGTCAAAGGAACAAATATGTCCATCATAATCCTTCATTGAGATCCCAGATCCTGGACACCCAGTCACCCCAGTCACCCCAAGCTGATCTCTGTTTCACTCCTTATGGACAGATAACAGTGTTATACTCTGCTGCCCTCTGCTGGTTATGTATAATTGATTAAATGTCTTTAATAAAATGTACTGTATCTTGCATTTGGATGCAGTTGATCTTGAGAACTCTTTTGGGACCGTGTTTTCTCGTGTTTGAAGGTTTTGTGGAATGTTGTCAACATTTCATCTCAATGAATTACGCTTTTCTTTCCTCTGATTCCATCCATCCTGTCACTGTTCTGTTCTATTCCGAGTGGTTTGGCAGGAGTCCACAGGCCTGGCCAGGCCACTGGTAAATGAGTTAAGTGTCCTACCTGACACCTCCCCGCCACACAGATGAAAGTCTCGTTCTGGCCGCACGGCGTCCCATCGATGACCCTATCCGACTGACGCACGTAGAAGCGGAAACCGATCGCACGACAGTTGAGCTCACAACGCTGGTCGCCTGAAACTGTGACAGAGGAGACACAGAAACAAATGATTTGATATGATTTATGAGTACAAAACATTATCTCTCTCTGGTAGGGTGCCTGGCAGGGCTGTAAATGTACTGTAACGACCCTGGGTTTATAAGCGCGGAAATCGACTCTGCCGCTCGAGCATGCTTTTGCGGCACAGTCGATAGCGCGCCGGACCTCGAGCTAGGAGGTCGAGGGTTCGAGACCTGCTCCCTGCTGTTTCATTACAGTACATTGTTCAATGTAGGTGGACAAGCTGGGTAGACTGCTACATTAGAATTGTGATGTAGTGCAGTAAAGAGTTGTTTTCTTCCATTGAGCCATGCTACCATCTAGCAACTGATGCGAGGAGTGGACTAAATCCTGGCACGTCCTCACAATTATCCTGTGATTACAAGTGATGAGTAAATCAATGTTTGCAGTGTTCCTTCTACAGTAATGCTGTGTGGTGAAAGGTAATGTCAAGCAACAACGAGGGATTCAAGGAAAGCTAACCAAATTCTTAATAAATCCAAGGGATCAAGGGAAGTTAACAGGTTATTTGCTCCTCTCTGGTGATCCATTAGTGGTAATTAGAATCACAGCTCTCTGGGTGGTGTCTCTTGTGTGGGAGGGAGGCAGATGCCCTCTAGGCCTGGAAACCACTGGGAGTTGGCAGGCAGTGACGTGAATGTAACGTCAGGTTTGTAATCCACCTGCACTTGGACTTCACTCAGATGTTTTGTGCATTAGCTCACGAGGTTTACAAGGACAGCTATTGCTAAAAGTGTTGTAATTGCATGTTCATGTGCTTGAGATAGGTATCAAGCAAACTTGACTTGTCCTCATCAACTAAAGTGAAGTTATTTGAGCTTTAATCTAGTCATACGTCTGCAGTAAATGCCATTCACTCCAACAGAGAGAAGAAAAACACAACATGTTAATCAGTATCCTAAAAGTAATTGTCTATCCTTGAGGTGTTTTGACTGTTGCTTGGATACTTAAGACACCTAGATCTCCAAACAGCTAAACAACATCTGGCAGCTCAGGACATTCATCAAAATGGCTGAGACAGGTGACATACTTTGGCGCTTACATCACCTCACACCTTGGATAATATTGTCCAACACCACGGTAATATGAAAAACATGACGAAACCCACCCATACCTTCATTGAAAGGCTCCCACTCGTACAGTCGACCCATGAAGGGATAGCTGTTGTAGGAAGAACACTGCACCGCTCTGATGTGTCTACTGGCTGGAGGACAGGCCTGGACAGACATATAGACAGATAGAGAGTGAATATGTGTCCCCCGGCCTACTATGTCCAGAAATGGCCACATTCTCCCCCAAGGTAAATTCCAGTCTTTACAATCGCTGCCTAGCAAAGTCAACCATCGTAAAATCTCCACTATATCTGTCTTGTCAGACCTCATCTTCCTTAATAACCTCCATGTTTAACCCTTCGTGATTGATTTAGCTGTTTAGCTGTGGGTTACAGTGAGGGATTAATTCATAAATGATCATAAGTGATGGCTGAACCGTTCTTACGTTGTTGTTGCAAATCTTGTACTGGTTGTGCTCTCCCACACAGGAGGAGGTGGGCATGGGGTTGTAGGGCCGTCCAAAGGGTTGCTGAGCTGCTGAGGCCTGGCTGGATGAGTGCTGCTGCTCCTGCCTAGGTTGGTGCCTCTGGCTGGACTGGTAGAGTGAGGAGGACCAGGGTGGGTTAGACCTGGGCTGGGGGGCTGTATTAGGGCTAGACCTGTGCTGGGGTGCTGGGTTAGGGTTAGAGTTAGGGTTAGCCCTGGGCTGGGAGGCTGGATTATGGTTAGCCCTGGGAGGGGAGGCTGGGTTAGGGTTAGACCTGGGCTGGGAGGCTGGGTTAGGGTTAAAGTTAGAGTTATGGTTAGCCCTGGGAGGGGAGGCTGGGTTAGCGTTAGAGTTAGAGTTAGGGTTAGCCCTGGGCTGGGAGGCTGGTTTCGGGTTAGAGTTAGGGTTAGCCCTGGGCTGGGAGGCTGGATTATGGTTAGCCCTGGGAGGGGAGGCTGGGTTAGGGTTAGACCTGGGCTGGGAGGCTGGGTTAGGGTTAGAGTTAGATATATGGTTAGCCCTGGGAGGGGAGGCTGGGTTAGGGTTAGAGTTAGAGTTAGAGTTAGGGTTAGCCCTGGGCTGGGAGGCTGGGTTAGCCCTGGGAGGGGAGGCTGGGTTAGGGTTAGAGTTAGAGTTAGGGTTAGCCCTGGGCTGGGAGGCTGGGTTAGGGTTAGAGTTAGCCCTGGGAGGGGAGGCTGGGTTAGGGTTAGACCTGGGTTGGGGGGCTGGGGGCTGGTGATGGACTGGGCTGTAGCTGTGGAGATGGGGGTTGTTGTAGGGTGGACGGTAGGGGTTTGGCCTGTGGCCTCTGTGCCTGGTGGCTGACGGGCTGGGGTCAGAGAGCGAGGAGCGTCTCTGTCTGTGGGAGCGACCAGCCCCTGTCTCTATCCCAGACGTCTGGCCTGTGTCTGTCTGGAGAGACACAACGTAAGGCCTCCTCCCATAGCCATACTTCCCTGGAATGATGGGACTGTCACTGCCTCTCCTGAAAACACACACACACACACACACACACACACACACACACACACACACACACACACACACACACACACACACACACACACACACGGGTAAAAACAATTGTCTGTGCTAAATAGCCTCCACTTACGGCACTTGTTTACATTCAAAATGTGTTGACTGGACTATCAAAGACTGTCAAACAAAATGTCAAAGATACATATCACAGGTGCAAATTACTTCTGAGAAGCGGATGGATATTAGTGTCAGCAAACAAGCGCAGAGCGGAGAGCGCTTTTGTCTGGAGACTTGGATTCCTACGTCAACAACCCCCCATTACTCAACTGTCAGCTCTATTTATTTAAAAGCTTTTTAACTCAAGCTCACAGGAAGGAGGCCACAAACCCGCCAAGCACAAGCCGAGCCATTGACTCCATCCATAAAAGAATAGCTTTACACTGGAGGTGAGTCCAATGGACCATGGGGTGAGCTGGAGCTCCAAAGAGACACTTTTAGACTGGGCTGCTCAGCATGCAGGACATTAAACACAGGTCAGACTGAAAGACAGACAGGCCCTTGTCTGTATGGTGTGATAGATACTTTACCTGCGTCCAGCATTGGCCTCTCTGTCTCTCCGCTGGTCCCTCAGCTCCCCTCGGCTGGCCAAGCTGGTGTTGCTGTTGGAGGGTGTGGGTTTCCCAGGGTTGTTGCGGTGCAGCGGGACAGTGGGTCTTAGGGCAGACACTACATGACCTGGGTTCTGGTTGAGGTGGTGGCCATCCGGCCTGGAGGGGTAGGCAACAGCACCCATGGAGGGGGTGTGGGAGGGTAGGCATGGTCGGTTCTGTTCCTGAACCCCTCCCCCACAGGAGCGGGAGCAGGAGGACCAAGGCCCCCAGGAGCCCCAGGAGCCTGGGGCCCCACCCTGCACTCCTCCAGCCTCCTGCTGCTGGGGCTCTGCCCTTTGAGGAACCTGCAGGAACATCCTGAGTTAAAGCCCTACACCACCCACAGCATGGATAACATGAAACAGACACCACTTGAGAGCAGAGTAGAGAAGAAAAAGAATAACATCATTATTCATGAAAGACTTGAAGCCAATGAGACAATGACCTCATGTTATCAACAACGGTTTTCTCTCTCCCTCGCTGTGTATGCGATGAGCTTCTGTTCATGTCGGATAAAGCCCAGATTTGTCTGATTAGAGGTTGTCTGCTACTCTCCCATCCCCTACTGACTACCTGCATATCCCTCTGTTGACTCTAGCCCTCTGTGTAACGCTGCCAGAGATGTATTAGCGCCTTAGTGGCTATCACTGCACTCTCTGTCTCAGGACCCTGCGCCAGCCAACCCTGCCCTGCGCCAGCCAGCTTTGCCTGAGGAGCCGCAAAGAAGGAAATCCAGCTCTTTAAGAGCCACTTTGTCTACATTCATCCTGTCCTCTGTGAGCTTACACATGCACATGGTAAAGGCTTAGCCTCCCATTGGCGTTGAGAAGACTGTAAGAGAATACCCAAACGGTAGGGATAGTAGGGAGAGTTGGCAGATAGCTTTCCTTCTGTCAGTCACCGACATGGGGCTATTCAGAGATCACTCAGACCATGGCCCCCTCCTCGCTGCAGCCTTTGTAACTCTACTCCACTGTCATCTCCAGGGTCAGCCATGGGTCAAACAGCTGGACTCCTGGAAATGCAAAGGGCCAACAGAGACAAACTCTCTCCCAGAGAGGAATGCCCCGTCAGACAGTTAGCCTGTCCATCAACACTCTCCACAAAGTACAGTTATAAATATTGATCCTCTCTCTCTCTCTCTCTACAAGGGGATGTATTGCTGACTGCTGGCATGATCCTCTATGTGTTGGACAATGTATTTTCACCGCTGCTTTCCTGTGAGTGAACAGATTTACACCCGGATCGGATTCCCCTGGGGGGGGGGGGGGGGGGGCATCCTTCCTCAGTGACTGATTGCATGTTTACATGGGCCGAGATAGACTAGTGTTGTATTTAATGGCTTTGTGGTTGAACAATATCATCACGGCAGCAGACACTATAAACTTCCCCTGTACAGTTGAAAGAATATGCATCCTCTGTGAACTGGAGGGTGCTAATTGGCTAGGGTTACGATCGGAAGACAAGATCATGCCTTCTTTGGCAGTTCAGATTCCGTGAGTCTGTGCCAACTGGCGTGAGATGATGATAAAGGCGAGTGATAAATTGATTCTCAGGCTGCAAACACACGAGGGAGGTCTATCAACCTGGGCTTGGGGATGTCAAACAGACCACACACGTTAAAACACAGATATCGTGCCCTCCACTCAGCACAACCCCCTCCCTGCTCCCCGTCTCCCCTCTGCTGGCCCCCAGCCACTCTACTGACCTTCCTGTGGTCTGTAGTGAGCTGGCAATCCAGGGGATATGTCTTGAGCAGCAGCAGAAGCATGGAAACTCTGTGTGTGACAGATAGCATACTGAGCTATAATACATTTAACTGCTTTTTTTACAGAGAAAAAGTATTATAATCTAAAATTGGAGACAATTAAAACAAAACGATTAAATTGAGTCATGCATAGTGCATGATCAGCAGCTGCAGTGTGATGTAACATGTTTAAGATGAGTCTGTTCAGTGTATACCAGAGTGATTGTAAGTGACCAGCGATATCTCACCTCAGAATCCAGATACAAAGTTCCTTCATATCTCCTAGATGTTGAGGGCTACAGTACCTAAAAAATGATATGTTGTATTTGCAGACATAATGACATTAATAACACAGCAATAAAGCAGTAATATCATATTTAATACACCACTTCTCCTCAAGACCACATGCAGTGTCAGGTCTGCTCTTTAATGTCTCAGTTTGTCTGAAGGTCCTGACCATAGAGGGGGAACATGGCTTCTGCCCACTTGGCCATGTGTGTTGACCCTTGACCCTTGCCCTGGTCCTAATGAGTGGCCACCCACTGAAACAGGACTCCATTTTCAAATGGCTGGACTGCAGTGACACTTTTATCACTGTGCTTGTAGTAAAAACTAATCTGTGATGTATCTCTCAAAATAAACCACACTTGGTATGATGAATGTGGGGGTTTAAAGATCACTTCAACTTAAACATAAACCTGTCTGTTTTGTTTGTCTCACACTGGTGCAATTCCATCCATGTGAGGTTTGGAAAGTTCCATTGTCATTAAATAAATAATATTCACAATATTTATTTACTTTATTTTCACAATAGCCTAGAATTTAATTTATCCAAAAACATGTAGGCTATGCCTATTACTTCAAACGTCTTTAAAACGTATTATGAGGCTGGGCTATTGCAAATATTATTTAGTTATGGTAAACAACATCACAATTGCAGGCTAGTATATATATGTGCTATCAACAAATAGAAAGCTGGCTGAACCCTGCGCAAAAAGATCGACATTCTGTCAAAACCGACAGGGACGGGACAGGAGGCTCTCGTTCAGGCTGAGGGATTTTGATTTAAAGTGTGAGCGCGCAGTAGCGAACCATTAAATTACACTTTCAAAATCTGAAATCCTTAGCGATTTATGAGAAACATAACATGTAGGCTACCATTTGAATTTTCTTTGAGAGAAATTAGTCGACAAACAAAAACATTATAAGCATAATTATGGATAAATTACTAAAATGTTAATAATTTAATCAATTGCATTATAATGTTCCTAATGTATTATATTATTACGATTAGGCTATTATGATTATTATTAGGCCTATATTATTACACTTTCATAAAACGTAAATGGTCTGTTCCTACCTTGGATGACTGCGCTTGTGTTTTCTACCTTGTTGCTTTCTCCAGTGCAGTATTGCTGCTTCTCAATGGTAAATTGTGGCGCCAGTTATCCTCATAATCCAAACTATCGACAGAGTTCAATCCAGGTGTAAAGAAGTTACTACCACCGAATCAGTTAATCCATTTTAAAACCGCTCCAAATATCCACACGTTCTGTAAACGTGTTGGTCACTGGTCAACATGACATTGCTCCGTTAATTTTCACTCTCTCTCTCTCTCTCTCTCTCTCTCTCTCTCTCTCTCTCTCTCTCTCTCTCTCTCTCTCACGCACGCTCTCTCTATCCTTGGTGTCCTGAAACACAATTCTACTCAGAGAGAGAATGAAAGTCATGGGAACGACAGAGAAGAAAACAACTTGTTGCGCCCCCTGCTGCCTCTCTCACTCTCTCTACTGTATAAACTGAGTGTACAAAACACCCTGCCTCGGTTCGTTGGGGCATGGACTCTACACGGTGTTGAAGGCTTTCCACAGGGATGCTGGCCCATGTTGACTTCAATGCTTCCCACAGTTGTGTCAAGTTGGCTGGATGTCATTTGGGTGGTGGACCATTCTTGATACATGTGGGAAACTGTTGAGCATGAAAATCCCAGCAGCATTGCAGTTCTTGACACAAAACAGTGCTCCTGACACCTACTACCATACCCCATTCAAAGGCACTTAAATATTTTGTCTTGCCCATTCAACCTCTGAATGGCACACATACATAATCCATGTCTCAATTGTCTCAAGGCTTAAAAATCCATCTTTAACCTGTCTCCTCCCCTTCATCTACACTGATTAAAGTGGATTTAACAAGTGATCACCTGGATTCACCTGGTCAGTCTATGTCATGGAAATAGCAAGTGCCCTTAATGTTTTG
Organism: Salvelinus fontinalis; assembly: GCF_029448725.1. NCBI lineage: Eukaryota > Metazoa > Chordata > Actinopteri > Salmoniformes > Salmonidae > Salvelinus > Salvelinus fontinalis. The sequence continues at coordinate 29,016,637 of NC_074699.1, forward strand.
TACACTAAGTGTATATATTTTTCTAAAGATTTTATTAACTCAGAAATATGTCCTAGTTCCTAAGGTTTGTCAGACTTTCATCATCATCTATAAGATATGTTCTCCTCCTCCGGTATAGTCTCTGAGAGTCTTTCTCTCCTGGGTGGCCACTACCATCCTCTCACTGCTGAAATATGGACCATGACAATTCCCTATGACTACAGAGCCCAGAGTGTAGAGACCAGACTAGGTAAGGGCTATCACTGTCATTACTGCAAGTGCCATAGGCTTGACAACTGCAATCAATTAATTGGTACACAGGATAATAACTTGTCACCCTTTAAGCCAACACAAAGGTCAAAGTTATCCAACTGTCTGTCATGACTTCCGCCGAAGTCGGTCCCTCTCCTTGTTCGGGCGGTGTTCGGCGGTCACCGACCTTCTAGCCATCACTGATCAATTTTTCATTTTCCATTGCTTTTGTCTTGTCTTCCATCACACCTGGTTCCAATCCCATCAATTACATGTTGTGTATTTAACCCTCTGTTTCCCCTCATGTCCTTGTCGGTGATTGTTTGTTGTATGTATTGGTGCTATTATTATTCTGGTGTGTGATGGGTTTTGTACCCACTTTCCTTATTTTTGTATATGTTGGATTTCGGAGTTTGTGAGCACCTATTAAACGACTCCATTTATACCAAGTTCGTTCTCCTGCGCCTGACTTCCCTGCCACCAGCACGCACCCTTTACACTGTCCCACTCAGTCATTTGCTGAAAGACCAAATACAATGTAAAGGGTCAGGGTAAAAAGACCAGGGATAGTATGTCAAAAAATGTTAGTACTGTAGAGTTTAGGTTCAGAGTAATAATACAGTGCCTTGCAAAAGTATTCATCCCCCTTGGCGTTTTTCCTATTTTGTAACATTACAACCTGTAATTTGAATGGAATTTTATTTGGATTTCATTTAATGGACATACACAAAATAGTCCAAATTGGTGAAGTGAAATGAGAAAAATAACTTGTTTCAAAAATTCTAAAATATAGAAAACGGAAAAGTGGCGCGTGCATATGTATTCACCCCCTTTGCTATGAAGCCCCTAAATAAGATCTGGTGCAACCAATTACCTTCAGAAGTCACATAATTAGTTAAATAAAGTCCACCTGTGTGCATTCTAAGTGTCACATGATCTCAGTATATATAAATATATACCTGTTCTGAAAGGCCCCAGAGTCTGCAACACCACTAAGCAAGCGGTACCACCAAGCAAGCTGCACCATGAAGAACAAGGAGCTCTCCATACAGGTCAGGGACAAAGTTGTGGAGAAGTACAGATCAAGGTTGGGTTATAAAAAAATATCAGAAACTTTGAACATCCCACGGAGTACCATTAAATTCATTATTAAAAGATGGAGAGAATATGAAAAGAAGAACCACAACAAACTTGCCAAGAGACGGCCGCCAACCAAAACTCACGGACCAGGCAAGGAGGGCATTAATCAGAGAGGCAACAAAGAGACCCAAGATAACACTGAAGGAGCTGCAAAGCTCCACAGCGGAGATTGGAGTATCTGTCCGTAGGACCACTTTAAGCCGTATACTCCACAGAGCTGGGCTTTACGGAAGAGCGGACAGAAAAAAGTCATTGCTTAAAGAAAAAAATAAGAAAAAAAGTTTGGTGTTTGCCAAAAGGCATGTGGAAGACTCCCCAAACATATGGAAGAATGTACTCTGGTCAGATGAGACTAAAATGTAGCTTTTTGGCAACCAAGGAAAATGCTATGTCTGGCTCAAACCCAACACCACATCACCCCTAGAACACCATCCCCACAGTGAAGCATGCTGGTGACAGCATCATGCTGTGGGGATGTTTTTCTATCGGCAGGAACTGGGAAACTGGTCAGAATTTAAGAAATTATGGATGGCGCAAAATACAGGGAAATTCTTGAGGAAAACCTGTCACGTTCTGACCTTAGTTCCTTTTTTATGTCTTTATTTTAGTTTGGTCAGGGCGTGAGTTGGGGTGGGCATTCTATGTTGTTTTTCTATGTTTTGTTCTGTATGTTATATTTCTATGTGTTTGGCCTAGTATGGTTCTCAATCAGAGGCAGGTGTCGATCGTTGTCTCTGATTGAGAATCATACTTAGGTAGCCTGTTATCCCACTATGGGTTGTGGGTAGTTATTTTCCGTTTCAGTGTTTGCACCATACGGGACTGTGTTGGTTTTCATTTATTCTCTTGTTCATTTTGTATTCATTCTCGTTTAAACAATATTATGGATACGTACCACGCTGCATTTTGGTCCTCCTCTCCTTCCACCAACGAAAGCCGTTACAAAACCTGTTTCAGTCTTCCAGAGATTGAGACTGGGACGGAGGTTCCCCTTCCAGCAGGACAATGACCCTAAGCATACTGCTAAAGCAACATTCGAGTGGTTTAAGGGGAAACATTTAAATGTCTTGTAATGGCCTAGTCAAAGCAAAGACCTCAATCCAATTGAGAATCTGTGGTGTGACTTGAAGATTGCTGTACACCAGCGGAACCCATCCAATTTGAAGGAGCTGGAGAAGTTTTGCCTTGAAGAATGGGCAAAAATCCCAGTGGCTAGATGTGCCAAACTTATAGAGACATACCCCAAGAGACTTGCAGCTGTAATTGCTGCAAAAGGTGGCTCTACAAAGTACTGACTTTGGGGGGTGAATTGTTATGCACGCTAAAATTGTCTTTTTTTGGTCTTATTTCTTGTTTGTTTCCCTTTTTTTTTTTAATTGCATCTTCAAAGTGTTAGGCATGTTGTGTAACATGTGTGGCTCAGTTGGTAGAGCATGGTGCTTGCAACGCCAGGGTTGTGGGTTCATTCCCCACGGGGGGACCAGGATGAATATGTATGAACTTTCCAATTTGTAAGTCGCTCTGGATAAGAGCGTCTGCTAAATGACGTAAATGTAAATCAAATTTTAGTTCCAGGTTGTAAGGCAACAAAATAGGAAAAATGCCAAGGGGGATGAATAATTTCGCAAGCCACTGTAGCTTGATCCTAACTAAGACCATTGGATTCTACTTGGTGGGCTGTGTGTGTGTGTGTGTGTGTGTGTGTGTGTGTGTGTGTGTGTGTGTGTGTGTGTGTGTGTGTGTGTGTGTGTGTGTGTGTGTGTGTGTACTGAAAGTCTCACTATGTAAAATGGCCTGTTTCTTGCTCTATCAAGTAAATAAAATATACTGTCCATGGCCTTGTTCTCCTTGGCTTGCAGAGTTGCCTAATTTGAGTGGAGTGGATTAATTAAGGTCGTTCTTGGTTGAGCATGCATCCTAAGCTCCATCGTTTTCTTACTGGCTTTCCTTGTATAATATATATACTGTGTTACATATGTGTCTCATCATGGCCTTTGTGTCCAAAGGTGCCGGCTATCATAATGTCTTTATTCAATGGTGGGACCATGTTGATGCTGGCTGTGAATTCGCCTCTAACCCCTATGTTTCCAAACCATGGTCACGGGTGACCGCACCCAATTATAGCAACTTAATGAACTGCTGTTCCGGTTGACCCATTCAAACTATACAAGGAAACGCGTTCGAAAGGAGAGCTGTTCTACCCTGTCATCGGACAAAAATGTGAATCCCCTGCCATCAGACGCACAACACAGTCAGCCCTGTAACTAACAATAAACGATGTGCTAAGCTCATTCCAGGACGAGGAAAAAGTCATACTCTGTCCTATGAAGTGGAACTAAGTGAAATCCATGTGTCCAGATAATACATTATGAGGAGGTGGTGTCTCAGTGGGATGGCTTTACGAGCAGAAACAATAGAACGCACTTAAAAGCTAACTCCTCAGACTCTCAATCCGTCCTTTGCTTGAGAAGTAAAACAGTTTTGTATGGGATGCTTCTGGTCCATTCACCCATACACAAACACATTGCTATCTTAACTGGTATCAAATGTCTCTATATGCTTTATGATACCTGTACACCACAGTACAGATACATATTTTGATATAGATGAGTGAACTGATAGCAGAGGTATCTCAGGTCAAGGCGTGACAGTACCCCCCCCCCCCCCCCCCCCACCAAAGGTGCGGACCTCCGGCCGCAAACCTGAACCTATAGAGGAGGGTCCGGGTGGGCATCTACCCTCGGTGGCGGCTCCGGTTCTGGACGCAGTCCCCCCCCCCTCTTTACGCTGATCCCTCCACCTTTGTAGAACCGGACCGTGGATCATCGCCGGAGGCTCTGGACTGCGGATCATCGCCGGAGGCCCTTGACTGGGAACCGTCGCTGGAGGCTCCGGACTGTGGATCGTCGCTAGAAGCTCCGGACTGGGGATCGTCGCTGGAGCCTCCGGACTGGGAACCGTCGTTGGAGGTTCCGAACTGTGGCCCGCCGTTGGAGGTTCCAGACTATGGCCCGTTGTTGGAGGTTCCGGACTGTGGCCCGTCGTTGGAGGTTCCGAACTGTGGCCCGCCGTTGGAGGTTCCGAACTGTGGCCCGTCGTTGGAGGTTCCGGACTGTGGCCCGTCGCCGGAAGCTCTGGACTGGGTACTGTCGCCCGGAAGCTCTGGACTGGGAACTGTCGCCGGAAGCTCTGGACTGGGAACTGTCGCCGGAAGCTCTGGACTGTGGAAGCACACTGGAAGCCTGATGCGTGGTGCCGGAACTGGTGGTACCGGGCTGAGGACGCGCACCTCAGGGCGAGTGCAAGGAAGAGGCACAGGATGCACTGGACTGTGGAGGCGCACTGGAGGCCTGATGTGTGGTGCCGGAACTGGTGGTACCGGGCTGAGGACACGCACCTCAGGGCGAGTGCGGGGAAGAGGCACAGGTCATACTGGACTGTGGAGGTGCACTGGAGATCTGGAGCGTAGAGCTGGCACAATGCGTCCTGGCTGGATGCTCACTTGAGCCCGGCAAGTGCGGGGCGCTAGCACAGGATGCACTGGGCTGTGCAGATGCACCGGAGACACAGTACGCAGAGCCGCCGCAGGATATCCTGGTCCAAAGAGGTGTACTGGAGACCAGGAGCGCTGAGCCGGCACCATCCATCCTGGCTGGATGCCCATTCTAGCCCGGCAAATGCGAGGAGCTGGAATAGAGTGCACCGGGCTATGAAAGCGAACTGGAGACACCGTGCGCATCTCTGCATAACACGGTGCCTGACCAGTTACACACTCCCCACGGTAAGCACGAGGAGTTGGCTCAGGTCTCCAACCTGACTCAGCCAATCTCCTCGTGTGCCCCCCCCCCCCCCCAAACATTTCTTGGGGCTGCCTCTCGGGCTTCCGTGCTAACCGTGTCCCCTTGTATCGTCGCCGTTCCTCCTGCACTATCTCCACCTGCTTCCATGGTAGGCGATCCTCCCCTGACAATATTTCCTCCCACATCCAGGATCCTTTACCCTCCAAAATCTCGTCCCATGTCCATAATGTCTGCTCCTCCTGAACACACTGCTTGGTCCTTTTATGGTGGGTTCTTCTGTCACGTTCGTCGTATGAATCGGACCAAGGCGCAGCGTGGTATGCGTACATTCTTTAATATAATAAGAATGAACACTGAACATAAGAACCAAAATAACAAAACGACACGTGAAGCTATACAAATGAGTGCTGACAGGCAACTACACATAGACAAGAACCCACGAATACCAAAGGGAAAATGGCTACCTAAATATGATCCCCAATCAGATACAACGATAAACAGCTGCCTCTGATTGGGAACCATATCAGGCCACCATAGACATACAAATCACCTAGACCTACAAAAACCCTAGACATACAAAAACCCCTAGACAATACAAAACTAACGTACTCACCCTAGTCACACCCTGACCTAACCAAAATATAAAGAAAACAGAGATATCTCAGGTCAGTGCGTGACAAGAGGCTACTATCAGAGCCAACAGAGCTTGTTTGTTTACAGTATAACCAGTATTTAATCCTGTGAAATACATCCTGCATGACAAGTAAATAATACAACACAGGCTTACTGCCAGTTTCTGTTGTCACTTACTCTATATGGAGAAGTAACAAGGCTTATAAACAAGCTATTACAGTGGAGACTGATAATACACTCTGATTTGAGGATAAATTGAATGAATAAAAAGTTAATCGTCTGTCATGATAGTCTATTGTTTTGATAACACCCCACTGTATAAATTTCACTTTCATTGGTTGTGCATGCCACCATAATGCATTCTGTTAATACATTTCCCTAATGTCTGAATAAGTTCACAAATTATGCATGAAGAGTAACCTTGACGAAGACCTTGAGACTCATCAAGAGCTCATGCTCAGTAGGCTTATGTAGTCTAGATTCCCACAGACAACCTGGGTTCAATATGCATGTGACAATCATTCTCGAGGAGTCCAATATTTATTCACTAAAACATTTTTTGTTTCTCTCTTACCTGAGGGCTTTTTCCTTTGCTCGTATCAAAGGATTTGGGTGGATTAAGGTGAAGATTCCTCATTGACAGCAACAACTACATGGCAAGATACTGTATTAATTAATATGACAGATCCTATGCAGCTCTTTGATACTACAAACACCCTGGCTGTGTTTTGCTTGTCAACAGCAGAGCTCTCCTTGGCCTGCCTCCATTACAGTGTCAAAGGAGGAACCTTGGGCTGGGCATGATAGAAGTATGTGGGGAAAAATTCAGCTGGGAATACATTGCTTTGGAAGGAAGGTTTGATTTGATACCAGCATCTCTCAAAAATGTTCTCAAGAACTGAGTCTGCAGAATTTCTCTTTTATGACCTTGTTTTGCTCACATCACGGATTGTTGGTTCTCATGCACCAGTCCAACAGATATCAGAAGGACGTTTTCCAATGATGGATTCCAGTACCACATCTTTCAGTCAGTGTAAAAATAAGCTTCTAAATAAAGAGTATAGACCAATAAGGCTGGTTATTACTCACCGAGTGGTGGTAAATGTCCGGGATGTTGGAGTTGATGTTGAGTTGACCCCTCAGAGCCCTGGGCCTGGGAAGTGCTTCCATGCTAGCAGTTCTCATTTGCTTTCCAACAAAGGATGACTTATTACTCTCCCTCTCCTCTTATCTACTGTACCTGTAAGATTGTAACAGCCTCTATTCCCCAAAGGGCCACTGTCATGAAGGAATGATTCCTTCAGGATATAAATAAGTGCATCGATGATGTCGTCCCCACAGTGACCGTACGTACATACTCCAACAAGAAGCCATGGATTACAGGCAACATCCGCACTGAGCTAAAGGGTAGAGCTGCCGCTTTCAAGGAGCAGGACTCTAACCCGGAAGCTTATAAGAAATCCCCTTATGCCCTCCGATAAACCATCAATCAGGCAAAGCATCAATACAGGACTAAGATCGAATTGTACTACACCGGCTCCGACGCTAGTCGGATGTGGCAAGGCTTGCAAACTATTACAGAATACAAAGGGAAGCACAGCCAAGAGCTGCCCAGTGACACAAGCCTACCAGACAAGCTAAATTACTTCTATGCTCGCTTCGAGGCAAGTTACACTGAAACATGCATGAGAGCATCAGCTGTTCTGGATGACTGTGTGATCACGCTCTCCGCAACCAATGTGAATAAGACCTTTAAACAGGTCAACATTTACAAGGCCGCAGGGCCAGACAGATTACCAGGACGTGTACTCCGAGCATGCGCTGACCAACTGGTATGCTGTCTGAGTTTCAACTGTCTGAGTCTGTAATACCAACATGTTTCAAGCAGACCACCATAGTCCCTGTGCCCAAGAACACTAAGGTAACTTGCCTGAATGACTACCGACCCGTAGCACTCACGTCTGCAGCCATGAAGTGCTTTGAAAGGCTGGTCATGGCTCACATCAACACCATTATCCAAGAAACCCTAGACCCATTCCAATTTGCATTCCGCCCCAACAGATCCACAGATGAAGCAATCTCTATTGCCCTCCACACAGCCCTTACACACCTGGACAAAAGGAACAGCTATGTGAGAATGCTATTCACTGACTACAGCTCAGCGTTTAACACCATAGTGCCATCAAAGCTCATCACTAAGCTAAGGACCCTGAGACTAAACACCTCCCTCTGCAAATGGATCCTGGACTTCCCGACGGGCCGTCCCCCAGGTGGTAAGGGTAGGTAACAACACATCCGCCGTGCTGATCCTCAACCCGGGGGCCTGTACTCCCTGTTCACTCATGACTGCACGGCCAGGCATGACTCCAACACCATCATTAAGTTTGCCGATAGCACAACAGTGGTAGGCCTGATCACTGACAATGACGAGACAGCCTATAGGGAGGAGGTCAGAGACCTGACCGTGTGGTGCAAGGACAACAACCTCTCCCTCAACGTGATCAAAACAAAGGAGATGATTGTGGACTACAGGGAAAGGAGGACCGAGCACACCCCCATTCTCATTGACGGAGCTGTAGTGGAGCAGTTGAGAGCTTCAAGTTCCTTGGCTTCCACATCACCAACAAACTAACATGGTCCAAGCACACCAAGACAGTCGTGAAGAGGGCAAGACAAAACCTATTCCCCCTCAGGAGACTGAAAAGATTTGGCATGGGTCCTCAGATCCTCAAAAGGTTCTACAGCTGCACCATCGAGAGCATCCTGACTGGTTGCATCACTGCCTGGTATGGCAACTGCATGGCCTTCGACCGCAAGGCACTACAGAGGGTGCAGGAATTTCCAAGAAACTGAAGATCTCGTACAATGCTGTGTACTACTCCCTTCACAGAACAGCGCAAACTGGCTCTAACCAGAATAGAAAGAGGAGTGGGAGGCCCCGGTGCACAACTGAGAAAAAGGACAAGTACATTAGAGTGTCTAGTTTGAGAGACAGACGCCTCACAAGTCCTCAACTGGCAGCTTCATTAAATAGTACCCGCAAAACACCAAACTCTTGGACGGTAGTGTATGTTATCGCTTTCCCCTAAATGTGCATGAGAAATGCTCTTATTTTTGCAGAACAATGTTTGACTATAATGCACATAAAACCATTACTCTGTCTGAGAGCATTAGAACATTACACTGTCTAAGAGCAGTAGGACTTTAAACTGTCTGAGAGCAGTAGGACAATACACTGTCTGAGAGCAGTAGGACATTACACTGTCTGAGAGCAGTAGATCATTACACTGTCTGAGAGCAGTAGGACATTACACTGCCTGATAGCGGTAGGACATTACACTGTCTGAGAGCAGTAGGACATTACACTGTCTAAGAGCAGTAGGACATTACACTGTCTAAGAGAAGTAGGACTAGACACTGTCTGAAAGCGGTAGGACATTAAACTGTCTGAGAGCAGTAGCACTTTACACTGTCTGAGAGCAGTGGGACAATACACTGTCTGAGAGCAGTAGGACAATACACTGTCTGAGAGCAGTAGGACAATACACTGTCTGAGAGCAGTAGGACTTTAAACTGTCTGATCTGAGAGGAGTAGGACATTACACTGTCTGAGAGCGGTAGCACTTTACACTGTCTGAGAGCAGTAGGACTATACACTGTCTGAGAGCAGTAGGACATTACACTGTCTGAGAGCAGTAGGACAATACACTGTCTGCTGAGAGCAGAAGGACAATACACTGTCTGAGAGCAGTAGGACATTACACTGTCTGAGAGCAGTAGGACATTACACTGTCTGAGAGCAGTAGGACAATACACTGTCTGAGAGGAGTAGGACATTACACTGTCTAAGAGCAGTAGGACATTACACTGTCTGAGAGCAGTAGGACAATACACTGTCTGAGAGCAGTAGGACTTTACACTGTCTGAGAGCAGTAGGACATTACACTGTCTGAGAGCAGTAGTACATTACACTGAGAGGAGTATTACATTACACTGTCTGAGAGCAGTAGGACATTACACTGTCTAAGAGCAGTAGGACACTACACTGTCTGAGAGCGGTAGGACATTACACTGTCTGAGAGCAGTAGTACATTACACTGAGAGGAGTATTACATTACACTGTCTGAGAGCAGTAGGACATTACACTGTCTAAGAGCAGTAGGACATTACACTGTCTAAGAGCAGTAGGACATTACACTGTCTGAGAGGAGTAGGACATTACACTGTCTGAGAGGAGTAGGACATTACACTGTCTGAGAGCAGTAGGACAATACACTGTCTAAGAGCAGTAGGACATTACACTGTCTGAGAGCAGTAGGACATTACACTGTCTAAGAGCAGTAGGACATTACACTGTCTGAGAGCAGTAGGACTATAAACTGTCTAAGAGCAGTAGGACATTACACTGTCTAAGAGCAGTAGGACATTACACTGTCTGAGAGCAGTAGGACATTACACTGTCTAAGAGCAATAGGACATTACACTGTCTAAGAGCAGTAGGACATTACACTGTCTGAGAGGAGTAGGACATTACACTGTCTGAGAGCAGTAGGACATTACACTGTCTAAGAGCAGTAGGACATTACACTGTCTAAGAGCAGTAGGACATTACACTGTCTGAGAGGAGTAGGACATTACACTGTCTGAGAGGAGTAGGACATTACACTGTCTGAGAGCAGTAGGACAATACACTGTCTAAGAGCAGTAGGACATTACACTGTCTAAGAGCAGTAGGACATTACACTGTCTGAGAGGAGTAGGACATTACACTGTCTGAGAGGAGTAGGACATTACACTGTCTGAGAGCAGTAGGACAATACACTGTCTAAGAGCAGTAGGACATTACACTGTCTGAGAGCAGTAGGACATTACACTGTCTAAGAGCAGTAGGACATTACACTGTCTGAGAGCAGTAGGACTATAAACTGTCTAAGAGCAGTAGGACATTACACTGTCTAAGAGCAGTAGGACATTACACTGTCTGAGAGCAGTAGGACATTACACTGTCTAAGAGCAATAGGACATTACACTGTCTAAGAGCAGTAGGACATTACACTGTCTGAGAGGAGTAGGACATTACACTGTCTGAGAGCAGTAGGACATTACACTGTCTAAGAGCAGTAGGACACTACACTGTCTGAGAGGAGTAGGACATTACACTGTCTGAGAGCAGTAGGACATTACACTGTCTGAGAGCAGTAGGACACTACACTGCCTGAGAGCGGTAGGACATTACACTGTCTGAGAGCAGTAGGACTATACACTGTCTGAAAGCGGTAGGACATTAAACTGTCTGAGAGCAGTAGCACTTTACACAGTCTGAGAGCAGTAGGACAATACACTGCCTGAGAGCAGTAGGACAATACACTGTCTGAGAGCAGTAGGACATTACACTGTCTGAGAGCAGTAGGACATTACACTGTCTAAGAGAAGTAGGACATTACACTGTCTAAGAGCAGTAGGACATTACACTGTCTGAGAGGAGTAGGACATTACACTGTCTGAGAGGAGTAGGACATTACACTGTCTGAGAGCGGTAGGACATTACACTGTCTGAGAGCAGTAGGACATTACACTGTCTGAGAGCAGTAGGACATTACACTGTCTGAGAGCAGTGAGCAGTAGGACATTACACTGTCTGAGAGCAGTAGGACATTACACTGTATGAGAGCAGTAGGACAATACACTGTCTGAGAGCAGTAGGACAATACACTGAGAGCAGTAGGACATTACACTGTCTGAGAGCAGTAGGACATTACACTGAGAGGAGTATTACATTACACTGTCTGAGAGCAGTAGGACATTACACTGTCTGAGAGCAGTAGGACACTACACTGCCTGAGAGCGGTAGGACATTACACTGTCTGAGAGCAGTAGAACATTACACTGTCTGAGAGCAGTAGGACATTACACTGTCTAAGAGCAGAAGGACATTACACTGTCTAAGAGCAGTAGGACATTACACTGTCTAAGAGCAGTAGGACATTACAATGTCTGAGAGGAGTAGGACATTACACTGTCTGAGAGGAGTAGGACATTACACTGTCTGAGAGCAGTAGGACCCTACACTGCCTGAGAGCGGTAGGACATTACACTGTCTGAGAGCAGTAGGACTATACACTGTCTGAAAGCGGTAGGACATTAAACTGTCTGAGAGCAGTAGCACTTTACACTGTCTGAGAGCAGTAGGACAATACACTGTCTGAGAGCAGTAGGACATTACACTATCTGAGAGCAGTAGGACATTACACTGTCTAAGAGCAGTAGGACATTACACTGTCTAAGAGCAGTAGGACATTACACTGTCTGAGAGGAGTAGGACATTACACTGTCTGAGAGCAGTAGGACATTACACTGTCTGAGAGCAGTAGGACATTACACTGTCTGAGAGCAGTAGGACACTACACTGCCTGAGAGCGGTAGGACATTACACTGTCTGAGAGCAGTAGAACAATACACTGTCTGAGAGCAGTAGTACATTACACTGTCTGAGAGCAGTAGTACATTACACTGTCTAAGAGCAGTAGGACATTACACTGTCTAAGAGCAGTAGGACATTACACTGTCTAAGAGCAGTAGGACTTTACACTGTCTAAGAGCAGTAGGACTTTACACTGTCTGAGAGCAGTAGGACATTACACTGTCTGAGAGCGGTTGGACATTACACTGTCTAAGAGCAGTAGGACAATACACTGTCTAAGAGCAGTAGGACTATAAACTGTCTGAGAGCAGTAGGACATTACACTGTCTGAGAGCAGTAGGACATTACACTGTCTAAGAGCAGTAGGACATAACACTGTCTAAGAGCAGTAGGCCTATACACTGTCTAAGAGCAGTAGGCCTATACACTGTCTAAGAGCAGTAGGACTATACACTGTCTGAGAGCAGTAGGACATTACACTGTCTAAGAGCAGTAGGACATTACACTGTCTAAGAGCAGTAGGACTATACACTGTCTGAGAGCAGTAGGACATTACACTGTCTGAGAGCAGTAGGACATTACACTGTCTAAGAGCAGTAGGACACTACACTGTCTAAGAGCAGTAGGCCTATACACTGTCTGAGAGCAGTAGGACATTACACTGTCTGAGAGCAGTAGGACATTACACTGTCTGAGAGCAGTAGGACATTACACTGTCTGAGAGCAGTAGGACATTACACTGTCTGAGAGCAGTAGGACATTACACTGTCTGAGAGCAGTAGGACAATACACTGTCTGAGAGCAGTAGGACATTACACTGTCTGAGAGCAGTAGGACATTACACTGTCTGAGAGCAGTAGTACATTACACTGAGAGGAGTATTACATTACACTGTCTGAGAGCAGTAGGACATTACACTGTCTAAGAGCAGTAGGACATTACACTGTCTGAGAGCAGTAGATCATTACACTGTCTGAGAGCAGTAGGACACTACACTGCCTGAGAGCGGTAGGACATTACACTGTCTGAGAGCAGTAGGACTATACACTGTCTGAAAGCGGTAGGATATTAAACTGTCTGAGAGCAGTAGCACTTTACACTGTCTGAGAGCAGTAGGACATTACACTGTCTGAGAGCAGTAGGACAATACACTGTCTGAGAGCAGTAGGACAATACACTGTCTGAGAGCAGTAGGACATTACACTGTCTGAGAGGAGTAGGACATTACACTGTCTGAGAGCGGTAGGACATTACACTGTCTGAGAGCAGTAGGACATTACACTGTCTGAGAGCAGTAGGACATTACACTGTCTGAGAGGAGTAGGACATTACACTGTCTGAGAGCGGTAGGACATTACACTGTCTGAGAGCAGTAGGACATTACACTGTCTGAGAGCAGTAGGACATTACACTGTCTGAGAGCAGTAGGACATTACACTGTCTGAGAGCAGTAGAACATTACACTGTCTGAGAGCAGTAGGACATTACACTGTCTAAGAGCAGTAGGACATTACACTGTCTAAGAGCAGTAGGACACTACACTGTCTAAGAGCAGTAGGACTTTACACTGTCTAAGAGCAGTAGGACTTTACACTGTCTGAGAGCAGTAGGACATTACACTGTCTGAGAGCGGTTGGACATTACACTGTCTGAGAGCAGTAGGACATTACACTGTCTAAGAGCAGTAGGACTATACACTGTCTGAGAGGAGTAGGACATTACACTGTCTGAGAGCAGTAGGACATTACACTGTCTGAGAGCAGTAGGACATTACACTGTCTGAGAGCAGTAGGACAATACACTGTCTGAGAGCAGTAGGACTATACACTGTCTAAGAGCAGTAGGACATTACACTGTCTGAGAGCAGTAGGACATTACACTGTCTGAGAGCAGTAGGACATTACACTGTCTAAGAGCAGTAGGACATTACACTGTCTAAGAGCAGTAGGACATTACACTGTCTAAGAGCAGTAGGACATTACACTGTCTAAGAGTAGTAGTACTTCCACTTGAACCACAGTTGCCTCTCCCCAAGATGCTTCTGTTTATTCAGTTGCACATCGAACATTCAATTCAGAAAACCATTTCTAATAGCTTCCATTCTCTACTCTCCTACTCCGGCAGAGCTCCAGTTTCCCTTTTCACCAATCCTGTTTAGTGCCACAGGTGTCTGGAGTTGACTTTGGACACCCTTGACTGTAAACCATTGACAGCACAGGAGGCGTGGAGAGCCCAGCCTCCCTACAGAGTAGTTGTAGTGAGTGAGGGGACCAGGAACAGCTGGTAGTAAACCAGTCTGCTCTATCGAAGCCTGCAAGAACATTCCTTTCTGAGTTCAACAGGAGAGAGGGCCCTTTCCATTGCCCCTGGATGTCCCAGTGCAGGGTAGAGCATGCACAGGGAGGGACACTGAGGTACTGTGGAACAGCATTAGCACACAGCTCAGTCTAATGTATTAGGAGGTGGCTGGATATAGTGCTGTTCTTCAAAAGGACACCCCTGTCCAAAACAATTCAGTTAATAGTCAGAGATCAGAGGAGCCAGAGGTGGTATAATATAGTATAACATACTTAGGGTTTAATGGTCAGAAAAGATACATATAACAAAACAAAAAAACAACTTTTGATTATATGTTTTGTGCTAAATCATCTGTCTGATTCAGTCAAAATATTAGCTCTGAGTAATTTGATGATTGATGGATGGAGAATACATTTCCTGCAGCATGGTTTCTTGATCAACAGAGACACCACAGGAGCAATAAACATGGAACAGTTAAGTGTTAAGGAATATTTTATTACTAAGTACAATACAGAAAATGAGTGGTCCGAAAAGAAAACGTGTGTTTTGTGCCCTTGTCATCACGCCAGGCAGAGAGAGAGCGAGTAACATTAAGAAGAAGATTATCATGACACAATCATTCTAGGCTCAATGGGACACACTCATTGTAATCTTCAGCTGGAGATCATGAACAGGGTCTTTATGAAGGCTTTAAAGTGCAAAGAGTGTTCC
Source organism: Salvelinus fontinalis (assembly GCF_029448725.1). NCBI lineage: Eukaryota > Metazoa > Chordata > Actinopteri > Salmoniformes > Salmonidae > Salvelinus > Salvelinus fontinalis. Next base: position 29,031,871 of record NC_074699.1, read on the forward strand.
TCTTTAGGGATGACAATGCACGCTCACAATGACTTTCTCAAGTATATAGCTCTATAGCTCTGTGCATCCTGGAATCAAGTTGAATAGGAAGAACAGAGTATAGAACAAACATCAATATTGTCTTTTCCATGATAATGTGCATTCAAGCTTATGAGGCCCGGCTGGTGAGAACCCCCCCCAAAGTTGCCTTCAAAAGAAAAATCCACATCCATCTTCAATCAGAATATGTTTTTCCAGTTATGAAAATAATCTAACCCCAAAATTCCCCAAAACTTGACTGACTGACACCACGTGATGATGAAGATGGGTTAACATGGTGAGACAGAGCAGCAGGAGAGTGTCCAATATGCTGTAGTAGAAGAAGTGGTCCAGTATGCTGTACCTGTTTCCAGTAGGTCCAGTATGCTGTACCTGTTTCTAGTATGTGTCCAGTATGCTGTACCTGTTTCTAGTATGTGTCCAGTATGCTGTACCTGTTTCCAGTATGCTGTACCTGTTTCTAGTATGTGTCCAGTATGCTGTACCTGTTTCCAGTATGCTGTACCTGTTTCCAGTATGCTGTACCTGTTTCTAGTATGTGTCCAGTATGCTGTACATGTTTCTAGTATGTGTTCAGTATGCTGTACCTGTTTCTAGTATGTGTCCAGTATGCTGTACCTGTTTCCAGTATGCTGTACATGTTTCTAGTATGTGTTCAGTATGCTGTACCTGTTTCTAGTATGTGTCCAGTATGCTGTACCTGTTTCTAGTATGTGTCCAGTATGCTGTACCTGTTTCTAGTATGTGTCCAGTATGCTGTACATGTTTCTAGTATGTGTTCAGTATGCTGTACCTGTTTCTAGTATGTGTCCAGCATGCTGTACCCGTTTCTAGTATGTGTCCAGTATGCTGTACCTGTTTCCAGTATGTGTCCAGTATGCTGTACCTGTTTCTAGTATGTGTCCAGTATGCTGTACCTGTTTCTAGTATGTGTCCAGTATGCTGTACTGTAGGTCTTATGGAGTTTTACCAGGTCTCTACCCCTCACCCTCTCACTTTCCCTGTGTGGAGAGCCTGTTGAGGCAGGCCCGACGGAAGGTTGGTCGGTCCCTCATCTCCAGCACATAGTCTCTCACCATCTCCATAAACATGGAGGGCCACAGCTTGTGGAGGGACTCCCCCTTCAGGTTGGTGTCAGATGCCCTCTGGACCTGATCCTGTATGTACTGCTCCATCATGGCTCCGCGCTCCGATGACGACTCCATAGCACCCTCCTGAGGAGATCCAGGGAACAGAGGACTGTTAGCTTTGACACTGTGGAGAGGAAGTCTCCATTGATCATCCTATTGGATAGTAATCATGTTACATTGTAAATCAGTGATCCTCAACCCTTCTCCATGAGAGCCACTGTCTTCAATACTTTTATTGGCTAAATCAGGTGTTTCACTGCTCAAGGAGCAGGTTGAGGATCACAGCTGTAAATGTATGAAACATGCCCTCAATAAAACTGCTACAGTATGAAGCATCAGGTATACAGTGACAGGTAGTGGTGATGTCCACAGTAGCAGAGTGAGCGCAGCCAGTCTATCCTGGTCCCAGATCTCTTTGTGATGGAAGAGATCTGGGACCACCAGGCTAGACTGGCTGCTTCCACTCTGCTACTGCAGTCATCACCACTGGGACCAGGCTACAGACAGAGTGATAGTCTGAGAGTGCTGACCTCTGGGCTCTCCGCTCCCACACTGCAGCAGTCTCTACTGGGGTAGTTGAACAGGGCTCTGCTCAGGCCCTCTCCCAGCAGCTTGCCGTTGTCACGCAGATCCTCTGGGCTCAAGCCTGCACGGCGCCCACGCCCCTCCAACAGAAACTGCAGCTGACGCTTCCTAGAGAGAGTGAGGCAGGGAAGGAGGGAGCGAAAGAGAGAGAGGGGGGAGAGGGAGAGAGAGAGCAAGAGAGAGAGAGAGCGATTGAGACAGGCAGAAGGCAGAAGTAGTTTGGGGGTGGGGGTGCTGTGTTGTCTTTTACGTCCATATCGGTCCGCTAATACAAGACTAGCAAAGGCCCAGTGCACTCCTTTTGTGACAATTTTTACACTAAATGTATTTGAGTGTTTACCAGCATTTGTAACTTGAGTCTGATGATTATCTGTACAAAACAGTTAATCTGAAAATGCTTGTGGAATATAAAAATACATGCTTGATATATGTTTTGCAGATTCTTGAAATAGTTTGCAAATGTATACATGTGCATATTTTTTCATACTAGTCCCGTGGGAATCAAACCCACAATCCTAGCATTGCAAGCTCCATGCTCTACCAACTGAGCCACATCATCACATCACAAACCACTTGATGTGTCAATGTACTCAATTACTGTATTGTGCATTGTTCTTCTTCATGGTGATGGTCTACAGGTACAAACCTAGATGACCAGCCTATGTACTATACAGTAATGTACATTTACATTAAGTGGTTTGTAATTATAGTAAATTAATACTGCACAAAAAGTGGTTGTTTTCCATGTTATTTGATCAAGAAAAATCTTTAATTTGATGTGGATGTTTTGTGTCCTTACCCATAACCTTTCACCATTTGATGTAAATGTTTGAGGACAGTGTTTTGTTCATTCTGGATTCTATTAGAATGACAATCACAGAGAAAGGGACAGGGCAACAAGTCTTACAATTCCAACTATTGAATCCTGCAAGATACTGTTCTTAATTATACAACTACCTTATTTGCAAAAGCGGAAATGCAGATTTTTTTTTTTTTGCCCACGCTACAGATGTCTATATCGGTCCGCTAATACTAGTAAAGGCCCAGTGCACTACTTTTGTGAAAAAAATGTTTTTTTCAAATAATGTTTTTCTTAATTAATAATTTTTTTAATCAGATTTTTCAGGGTGTGCTGCAGCACCCCTACTTCCAGCAGCTATGCAAGGGGGACAGGTGAGTTAGACATGTCTGGGGCATCAGGGCATCCAATAGGAGCATCCACTGCCAGGGACAGTGCCATCATCAAAGAAGGGTATAACAAAGTATCACAATACACGTTTCGACAAATAGTAATAGCATTCAGTCAATGCTCCGCATTAACACATCTGTCAAGACTGGTATCAGATACTATGACAGTAGTGCCGACATGAATTCTATGGAAGCCAAGCCAAACAATTACGAACAATGCATTGGGAATGATAAAGTACTTCTAAATACATTTTTAAATCAGTTCTTCATCAGTCGTATAGTTTTCAGCAGCAGGATTGGTACAGATGTAACCAGGATGAGAACATTAATAAAGGATGTTAGCTACATCAAACATCCCTGTCCATCATTATTCATCTCATGAAATTCAGCACTGCACCAACATGTTCCAAACGCTGGTGCCAGAACTCTGGAGTAGTCATTGAGACGGAGGCTGCAGGCTAAAATACCTACTGGGATAAGTGTGTGTGCTTGTGTCGGAGACAGAGAGCCTGAGCACTGTATGTATAGGTGAGCAGAGGATCAACTGAGTGGTGTGTATCTATCAAACAGCCCCCATTCACCATAGCTGAGCATGTACTCTACTGTACAATGATACTGTACAGTAGACTGGAGGTTGAATGCAAACACCCCAGTATAACAGCCCACAACATCAACTGAATTCACTGAGAAGAAGGATGAACCACTCCTACATTGGGTTCAGGACTCTTTTCTGGCCTCCAGTCATTAGTATTGTATCACAGACATGAATGTCAAAACTATCACATCATGGTTCATACAACAGGACAAGCTGTCCTCCCCCAAAAATTGCCTATCTTCAGGCCTTTAGGCCTTCTCCCATGTTCAACGACTTTTGATTATGACTTGGTCCTCAACCGCAATACACCAAAAGCATTAAAGCAGTCATAGCCTTTGCTCTGGCTACCTTCACAGCAATATCTGCCCTACCCATGACCATATGTGTTCCCACATGGATTGTCCAAACCTAAATATGACTGTATAATGTATCGCTCAGAGTTATACATGTCTGTACTGGATCTGAAACCATTTACTGATGACTGTAGTGAACTCCCATCTTAATTATTACAGGAATACACTCTCCATCTCTGAGGAGAGGTTTTCCTGGAAGGACCAAACTACAAGGAGTAGTGTGAGAGCACTGTGCACTGTGCAGAGGCTGAGAGGGGAAAGTTTACATGGTTTTATATGGAAGATTAAACCTTAATCAAATACAGACACATTACTGGACTTAAAAGGTTAGGGCTGTTGCAGAGTAGGTCAGTGGGCTCAGTTGGGGGAAAAAGGATTAATTCCATAAGGCAGCTCAAGGTAAAGTATTGTTTGATACTCAGACATTTCTTCCATGCTCTGCTCTAGAAGGCCCAGGGGTGTAGTGGGTAATCATACAGAGTGAACCTGAAGGGACAGACTAGGGAAGTGAACTAACTGCCATGCTCGTCCATTTCTCACAGCAAACACTAAAAATGGCAGCTGCTAGGGACAGACAAGCCCTGGCCTGTCATCTCAAGGCCTCACACAGACAGAGATATACAGTACATTTACAGTACATTACACATACCTGCGGCACACACACATGCATAAATAAATACACATTCAAAGACATTAAAATACTAATATATTAGTCAGATACACATTACACACAAAACGCTCTGGCACTCATTCAACTTTTCAGAACATATTTTGCAGTGTACCAAGTGTATTGTGATTCATAGAGTGGAATTAATTCAAGCCAACAGGAAAGTAGGGAGATTTATGATATGAATAACCTTAGGCTAAATGTTTGACCTCCATGGAGTGGCCATCACATCAATTGTTTTTTCCTCTGCCCTGTACCAGTCTATAAAAACTCTCTTTATAAGATCAAGTTAATGTTCAACTAATATTTTTGGAAAGGTCAAAGTTCATGTTATCAACCATCCTATACATATAAAATATTTATTTTACAAAACTATGCATTATCACACAATGTCAGCAGGTTACAGCGAATACCGTTTCACTGTTGATCTGAAAAGAATGATCAGCTCCCGGCTATTGATAGAGCGTGGTCCTTTGTAGCTCAGTTGGTAGAGCATGGTGCTTGTAACACCAGAGTAGTGGGTTTGATTCTCGGGTACACCCATTTGTAAAAATGTATGCACGTATGACTGTAAGTCGTTTTGGATTAAAGCGTTGACTAAATGGCATATATTATTTTATTTTCTAATCGAGCATCAGTGAGTGTGAGTTATTAAAGAGGAACTGGAAGCCAGCAGAATGGCAGTTGGCCTTTTGTTTGCCAATTAACTTTTAACAGTATTCTCCTGACAGACAGGGCTCTGCTCGGGGCACTGAGAGAGACGCCACTACAGCAGGGCTGAGGAGGCGTGACCCCTTCAGTTCAATGGCATGTTTTGCTTTGCTTGGCTGTGTTTCAGTGACCAGGAGTGATATAGTTGAAGAGCTGTTGGCTGGGGAGAGGATCGGGAACGTGAGGAAGGTGCCAGGTACCCACCCTACCCCTGGGACACCGCTTGCAACCAACTCCCTATGGCTCCTCGATGCCAGGCAATCAACATTCCCCAATCAGTCACCAATCAGTCATCAATCAGAAGACACACCTCCTCCTGTTCCCATTACCCTATCACAACCCCTTTCCCTTGGTTTAAAAACCCTGTCAGTTGTTCTCTCTGGAGCTTGATCTCTCTGTCATGCAATCTCTCTGTCATGCAATCTCTCTCTAGACCTCGTGTGAGTTGCAAAGACGTGTCACTTTGTCCGTTACCCTGTGAGTATTGTTTTGTTATGGTGTTTGACTGTTTGTTTGATGGTGGGTAAAGGGGGTACCAAGACAAGTCGCCCATGGGCATACACTACCCGTAGGAATACTTTGTCTAGGCACACTAGTTAGAACTGGGAGGACCACCCACTGTATTTTTGGTTAGTTAGTTAGCTGTTGAAGTAGGCTAGTCTAGCTTAGGGGTGTTTTTGGATATTTGTTTCTTTCCTTAAGTCCAGCTCAGCCCCTTTTCCTGCCCCCCCCCCCCCCCCCCCCCCCCCCCCCCCCCCCCCCCCAATTCTCACTTACTTTTTCACTACTATGATTTGCATAAGTTGTTATGGGTCTCGTTACCACCCCCCCCCCCCCCCACACCTCAGACTGCCGGGCCAAAGGGATTCGTACCACTTACATAAACTGCATACTATGTACTCATCGTTGGATACTATTTAGCATACACTGTAGAATATGAATGGAGTTATAGGCCTACTCAGGCTGGTTACAGGCAGACTATCACATTGGACCTATACTGTAGTCCTTATAGCCCATCTATCCTATTTAATAAAGAAGAGACTGAAGACAGAAACAGATAATTTGGTTAAATTTCAACATATTTATTAGTGAAACTAAAGTGCTGTAACAAGTTAAATTAAATGGCCTAGTACACACACAAACTTTTCAAATGTTCAAATCAAAAGACTATTGCACAGAACTATTGGGTGTGTCTCAAATTCAGACCTGCTGGACAGCAACATAATAAATTAAAGCACTTATCATTGGGAACGATTAATTAAATAGGTAGCCACGCCTACAAAACAATTCAAGTGTTTAATCAAAAGGCCTGACTAACATGACATCAATACCGCAGCCACATCCTGAGTCCCCGGTGCCGACACATTAACAAATCAAAAGATGATTTAGTTTAAAAGCTCTGAAGGTCAAGAGAACAAACACTTTTCAATGAGAAAACAAAGCCACTTTAAAAAATACTTAGGATACATCAAAGATGTATCCTACGGTGCAATACTAATTTTAAGGAGAAGAAAAACGGCCTAGCCTACATTTGACCACCACTGCAGAAGCTTCTCTATTCGGCATCTTCCCAATTAAGTAGCCTAGTTTTGTTGTATGCCTACTTGAAGAGAACTAGGGCCTATCACTCCCAGCCCACCTCTTCCAATGCATTATAGAAAAGTGTTCATCTAATTCTACTAGATGAAGAAACTAAAGGAGTATAACATAATACATTTTTGGAAATTCACATACTCTATTTTTGCATACTGAGACCGCGACATGATTGTTTCCTGTTATTCATTGATTTTGGTAGCATTTCCCAATATCTAATTGATTAGCTGAAAAGAGCATGACATCCGGGCATTTAAAGTATACTCGATCTTCAAAATGACGAATACTTTTTATTTTTTGCATACTTTAAGTCCAGATGGTTTATGTTCTGAAAGAGCTGCAAAATCTGGATCCCTACAAGTCAGCTGGGCTAGACGATCTGGGCCCTCTCTTTCTAAAATTATCCGCTGAAATTGTTGCAACCCTTATTACTAGCCTATTCAATCTCTCTTTTGTATCGTCTGAGATCCCCAAAGATTAGAAATCTGCCGAGACACTCTAGACGCAAACTGTTATAGACCTATATCCATCCTGCCCTGCTAAAATCTTAAAGCCAAGTTAATAAACCGACCATTTCGAATCCCGCCGTACCTTCTCAGACTCTTCTCTGTATAAATCAATGATGTCGCTCTTGCTGCAGGTGATTCTCTGATCCACCTCTACCCAAGCTGCTACAGACCTATATCTATCCTACCCTGCCTTTCTAAGGTCTTTGAAAGCCAAGTCAACAAACAGATTACTGACCATTTTGAATCCCACCGCACCTTCATTATGCAATCTGGGTTCAGAGCTGGTCCCAGGGTCCTAAACTATCTTAACTGCCATCGATAAGAAACAATACTGTGCAGCTGTATTCATTGACCTGGCCAAGCCTTTTGACTCTGTCAATCACCACATCCTCATCGGCAGACTCGATAGCCTTGACGTCTCAAATGATTGCCTCGCCTGGTTCACCAACTACTTCTCTGAGTTCAGTGTGTCAAATCGGAGGGCCTGTTGTCCGGGCCTCTGGCAGTCTCTATGGGGGTGCCACAGGGTTCAACTCTTGGGCCGACTCTCTTCTCTGTATACATCAATGATGTCGCTCTTGCTGCTGGTGAGTCTCTGATCCACCTCTACGCAGACGACATCATTCTGTATACTTCTGGCCCTTCTTTGGACACTGTTAACCCTCCAGACGAGCTTCAATGCCATACAACTCTCCTTCCGTGGGCTCCAACAGCTCTTAAATACAAGTAAAACTAAATGCATGCTATTCAACCGATCGCTGCCTGTCCAGCATCACTACTCTGGACGGTCTTAGAATATGAGTACAAATACCTAGGAGTCTGGTTAGACTAAACTCTCCTTCCAGACTCACATCAAACCTCTCCAATCCAAAGTTACAGCTAGAACTGGCTTCCTATTTTGCAACAAAGCATCCTTCACTCATGCTGCCAAACATACCCTCGTAAAACTGACCATCCTACCGATCCTCGACTTTGGTGATGTCATTTACAAAATAGCTTCCAATACCCTACTCATTAAATTGGATGCAGTCTATCAGTGCCATCCGTTTTGTTACCAAAGCCCCATATACTACCCACCACTGCGACCTGTACGCTCTCGTTGGCTGGCCCTCGCTTCATACTCGTCGCCAAACCCACTGGCTCCAGGTCATCTACAAGACCCTGCTAGGTAAAGTCCCCCCTTATCTCAGCTCGCTGGTCACCATAGCAGCACCCACCTGTAGCACGCGCTCCATCAGGTATATCTCTGGTCACCCCAAAACCAATTCCTCCTTTGGCCGCCTCCTTCCAGTTCTCTGCTGCCAATGACTGGAATGAACTACAAAAATCTCTGACACTGGAAACACTTATCTCCCTCACTAGCTTTAAGCACCAGCTGTCAGAGCAGCTCACAGATTACTGCACCTGTACATAGCCCATCTATAATTTAGCCCAAACTACCTCTTCCCCATACTGTTTTTATTTATTTATTTTGCTCATTTGCACCCAATTATTTCTACTTTGAACATTCTTCCACTGCAAATCTACTATTCCAGTGTTTTACTTGCTATATTGTATTTACTTCGCCACCATGGCCTTTTTTTGCCTTTACCTCCCTTATCTCACCTCATTTGCTCACATTGTATATAGACTTAATTTTCTACTGTATTATTGACTATGTTTGTTTTTACGCCATGTGTAACTCTGTTGTATGTGTCGAACTGCTTTGCTTTATCTTGGCCAGGTCGCAATTGTAAATGAGAACTTGTTCTCAACTTGCCTACCTGGTTAAATAAAGGCGAACAAAAAAAATATATATAACATTCAGACACGGCTGTGTCTAACTGTGTGTGCCAGTTACCATGTGCTGTGGGTAGGGAGCTCACCTGGACTCCTCCAGCAGTACTAGCAGGCGGCAGCGTGGTGTCTCGGTGGCAGCGATATGACCCAGCGTCCCAAACAGACGCTCTGCAGAGATCATGTCATTCATGGTCACCTGATGCACACACACACACCCAATATAAATGCATACACATAAGGGAAAATGAAAAGGACATCAGCTAACACAATGTTCAGAACATTACAGCACAAATATGCTGAATGATCAAACATGTTAGATTTTTTCTGTGTGTAGGTGGACCTGACCTCCAGGTTGTTGATCTTGTGCAGATTGAAGTGGTGCAGGCGATAGATGAGGAAGGATCTCCACAGGGAAAGGCTGACTACAGGGTTCCCCTCTGGGTGGATGGTCAGCTGGTCCAGACGTCTCACCTGGGCCAGAGCAGCCAGCTGGGGAAGACGGCTGACGTTGGTCTCCAGGAAAATCAGGTGCTGTATGGAGGAGACCATAATAAGTCAGGAAACCAGTCAATGAGTGGCCATATCAGTATCCTATTGGCCAATGAGAACCCTCAGTTTAGAACTCCAACAGAGACCATGTGTTACCATGGTGAGAATGACTCCTATCATAGTAGCCAATGAGAAGACTCTTTATTGAACAGTATGTAATTTGTAGTAAATGTGTTCTCACAGATAGGTTAGGGAACTTGACCCTTATGCGTGGCAGTGTTGGCACGATCGCATCAAAGTGGATGTAGCGGAAGGCTATGACAGTGATGGCCCCTGCAGTCTGGACCCCCCAGCCTCTCTCCAGGGCCTCCAGGGCCCCGAGGCCGAACAGGCGCAGGGTTTCCCCATCCAGCTCCGCCAGGTGGCTTTCTGACAGGGAGAGGCTCTGCAGGCTGGCACCCCCTGCCTCAAGGAGCCTTGAACACACAGAGAAACAGACAGTCAGCACACACACCTGTGAGGATGGGCACCTGATTTGTTTAGGAGGGTGCCTAGACCCCCGGTAATTTTAAACATGATGGTGGCTCCCTAGGTACATTAAGTAATAGCCACCTGGCCTACTCTCCACCCACCTGGCACATCCAAGACGCCATCCAAGATGGCGTAGCAATGAAGACGTGTTTTTGTTCGTCCTCTCGTGTACTTTTGTTTATTTCTTTTTTGTATATATTTCAATTTTGTTTTCACTCTTTTCCATTTTAATTCGATTATACCTTCCGGTAACCTGCCTCACCCAATGTGATTCGGAATTGCTATTATTTTTAGAACACATTCAAGAACCACCAGAAACTAACAAGCTAATTAGCTACAAGCTATTTAGTCATTGTTAGCCACTGCTAGCGGCTTTTACCTTCTGCACAGATACCAGCCCTGTCTTTTAGCCTGGATAATACTCGCCAATCTACCAGGATTGGACTGTCTCTCCACCACAACGCCGGATTCCTGCCGTAATTACTGGACCACTACTTCTGATCTTCACAGCTAGCTACTGGCTAACGCCCCTGCCACGAAGCTAGCACCAGTTAGCCGTGAGCCAGGCGCATCTCCCGGCTAGCAAACTAAATTCTACAATACCTCTTACGCCATCTGGCTTGGATCCTCTGGATCCGCCGCACCACCACGACTGGTCTGCCGACAAATACCCCATCCGCTGTGCCTTCAACCGGCCTCCGTCGGAGCAGACGTTCCCACTAGCCCCGGGCTACTAACTTTAAACGCCGTGTCGCCCCTGGACACTGATCACTTGGCTACATAGCTGATGCCTGCTGGACTGTCCATTAATCACGGTACTCCATTCTGTTTATTTTTTATTTGTCGGCCCCAGCCGCGAGCTCTGGGTTTAGTTAACCCGACCCTCTCTGCCTAGTCATCGCCATTTTACCTGCTGTTGTTGTTAGCTGATTAGCTGTTGTCTCACCTGTTGTCTTAGCTAGCTCTCCCAATCAATACCTGCGATTACTTTATGCCTTGCTGTATGTCTCTCTCAAATGTCAATATGCCTTGTATACTGTGTTCAGGTTAGTTATCATTGTTTTAGTTTACAATGGAGCCCCTAGTTCCACTCTTCATACCTCTGACACCTCCTTTGTCCCACCTCCCACACATGCGGTGACCTCACCCATGATAACCAGCATGTCCAGAGATACAATCTCTCATCATCACCCAGTGCCTGGGCTTACCTCCACTGTACCCGCACCCCACCATACCGCTGTCTGCACATTATGCCCAGAATCTATTCTACCACGCCCAGAAATCTGCTCCTTTTATTCTTTGTCCCCAACGCTCTAGGCGACCAGTTTTGATAGCCTTTAGTTGCACCCTCATCCTTCTGTTCCTCGGGTGACGTGGAGGTAAACCCAGGCCCTGCATGTCCCCAGGCACCCTCATTTGTTGGCTTCTGTGATCGAAAAAGCCTTGGTTTCATGCATGTCAACATCAGAATCCTCCTCCCTAAGTTTGTTTTACTAACTGCTTTAGCACACTCTGCCAACCCTGATGTCCTTGCCGTATCTGAATCCTGGCTTAGGAAGGCCACCAAAAATTCTGAGATTTCCATACCCAACTATAACATTTTCCGTCAAGATAGAACTGCCAAAGGGGGAGGAGTTGCAATCTACTGCAAAGTAATGTCATACTTTCCAGATCCATACCCAAACAGTTCGAACTTCTAATTTTAAAAATGAATCTCTCCAGAAATAAGTCTCTCACTATTGCCGCCTGCTACCGACCCCCCTCAGCTCCCAGCTGTGCCCTGGACACCATTTGTGAATTGATCGCCCCCCCCCCATCTACCTTCAGAGTTTGTTCTGTTAGGTGACCTAAACTGGGATATGCTTAACACCCTGGCAGTCCTACAATCTAAGCTAGATGCCCTCAATCTCACACAAATCAAGGAACCCACCAGGTACAACCCTAAATCCATAAACATGGGCACCCTCATAGACATTATCCTGACCAACTTGCCCTCCAAATACACCTCTGTTGTCTTCAATCAGGATCTCAGCGATCACTGCCTCATTGACCGCGGACCAGTAGCGGATACAGTCAAACGACCACCCCTCATCACTGTCAAACGCTCCCTAAAACACTTCTGCGAGCAGGCCTTTCTAATTGACCTGGCCCGGGTATCCTGGAAGGATATTGACCTCATCCCGTCAGTTGAGGATGCCTGGTCATTCTTTAAAAGTAACTTCCTCACCATCTTAGATAAGCATGCCCTGTTCAAAAAATGCAGAACTAAGAACAGATATAGCCCTTGGTTCAATCCAGACCTGACTGCCCTCGAACAGCACAAAAACGTCCTGTGGCGGACTGCAATAGCATCGAATAGTCCCCGCGATATGCAACTGTTCAGGGAAGTCAGGAACCAATACACGCGGTCAGTCAGAAGAGCAAAGGCTAACTTTTTCAAGCAGAAATTTGCATCCTGTAGCTCTAACTCCCAAAGGTTCTGGGGCACTAAAGTCCATGGAGAACAAGAGCACCTCCTCCCAGCTGCCCACTGCACTGAGGCTAGGTAACACGGTCACCACCGATAAATCCATGATAATCAAACTTAAACAAGCATTTCTCAACGGCTGGCCATGCCTTCCACCTGGCTACTCCAACCCCCCCCCCCCCCCCGCAGCTACTCGCCCAAGTGTCCCCAGCTTCTCCTTTACCCAAATCCAGAGAGCAGATGTTCTGAAAGAGCTGCAAAACCTGGACCCATACAAATCAGCGGGGCTTGACAATCTAGAGCCTTTATTTCTGAAAATATCTGCTGCCATTGTCACAACCCCTATTACCAGCCTGTTCAACCTCTCTTTTCATATTGCCTGAGATCCCCAAGGATTGGAAAGTTGCTGCGGTCATCCCCATCTTCAAAGGGGGAGACACCCTGGACCCAAACTGTTACAGACCTATATCCATCTTGCCCTGCCTATCTAAGGTCTTCGAAAGCCAAGTTAATACACAGATCACTGACCAGCTCGAATCCCACTGTACCTTCTCTGCTGTGCAATCCGGTTTCCGAGATGGTCACGGGTGCACCTCAGCCACGCTCAAGGTACTAAACGATATCATAACCGCAATCGATAAAAGACAGTACTGTGCAGCAGTCTTCATCGACCTGGCCAAGGCTTTCGACTCTGTCAATCACCATATTCTTATCGGCAGACTCAGTAGCCTCGGTTTTTCTGATGACTGCCTTACCTGGTTCACCAACTACTTCTCAGAAAGAGTTCAGTGTGTCAAATCGGAGGGCATGTTGTCCGGTCCTCTGGCAGTCTATGGGGGTACCACAGGGTTCAATTCTCGGGCCTACTCGTTTCTCTGTATATATCAATGATGTTGCTGTGGGCGATTCCCTGATCCACCTCTATGCAGACGACACCATTCTGTATACTTCTGGCCCTTCCTTGGACACTGTGCTATCTAACCTCCAAACGAGCTGCAATGCCATACAACACTCCTTCCGTGGCCTCCAACTGCTCTTAAACGCTAGTAAAACCAAATGCATGCTTTTCAACTGTTCACTGCCTGCGCCCGTCCGACTAGCATCACCACCCTGGACGGTTCCGACCTAGAATATGTGGACATCCTATAAATACCTAGGTGTCTGGCTAGACTGTAAACTCTCCTTCCAGACTCATATTAATCATCTCCAATCCAAAATCGGCTTTTTATTTCGCAACAAAGCCTCCTTCACTCACGCCGCCAAACTTACCATAGTAAAACTGACTATCCTACCGATCCTCGACTTTGGCGACGTCATCTACAAAATAGCTTCCAATACTCTACTCAGCAAACTAGATGCAGTTTATCATAGTGCCATCCGTTTTGTTACTAAAACACCTTATACCACCCACCACTGCGACCTGTATGCTCTAGTCGGCTGGCCCTCGCTACATATTCGTCGCCAGACCCACTGGCTCCAGGTCATCTAAGTCCATGCTAGGTAAAGCTCTGCCTTATCTCAGTTCACTGGTCACGATAACAACACCCACCCGTAGCACGTGCTCCAGCAGGTATGTCTCACTGATCATCCCAAAAGCCAACACCTCATTTGGCCGCCTTTCCTTCCAGTTCTCTGCTGCCTGTGACTGGAACGAATTGCAAATATCGCTGAAGTTGGGGACTTATTTCCCGCACCAACTTTAAACATCAGTTATCTGAGCAGCTAACCGATCGCTGCAGCTGTACATAGTCCATCTGTAAACAGCTCACCCAATTTACCTACCTTATCCCCTTACTGTTTTTATTTATTTACTTTTCTGCTCTTTTGCACACCAGTATCTACTTGCACATGATCATCTGATTTATCACTCCAGTGTTAATCTGCTAAATTGAAATGATTTGCTCCTATGGCCTATTTATTGCCTACCTCCTCATGCCTTTTGCACACAATGTATAGACTCTTTTTTCCTTCCTACTGTGTTATTGACTTGTTTATTGCTTACTCCATGTGTAACTCTGTCTGTTCACACTGCTATGCTTTATCTAGGCCAGGTCGCAGTTGTAAATGAGAACTTGTTCTCAACTAGCCTACCTGGTGAAATAAAATAAAAATAAAGTCACAAGTTTCCAGGATCCTCTGGACTATCATTAAAACAAAGCTATCTTAGTTTACATGTGTCTGAAGAAGTGGGCCAATCAGTGGAGGGGAGAGAAACAGCAGTGAGAGGGGTAATCAGAGTTAAGTGAATGTAACATTTGTCTTCAATGCTGCCTAATTGCTTTCTATTCTCTGTGACAACAGTTGAAGTGCCCTTCGCTGATAAGGAGTCGTGAGAGTAGAGAATCAGGATGAGTCTCAGGGAGACATGATCTCTTTCTGTCCCTGTTGGCGCCTCACTAGCTACCCTGGGTCTCTCTGCCTTCTCTCACTGCCTCCCAGTCTGCTGACACTCAGGGGACCTGCTGCATACCAAAGGGCTCCAAAGGGCTCCACGGACCAGCAGTCCACACCAGCCATTAGAGTTCACCCACCAACAACCTAATCAGTCTATTCATATTTCACACCCTTTAGAATGTAACACTGCTGATCATGGGAAAAGAAAACACAAGTGAGGATTAATCCTGACACTATTGGAGCTGTAATCCTATAGGCCAAGTCTTGTTGGGCTGATTGTTAGAGTCAGGGGAGGGAAACAAGGCTTCTTTAAAAAGACATCGTTGTTGTCACACACCAAACCTGATCCCCTGGAGGTCACTTCTTTTTCTCTAGAGGACTGAGGACTGACTTCTACCCTCCTCTCATATCTGTCTGCTGCACCTTTTAGTGCATCTAAGACCTGGCAAGATGCTGTCCAGGTAAGCAGAGAGGAATCAAGGAGAGTGGTCTGACAACCTGTAAGAGAGGCTTTGTACTGTGAGCAAGAACAGGAAGAAGAGATGATACAAAGATGGTCAGACAGGTGTGCTGACCCAGAAAGAGAGGGCTGAAGTGGGAAACAGGGAAGAGTCTGGTACAAATGAAGGTGTATTGGAACAGAGGAGAGATTAAAATGTTGATTGACTTGTGATTATCATGTAATAACCATGGCAGGACATTCTAAAGACCACTATCAAGGCTGCTGCTGCAGAGGGACACAAGGGAGCAGTTTGTTCACAAGCTGCAGGGTTACAGGTCTAGAGTTGACTCCAGACCTAGGAGAAAGAGAGGTGAATGTGAGCCAGAGAGATTCAGGACACCAGGGTTAAAGGTCACAAAGCTACAGTGTTAAGCCATGTTTTGGCCACCATGACTACTGTGTCTCTATAGGACCCTGTGTGTGTGTGTGTATGCATGCAAGTGTGCGTATGTGTGTGAGTCAGTAAACTGCCCATGGCTGCATCAGAGTTCAGTCATTAACACCTGCTGTAATACTCCAATTCCCCTCAGAGTTTTAATAACCTGGGAGAAAACCCAACCTTAACAAAACAACCCAGGAATTACATTAGCTAATAGACACAACCTCCAGATAATCCTAACATTCAGTACGAGCTGCTTCCAAGAATCCAGCAGTGACTGACAGACTAGCGTCCGACTCAATCATGGAGAACAATTTTTCTAGCAGGCCGTGTTGCTACCTACATATTAATCTAAGACGACCCACCGCGCGGTGGGTGTAAAACCCAATCTTAATCAAACAGTGTCGTGTTTCAAGGAAGTGCCACGTCTGACACTGAGGGGCAGGCGAGGAACGTGAGGGGTGATGACTGGTGATGTAAGAGCAAGGGGGTACTACTGGCCACATGGCGGAAAGCATCTTGTCCAGGGAGCTACTAGCTGGAGGTCTACTCATACGCACACACTGGGAGACCCAGGCCCCGCAGAGCGGAGGTCTGGGCCAGCGATAGACAAGACAGGCGCCAGTCAGTGAAAGACGGTGCTAATCTTCAGGACACGCCACACCTCTGAGGCGGCTTTGCCAAAGGTACTAAATCAAAAGCAGTTGGACAGACAGAGGGAGAGAGAAAGACAGACAGAGAGAGAAAGGAGACACTGGGTAACATGTAGATAGAGTGATGGTAACTTTTCATCCCTTTCTGGGGAAGTCTGGAAGCATGCCATCAGCCCACTCTGCACTGTGTCATGTATTGTTCCTGGTAATCACTCTTGATAGACTGCCAGGTGCCTCCAAATCCCCTCCTGAAACACTTAGAGGAAGAGGAGACACAAAGATGGTCAAACTGAGGAAAGTCTAACTGTGGAAAACATTTCCTGATGTGTTCAGCAGCTCTGAACTAAAACTCAATTATCTCAACCTAATCCAGCAGGAGCGCCAAAACGATGTCTGTCATGAGCCTACATGTGTCTAGCTATGATAGCACCATATAAGAAACATGGTTATTTAGCTTGTCATGATGTGAGAAGAACCTTTCAAAATGTTCTAAACTGAAAGAAAAATGTAATTGTTCAAGCAATTTCTCTATTAGCATGGTAGCAGATCTGTACAGTGTCTGCAATAAAGCATGAAAAAGATTGTCAGAGGAGTTGGCTAGAGCAGACACAGATCTGGAACCAGGCTATTTCTGTATGTCTCTCCTGGCATGATGTAGACACAGACCTGGAACCAGGCTATTTCTGTATATCTTCGGCGTGATGTATATGTAACATTTATTGAATGAAGTGTTATAGTTTATTGAAGTGTTTCTGAGTGGTGGTGGCACCAGATTCTCTCGCTCTTTCCCAGACTTCCTTCTCCCATCATAAGTAGAACTTGAAGATGGATGTGCTTGCCCCTCCACCTGCTTGGAGACCCAGCGTGCCTCTGTATTAATGAATATATACATAGCATGTGGGCACTGATGTCTCCCATCCACTCTCTGGCCAGCCCCAATATTGGATTTCTGGGTAATAACTTCCCTCCTGTCATATCTCAAGGGAACCGAGAACGAATAAATCTTCCTCTAGTCTGCTCACAAAGGAATATAAAACAGAGGCTACTATCCAGCAGTCAGACGGACAGATGGACACACACACACACACACAAACGCTAGCTTGTTTCTGCACGCACGCTAACACACACACTCACGGACAGACATTCACACACACACAAAATTTGCTAAGCACTCACAGAGACAACCATTCTCCTACTCCATCTCTCATCCTAACATACTAAAAGGGTATGTTCCTCGAATTCTAAACGCTCGGGTCGGGCTGCTAATGCCAAACAGAGATGACAACATATATCCTCACGGGTGGCGCAGTGGTCTAGGGCACTGCATCGCAGTGCTAGCTGCGCCACCAGAGTCTCTGGGTTCGCGCCCAGGCTGGGCTGGGTTCGCGCCCAGGCTCTGTCGCAGCCGGCCGCAACCGGGAGGTCCGTGGGGCGACGCACAATTGGCATAGCGTCGTCCGGGTTAGGGAGGGTTTGGCCGGTAGGGATATCCTTGTCTCAGTATGTAAAATGTAATAAAATGTATGCACTCTACTGTAAGTCGCTCTGGATAAGAGCGTCTGCTAAATGACTAAAATGTAAATGTAAACATATGTTTCCTTTTACCTGCTGAGGGGCAGGGGCCCATTTCAGTCAACCCATATCATTTACCACTCCAGCTTGATGTGAAAAGGGGAGCTTGAAAAGGCCATTGACTATACTGGTAAACACTTACAGCATTAATTAATGCCTCTGTGGGTGCCAAACATCACCATTTTGCAGTGACAAGTGTTCTGAAGTTATGAGGTGCATGACTTTCACTGGGCACATTCCTTTAAGCTAGTTTATCAAGGGAAGTAAAATCAAACGATTCAACTAACCTGCATCACATCTATTTATCTTTATGTGGTTGTTAATTATTCAGCAGGACTTTAGCTGGCCCTCTCTCACATGCTCTTACAAAGACGATGATCCATGTGTCTTCATACGGCAGCAGCAGTAACGTGTGAACTGTCCCATGCTGATTTTTTTGTGATGAATGTGAACATTGCCGCTCCCACCCAGGGAACAACAAATAGCATATCCAGAGCAAATGGATCTAATCATGAGGACGCCAGCGGTTATTTTTTCTTAGAAGCGATGTGGGGACAGAGCAGAGTGCAGCCTCCAGGCCCTCCATCTCTCAGAGAGAAAAAAAACACACCAGGGGGTCCCCCTGCCCCCCCTGCCCAGTTCCAGAGCAGAACCAGATGGGGAGGACAGAGAGAGACAGCTCTGCAGCTCTGCCCAGCGTGTGGGAATGAAGAACCCCGTCTGTCTTTGAGGATTAAGGAGGAATATACCGGACCAGGACAGACTATCAATCCAGAGATAAAGCAAATCATTCATGCTTTGATTGTTAACTTCATGGAGCTTTCACAAATTCACACCTCCACAGAGGCTGGTAATCCCTTACGTTGGGGTGACAGAGGGTCATACCTGTAGAACTTCACATTTATAAATCACTGCTCAGTCCATCTATCATCTCCTCTTTTATACTTTCAGGAATAGGAATATTCCCATGGGCATATTTACTGTAAAATATCTACTGTAAGACACCCAAAGGAGTGAATACCAAGCATCACAAACATACATCAACTACATGAAATAGACAGAGAGCTGACAAACTGCACTTAGACAAAGGACAGTACGGTTTTTACAGTGGTTATAGATGTAAAACATCATAAAATGTTTCTTCTCTTTTATCCTATTGGACAATTGTGCACAACAATAAAAACCGGTTAAGGTTACAGATAAGTAGACCACATCACACCGTATGGTGAATCACTTGAGCCCTAGCCTTGGCCCCTTTTGCGACACAAAACTGCTATAAGTGAGCCTATAAGGGAATTAGGGCCATGAAGGATTGCGCTTCTGGGACATTTTCATATCCTGGAGCAAGAAAGCAACATGTAATAATAGTGGTTGACACTGCCCATCTCAGCCTGACCCCTTATAACTCACAGGCCTGGTATACAGTCCCTCCAGGAGAAGTTAGGGCCTGCAGCACGGGGGCTAAGCCTGGTCAGGCCAGGCCAGGTTGGGGGAATGGCCATATGGAGAACAAGGTCTCACCCTCTAAACCTCACAATAAAGTTAGCTAGCTAAGTAATGGGGCCCTGTGTAGTTTTGTGAAAATCATCAGTGGAACGACTAACGAGTATTAGAGGGTGAAATGTTGAGTGTGTAAAGCAGAGGGAACCATGTCTCTATGGAGCGAACCGTTATAGATGAGGGATATCCTTTTGTATGCTAGTGTATAGTGTAGACAGTCAACAGGTGGCTGGTGAAGGGAGGACGGCTCATAATAATGGCTGGAATGGAAAGGTATTAAAACATATAGAAACCATATGTTTGATGTGTTTGATATTATTCCATTAATTCCGTTCCAGCCATTACAATGAGCCGTTCTCTCCAATTAAGGTGCCACCAGCCACCTGTGGTAGACACCAGTCATCTGACACATATGGAACCCAGGAGAATGAAACAAAATCCTCAAATGTGCTCCAACCATACAGTTTTGTTGGCTAAACTTGAAATAATTATAATGTGTGAACAATTATAACGGGACCATGTTTTATTGCATTGGAAGAATGTTTACATTCCAATATTCTATCCCCTGTGAGCATGCGTATCAGTGGAGGTTGCTGAGGGGAGGACGGCTCATAATAATGGCTGAAACGGAGCAAATGGAATGGCATCAAACACATGGAAACCATGTGATTGATGTATTTGATACCCTTCCACCAATGCCATTCCAGCCATTACCACAAGCCCGTCCTCCCCAATTAAGTTGCCACCAACCTCCTGTGATGTGTATGTATTCCTGGGTGTGGTGTAGTACCAACTTGGGGTCTCGAGGACTGTTGGGGCGACTGGTGGAGCGTATTCGGGTCTCACTGCCCCCTGTTGGCCTGTCCGGAGCCGACAGCGGACTCACCCGTCTGGCAGAACAGAAAACATATTATGTATACCTTTATAACAGTCCTGCAACTATAACTACTGTCTTCCAGAGCCCAAAATTCCACCCCTATGCACGGCCCCTCCCCCCTAACGTTACCTGAGCTGCTCATCCGGAGAAGGTTCCAGTGCAAGGCCATTGGTCTGGGCGGGACTGTGGGCGGGGCTTGCCTCAGGGCTGATTTCCTCCTTGGCTCCGTTCTGAGCCGGGAGCTCCAGGCAGGCCCTGACCCCCTCCCACTGCAGTGCTGCATTACGGATGGCCAGACGCCGCTTCTCCTGCACACACACATAAACGCATGCAGACAGGCACACACACGATCACACGCGCACACACATGCACAAGCACACATGCATGCACAAACACGCGCGCACACACAAGGAACAGAGCAGGGTTCAGTTGGCATTGGTCCTCAGCAGGGCACAGAGGACAGGATGATATTATGAAACTGAAATCTCTCTCCTGCTACAGCCAAAGACATTCCACCTACCTTGCTTGTCACTGAGGAGTCCTGAGACTTGAGTCCAAGTTGAGTGTAGAACTGCTGAGGCGCAACATGAGCAGGACTCTATCAACACAAATACACATGTACTGTTTATCTTCAAAAAAGAAAACTTCAAATGTTATTCTAACTGATAGACTGTCACTTAGCTTACATTACTTACAAACATGCCTATCTTACCAATACCTAGTCTCAGTTACAGTTACAAAGGCTCTGTCTGTAATAACAAGGTACAATTTGTGTGTGCTGTACTGTATATGCCCCATATCTCTCAACAACTGTCTTAGCATTACTGCAGCAGCAGAATCCGTGTTGACTGTAGCAGAGGCAGCAGCAGTACTTCTGTGCCATCCCCACCCTGCAGCAAGGAAGAATGCAGCTCTCTCTCTCTCTTTGATTTCATTTTTTTGTTGTTGCCTTTATTTAGATCAGTTTTGATACGCACAGGTATGGAATGGAATGCTCCACTCCCACACACAGGGGACGGCTGGCAAACAGGATTGATAGTGGATCATTCTGAGACTACATGAACCCTCACGGAGCATTCCATTTATCATTATTTCCTCAACTAGCTCAATTAGCTGGCTTGGATAACACACAGGCAATTAAAATTCCTCCAGACCACTTGCTGATCTCTCAGTATGGATCAGTGAATGCAGCAGGAAGGCAGGAACACACACATCAATATACAGTATATAATGAGCAAAAATATAAACGCAACATGTGAAGTGTTTCTTGATCTGAAATAAAAGATCCCAGAAATGTTCCATTACCCTGTTAGTGAGCATTTCTCCTTTGCTAGATAATCCATCCACGTGACAGGTGTGGCATATCAAGAAGCTGATTAAACAACATGATCATTACACAGGTGCACCTTATGCTGGGGACAATAAAAGGTCACTGTAAAATGTGCAGTTTTGCCACGCAACACAATGCCACAGATGTCTTCAGTTTTGAGGGAACATGCAATTGACATGCTGACTGCAGGAATGTCCACCAGAGCTGTTGCCAGAGAATTAAATGTTCATTTCTCTACCATAAGCTGTCTCCAACATCGTTTTAGAGAATGTGGCAGTACGTCCAACCGGCCTCACAACTGCAGACCACGTGACAGCCCAAGACCTCCACATTCGGCTGAGACCAGCCGGCCGGACAGATAATGAAACTGATTAGTATTTCTGTCTGTAATAAAGTCATTTTATGGGGAAAAACTCATTCTGATTGGCTGGGCCTGGCTCCCCTGTGGGTGGGCCTATGCCCTCCCAGGCCCACTCATGGCTGCGCCCCTGCCCAGTCATGTGAAATCCATAGATTAGGGTCTAATGAATTTATTTCAATTGACTGATTTGCTTATATTAACTGTAACTCAGTAAAATCGTAGAAATTGTTGCACGTTGCATTTATATTTTTGTTCGATATAGATACAGTACAGTATGCATTTTCTAACACATAGAGGTACAGTACAGATACACAATGATTGAACAAGCATGTTTTGGTCATTTGAACTGAAATCATAACCAGTCTCAAACAAAGGTTGGTGGGATCTGATATTCTACAAGAGGAACTGAGCACTTAGAAACCCTGTAGTTAGAACAGTTATTGTGAGGAACACTTAGGGAAAAGATAATGGAGGAAAAAGACAAATGACTATTGAAGTGGATTGAAAAACTTTGAGAATTGTAGCTACAGTCACTGTTATTTGAGACCCCTTGGAAACGTAACTGTCAAAATCTAAACATTTGAAACTTTTATTTCTAAACAGAAGACACCAAGCCAAGCTACATAAATGCAGGGTTACTGGGGTATAGTGTGTTGAGCCTTCATCTCCCTACTATAATGCTCCCATTGATCAACTCATGGTTGGGCAGTTAATGCAAAGCAGATGACTCCTCTTTACATGACAAGCGAACACCACAGTACATTTCAAGTAGTTAAGAATTAGTGGCCATTGAGGAGCAACCCTCAGAGCGCTTTAGGTATCATCTGAGATAACTGCTTACCGGTACCTCAGCATCAACAGAAATTGCTTACAGACATATGACAGCATATCATACATGTTGATATACATGATTTGATACATTGTTCAACATCAAAAACAGCCCTCTTGCCCTCTCCTTAAACAATGCACTTATAGTCTAACTCCCACAACATTAGTCATCCTCATCCACTGTCTACAAGGGGTTATGCAGTGTATGTTACATGTGCAATGAGTTTAAACAAAAGCACACCTAACATCCTATTGTACTCATAATAAACCCTAATGGCTAGCAGACGATAAGCATGTTCATATTTTGACTAGTTTTGGCTCTTCATATGAATAAACAGGAAATGTTTGGGAGGTAAAAACGTTTTAACAAACAGCATTGAGGGCCAAGGAGTTTGGTTATTGTCCAAATAAGCACTTTCCACAAAGTACATCTGTATGGCTTAATTATGTTGTTGACATGCATCCGTCAGAAAAGCTTATATAACATATTAAACGCCACAAAATATTTGAAATATTTGGTTAATGACTTAAACGCTCACCAGCTAGTCTGCTCAGTCCGTATCAATGTCCTGTGACATTATTTGGATTTCACTTTATCATTGTGGAATTGTTCCTCTTATGTGACAATCAGCCAGCTAACATCAGTTTTATATATGTCAGAGCAGAAGAACATATTGTTCAGTCAACATGGCGAGATATCTGCGATAGTAACAGTATAGTACAGTATGTTAAACACAAATATGGACAGAGAGTCAACATAAGGAAAGTCAGGTACCTTGTGCATGGCCTGCTTGTGACTCTCCCTCTTCTTCTCATCCTCCTTCCGGGCCGTGACGCAGGCCATACGTCTCTCCTCCTCCTGCAGAAAAGAGGGTCAATAACACAATCAGGGTGTTGCTCCATTCATGGACGAGTCTGAATTATTCAACATGAGACAGAGGCACAGTCAGAATAATGTCTGATATGTTGGCTGCAGGTTTTCCCTCTGCAGGAAGGACCAGTTGGAGAGACAACATCTCCTGCTGCATCACAGGATTATCTGTCTGTCTGATATTCGGCTGCAGCCTCATCTGAACTGAGCCCAGCTGTTTGGGTGTGCCAGGCAGAGCTCCCGGCATGCAATGCACCAGCAGACACAATCTGAGACTGCCAGCTGAGCTCTAGGGGATGTTTAGCACTGGCTACTCTGTGACGATTCGGCTGAGAAAGGATTCCTTGATATGGTTCACTGAAAATGCTGCAATGGCTCCAGAATCAAAGTGCTATCTTTCATACCCTTTGCATAATGTTTTTTTCTGTAAGGGAAGGCCTTTATCAAAAATACTTTGTAATAAAAAAGTTGAATCAGTATGTGAAATGTTGTGTTTTTGTATTTTATTAGAATCCGCATTAGCTGTTGCAAAAGCAGCAGCTACTCTTCCTGGGATCCACACAAAACATGAAACATAATACAGAATGACATAATACAGAACATCAATAAACAAGAACAGCTTAAGGACAGAACTAAATAAAAAAAATTAAAGGCACACGTAAACTACATATCAATGAATACACACAAACTATCTAGGTCAAATAGAGGAGAGGCGTTGTGCCGGGAGGTGTTGCTTTATCTGTTTTTTTTAAACCAGGTTTGCTGTTTATTTGAGCAATATGAGATGGAAGGAAGTTCCATGCAATAAGGGCTCAAATCAGTTTGAGCAGAGGACCTTAAGTGCTGTCACAACTAGGCTATGTGTAATAGTAACAATAATGCATTTTCATCCTTTCCCACTAATTAGTAGACTAGATCATTAAGTGAAATAGAGCTGAAAATTAGTCATTAACACATTTCCCCCTGAACAAATCGAGTCTGTTGTGTTGACACAGATATCCCACAAGGAGCAATGGTAACTGTTTCCTGGCATCTATTGATTATTTTCTAGCTCAAAGCCAGAGGAGTTCAGCTCCTCCACATCTGCAGCCAGCTTTAACCCTTATTTTACTCATAAATTAGATCTGCCTGCCTTGGCACTGACAGCAAGTATGTTTTATCTCAAACTATGTTACTACCAGTCACATAGAGCGAGTGCTCATCTGTGGAAAGTTGTGCAAATCAGATTCTGATCTCAGGAGGACTTGCCCATCCTATTGGCTGCAGGGCCATTACCTCCATATTCTAAGGGTAAGGTGTGTGTGGTACCTCAGGGTTCATGTAGCCTACAAGCTCAGACCTGGGTGTTGCCTGCCTGCCTGCTTAACAGCTTTCAAATGCATGAACCTCTAAACTCAAGTGTCTCGTATGTAGTGTGAATACAATGACATCATGTTTGACGGGCAATTCAGCTTTTATGCCTATGGATATCAAGCACGTGGTAGTTTCAAGGATTCTGTAAAGTGTTGCACCGAGCATATGTCTTACCGTGACACGTTTCATGTCCAGCTGTCTGAGTTGAAGCACACAGCGCAGGGCGGCCTGCTTGTACCATGTCTCCAGGGCTACTGGGTTCCCATCCAGGGTGAGCTCAGAAAGGGAGCAAGACTCTCCCAGGCAGGCTAGCTCATCAAAACTACACACAGAGTGAGAAAACACACACCACACAGGTCATTAACAACTATCAATGGGACAAATACTATATCAAATCAAATTGTATTTTTCACATGCGCCGAATACAACAGGTGTAGACTTTACCGTGAAATGCTTACTTACAAGCACTTAACAAACAATGCAGTTGTAAGAAAATATAGTTAAGAAAATATTTACTAAATAAACTAAGGTAAACATTTTTTTAAAGTAACAATAAAATAACAACAACGAGGCTATATATACACGGGGTACCGGTACCGAGTCAATGTGTGGGGGCACATGTTAGTCAAGTTAATTTGTATGTGTACGTAGAGGTAAAGTGACTATGCATTGATAATAAACAGCGGCCATTTAATTAATTGTTCAGCAGTCTTGTGGCTTGGGTGTAGAAGCTGTTAAGGAGCCTTTTGGACCTAGACTTGGCACGTGCCATTGGAACACAGGAGTGATGTTTGCTGACAATGGGCCTCTGTACGCCTATGTAGATATTCCATTAAAAATCAGACCATTTCCAGCTACAATAGTCGTTTACAACATTAACAATGTCTACACTGTATTTCTGATCAATTTGATGTTATTTTAATGGACAAAAGATGTGCTTCTCTTTCAAAAACAAGGACATTTCTAAGTGACCCCAAGCTTTTGAACAGTAGTGTATATACAGTTGAAGTCGGAAGTTTACATACATTTAGGTTGGAGTCATTAAAACTAGTTTTTCAACCACTCCACAAATTTATTGTTAACATTTGCATTACATTTTAGTCATTTAGCAGACGCTCTTATCCAGAGCGACTTACAGTAGAGTGCATACATTTTATTACATACAGGATATCCCTACCTAAGGATATCCCTACCGGCCAATCCCTCCCTAACCCGGACGACGCTATGCCAATTGTGCGTCGCCCCACGGACCTCCCGGTTGCGGCAGAGCCTGGGCGTGAACCCAGAGACTCTGGTGGCGCAGCTAGCACTGCGATGCAGTGCCCTAGACCACTGCGCCACCCGGGAGATCCAGATAACAAACTATAGTTTTGGCAAGTCGGTAAGGACATCTACTTTGTGCATCACACAAGTCATTTTTCCAACAATTGTTTACAGATAGATTATTTCACTTATAATTCACTGTATCACAATTCCAGTGGGTCAGAAGTTTACATACACTAAGTTGACAGTGCCTTTAAACAGCTTGGACAATTCCAGAAAATGATGTAATGGCTTTAGAAGCTTCTGATAGGCTAATTGACATAATTTGAGTCAATTGGAGGTGTACCTGTGGATGTATTTCACGGCCTACCTTCAAACTCAGTGCCTCTTTGCTTGACATCATTGGAAATAAAAATAAATCAGCCAAGACCTCAGAAAAAAATGGTAGACCTCCACAAGTCTGTTTCATCCTTGGGAGCAATTTCCAAACGCCTGAAGGTACCACGTGCATCTGCACAAACAATAGTATGCAAGTATAAACACCATGGGACCACGCAGCCGTCATACCGCTCAGGAAGGAGACGCGTTCTGTCTCCTAGAGACGAACGTACTTTGGTGCGAAAAGTGCAAATCAATCCCAGAACAACAGCAAAGGACATTGTGGAGATGCTGGAGGAAACCGGTACAAAAGTATCTATATCCACAATAAAACGAGTCCTATATCGACATCCACTCAGCAAGGAAGAAGCCACTGCTCCAAAACCGCCATAAAAAAAGCCAGACTATGGTTTGCAACTGCACATGGGGACAAAGATCGTACTTTTTGGAGAAATGTCCTCTGGTCTGATTAAACAAAAATAGAACTGTTCGGCCATAATGACCATCGTTATGTTTGGAGGAAAAAGGGGGAAGCTTGCAAGCTGAAGAACACCATCCCAACCGTGAAGCACGGGTGTGGCAGCATCATGTTGTGGGGGTGCGTTGCTGCAGGAAGGACTGGTGCACTTCACAAAATAGATGGCATCATGAGGCAGGAAAATTATGTGGATATATTGAAGCAACATCTCAAGACATCAGTCAGGAAGTTTAAGCTTGGTCACAAATGGGTCTTCCAAATGGACAATGACCCAAAGCATACTGGCAAAATGGCTTAAGGACAACAAAGTCAAGGTATTAGAGTGGTGAATAAAGTGGTGATCCTAACTGACCTAAGAAAGGGAATTTTTACTAGGATTAAATGTCAGGAATTGTGAAAAACTGAGTTTAAATGTATATGGCTAAGGTGTATGTAAACTTCCGACTTCAACTATATATATATATATATATGTGTGTGTGTCCTGGATGGCAGGAAGCTTGGCCCCAGTGATGTACTGGGCTGTACGCCTTACGGTCGGATATCGAGCTGTTGCCATACCAGGCACTGATGCAACTATATGTTAATATAATGAGTAATTCACTTAGAAAAGCTCCCCCAACCTCCATTTTTGTTGAATTAACCTTATAATCCATAGGTCGACAATACCACCAGGGAACAGGGCCCGTGTTCACAAAGCGTCTCAGATTAGGAATGCTAATCTAGGATCAGGTCCCCCTAGTCCATATAATCTTATTATGGCAAAATGTATCCAATATTAGCTCTCCTACCCTAAGACCCTTTTTGAATACCCAGGGCCCAGAACTCAACAAAAATAAAACATGGAAACATGCTAATTGGGCCTGGGGCTGGCAGTGGAAGAGGGCATTGAAAGCAACAGACATAGCCTGGGGCTGGGTGAACAGAGTTTTAGATAGGAAGACAATAACTAGGCTAAATAGGGTGGTAGGTAGCCAAGCTAACTAGGGTGGCAGGTGACCTAGCGGTTAGGAGCATTGGGCCACTGAACGAATGGTCGCTGGTTCAAATCCCTGAGCTGACTAGATGAAAATAATCAGTCGATGTCCCTTTGACACCTAATCCTAATTGCTCCTGTAAATCACTCTGAATAAGATTGTCTGCTCAATGACACATATGGAAAAGTAATGTAAACAGTATAGTTGGTTCACCATGTGAATATAAATAGTGTTCTCGGCACTGTTTGCAGAGAGAACTTCTGATTGGCCTAATTTGTGATAATGATTGCTTCAACCAAAGGCTTGGCTGAGCCTGGGACGGCTTCTCCCTCAGCTACAGCTATGCAGACGTCAAATAAAGGCACGTGTTATCCACCAAGACTTCACTGTGCGATGATTATAGTAGCCTACATTTCTCAGACGATTTAAATTAAAAGGCTCTGACAGAGGATCAAATGCAAGCCAGACTAGATGTTGTATTTTGCCATCATTATTGATTTATATAAGCTTTATATCTGGGCAAGGCAGGATTTAAATTATTTATTTCCTGCCTAAAACAGAGTGGGCTAGCAAGAGCTGCCATGAGAAATTAATCACATCAGGAGTCAACTGTGGCCCTCTGGACTGGCAACACTGTCTTATTAATCAGGATTTCACAGGACCATTTTCACAGGCAGAGACAGTGCTACTTCAGCATTCAGCCTCTGTCCTCCTGACTGAACTCAGTGACAACTCCACTGTTTATATAAGGCTAAGGGAGGTAAAAGGAAAAGCCACAAACCACACAAGGAAAAAAGAACAGGGGTTTGAAAACTCTCTCTACAGTAACAAAACAGACTTTCCATTCATGAGACATGCCCACACCATCTCTTAGCAACCCAGCAGTACAGTAGTTTGTTAGTCACTGGGGTAGGGAGAGACTGCCTACCCCAGCAGTACAGTAGGTTATTAGCCACTTGGGAAGGAAGAGACTGCCCACCTCAGCAGTCATTCAGTGTGTGCTCAGAGAGAGAGACCAGGCAGTATGGGTCCTCCTCTGCAGCAGAGGCCAGGCCTAGCCCTGAGCTATAGGGAGCTGCCTGTGAGGGGAACCTGCCAGCACTGAGATCTGTGGAGGGGAGAGGGTTAAGCAGTAGCAGCAGTAGCAGCAGATCTTACCTGGTAATGCTGTTGCAGCTGAGAAAGAGGCGCTGGAGGCAGGGCAGCTGGTCTACCTCTGTCTAGACAAAGAGAGGGAGAGAAAGAGGGGGATGAAGAGAGGAAAGGGTGCTCTAGAGGGGCTTGCGTTGTGGTAGCGGTGGGGCACTGCACAGTCACAGCGTGGCTCAGATCTTCCCATCCCTCTCCATTCCCTCAGTCACCTTGCAGCTCCCAGCTCCGGCATACAGACCCATCCACCCTGCGCGCGCAGACACACTGCCGCGGCTGCACAGGGAGGGGAGGGGGAGAGCAAGGAGAAGGGGAGGGGGAGAAGAGGAGAGTGCGCTAATGCAGAGATCCCCTGCTGCAGGAACTCGCTCACTCACTCTGCTTATAGAAGAGAGAGAGAAAGGGAGAGAAAGAGGGGGCTACTGGCACACAGAAACACACATAGACACACACAGAGACACTGCCCAGCAGCAGTAGAAGAACAAAGGGAAGGCGACAGCGATATGGACAAATTATGAATTCAACAGGAATAGATTAAAGTCTCCAGTGGTGCCGTTGTCATGGAATCTGTTTCATCATCAGGCTGTTTCAGGATCAATGGAGGAGGGAGTCTGGGGGAGGATGGGAGGATGTGAGGAGGACCAGCAGGCTGGCTGGCTGATGAGGACACAGAGACACAGGCAATGTAACAGCCAGCTACAGGAGAGTAGGACAGGGGGATGGCAGTGGGGATGACGTGTTCAGCCTCGCAGTAGGGCAGGACAACCAGCATGTTTTGTGCATTACAGGTCTCGTCCCGTGTCGTTCTATGAGGTTTAAGCTCGCTCATTTGTTTGGGTACATCCCATTGTTTTGTATACGTGTTTGTTTTGGGTGTATTAAAAACCTGAATGATGTATTCCTGCGCCTGTCTCCAAATCCTTTACACCAGCGTGACAAATTAATTGGCAACCTCTGCTTATACATATACCATCTCCCCCCTGATGTTCAGTCCAATACTGTTTAGCTTGTTTTTGGTAGTACTACTACAGCCTAATTCCTTAAAAGATTTCCAAAGATTTTTAGGGTAATTTTTGTTCTCAATGATTTTTATCAGCAAAGTAACCCCTCTTAGCTTCATCCATCCTGCTCTGTGCTTCATTTCTGTGGCGTTTATATAGGACAAAATCAGGTTGCTCTTGAGAGTTCTTACATTTCTTAAAGGCCTTATTCTCTGCTTTACTCGGAGCTGTCTAATGGGAGCCATCACATTCACCACATCAAGGAATATACATTTAAAGGCTTCCCAGGCACTGTCTACCCCTACACTATCAAGCACAGGTGAACAGTCAATTTTACCCACTTGCTCCCTTAACAGTTCAACACAGTATGTCCTCTGATTCTAACAGTTTTGTGACACTTAAATATATCTTTAATAATCCTACTTGTACAAAATGTAATAAAATGATCACTGATTCCATTGACTATCACTCCACTCCTCAATATTTTGAATTTATCAGACACCAATATTAAGTAAATCGTACTTTGCACTGTTTCACATACCCTGGTGGGATCTTTTATCATTTGGGTCAGAGCAA
Organism: Salvelinus fontinalis; assembly: GCF_029448725.1. NCBI lineage: Eukaryota > Metazoa > Chordata > Actinopteri > Salmoniformes > Salmonidae > Salvelinus > Salvelinus fontinalis. The sequence continues at coordinate 29,062,946 of NC_074699.1, forward strand.
GTGATCTACAGAAGTGCATTAATACATTTTGGGTTGGTCTATACCTTTTTGCAGACATCAGTATTGAAATCCCCTAACACAATGATTTCCTTCACCATCACTAGTAGCAGCCCAACAGCTAAATTTCAGGCTAGCTGCCTGCAACCAGAACACTGAACCAAATCTAAGGGCACAGCTTAGAAAAAAGAGAACATTAATAGTGCATGTTAGATTCAAATGTGTGCCTGGTGCAATAAACAGACAAAACTAGTACTGACCACACCAATAAAATATGTGGATTCTTGATCTGGATTTACTACAAAATGTATAATATACTATACTGTAAATAATATACAGTACTGAATTAGTCATACAATAATTTGTCCAGTATGTTAAGGCAGCTGAGTGCTCATAGATCAATAGTACTTATGAATAGCTCATGCTGTAAGCATATGACCCAGATAGTAAAGTACATTAGAAGCCCATGAGATAGACACCGCATTAACATCCAAGGGAAACATTAAAGTCAAAATAATAAAGGACAGACATCAACATGCCTTAAACTCTCATTCCACTCTGCTACCACATATGAAGGGAAAAGCTTTCATGGGGTCCGATTGACTTAAACATTAATATAATTCAAACAAAAGTCTGATACTCATATTCCTTTTGTTTACGTTTTGTGCATACCCCCTGGGCTCTAAGACTCAAAATCATTATCAAAATGCATGTTTTCCCTTGGAAAAAGATTAACGGAAAATGCAGGAGAAGGCTTCTAAAGCTGCAGCTAATGAGGATGAAACAAAACAAACTAAACAGGGCCAGGCACAGAATAGAACAAACCTCTCCTCGTCCACTGTATGGCCTCCTGTTGCTGCACCATCCTGCTCAGCTACGGTGCTGACTTTTTCCACATTTTGTTACGTTACAGCTTTATTCTAAAATGTATTAAAGTGTTATTTTCCCCTCATCAATCTACACACAATAACCCATAATGACAAAGCAAAAACTGTCTTTTAGACATTTTTGCAAATGTTTTAAAACTAAAAAAACATATCACATTTACATAAGTATTCAGACCCTTTACTCAGTACTTTGTTGAATCACCTTTGGCAGCGATTAAAGCCTCAAGTATTTGGGGGTATGACGCTACAAGCTTGGCACACCTGTATTTGGGGAGTTTCTCCCATTCTTCTCTGCAGATCCTCTCAAGCTCTGTCAGGTTGGATGGGGAGCGTCGCTGCACGGCTATTTTCAGGTCTCTCCAGAGATGTTTGATCAGGTTTAAGTCTGGGCTCCGGCTGGGCCACTCAAAGGACATTCAGAGACTTGTCCCAAAGCCACTCCTGAGTTGTCTTGGATCTCTCTGTACTTTGCTTTCCCTCGATCCTGACTAGTCTCCCAGTCCCTGCCGCATGCTTCACTGTAGGGATGGTGCCAGGTTTCTTCCAGACGTGGCGCTTGGCATTCAGGCCAAAGAGTTCAATCTTGTTTCTCATGGTCTGAGTCCTTTAGGTGCCTTTTAGCAAACTCCAAGAGAGCTGTTATGTGCTTTTTACTGAGGAGTGGCTTCCGTCTGGTCACTCTTCTATAAATGCCTGATTGGTGGAGTGCTGCAGAGATGGTTGTCCTTCTGGAAGGTTCTCGCATCTCCACAGAGGAACTCTGGAGCTCTGTTAGTCACCATCTGGTTCTTGGTCACCTCCTTGACCAAGGTCCTTCTCCCCCGATTGCTCAGTTTGGCCGAGCGGCCAGCTCTAGGAAGAGTCTTGGTGGTTCCAAACTTCTTCCATTTAAGAATGATGGAGGCCACTGTGTTCTTGGGGACCTTCAATGCTGCATACATTTTTTGGTACCCTTTCCCAAATCTGTGCCTCGACAAAATCTTTTCTCTGAGCTCTACGGACAATTCCTTTGACCTCATGGCTTGGTTTTTGCTCTGACATGCACTGTCAACTGTGGGACCTCATATAGACAGGTGTGTGCCTTTCCAAATCATTTCCAATCAATTGAATTTACCACAGGTGGACTCCAATCAAGTTGTAGAAACATCTCAAGGATGATCAATGGAAACAGGATGCACCTGAGCTGAATTTCGAGTCTCATAGCAAAATGGTCTGAATACTTATGTAAATAAGCTATTTCTGTTTTTATTTTTACTAAATTTGCAAACATTTCTAAAAACCTGTTTTAGCTTTGTCATTATGGGGTATTGTGTGTAGAATTATTTGGTATTTCTTTATTTTATTTCACCTTTATTTAACCAGGTAGGCCAGTTGAGAACAAGTTCTCATTTACAACTGCGACCTGGCCAAGATAAAGCAAAGCAGTGCGACAAAAACAGCAACACAGAGTTACACATGGGAAAAACAAACGTACAGTCAATAACACAATAGAAAGTCTGTATACAGTGTGTGCAAATTAAGTAAGGAGGTAAGGCAATAAATAGGCAATAGTGGCGAAGTAATTACAATTTAGCAATTAACACTGGAGTGATAGATGTGCAGATGAGGATGTGCAAGTAGAAATACTGGTGTGCAAAAAAAAATATGGGGATGAGGTAGGTAGCTGGTTGGATGGGCTATTTACAGATTGGCTGTGTACAGCTGCAGCGATCGGTAAGCTGCTCTGACCGCCGATGCTTGACGTTAGTGAGGGAGATATAAGTCACCAACTTCAGTGATTTTTGCAATTCGTTCCAGTCATTGGCAGCAGAGAACTGGAAGGAAAGGCGGCCAAAGAGGTGTTGGCTTTGGGGATGACCAGTGAAATATATCTGCTGGAGCGCGTACTATGCGTAGTTGTTGCTATGGTGAACAGTGAGCTGAGATAAGGCAGGGCTTCACCTAGCAAAGACTTATAGATGACCTGGAGCCAGTGGGTTTGGCGACGAATATGTAGCGAGGACCAGCCAACGAGAGCATAGAGGTCGCAATGGTGGTTACTATATGGGGCTTTGGTGACAAAACGGATGGCCCTGTGATAGACTGCATCCAATTTGCTGAGTAGAGTGTTGGAGGCTATTTTGTAAATGACATCGCCGAAGTCAAGGATCGGCAGGATAGTCAGTTTTACGAGGGTATGTTTGGCAGCATGAGTAAAGGAGGATTTGTTGCGAAATAGGACGCCAATTCTAGATTTAATTTTGGATTGGAGATGCTTAATATGAATCTGGAAGGAGAGTTTACAGTCTAGCCAGACACCTAGGTATTTGTAGTTGTCCACGTACTCTAAGTCAGAACCGTCCAGAGTAGTGATGCTAGGCGGGCGGGAGGGTGCAGGCAGCGATCGGTTGAAGAGCATGCATTTAGTTTTACTAGCGTTTAAGAGCAGTTGGAGGCCACGGAAGGAGTGTTGTATGGTATTGAAGCTCGGTTGGAGGTTTGTTAACACAGTGTCCAAAGAAGGGCCAGATGTATACAGAATGGTGTCGTCTGCGTAGAGGTGGATCAAAGAATCACCCGCAGCAAGAGCGACATCATTGATATATACAGAGAAAAGAGTCGGCCCGAGAATTTAACCCTGTGGCACCCCCATAGAGACTGCCAGAGGTCCGGACAACAGGCCCGCCGACTTGACACAATGAACTCTTTCTGAGAAGTAGTTGGTGAACCAGGCGAGGCAATCATTTGAGAAACCAAGGCTGTTGAGTCTGCCAATAAGAATACGGTTATTGACAGAGTCGAAAGCCTTGGCCAGGTCGATGAAGACGGCTGCAGAGACAGGTGTGAGGGAGGCTGTAATCTCTGCCATTTGCAACACTGCTTTTATAGGAACATTTCTCTACTGCTACTTGAGTACACACATTAACGTCTACAAATAATGAGGATTTGTATTTATTTAATCCCTGTAACGTAACAAATTGGGGGAAAAGTCATTGGGTCTGAATACTTTCCGAATGCACTGTATGTGCATGTCAGTGGCAGTGTGCAATGGGTTACAAAATAAAGCCTACTTTAGGCATAAACAAAAGAAAGCTACTGTATGTATACAGTACGGTCAACCCACCACACCACTCAGTGACTTAGTTAGGGGGACTTTAAAACCTCTTGGCGCACAGATCCCTTTAACGGGATCATTTTCGTAAACAACCGCTGAATTGCAGAGCGCCAAATTCAAAAGAAATTACAAAAAATATTTATTTTCATGAAATCACAAGTGAAATACACCAAAACACAGCTTAGCTTGTTGTTAATCCACCTATCGTGTCAGGTTTTGAAAATATGCTTTACAGCGAAAGCAATCCAAGCGTTTGTGAGCTTATCGATCACTAGATAAAACATTACGAACAGCTAGCAGCAATGTAGATTGGTCACGAAAGTCAGAAAAGCAATCAAATGAATCGCTTACCTTTGATGATCTTCGGATGTTTGCACTCACGAGACTCCCAGTTACACAATAAATGTTCCTTTTGTTCGATAAATATTATTTTTATATCCAAAAACATCCATTTGGTAGGTGCGTTATGTTCAGAAATCAACAGGCTCAAGCGGTCATGAAGGGCAGACGAAAATTCCAAATAGTATCCGTAAAGTTCGTTTTTTATAATCAATCCTCAGGTTGTTTTTAACATAAATAATCGATAATATTTCAACCGGACGGTAAACTATTCAATAAAAGAGATAAAGAAAATGTCGAGCTACAACTTTCGCGCGCATTAACTAATCGAAGGACATTCAGCTATCCACTGACGCGTTTGATAAATCTCGCTCATTTTTCAGAATAAAAGCTTGAAACTATGTCTAAAGACTGTTCACACCCTGTGGAAGCCATTGGAAAAGGAATCTGGTTGATATCCCTTTAAATGGAGGAAAGGCAGGCAATGGAACAGGGATTTTTCAAAATAAGAGGCACTTCCGGGTTGGATTTCCTCAGGTTTTCGCCTGCAAAAGCAGTTCTGTTATACTCACAGACAATATTTTGACAGTTTTGGAAACTTTAGAGTGTTTTCTATCCTAATCTGTCAATTATATGCATATTCTAGCATCTGGGCCTGAGAAATAGGCAGCTTACATTGGGAACGTTATTTTTTCCAAATATAAAAATTCTGCCCCCTAGCTTCAAGAGGTTTGGTGGGCTGCTCTTAACACAATTACTGTATAAACAACTAAGGAGAAGAGGAGTGCATTCACTTCATGCCGTTCTGGCCCCATTACACAACACTTTTAATGTGCTGTCTTCTACAGTTTATCAGAGTACACTCAATATGTTCTCCCTGTTGATTATGCTTATTATGCATTTTGGTTGAACCAAATGATTACATGTAAAAACATTTTTATGAAATTGGAAACAATTAAATATATATGTGAAATTAAATTAAACAATAATATATGTTGAACATAATGCTAACAATACCCTAATATATTCAATATGCTGTAAACTATTGTCTTTTAGCAGTTTCATCAATTCCTTATAATCAACCTAATAATTATGACACCCCTCACTATTGTCATTTGTTGCACTAATTGCACTGTTTGTCTACATAACCTGGATCAAGCATTCATTACATTACCCTAAAGAAGGAACAGTGACGCCGAAATGTTGGTGTTTTACACAATAAATTATTAGGAATTTATACATATGGTGTGTGTGACTCTCTTTGCTTTTATAGCTTACTGTCTCTAACACTAACAGTATTACAGGGATGCTGCCTCCGCAGGGGTGCTGTTGCCATAATTAGGATTATGGCTATGTCTGATTGGAGAAGTCGTGAAATAATTAAATCAATCATTGCATAAATTATAATGAGAGAGACAGGTGTGAGGGAGGCTGTAATCTCTGCTATTTGCAACACTGCTTTTATAGGAACATTTCTCTACTGCTACACATTAACAGTACTGTCTGCTGCTGCATCCCCATAGTGACAGGAACGCTCTGCTCCTGAAATAAAGACATTAGATGATTGTGCTCACAGTGTCACATAGTAGGCTTTGAGGAGAACGCTGCAATGAATCCTTATAACATACATTTCTGCATGCTGAAAATGCAATTCATACCACAATATGAGCACATAGTCTACCACACATACACCTGCTTCCCAGACTGAATATTCACCTCTGCTTCTCCGTCAGTGCAACAGCACTTCCAGCTCCGACCGTGGCTGAGTCTAAATTTAGACACAGAGTCTCAGACAGAGTGATGTCATCACTGGGCTGATGTGGTGCATAAAAAAAGCCACCGCTGTCTATCTCATCTTCTAACAGCAGCGGCCCAGAGACTAGGAGGTGTGTCTGAACCTGGTGTCAGTCTCTCTCCTGCATGTCCTGGGCTTCACCTCTACAGCTCAGCTACACCCCAGCTATGCTGACAGCTGACAGCTTGCGTGTGTTTGATTTTCTCACACACTGAGGAGCTCCCCTACAACCATTACTGTGCCAACACAACCTCTCATAACCGCTGTCTCTGCTGCACGCAACAACACTACAAAGAGAAGCGCCAACAAACACGTGTGTGTGTGAGTGTGTGAGAGAGAGAGAGAGAGAGAGAGAGAGAGAGAGAGAGAGAGAGAGAGAGAGAGAGAGAGAGAGAGAGAGAGAGAGAGAGAGAGAGAGAGAGAGAGAGAGAGAGAGAGAGAGAGAGAGAGAGAGAGAGAGAGAGAGAGATCCTTAGTAAGTGCTACTGGTGACCTGGTCATTCAATGGCTGAGGTTGCTTAAGTTACTTGTCTTTTAGAGAGTGCATACAATATACAGACTAAAACCATACAGAACAGTATATTACCCATTCATCACAAACAGAGTGATACTGTGTTACCATCATCTCCAAACTGTTCCATTTTAGGTGTCATTTAGGATGGTTTTCTAGGGTAAACAAACCTTTCAGACATGTACCATATGTAGCACAGTACCCAAAGGGTTATACATACAGTATGTCTAAAATACTGGCCTTCCATGTAACTGAGCCCAATGTTTAAGTGTAGGTTTAAACCTGTTTGGAAAAGTGCACTTCAATGTATTTGTCTTTCCCTTCAAGTCCTTTCCAAATATCCACTCTATTCCTCACTATAATGAAAAGGAAAACCTTTTAAGACACCTGAAAGTATCTGTGTTTAGTTTGCGCCTGCAATCCGGATAATGAAAGAGCCTTGAGAAAAATGCTGAAGGGTAGATTTTTTTCTCCATCCTCCAGTGAGGCCAATAAAACATTATATCCGATTATTAAAAGTAATTTCAGCAAAACTTCTAGGTGAGTAAACAGAAGCTGTAGTTGATAAGATGTGACATTTCTGTAAAAAAAAAAAAAAATCCAGCTTGGTCACGTGATACAAGTCAGGATTAGATGTCCATCCATGTCTGATGATGTCGGGAGATGACATAGAAACTGGCCACTAGAGACAACCATGAGCGCTGTTACCTTCAAAAATGTTTCGGTTTTGCTAGGGCGTTGTGGACAGGGATGGGAGATGGGAGTAAACATCTGCCTCAGGTACAAAAGTAGGTTGCATGTTCAAATCCAATGATATAAACCTTAATCTTGTTACGAGTCCCGCCGAGGATGGTGCCTCTTCCCGTTCGGGCGGCGCTCGGCGGTCGTCGTCTCCGGTCTACTAGCTGCCACCGATCCCCTTTTCTGTTATCCTTTTAGTTTGTCTAATTTGTTTCACCTGTTGTATGTTTAGATTAGGGGTTATTTAAACCCAGTTTGCCCGCTCCCTTTTGTGCGGGCTTGATTTTCTGTTTCGTGTTTGTGGTGTGTATTTTGTGGATTTCGTCATTCTATTGATGTTGGACATTTTTTCTTTACGCGCCCAGTGTTTAAAGTGGCGTCACCGTTTTGTAGGTGATTACGTGAAGGAAATAAATTCCACCTTTTGTAAGAGATTCCTGCTCTCTGCACCTGACTCTTGTTTCCACCACTGGAATTGTTACAGAAGCCCGCACCAAAAGGAATGGAGTCAGCAGAAGCAGCAACCACCCCTCTCCCATCGATGGAGGAGCGTGTCCAGCATCACACCGCCGTTCTCCATCGAATAGGGACAGCAATGGACATGATGATGGAGAGGATGGAACGATGGGAGAGGAGTGGTATCCCGACTACAACCCCAGCTCCTTCCCAGACGGGGCAACCTTCCCCATCAACGTCAGCATCAGGTTCGGGTGCATTGCGTCTTGCGCTCCCAAGGGAGTACGATGGAGCGGTGGCTGGGTGCCAGGGGTTTTTGCTCCAGTTGGAGCTCTACTTGGCCACTGTTCGTCCGACTCCCTCTGGAGAGGAGAGTGTTAGCCTCCTCATCTCCTGTCTGACTGGTAGAGCCCTGGAATGGGCTAATGCGGTCTGGAACGGCCCAGACTCTGTTCGGGACAACTACCCAGAGTTCACTCGCCGCTTTCGGGCCGTATTTGACCACCCTCAGGAGGGCCGAGCGGTGGGTGAGAGACTGTTTCACCTCAGACAGGAGACGAGGAGTGCGCAAGACTTCGCTTTGGAGTTCCGGACCTTGGCTGCTGGCGCGGGGTGGAATGACAGGGCCCTGATGGACCATTATCGATGTAGCCTTCGGGAGGACGTCCGTCGGGAGCTAGCTTGTCGAGACACTACGCTCTCTCTTGATGAGTTAATTGACATGTCTATTCGACTGGACAACCTGCTAGCTGCCCGCGGGCGTTCAGAGGGGGTCCTGTCCGTTCCACCTCCCAGTCCTCCCACTTCAACCCCGATGGAGTTGGGAGGGGCTGCATCTAGGGGGGCCAGAGGAGGTAGCTACTCTTGCACCTATTGTGGCAGGAGAGGACACACTTCAGATCGGTGTTGGAGGAGCGCCTCTGGGAATGGAGATGGCAGGCGGAATACTCCTCGATCACCCCAGGTGAGTAGGCACAAGACTCACCCAGAGCTTCCTGTCGGTCACATGTTTTTGATTATTTTCTTCCCTGCGTTTTTCCCTTCTCTTCAGCATAAGGCGCTCGTAGACTCAGGCGCAGCTGGGAGTTTTATGGATCGCGGTCTAGCCCGTAAGTTGGGTATTCCGTTGGTACAGATAGACCCTCCTTTCCCTGTGCACTCCTTAGATAGCCGACCGCTAGGGTCAGGGCTGGTCAGGGAGGCCACGATTCCGCTGGACATGGTAACACAGGGGGATCATAGGGAGCAGATTAGTTTCTACCTTATTGATTCACCTGGGTTTCCAGTGGTGTTGGGGGTTCCTTGGCTAGCCATTCACAATCCCCTCATTTCCTGGAGACAGGGAGCTCTTCAGGGGTGGTCAGAGGAGTGTTCAGGTAGGTGTGTGGGAGTTTCCATCGGTGCCACCTCGGTGGAGAGTCCAGAGCAGTTTTCCACTGTGCGCATTCCCCCAGAATATGCCGATTTGGCTATCGCTTTTAGTAAAAAGAAAGCGACTAAATTACCACCTCATCGACGGTGGGATTGTGTGATAAACCTCCAGGTGAACGCTGCACTTCCCAGGAGTCATGTGTACCCCTTGTCACAGGAGGAGACGTTGGCTATGGAGACATATGTCACGGAAGCTCTGAGACAGGGGTTCATTCGGCCCTCCATGTCACCCGTCTCCTCGAGTTTCTTTTTTGTGAGAAAAAAGGAGGGAGGACTGCGTCCGTGCATTGATTATCGAGGTCTAAATTCAATCACAGTGGGATTTAGTTATCCGCTACCTCTCATCGCTACGGCGGTGGAATCATTCCACGGAGCACGTTTTTTCACAAAACTGGATCTTAGGAGCGCGTATAATTTGGTGCGTATTCGGGAGGGAGACGAGTGGAAAACAGCGTTTAGTACCACATCAGGCCACTATGAGTACCTCGTCATGCCGTATGGGTTAAAGAATGCTCCAGCCGTTTTCCAATCCTTTGTAGATGAGATTCTCAGGGACCTGCACGGGCAGGGTGTGGTAGTGTATATTGATGACATCCTGATCTATTCTGCTACACGCGCCGCGCATGTTTCCCTGGTGCGCAGGGTTCTTGGGAGGCTGCTGGAGCATGACCTATACGTCAAGGCTGAGAAATGTGTGTTTTCCAAACAAGCCGTTTCCTTCCTGGGTTATCGCATTTCCATGTCAGGGGTGGTTATGGAGTGTGATCGCGTTAACGCCGTGCGTAATTGGCCGACTCCAGCCACGGTAAAGGAGGTGCAGCGGTTTTTAGGGTTTGCCAATTACTACCGGAGGTTTATCCGGGGTTTTGGCCAAGTGGCGGCCCCCATTACCTCACTGCTAAAGGGAGGGCCGGTGCGTCTACAGTGGTCGGCCGAGGCTGAGAGAGCTTTTAACCAGTTGAAGGCACGTTTCACTGAGGCTCCCGTGTTGGCGCATCCGGACCCTTCATTAGCGTTCATAGTGGAGGTGGATGCGTCCGAGGCTGGTGTTGGAGCCGTGCTATCACAGCGCTCGGGCACGCCACCGAAGCTCCGTCCCTGTGCTTTCTTTTCTAAGAAGTTGAGTCCGGCGGAGCGGAACTATGATGTGGGGGACAGGGAGTTACTAGCTATGGTAAAAGCCCTGAAGGTGTGGAGACACTGGCTTGAGGGGGCTAAGTACCCTTTTCTCATCTGGACTGACCATCGCAATCTGGAGTATATCCGAGAGGCGAGGAGATTGAATCCGCGTCAGGCGAGGTGGGCCATGTTTTTTACTCGTTTTAGATTTACGATCTCTTACCGACCAGGTTCCCTCAACACAAAGGCCGACGCGCTGTCTCGTCTCTATGACACGGATGACCGGCCCATCGATCCGACTCCCATCCTTCCCGCCTCATGTCTGGTGGCTCCGGTGGTATGGGAGGTGGACGCGGACATCGAGCGGGCGTTGAGGGTAGAACCTGCGCCGTCCCAGTGTCCGACTGGCCGTAGGTACGTACCGCTTGGTGTTCGTGATCGATTGATTCGGTGGGCTCACTCAATACCTGCTTCGGGTCATCCGGGGGTGGAGAGGACAGTGCGTGGTCTTAGAGGGAAATACTGGTGGCCCACCTTGGCTAAGGACGTGAGACTCTATGTCTCCTCCTGCTCGGTATGCGCTCAGAGTAAGGCTCCTAGGCACCTACCAAGGGGGAAGTTACAACCCCTTCCGGTTCCACAACGGCCATGGTCTCATCTATCAGTAGATTTTTTGACGGATCTTCCTCCGTCTCAGGGGAACACTACCATTTTGGTCGTTGTGGATCGGTTCTCTAAGTCCTGTCGTCTCCTCCCATTGCCTGGTCTCCCTACGGCCCTACAGACTGCGGAGGCTCTATTTACCCACGTCTTCCGGCATTATGGGGTGCCGGAGGATATCGTATCTGATCGAGGTCCCCAGTTCACGTCCCGGGTATGGAGGGCGTTTATGGAGCGTCTGGGGGTCTCGGTCAGCCTTACCTCTGGGTATCACCCCGAAAGTAATGGGCAGGTGGAGAGAGTGAACCAGGAGGTGGGTAGGTTTCTGAGGTCGTATTGCCAGGACCGGCCAGGAGAATGGGCGAGGTACGTCCCGTGGGCGGAGTTGGCCCAGAACTCACTCCGCCACTCATCTACGAACATGTCGCCTTTCGAGTGTGTACTGGGGTATCAGCCGGTCCTGGCTCCGTGGCACCAGAGCCAGACTGAGGCTCCTGCGGTGGAGGAATGGGTACAGCGCTCTAGAGAGACCTGGCGAGCGGTCCAGGACTCTCTTAAGCAGGCCAGTGAACGGCAGAAGAGGAGCGCTGACCGCCACCGCAGTGAGGCCCCTGTGTTTGCACCAGGGGACAGGGTCTGGCTCTCGGCCCGAAACCTGCCCCTCCGCCTGCCCTGCCGGAAGCTGGGGCCGCAGTGTGTGGGGCCATTTAAAGTCCTGAGGAGGATAAACGAGGTGTGTTATAGGTTACAACTTCCCTCTTACTATCGTATTAACCCCTCGTTTCATGTGTCTCTCCTCAGGCCGGTGGTAGCTGGTCCCCTGCAGGAAGGTGAGGTGCCGGAGGTCCCTCCTCCCCCTCTCGACATCGAGGGGTCCCCGGCGTATAGGATCAGAACTATTCTGGACTCAAGACGCCGGGTGAGGGGCCTGCAGTACCTCGTGGACTGGGAGGGGTACGGTCCGGAGGAGAGATGCTGGGTACCGGTGGGGGACATCTTGGATCCGTCCCTGTTGAGGGACTTTCACCGCCTCCATCCGGAGCGCCCTGCTCCTCGTCCTCCGGGTCGTCCTCGAGGCCGGAGTCGGCGCGCTGCGGGAGCCGCGCGTCGGGAGGGGGGTACTGTTACGAGTCCCGCCGAGGATGGTGCCTCTTCCCGTTCGGGCGGCGCTCGGCGGTCGTCGTCTCCGGTCTACTAGCTGCCACCGATCCCCTTTTCTGTTATCCTTTTAGTTTGTCTAATTTGTTTCACCTGTTGTATGTTTAGATTAGGGGTTATTTAAACCCAGTTTGCCCGCTCCCTTTTGTGCGGGCTTGATTTTCTGTTTCGTGTTTGTGGTGTGTATTTTGTGGATTTCGTCATTCTATTGATGTTGGACATTTTTTCTTTACGCGCCCAGTGTTTAAAGTGGCGTCACCGTTTTGTAGGTGATTACGTGAAGGAAATAAATTCCACCTTTTGTAAGAGATTCCTGCTCTCTGCACCTGACTCTTGTTTCCACCACTGGAATTGTTACAAATCTACCCAAAAATTCACTCGGGGCCCCCTCCAATATTGGGCAACAGCCCCCCCCCCCAAGTGCTCAGCATATGTGGGAACTCCTTCAAGACTCTTAGAAAAGCATTCCAGGTGAAGCTGGTTGAGAGAATGCCAATAGTGTGCAAAGCTGTCAACAAGGCAAAGGGTGGCTATTTGAAGAATCTCAAATATAAAATATATGTTGATTTGTTTAACACTTTTTTGGTTACTACATGATTTCATATGTGTTATTACCTAGTTTTGATGTCGTCACTATTATTCTACAATGTAGAAAATAGTAAAAATAAAGAAAAATCCTTTAATGAGTAGGTGTTCTAAAACGTTGGACCGGTAGTGTATATATATATTTTTGATCCTTGTGCCCGGGGGCCGCGCCCCACAGTTTGGGAGCTACTGCCTTAACCATTCGGAGTTAATGCCTAACCATAAGATTTCAGTTTTAATGCCTAAACTAAACCCTAACCTTAAGAATTCAGAGTTACTGCCTAAACTTAACCTTAAACACTTTGAAATTTGATGTTTGAGAAACATGAATGAATGTCTAATTCTGACGTGAGACTGTGAGAGCTTGTCGAATTTTCCAACATACCAAGTGAGGGAAGGGTTTGGTGAAGGACCTGTTTAGGCCTGTTTGTGCTCCTCTGTTGATCAGAAATACTATACTATAGAAACGTAGGGACAATGTTCCAAGAAGGCGTAGCAGTCGGACGTGTGTTTGTCTTGTCTTGTCCCGTCTTGTCCCGCGTAAATAGTCCTCGTATTTTTTGTATACATTTCGTATTTATTTTAATTTCACTTTCCATCTTGGAACTGAATATACATTCCCGCAACCCGCCTCACCCAATGTGGTACGGATCTGCTATTTTTTATACTTTAGAACCGTAACCCCAATCAGAAGCTAGCCAGATAACTAGCTACTAGCTAGTAGTCAGTTAGCCACTGCTGCGGTCTTCGCCCTTAACTCGGACACCAGCCAGCTTCAGCTCGGGCAAATACCTGCCAGTCTGCAGGCGCGATATCAACCCAGAGAATATAGGACTGCTTTTTCTCTACCACATCACCGGATTCCTGACGCAAGCTCTGGACAATTACACCGGATCATCGTCGCTAGCTAGCTGCAACCAGGTGGCTACTACTGGCTAATACCTCTGTCCCGAAACAAGCACCAGTTAGCCTTGAGCTAGCCTCGAGCTAGGCCCATCTGCCGGCTAGCCGAAGAGGCCTACCAGCGAATTATTGGGCTACAATACCTCTTTTGCCAATTGGACTGGACCCTTTATTGCCGACACGGAGCCCCGCCGATCCATCACGACTGGTCTGCCGACGTAATTGTCCGAGGTGGTTTCAACAGGCTTTTCCATTGCGACGTTTCTGAATACCCATCTGCTAATTATTAGCTGTCTTATCGGCTGCTATCTAAATAAATATACCGGACAATTATTATTATTATTATTATTTATTTATTTATTTATTTTTTTTTTTTCCTGGGTCACTATATCTATTTTGCCAATTGGATCGATCCCCTCTACCACACGGAACCCCACTAATCTACCGACGGAAACGAACGAGGTGACAAAAAAATAAAAATAAAAAATAAGATAAAAACAGACCTCCATCCTATGTTATCTTGCTACCGATAGCCAGCTACCCGGCCAGCTGTCTGGATCGCCGTGCCCCCAACCAACCTCTACTCACTGGACCCTTATGATCACTCGATTAAGCATGCCTCTCCTTAATGTAAATATGCCTTGTCCATTGCTGTTCTGGTTAGTGTTTATTGGCTTATTTCACTGTAGAGCCTCTAGCCCTGCTCACTATATATCCAACCTCTCAGTTCCACCACCCACATATGCGATGACATCACCTGGTTTCAATGATGTTTCTAGAGACTATATCTCTCTCATCATCACCCATTACCTAGGTTTACCTCCACTGTATTCACATCCTACCATACGTTTGTCTGTACATTATTCCTTGAAGCTATTTTATCGCCCCCAGAAACTTCCTTTTACTCTCTGTTCTAGACGTTCCAAACGACCAATTCTCATAGCTTTTAGCCGTACCCTTATCCTACTCCTCCTCTGTTCCTCTGGTGATGTAGAGGTGAATCCAGGCCCTGCAGTACCTAGCTCCACTCCTATTCCCCAGACGCTCTCTTTTGATGACTTCTGTAACCGTAATAGCCTTGGTTTCATGCATGTTAACATTAGAAGCCTCCTCCCTAAGTTTGTTTTGTTCACTGCTTTAGCACACTCTGCCAACCCGGATGTTTTAGCCGTGTCTGAATCCTGGCTTAGGAAGACCACCAAAAATTCTGACATTTTCATCCCTAACTACAAGATTTTCAGACAAGATAGAACGGCCAAAGGTGGCAGTGTTGCAATCTATTGCAAGGATTGCCTGCAGAGTTCTGTTTTACTATCCAGGTCTGTTCCGAAACAATTTGAACTCCTACTTTTAAAAATCCACCTCTCTAAAAACAAGTCTCTCACTGTTGCCGCCTGCTTTAGACCACCCTCTGCCCCCAGCTGTGCTCTGGACACCATATGTGAACTGATTGCCCCCCATCTATCTTCAGAGCTTGTGCTGCTAGGCGACCTAAATTGGAACATGCTTAACACCCCAGCCATCCAACAATCTAAGCTTGATGCCCTCAATCTCACACAAATTATCAATGAACCTACCAGGTATCACCCCAATTCCGTAAACACGGGTACCCTCATAGACATCATCCTAACCAACTTGCCCTCCAAATACACCTCTGCTGTTTTCAACCAAGATCTCAGCGATCACTGCCTCATTGCCTGTATCCGTAATGGGTCAGCGATCAAACGACCTCCACTCATCACTGTCAAACGCTCCCTGAAACACTTCAGCGAGCAGGCCTTTCTAATCGACCTGGCCGAGGTATCCTGGAAGGATATTGATCTCATCCCGTCAGTAGAGGATGCCTGGATATTTTAAAAAAATGCCTTCCTCACCATCTTGAATAAGCATGCCCCATTCAAGAAATTTAGAACCAGGAACAGATATAGCCCTTGGTTCTCTCCTGACCTGACTGCCCTTAACCAACAGAAAAACATCCTATGGCGTTCTGCATTAGCATCGAACAGCCCCCGTGATATGCAACTTTTCAGGGAAGCTAGAAACCAGTATACACAGGCAGTTAGAAAAGCCAAGGCTAGCTTTTTCAAGCAGAAATTTGCTTCCTGCAACACAAACTCAAAAAAGTTCTGGGACACTGTAAAGTCCATGGAGAATAAGAACACCTCCTCCCAGCTTCCAACTGCACTGAAGATAGGAAATACTGTCACCACCGACAAATCCATTATAATTGAGAATTTCAATAAGCATTTTTCTACGGCTGGCCATGCTTTCCACCTGGCTACCCCTACCCCGGTCAACAGCACTGCCCTCCCCTCTGCTACTCGCCCAAGCCTTCCCCATTTCTCTTTCTCCCAAATACAGTCAGCTGATGTTCTGAAAGAGCTACAAAATCTGGACCCTTACAAATCAGCCGGGCTAGATAATCTGGACCCTTTCTTTCTAAAACTATCTGCTGAAATTGTTGCCACCCCTATTACCAGCCTTTTCAACCTCTCTTTCGTGTCGTCTGAGATTCCCAAAGATTGGAAAGCAGCTGCGGTTATCCCCCTCTTCAAAGGGGGAGACACTCTAGACCCAAACTGCTACAGACCTATATCTATCCTACCCTGCCTTTCTAAGGTCTTCGAAAGCCAAGTCAACAAACAGATTACCGACCATCTCGAATCCCACCATAATTCTTCCGCTATGCAATCTGGTTTCAGAGCTGGTCATGGGTGCACCTCAGCCACGCTCAAGGTCATAAACGATATCTTAACCGCTATCGATAGGAAACAGTACTGTGTAGCCATATTCATTGACCTGGCCAAGGCTTTTGACTCTGTCAATCACCACATCCTCATCGGCAGACTCGACAGCCTTGGTTTCTCTGATGATTGCCTCGCCTGGTTCACCAACTACTTCTCTGATCGAGTTCAGTGTGTCAAATCGGAGGGTCTGTTGTCCGGACCTCTGGCAGTCTCTATGGGGGTGCCACAGGGTTCAATTCTTGGACCGACTCTCTTCTCTGTATACATCAATGATGTCGCTCTTGCTGCTGGTGAGTCTCTGATCCACCTCTACGCAGACGACACTATTCTGTATACTTTTGGCCCTTCTCTTGACACTGTGTTAACAACCCTCCAGGCGAGCTTCAATGCCATACAACTCTCCTTCCGTGGCCTCCAATTGCTCTTAAATACAAGTAAAACTAAATGCATGCTCTTCAACCGATCGCTGCCTGCACCTGCCCGCCTGTCCAGCATCACTACTCTGGACGGCTCTGACTTAGAATATGTGGACAACTACAAATACCTAAGTGTCTGGTTAGACTGTAAACTCTCTTTCCAGACTCACATCAAGCATCTCCAATCCAAAGTTAAATCTAGAATCGGCTTCCTATTCCGCAACAAAGCATCCTTCACTCATGCTGCCAAACATACCCTTGTAAAACTGACCATTCTACCAATCCTCGACTTCGGTGATGTCATTTACAAAATAGCCTCCAAAACCCTACTCAATAAATTGGATGCAGTCTATCACAGTGCCATCCGTTTTGTCACCAAAGCCCCATATACTACCCACCACTGCGACCTGTACGCTCTCGTTGGCTGGCCCTCGCTTCACACTCGTCGCCAAACCCACTGGCTCCAGGTCATCTACAAGACCCTGCTAGGTAAAGTCCCCCCTTATCTCAGCTCGCTGGTCACCATAGCAACGCCCACCCGTAGCACGCGCTCCAGCAGGTATATCTCTCTGGTCACCCCCAAAACCAATTCTTCCTTTGGCCGCCTCTCCTTCCAGTTCTCTGCTGCCAATGACTGGAACGAACTACAAAAATCTCTGAAACTGGAAACACTTATCTCCCTCACTAGCTTTAAGCACCAGCTGTCAGAGCAGCTCATAGATTACTGCACCTGTACATAGCCCATCTATAATTTAGCCCAAACAACTACCTCTTTACCTACTGTATTTATTTATTTTGCTCCTTTGCACCCCATTATTTCTATCTCTACTTTGCACCTTCTTCCACTGCAAACCAACCATTCCAGTGTTATTTTTTTTACTTGCTATATTGTATTTACTTCGCCACCATGGCCTTTTTATATATTTTTATTTATTTATTTATATATATATTTTGTTTGCCTTCACCTCCCTTATCTCACCTCACTTGCTCATATTGTATATAGACTTATTTTCACTGTATTATTGACTGTATGTTTGTTTTACTCCATGTGTAACTATGTGTTGTTGTATGTGTCGAACTGCTTTGCTTTATCTTGGCCAGGTCGCAATTGTAAATGAGAACGTGTTCTCAATTTGCCTACCTGGTTAAATAAAGGTGAAATAAAATAAATAAAAAAGGGGGAGGGAATTTCTGTTTAAAAAATATCCTATTTCATTTCCACTGGAGTCAGCATGAGGAGGGGTTAATGAGCTAGCTATTTCCCCTTGCTAACCACCGTAAATGAATGACAGGAGTACAAGTATGCTACTTCACTTTGTGTTTTTTCTTGGTGAGACATGAAACAGAAAAACTTCGAAATGTGATAGCAAGACAAACATCAAAATAAGGAAAACATGCCAAGGCTTGTGCCAGCAGCGGAGGATGATAACAAGATGAAAGAAGAATCTGCAGCTAACATCATCATCTAAGAAGAAAATTATAATCTGTCTACACATCTCAATCCGTGAGTAGGTAGGGGGACAGACACTGGCAACACCTTGGGGACGGTCAGAGGTTTGATACACAGCAAGAAGCTAGCTTAAGCCGTCAGCTGTATGCCAATGAGTGTGTATATATCAAACCACGACAGTTGGATGTGTGCATCTGTTATAATTGCCAGCATTAGCAACACAGCAGCATACTGTTCTTGCACAGTATATTGCAGAGTGGGGGGAACCATCTTCAACCATTACTGTGATGATAGAAGGGCCAAGCTGTTTGCGATCTTAGCACAGATCTGAATCACTATAGGCCTGAGCCATTACATCTGCACAGTGCATTAGTGTGAGCCCAAAGGATTAGACACAATCCAGTTGCTTCAGTTCAGAACAGCTAGGGCTGCTGGTATGGCTCTGCTCTACCATCAGTCAGTCAGTAGCACCCTCAGTATGTCATGCCTGCAGTCCCTCCACCAACCCCCGCCTGTGGCCCCTCAGATCCCAAAACCCAGCAGCTCTCAGTATGTATGCTATGTTGTGTGTATATACTGACATGTACAGTATGTGTAACTGATAGATGTGCGCACACACACACACACACACACACACCACACACACACACACACACACACACACACACACACACACACACACACACACACACACACACACACACACACGCACACACACACACACACACACACACGCACACGTTAATGTTTTTAAATATATGTACACTACCGTTGGGGTCACTTAGAAAGGTCCTTGTTTTTGAAAGAAAACACATTTTTTGTCCATTAAAATAACATTAAATTGATCAGAAATACAGTGTAGACATTGTTAATGTTGTAAATGACTATCGTAGCTGGAAATGACTGATTTTTAATGGAATATCTACATAGGCGTACAGAGGCCCACTATCAGCAACCATCACTCCTGTGTTCCTGTAAGAGGTGCGTAACTGGCTGCAGGGAAGTCAGGCGCAGGAGAGCAGAACTGGGTAACATCCGGAGAAGTTTAATGAGCAAACAAAATGCACTCAGAACAACAAAATACGGGTTGAAATAACCCGTAGCAAACCAGTCTGAAGTGCACATACACTTTACAACAAACAATTCCACACACAGACATGGGGGGAACAGAGGGTTATATGCACGTCAAGTAATGAGGGAATGTAAACCAGGTGTGCGGGAAAACAAGACAAAACAAATGGAAATGAAAGGTGGATCGGTGATGGCTAGAAGACCGGTGACGTTGACCGCCGAACGCTGCCTGAACAAGGAGAGGAACCGACTTCGGTGGAAGTCGTGACAGTTCCAATGGCACGTTGTGTTAGCTAATCCAAGTTTATCATTTTAAAAGGCTAATTGATCATTAGAAAACCATTTTGCAATTATGTTAGTACAGCTGAAAACTGTTGTCCTGGTTAAAGACGCAATAAAACTGTCCTTCTTTAGACTAGTTTAGACTACTGGAGCATCAGCATTTGTGGGTTCGATTACAGGCTCAAAATGGCCAGAAACAAAGAACTTTCTTCTGAAACTCGTAAGTCTATTCTTGTTCTGGGAAATGAAGGCTATTCCATGCGAGAATCTGCGATGAAACTGAAGATATCGTACAACGCTATGTACTACTCCCTTCACAGAACAGCGCAAACTGGCTCTAACCAGAATAGAAAGAGAAGTGGGAGGCACCGGTGCACAACTGAGCAAGAGGACAAGTAGTTTAGAGTGTTTAGTTTGAGAAGCAGATGCCTCACAAGTCCTCAACTGGCAGCTTCATTAAATAGTACACGCAAAACACCAGTCTCAACGTCAACAGTGAAGAGGCGACTCGGGATGCTGGCCTTCTAGGCAGAGTTGCAAAGAAAAAGCCATATCTCAGACTGGCCAATAAAAAATAAAAGATTAAGATGGGCAAAAGAACACAGACACTCGACAGAGGAAGATTGGAAAAAAGTGTTATGGACAGACGAATCTAAGTTTGAGGTGTTCGGATCACAAAGAAGAACATTCGTAAGACGCAGAAAAAATTAAAAGATGCCGGAGGAGTGCTTGACACCATCTGTCAAGCATGGTGGAGGCAATGTGATGGTCTGAGGGTGCTTTGGTGGTGGTAAAGTGGGAGATTTGAACAGGGTAAAAGGGATCTTGAAGAACAAAGGCTATCACTCCATTTTGCAACACCATGCCATACCCTGTGGACGGGCACTTAATTGGAGCCAATTTCCTCCTACAACAGGACAATGACCCAAAGCACAGCTCCAAACTATGCAATAACTATTTAGGGAAAAAGCAGTCAGCTGTTATTCTCTCTATAATGGAGTGGCCAGCACAGTCACTGGATCTCAACCCTATTGAGCTGTTGTGGGAGCAGCTTGACCATATGGTACGTAAGAAGTGCCCATCAAGCCAATCCAACTTGTGGGAGGTGCTTCAGGAAGCATGGGGTGAAATCTCTTCAGATTACCTCAACAAATTGATAACTAGAATGCCAAAGGTCTGCAAGGCTGTAATTGCTACAAATAGAGGATTCTTTGACGAAAGCAAAGTTTGAAGGACACAATTATTATTTCAGTTAAAAATCATTATCTATAACCTTGTCAATGTCTTGACTATAATTCCTATTAATTTTGCAACTCATTTCATGCATGTTTTCATGGAAAACAAGGACATTTCTAAGTGACCCCAAACTTTTGAACAGTAGTGTAAATTGTAAAGTATTTTGTCTGTAATTTATTTTTCCAAGTAAGATTAGCTGTCACCATTGGCCTCGACTAATGGGGATCCTTATGAAATAAAATCCCCTCCTCTCCTCTCCCTCACCACAGTGGAGATGCAGTTGCGTCTCAGGTTGATCTCGGTCAGTGAGTCCAGGCCCTGCAGGTTGTCCACCCTGGAGATGCAGTTCCCTGCCAGGTTCAACACGCGCAGCTCAGACAGGTGGGAGAGGTTCCCTATCTGGGAGATCTGAAGACACAGGGAAACACAGACAGAAACATCACTGTGATAAACTGGTGAAATGTTCTCTGATGAATGAAAGACTAGGCTCACACCTAAGGGGCTTGTCTTGAGGCTGTGCTGTTGTAAATATATTGAGGAGGTGATAGGGGACATACGGGTGATTTTCAGTGTTGAGAATATGCTCTGTGTTGTCTAAATCAAATGATGAGACATGCCAGTTCTGTTTGTTGTGCAAAATAAAACTCTTGAGTACAGCGGAGTAGAGCAGACACCTGTGTACCCTGATTTACTAGCCTAAGGCCATTCCATATTCTCTGCTAAAAACAGCCCAAAATAAATTATACCTTCAAATGAGTTGGAGATAACTTCTTTGAATTTTTAACATACAATGTTACCATCCAATTCAACCCTCACAATCGCTAATTTAGTTTCTGACCCATATTATCATAATTTCGATGTCAAAACAAAGTTAGTATTCTCTTTGAACCTTGAGTCCAAAAGGCATCCAAAATCCAAAAGGGTCAGTAGTAGTGAAATGTGGCCCTGGCCTCATTCTGGTTGAGGGGAAACTGTAGGGCCTCTTGTCAAAATGAAACAAACTACTTCAGGGTCCAGGGGATTCCCCGGTTGCTGCCTGTCTGTCAGTCTGAGTGTGGGGCTGTGAGGTGTGTGCCACTCAGTCCTGTGTCCTCTCCATTTCAGGAAGAGGTAGGGATGCGTCCCAATTGGCACCCTATTCCCTATGTAGTGCACTACCTTTGACAAGGGCTCATATGGCACTGGTCAAAAGTAGTGCACTATATAGGGAATAGGATGCCAATTGGGACGCCATATCCAAGATGGCTTAGCAGTTCAGACGTCATTTCTGTTTCGTATTGTCGTGTCCTGTATATATATATATTTACACCTTTCTTCGCATATCTTTTATATATTTTATTATCCAAGAACTCAACTACAAAAGCTTTCCTGCAAAAGCTTTCCTGCAACCCGCTTCACCAATTACAAAAAAGTATTATTTACCTCAAATCTGAAAATCCACCGTGGAAGCTAGCCAGGGGCTAATTCAGAAGCTAGCCAGAAAGCTAACCAGAAGCTATCCGATAGCTAGCCAGAAGCTAATCTGTAGCTGCCCAGAAATTAGCCGGTCTGCTGGCTAGCGTTGGTGTTTCAGCTGCCCACGTTTTTGTGGTCATCAGCTATTCCTTTAGCTCGATAATCTACCGGCACTTTTGTGCAACGCGACTCGGACCGGAGCATTCCGGGACTTTTTTTCTCTCAGTTTCCCCGGATTTCAGCCGCAGGCTCTGGACATTTGCAGCTAGCTAGCTGCAAACCGTGTGACTATTGGCTTACGTCGATCCCGGAGCAAACTCAAATCATTCCGGAGCTAGCCAGCTGAGGAGTTCCATCAGCCATTCCTGGGCTACAGTCACCTATCCGGACCCGTTTTTTTTTTTTTTTTTGTTTTGTTGTTGCTGCAGATACGGAGCCCCACCGGGCCTTCACGACTGACTGCCGACGTTATCTGCCCGAGGGAGTTATCCAACTGGCACCTCCGTCCCGACGTTACCTGAACGCTCATCTGGGGCCCGCTAACCGTTAGCTGTCTTATCGGCTGCTATCTGAATAAGTATATCGGACAATTATTATTATTATTTATTTACTTTATTTTTTTCTTGGGTCACTATATCTATTTTGCCAATTTGGATTGATCCCCTCTACCACACGGAACCCCACTAACCTACCGACGGAAACGCACGAGGTATCTACAAATAGACTTCCATACTATGCTATCTTGCTACCGATAGCCATCTACCCGGCCAGCAGTCTGGATCGCCGTGACCCCAACCAACCTCTACTCACTGGACCCTTATTGATCACTCGATTAAGCATGCCTCTCCTTAATGTAAATATGCCTTGTCCATTGCTGTTCTGGTTAGTGTTTATTGGCTTATTTCACTGTAGAGCCTCTAGCCCTGCTCACTATACCATATCCAACCTCACAGTTCCACCACCCACATATGCGATGACATCACCTGGTTTCAATGATGTTTCTAGAGACAATATCTCTCTCATCATCACTCAATACCTAGGTTTACCTCCACTGTATTCACATCCTACCATACCTTTGTCTGTACATTATTCCTTTAAGCTATTTTATCGCCCCCAGAAACTTCCATTTACTCTCTGCTCTAGAAGTTCTAGACGACCAATTCTCATAGCTTTTAGCCGTACCCTTATCCTACTCCTCCTCTGTTCCTCTGGTGATGTAGAGGTGAATCCAGGCCCTGCAGTACCTAGCTCCACCCCTATTCCCCAGGCGCTCTCTTTTGATGACTTCTGTAACCGTAATAGCCTTGGCTTCATGCATGTTAACATTAGAAGCCTCCTCCCTAAGTTTGTTTTGTTCACTGCTTTAGCACACTCTGCCAACCCGGATGTTTTAGCCGTGTCTGAATCCTGGCTTAGAAAGACCACCAAAAATTCTGACATTTTCATCCCCAACTACAAGATTTTCAGACAAGATAGAACGGCCAAAGGGGGCGGTGTTGCAATCTATTGCAAAGATTGCCTGCAGAGTTCTGTTTTACTATCCAGGTCTGTTCCCAAACAATTTGAACTTCTACTTTTAAAAATCCACCTCTCTAAAAACAAGTCTCTCACCGTTGCCGCCTGCTATAGACCACCCTCTGCCCCCAGCTGTGCTCTGGACACTATATGTGAACTGATTGCCCCCCATCTATCTTCGGAGCTCGTGCTGCTAGGCGACCTAAATTTTAACATGCTTAACACCCCAGCCACCCTACAATCTAAGCTTGATGCCCTCAATCTCACACAAATTATCAATGAACCTACCAGGTACCACCCCAATTCCGTAAACATGGGTACCCTCATAGATATCATCCTAACAAACTTGCCCTCCAAATACACCTCTGCTGTTTTCAACCAAGATCTCAGCGATCACTGCCTCATTGCCTGCATCCGTAATGGGTCAGCGGTCAAACGACCTCCACTCATCACTGTCAAACGCTCCCTGAAACACTTCAGCGAGCAGGCCTTTCTAATCGACCTGGCCGAGGTATCCTGGAAGGATATTGATCTCATCCCGTCAGTAGAGGATGCCTGGACATTTTTTTAAAATGCCTTCCTCACCATCTTGAATAAGCATGCCCCATTCAAGAAATTTAGAACCAGGAACAGATATAGCCCTTGGTTCTCTCCTGACCTGACTGCCCTTAACCAACAGAAAAACATCCTATGGCGTTCTGCATTAGCATCGAACAGCCCCCGTGATATGCAACTTTTCAGGGAAGCTAGAAACCAGTATACACAGGCAGTTAGAAAAGCCAAGGCTAGCTTTTTCAAGCAGAAATTTGCTTCCTGCAACACAAATTCAAAAAAGTTCTGGGACACTGTAAAGTCCATGGAGAATAAGAACACCTCCTCCCAGCTTCCAACTGCTCTGAAGATAGGAAACACTGTCACCTCCGACAAATCCACTATAATTGAGAATTTCAATAAGCATTTTTCTACGGCTGGCCATGCTTTCCACCTGGCTACCCCTACCCCGGACAACAGCACTGCCCTCCCCTCTGCTATTCGCCCAAGCCTTCCCCATTTCTCTTTCTCCCAAATACAGTCAGCTGATGTTCTAAAAGAGCTGCAAAATCTGGACCCTTACAAATCAGCCGGGCTAGATAATCTGGACCCTTTCTTTCTAAAACTATCTGCTGAAATTGTTGCCACCCCTATTACTAGCCTTTTCAACCTCTCTTTCGTGTCGTCTGAGATTCCCAAAGATTGGAAAGCAGCTGCGGTTATCCCCCTCTTCAAAGGGGGGGACACTCTTGACCCTAACAGCTACAGACCTATATCTATCCTACCCTGCCTTTCTAAGGTCTTCGAAAGCCAAGTCAACAAACAGATTACCGACCATTTTGAATCCCACCATACCTTCTCCGCTATGCAATCTGGTTTCAGAGCTGGTCATGGGTGCACCTCAGCCACGCTCAAGGTCATAAACGATATCTTAACCGCCATCGATAGGAAACAATACTGTGCAGCCGTATTCATTGACCTGGCCAAGGCTTTTGACTCTGTCAATCACCACATCCTCATCGGCAGACTCGACAGCCTTGGTTTCTCTAATGATTGCCTCGCCTGGTTCACCAACTACTTCTCTGATCGAGTTCAGTGTGTCAAATCGGAGGGTCTGTTGTCCGGGCCTCTGGCAGTCTCCATGGGGGTGCCACAGGGTTCAATTCTTGGACCGACTCTCTTCTCTGTATACATCAATGATGTCGCTCTTGCTGCTGGTGATTCTCTGATCCACCTCTACGCAGACGACACTATTCTGTATACTTCTGGCCCTTCTTTTGACACTGTGTTAACAACCCTCCAGGCGAGCTTCAATGCCATACAACTCTCCTTCCGTGGCCTCCAACTGCTCTTAAATACAAGTAAAACTAAATGCATGCTCTTCAACCGATCGCTGCCTGCACCTGCCCGCCTGTCCAACATCACTACTCTGGACGGCTCTGACTTAGAATATGTGGACAACTACAAATACCTAGGTGTCTGGTTAGACTGTAAACTCTCCTTCCAGACTCACATCAAACACCTCCAATCCAAAGTTAAATCTAGAATTGGCTTCCTATTCCGCAACAAAGCATCCTTCACTCATGCTGCCAAACATACCCTTGTAAAACTGACCATTCTACCAATCCTCGACTTCGGTGATGTCATTTACAAAATAGCCTCCAAAACCCTACTCAATAAATTGGATGCAGTCTATCACAGTGCCATCCGTTTTGTCACCAAAGCCCCATATACTACCCACCACTGCGACCTGTACACTCTCGTTGGCTGGCCCTCGCTTCATACTCGTCGCCAAACCCACTGGTTCCAGGTCATCTACAAGACCCTGCTAGGTAAAGTCCCCGCTTATCTCAGCTCGCTGGTCACCATAGCAACACCTACCTGTAGCACGCGCTCCAGCAGGTTGATCTCTCTGGTCACCCCCAAAACCAATTCTTCCTTTGGCCGCCTCCTTCCAGTTCTCTGCTGCCAATGACTAGAACGAACTACAAAAATCTCTGAAACTGGAAACACTTATCTCCCTCACTAGCTTTAAGCACCAGCTGTCAGAGCAGCTCATATATTACTGCACCTGTACATAGCCCATCTATAATTTAGCCCAAACAACTACCTCTTTACCTACTGTATTTATTTATTTTGCTCCTTTGCACCCCATTATTTCTGTCTCTACTTTGCGCTTTCTTCCACTGCAAACCAACCATTCCAGTGTTTTTAGTTTTTATTTTACTTGCTGTGTTGTATTTACTTCGCCACCATGGCCTTTTTATATTTTTATTTATTTATACATATATTTGTTTGCCTTCACCTCCCTTATCTCACCTCACTTGCTCACATTGTATATAGACTTATTTTTTTTCACTGTATCATTGACTATATGTTTGTTTTACTCCATGTGTAACTATGTGTTGTTGTATGTGTCGAACTGCTTTGCTTTATCTTGGCCAGGTCGCAATTGTAAATGAGAACGTGTTCTCAATTTGCCTACCTGGTTAAATAAAGGTTAAATTAAAAAAAATTAAAAAAATTGGGATACACCCCAGAACTAACTACCACTGAGGGGCCGGCTGTGGGGGTTCCCTTTCCCTTGATGATGATACACTGCATGTTACTCCAGGGGTCAAAGGTTGAAAGGCTACTACAGTGAGCTTGATGCAAGTAGACATGAATCAAGACAGACTGAGTATGGTTGTTAGCTTAGGGCAGAATCTTTAAATGAACAGTGAAAATAATTTAAAGGACAGAAGCTGCATAGAGCTCTGGAGCTCTGGCTAAAAGAGCCTCTACTTTTCCCTTCCATTTAGGGGAGGGAGGGGGGTGACAGCCTGCTCTCCACATCTAAAGCCCTTTCATGAGTGATACTGAGGCACACTCTTCTCTCTGACTCTCCTCTTTCATAGCTTGACCAGACAGTGCTTTCATAGCCGAATCACTCTAAGGCCAGTGTAACAGTGCTATGCTATGTTCTTCCATCTACGTAACATTGCAAAAATCTTAAAACTTTCTGTCCAAAAATTATGCAGAAGAATTCATCCATGCTTTGTCACTTCCACGTTAGACTACTGCAATGCTCTACTTTCTGGCTACCCGAATAAAGCCTGGATAAAGCACTAAATAAACTTCAGTTAGTGCTAAACAAGGCTGCTAGAATCTTGACTAGAACCAAAAAAAAATCTCATATTACTCCAGTGCTAGCCTCTCTATACTGGCTTCCTGTTAAGGCTAGGGCTGATTTCAAGGTTTTACTGCTAACCAACAAAGCATTACATGGGTTTGCTCCTAACTATCTTTCCGATTTGGTCCTGCCGTAAATACCTACACGTACGCTACGGTCACAAGACGCAGGCCTCCTTACTGTCCTAGAATTTCTGAGCCAGGGCTTTCTCCTATAGTGCTCCATTTAAAAAATATATATATTTATTTTATTTATTGAATATTATAAATATACAATATACTTGCAGTGAAGCTGCTCAACAACTACATCATACCAGTCATCCAACAAATTCCCATTCAGAGCGACACACAGAAGCATCCAGGGTCAATGCCCTGCTCAAGGGCATGTTGACCGATCTACCACCAGGCCAAAAAACGTGAACCCGACCCCTCCAAGATCCCCCCACAGTTCCCCAATAGCTGTCCCCACAGTTCCCCAGGAAGAAAAATAAAAAATAAAATGATTTCCATTCCCCACCCCCAAGAACCCCCCAATGCACCAACAACCAAGAGAATGAACTAAAGAGAAAAAAAGAGAAGACAGAAGAAAACAGCAAACAACGCAAAAACAAAATGTATTTAAAACAAAGGACATCAAGGACAACTAAAATCATAACAGCAATGCCAACTGTATGTTTGTGTGCATGTCTGGCACTATTACATGTATGTGTGTGTTCTTCTATGTGTTTATTTGAATGAGAGTGTGTGTATATGCATGTGTACAAACACCTGCACGGCATCAGCCTCAGGCAAACCGGCATTAGTTGTAAAAACACTGCCACTTAGTGTCATTTAAAAAAAAAACTTTTATCTTTGACCATCATTTTATCTCTCACACAGCAACTCCACGCCCAGTTGTCTCCAATTCCACATACCAACCCTCAGCTTCCCTCAGCCCATCCCATCTATCTCTGCTGGCCACCCACTTCGGGTTTCAACGCAACACATATCTTTCAACTATGCTGTGATGTTTAACGTACAATTTCAATCTATCTAATCAAATAGAATCCACAGACTGCGAGTTGAAGATACATACTTTTACTAAGAGTATTAGTATATTAGTAATTGACTGACCCGGTCTCTCCAGATCTTCTAACAGTACTATTTCTAGGGTCAATTTTATATCAATGCTATGCATTTTCAGCCATTCCTGAACCTGAGACCAGAAAGAGGCTACCTGAGAGCAATACCAAAATAAATGGTCTATTGATGCTGTATCCTCACAACAAAATCTGCAGAGCTTTGATGATTTTATGCCCCAAATATTCAACATTTTGTTGGTTGCCAGAATTCTATATAATAATTTTAGCTGAAAAGCACGAAGTCTAGAATCTTGCATTGTTTTATATATCAACTCATACCATGGAATCGGTACATCAACAATCTCTTCCCAACTATTTTGCAATCTGTATGGCAGTTGTCAACATCCTGGTCCTCAAATGAAACTGGTATACTTTCCTATTTATGCTATTTTTATTCCTTTGCAAATTTTGATCCTTTATATTGGGCAGACAGACAAGTTCCCTACCTCCTCCTGCTGCCACCAGCCTCCTCCATTTTTGGGGCAATGCTGTAATCAATCGGTTGTACTCTTGGATTGAGCAGACCTTTCCGTACAATTCTGATAACTCCATGAAAGACATAACTCTACCATTCCAATTTACAATATCACTTAAGAACAAAATACCCCTTTCAAACATCTTTCCCATAAAAACAGGTATTTTATCAACCAGCACATTTGAGTTCAGCCATAATATTTGTTGTAATATTTGTCATATCTTTTCAGGGGTGTCACACCCTGGCCTTAGTTATCTTTGTTTTCATTATTATTTTAGTTAGGTCAGGGTGTGACATGGGGAAGTTTGTGTGTTTTTGTATTGTATAGGGTGTTGTATGTTTTAGGGGGTTTAGTAGAGTAGATGGTTTAGTGTTCAGTGTAGGTATCTAGGAAAGTCTATGGTTGCCTGAATTGGGTCTCAATTAGAGACAGCTGGTTATTGTTGTCTCTGATTGGGAGCCATATTTAAGGCAACCATAGGCTTTAGCTGTTTTGTGGGGAATTGTCTATGTCAGTGTGTAATGGTCAGTGTCAGCACCATTTTGTTATTATAGCTTCACGGTCGTCAGTTTGTTATTTTGTTTGTTTAGTTGTATAGTGTCCGGTTTGTGTTTTTTCCCTCTTCTGAATAAAAGAAGATGTACTTTCCACACGCTGCGCCTTGGTCCTCCCTCAGTCCCTTTGACGATCGTGACAAGGGGGATGAAATTGAAATTGTAGCCAGCTCTGCAATGCTTGAATGAAAAAGAGAGATACTTTTAAAAAAGTATAATTTTCAATTAATCGAAAATGAGACATGGCAATCTACACAAAGGCAAAAAGGCAATTTTTAAACAATGGATGAGCTTTTCTTAGTAATGTACTTGAGAACCATTTAGGGTTCAAAATAAAACTTTTGAATGAGTGAAGCTTTTAGAGAGAGGTTTAGTGCTTTTATATTTAATAATCTCAACCCACCCAATTCATATTCATTATATAGATAGGCACGTTTTATTTTGTCTGGTTTAGCGTCCCAGATAAAGCAAAATATGTTTTGCTCATATGATTTGAAAAAACTAATCATCAGGAGTAGGCAGTGCCATAAGTGAGTAAACTGAGATATGACTAAGGAGTTAATCAAGGCAATTTTCCATACATAGACGGGTATTTACCTCTCTGTGGTTGCAAGATCTTGTCTATTTTTACAAGTTTTCTATTGAAATTCATTGTGGAGAGCTTATTTATATATTTTGTGATATGAATACCGAGTATGTCTACTTCACCATCAGCCCATTTTATAGGTAAACTGCAGGGTAATGTAAAAGTTTTATTTTTTAAGGATCCAATACGTAATATTGTACACTAATCATAATTAGGTTTTAATCCAGAGAGTACACAAAAGTTATCTAGATCTTCAATGAGACATTGCAGGGATCTAGCTTGCGGACTTAATATAAAACTTGAGTCATCGGCATTCATGGACACGTTTGTTTTTAAGCCTTGGATTTCTAATCCTCTAATGTTGTTTTTGGATCTGATTTTAATAGCTAGCATTTCGATGGCCATAACGAATAGATATGGTGACAGCGGACACCCTTGTTTAACTCCTCTTGACAATTCAAAACTCTTTGAGAAGTAGCCGTTATTTGCTATTTTACACCTGGGGTTGCTATACATTATTTTTACCCATTTTATCAGAGAATTACCGAAATTGAAAAAGATCCAGTCATTTATAAATAAAATCCAGTCTTACTTTATAAAATGCCTTTTCAAAATCCTCCCATAAATACCATTCCTGGCTTCTTATATGTTTCATGATGTTCTATTATTTGTAGTAGTTGTCGTATATTATCTCCAATGTATCGTCCATGTAAAAAACCTGTCTGATCAGGATTAACAATACCTGGTAAAACCCTTTTAATCCTGAGTGCTATGCATTTTGCTAGTATTTTTGCATCACAACATTGAAGTGTAAGGGGCCTCCAGTTTTTTTTAGATAGACTGGATCTTTATATTTGCCATCTGGGTCTTGTTTTAATAATAGAGAAATCAGACCTTCCTGCGGAGTACCTGATAGACTACCATTTCTATGGGAGTAGTTAGTACAATCTAACAATGGAGCTTTTAGTATATCAAAAAATACATGATATACCTCTACCGGTATGCCATCAAGCCCTGGGGTTTTTCCAGACTGAAAGGATTTAATAGCCTCAAAAAGTTCTTCCTCTGTAATTTGGCCTTTGCACTGATCTTTCTGTACATTTGTTAATTTTCCATTTTTTATTTTATTTGGAAGGAATTCCTTACCATAATCTTCATTCAGTGGGAAAGGATGAGATGGAAAAGAGAACATCTGCCTAAAATAATTTGCTTCCTCTTTTAAAATATCATCCGGAGAATCATAGATGACTCCGTATTCAGTAACGAGTTTCTGCAAATTATTTTTGTTAGCGTTCCTGTATTGGAGATTCAGGAAAAACTTTATGCATTTTTCTCAATATTCCATCCAGTTTGCTTTACTTATGTAATAGATTACATTAGATTGTTCTTGAATAAGTTCCTCAAGTTTTTTTTGTTTTTCCTCTAACTTATTTTGTATCTGTAGTATCACTTTTATTGCTATCTACCTGTACTATTAGTTCATGGACTTCCCTTGTTAGTCTTGTCTCTTTAGCCAGAAACTGCTTTTTTATTATTGATGAATATTGAACTGAATGACCCCTGAAGGTACATTTAAAGGTATCCCAAACAATAAGTATATTATACTGGAAAAAGTATATTGGAAAATTTTTGTTATAAATGATTTTGTCTTAGTTAAAAATAAGCTGTCCTCCAGTAAACTTTGATTTAATTTCCAATATCCCCGTCCACGTGGAAAATCTGTAAGAGTTATGTGAATGCCAATTAGATGATGATCCGATCGCATTCTGTCTCCTATTAAAACTGTTTTAACCTTTGATGCAAGAGAG
Source organism: Salvelinus fontinalis (assembly GCF_029448725.1). Taxonomy (NCBI): domain Eukaryota; kingdom Metazoa; phylum Chordata; class Actinopteri; order Salmoniformes; family Salmonidae; genus Salvelinus; species Salvelinus fontinalis. Next base: position 29,095,041 of record NC_074699.1, read on the forward strand.
AAAGAGATAAGAAAGTAGTCAAGACGACTAGCTTGATTAAGTCTCCTCCATGTATATCTCACTAGGTCCGGGTTTTCTAGTCTCCAAATATCCACTATTTCTAATGTGTCCATAATATTTGTGATTTCCTTAAGGGCATGGTGATGATAGTTTGTAGAGTGATTACCTTTACGGTCCATTGAGGTACTTAACACTGTGTTATAGTCTCCTACCATAATGATTAGATCATTTGTTCCCTGTAAGTTCAATAAATTGGTATAAATGTTTTCGAAGAAGTGTGGAACATCCTGATTTGGACCATATAGATTAATGAGCCAAGTCTCTTTTTTGTCAACTTTCATATTCAAAAGGATCCACCTTCCTTGCGAATCATTCTTATTTGCATTTTCAGAGCGAAATTTTTGTTAATTAATATCATCACACCCTTTGAGTTTCTTTGTCCATGACAGAAAATTATTTCACCACCCCATTCCTTTTACCACGCAACTTCATCTAAGGATGTAGAGTGAGTTTCCTGTAAACAGTATATGTTAAATTCCTTTTCTTTTAGCCATGTAAAGACTGATCTTCTTTTTTAATAATCTGCTAAACCGTTACAATTATAACTGGCTATACTAGAGCTCCATTTTTATGGAATGGTCTGCCTATCCATGTGAGAGACGCAGACTCGGTCTCAACCTTTAAGTCTTTATTGAAGACTCATCTCTTCAGTAGGTCCTATGATTGAGTGTAGTCTGGCCCAGGAGTGTGAAGGTGAACGGAAAGGCACTGGAGCAACAAATCGCCCTTGCTGTCTCTGCCTGGGGCTGAGTCACTGGCTTACTGGTGCTCTTCCATGCCGTCGCTAGGAGGGGTGCGTCACTTGAGTGGGTTGAGTCACTGACGTGATCTTCCTGTCCGGGTTGGCGCCCCCCCCCTCGGGTTCGTGCCGCGGGGGAGATCTTCGTGGACTATACTCGGCCTTGTCTCAGGATAGTAAGTTGGTGTGGGGGCTCTGCTTTGGCAAAGTGGGTGGGGTTATATCCTGCCTGTTTGGCCCTGTACGGGGGTATCGTCGGACGCCCCGTCGCCCCACAGTGTCTCCAGACCCCTCCTGTCTCAGCCTTCAGTATTTATGCTGCAATAGTTTATGTGTCGGGGGCTAGGGTCAGTCTGTTATATCTGGAGTATTTATCCTGTCCTATCCGTTGTCCTGTGTGAATTTAAATATGCTCTCTAATTCTCTCTCTCTTTCTCTCTCTTTCCCTCTCTCTCTCTCTCGGAGGACCTAAGCCCTAGGACCATGCCTCAGGACTACCTAGCCTGATGACTCCTTGCTGTCCCCAGTCCACCTGGTCGTGCTGCCGCTCCAGTTTCAACTGTTCTGCCTGCGGCTATGGAACCCTGACCTGTTCACCGGATATGCTACCTTGTCCCAGACCTGCTGTTGTGCGGTAGAGATACTGTGAATGATCGGCTACGAAAAGCCAACTGACATTTACTCCTGAGGCGCTGACCTGTTGCACCCTCTACAACCACTGTGATTATTATTATTTGACCCTGCTGGTCATCTATGAACATTTGAACATCTTGGACATGTTCTGTTATAATCTCCACATGGCACAGCCAGAAGAGGACTGGCCACCCCTCATAGCCTGGTTCCTCTCTAGGTTTCTTCCTATGTTCCGGCCTTTCTAGGGAGTTTTTCCTAGCCACCGTGCTTCTACACCTGCATTGCTTGCTGTTTGGGGTTTTAGGCTGGGTTTCTGTACAGCACTTTGTGACATCAGCTGATGTAAGAAGGGCTTTATAAATACATTTGATTGATTATAAATACATTTTATTATAGCTGTCTATTTGTACAGTAAGTTGTCCAGCTGCCAGTAGTGAATAGTGGTATCTCAGTTATGGAGTTCTGACAATAGGCCCAGGTGTATTAAGTCCCCCAAATGCCTCTCAAAATACTGTTGTTATTGGACAGAGACTAGAGAGACAGCAAGAGACGTTGAGATTGAAACAACTTTTGTTATGACTGCTGACAAATACAACAGAGTGAGGTAATGTTCCACTCCAACTGAGGCTTCCCAGTGGTGTTCTCTTTGATTCACAGTTCCACCATGGCTCCAATGAAAAGCATTCTCTCTGTCTCAAGTCCACTTCAACACAAGTCAGCACATGGCTAAACTAATCTCAGCCCTGGCTGGGACTGGGACATCATCCTCTGCAAAGCTAAAAAAGCCAGAGGGTCCACTCCACACTGGCTGTATCTTTCACTGAACAGTAATTTTACATCTCTTGTCAGGGCAGATTAGATCATCTCATCTGAAAATATTTAACTGGGTTGTGTTACAGATAACTGTAGAACTGCTTTCTGTTGGGGTGGATCACGCATCCAAAATATGTTACAGTGGTTCCCCACTCATTTTAGAGAGGAGGAACATGAGAGGTCAGGGCACTGTTGAAGTTTTAATGTCCTATAGGGATATTTGCTCTGCAGGCAGGGTCACATCTGTCCTTTATATGTCTAAAAATAAAAATGGCAAAGTGCATTGTAAGTTTCAAATAGTTTCATAATGAAGTTAAATATTGTCTGTTTGATTAATGATTTTGAATTTCAAATGTAATTCATTGTAGACATCATATACTGGTACTCCTTGCATTCCTGATACAATAAATGTAGTGCCATTCAAAAACACTCAAGGGATAAAAAATGTTGTAGCCTTGTCCTCATTGAATAGCAGCCGTTATCGCTAGTGTCAACTAGATACAGAGGATCATATTGTGAGCACAATCCATCACTCAACCAATGAAAGGACAGGTTATTTATCAATATGATGTCATTCTCTAACTCCAGGACCTGGTCAATGGGGTTGAATGTCCTTCCTTCCCAAAGAGATATTCCTCTTGAACATTTCCAACAAACTGGAAATACGACAACTTCCTATCCCCAGAGCACATCTCCCTTCTGGGTAAAACGAGAGGCCAGGCAGGGGTGATTTGAAATAAGGGCAGAAATGATCCCTTATTTGTGGTCATACATAGGTGACTTAAACACTGCTGTACTTTGGGAAGTACAAATGTGGTAAGAGAAAGAGGAAGACACAGTATGTTTCGTGGTCAGAAGTCACTGGAAAACAACAGCTGCTAGGTAGATTAACAGAAACCAATGTTAAATTGGGAATAAGAGTATGAGACACATGAAAAAGAGCAGCCGGAGTCAGAGAGAGGAGTCTCACAGGGACTCTGGGTTGACTTTCACTGGAGCAATGTGGGCGATATACTGGCAGCACATTTCAAACAACCAGCACTGCGGACAGATGACTTTTCAATCCTATCCTCTTTTTACAGGTGCTGGCAAAATCCTGATTTGACACCAGTATTACTGTGATCCCCTCTCTTCACAGGCTTTTAATACGTTGTGACAGCAGCCAGATCATACTGTAGGCCTATCTAAGGAGAAAAGATCATCAAATAGGCCTTCGCTCAACTTACCATTCAAACTAAAATGATTTATCAGGTTTATCAGGTTTCCTTCATTGTAAAAGGAACAGAAATAGCCTTGCCTGTTAGAATAATTACAGTAATTGAAGAAGAACTGTAAGGTAACCCAGAGCAAGACTGGGATGTGTAAGTAGTAAGCTCCTAAATATGTTTTAATTTGGTGGGAAAATAAAAGAAAGGTAAAGTACTCTAGTAACAATGGCTGAGAGAGCACTGAGTTTCAACTAAAAGTACAAATATAACTCACTGCCTTCACACAACTGAATATAGAATGTACTCAAAAGCCTCACAACAGGAACTAATGTGTTTGCTTTCCTGCAGTCAAGCCTGCTTGAGCTTAACTGTAGGGGCCCAGAGTCAGTGACGTAGTAACCAACCAGCAGTATGGGGGAGGTGGTAGTGCCTCTCTGCTCTTGCTGAACCTCACAGCTAGATATCACAGTCCCCCACTGGTCACAGTATTGCAAACAACATAACAGACAATAAATGCATGTGGGTGTATATTTGGAGAACAAAAAGGAATGTAAGTGAAGTTATAATTTTCTAAGGTTTGAAACATGGTACCTGATTGCCATGCAAGTCCAGAACATCTAGTTTAGTCAGGTTATCCAGACTGCATATCCTCTGGATTCTGCAAAACATTAAACAGACAATAATATTAACATCACCCTCTCTGGTATTCTATACAAGATAGCTCTCCTATAACACAATGTTACTATGACAAAGAGCTGGTATCCCATCTGCTAACTGAATGGTTACCAGGCACAGGAAATGGGATTGTCAAAGAGCGGTAGGAATTTATTTTCTACTGATGGGAAGTTGACTGTTTTCCACTGTACTGTCGTCAAGGATTGTCTATAAAGACCAAACTGTAAATTAGGGAAGTTAGGTTACAGTCCCTTGGAAATTCTATCAGAAACCTAAATCTGTGGTATGCTTTGCTTGAAAGGTACCGCGGGCTGTTCTGAAAGTGGGTTCTAAAAAGACAAATGTCAGGTTTTACAGACTCTGGAACAAAACCAGACCTCACCGATGGGATCTCGGTGGCATTTGCCATGATTTGTGACTTTAATCTTCCTCCCTCCTGACCTTTAGTTTTAAAGTAAGGTGATGTTAGATGTAAGATTCACAAAAGAGAGCAGTGGTAGGGTTTTGTACTGAAATTGGGCACCTGCAGGAAAGTACTTTTCAATGGAGGTTGATATATAGGCTAGCTGTGCTGTGGCAGTCATACAGTATCACTTAATCCAAAAAGCAGGATGTGCATATCCCTACGGTAACATCTTTATAAATGTAACGAAAAATACCACCAAATAAAGACAGCATAAAAAGTTTTTCATCTGAGCCGGCCGCGACTGGGAGACCCATGGGGCACCGCACAATTGGCCCAGCATCGTCCGGGTTAGGGGAGGGTTTGGCTGGCAGGGATGTCCTTGTCCCACCGCGCTCTAGCGATTCCTGTGGCGGGCCGGGCGCATGCACACTGACACGGTCGCCAAGTGTACAGTGTTTCCTCCGACACATTGATGTGGCTGGCTTACGGGTTAAGCGGGCATTGTGTCAAGAAGCAGTGCGGCTTGGTTGGGTTGTTTTTCGGAGGACGCATGGCTCTCGACCTTCGCCTCTCCCGAGTACGTATGGGAGTTGCAGCAATGGGACAAGACGGGTAAATACCAATTGGATATCACGAATTTGGGGAGAACATTTTTTCATCTGTCCTTCAACCCATGCACTGTAAAAGCACTGAAATGAGTGGGAGCTCCTATCCTATTGTTCTGTATGCTGGAGAGACATAACACAAACCTGTTCTTGCCCAGCATAAGCACTCTGAGAGAGGCCAGGGCTGAGATGCCAGACATCTGGGAGATGTGGTTGTCATACAGGTCTAGGAAGGCCAGGTGCCGCAGATGAGACAGATTGTGGATGTGCGTGATGAGGTTGTGCTGAAAGTTAAGCAACCGCAGCCTACCCATGCCCTCCAGCAGGGGACACTCCTCCAGACCACGCCTGACACTCAAAACACAAAAGCATTGTCAACAACACCACTCTGTGAGAGGATGACCCTGTATTATCTTGTTATGATGCAGAGGAGAGAGGGCTCACAGTAAAAAAGGTACATGCCACTTGATACCACACTGTCTGCCTTCCAACACTGGCACGCAGGGTTCAGGAGATCTCATTATTCTAAGTGGATGAGGCTATGGATATGGTTTATTGTTGACTAGTCTCTTCCGAGTCCCCAACAAAAGGATGATACGGTTTTCAGGGGAATTGGAAAGAGAGCCTGTGACGGGACTTGTTCAGTTGCCAAACGTTCTCGAACGTTGCAGATAGAAATGCCGTGAATAGAGCTGATGTGATTCCTTATTCTACATATCAGAGATGCAAGTTTGATCTACACAGCCAATTTCTATCTGAATGTTCCAAAACGTTCAATCCTGCTGAACGTGCCCGGCCACACTCCATCTTAACTCCTCCTCCAAATTTACTGGATTGCTTGAATAGTGCAGAAGAGAACTTCCCCCGACAGTTTTTTTTCTTCTCATCAAGACCAGTATGTGGAGGATCTAGTTTCAGGTGTTTCTTTTATGTCTGCAACTTTGACATGCACTTGTCAGAGGGCAGGATAATCTTTATGAGGGACTTTGCTGCACCCTACTGGTTTATCCAAGCAATTACAAACTTGGCAATCCATTGCATGACAGTGTATTGAGAAGCTCAACAAAGACCTCTGAACAAACAAAGCCATGAGTGTTTTAGCCTACCTGTCCAAATCTATTCGCTCAGGACTCAAAGCACAGTCATCACAGGAACGAAAGTCAATTGGAAAACCAGAGGGAGAATTCTCACTCAATGTTATGGCATCACCTGGTCCTGTTACAAAGACGCATTTGTTCAGAAAAGCATTTTTCAAAGTATTTAGGTTTTACATGTCCAGAAATGTTTAACTTGAGCACAGAGCAGAACGTTCCATTAGACTGCCTTTGATCCATGAAAAAAAGCAGGAAGGCTGGCATTGCTGAAGAGAGGGGGAGGATCCTGAGTGCGGCCACTCACCAGTTGGCAGGGTGAGGGGTGAGGTACTGTGGGAGTAGATGGCCCCTGCACTGTGGGTTGCTCTCCTAGGCTTCACTCTGTGTGGCTGTGGCCCCAGGTCCCCAGTCAGCCCACTGGGCAGAGCAGCAGCAGGGGGTAGGAGGGGACGCTCAGGGCCCATAAACTCATTGACAAACGCCAGCACAGGGGCACAGGGCCTGCCACGGCCACTGTGTGCATTAGGCCTGCTGTCTGGAGAGAAAAGTAAATGGTGAGACAGAGAAGACAGGGACAGGTAAGAGACTGTCACAGTGTCTTGTAATTTAGTCAGGTAGAAGTACCTTGTCTTGGTGGAATCATTTTCATGGTGTCCATGTTTATCTCTTTTGTAAAGTCTTTAGACCATCGGACGTCCAGCTGTCAAATAAAACATTTAATGAATTAGCAATATATTACTTTGATAATTAAAGGGTACTCAAGACACAATGTCATGCTTTCCATGTTCATGCACTGTCTCATTAAAAAAATAATTTGGGGAATGGGGACATGAGTATAAATACAACTCCTCACTGTGGATCTCCCTACAAACGCAAACTCACTGGTCTCTGAACATTTCTCTCTGGTATTTGAGAGTTCACTGCTGTAAAGTGCAGTTTATAGCTGTTGACCTGTGGGGAATGACAGAAAAGGATGAGGCAACTTAAGACTGGCAATTGTAACAATAGGGTGACAACAACAAAGCCAAGACCACTTGATAATATTCATTCATTTGTGGAGCAACAACATGCAACCCAGCCCCTGTAACGTTAGCTAGATAGATAGCAATCTTGCTCATTTATGTGACTGTTACAGAGTTGCATTAGCTTTCTGGATAAGCTAGCTAGCTTGCTAACTTTTGCCTAATAAAGACAGAGAGGAAGTAAAGATTATTTATTGTGGACGCATCATTCTTACCGTGGGAGAAAGACACCTTCCTGTAATGGCTGTATTGTTGTTGGTCTGTTGTCTTTGTGGCCGCATTTTTGCTAGTGTTACAACGTTGCTAGCCAGTCAGCTTGCTATAATGTGGCTAACTAACCAGTTTTGTTGGTTGTTTAACGTCAATGTTTAATATTTTGAAATGTATTGTTGTGAGCTGATGACACGGCACTCACTTCCCTGGCAACGGTCATCGTTTCTATGGAAACGACACCACGTCTAACTTGGTTACACCACATCCTGTCTCAATATAAGACATTCCGCCAACAACCCCAAAAATTAAAGGTTCCGCGTGTAGAATAACCGGTATAATATGAAATGAAATAGAATAGAATGGAATAGATCATTATTGTTCATTTGGTTAGGACTGAAAATCCAACTTCTGCCTAATCGACTTTTTAGATGTCTTCTACTCTGCATTCCACTATACTGTTATCCCCGGAGCTAAAGCCTAGGTATTAGGTTACCTGTTATCAAGTCTCAGGCAAGGTTATCACCTTCTCCGCAATGACCCCAGTTTATAGGAATCACTGACCAAATCTGCGTCACGCCACCAATTTGACAAGAATGTGTTAGCCTGCTAAGCTAAACCATAGGTCTCCGGTTTCAGGCAAGGTTAGGCTATCACGCACCTAACCGCCTCCATTATTCATTTGCATGAGCGATACAAGTAAGGACGTAATCCAAAAACAGATTTCATAGCCATGTCCTCTTACACCATTATTGATGCATTCATAATTCATTAAAGAAAACAACTCTCCACCGGTGACCCTCTCATTGTTATAAAGCTTTGGTTACACTGTCTCAGCTGGAAAAGATAAGTGCTAGGAAAGGATTCTCACTCAGACTCATCAAAGCGACATCCCACACACATGCTCATCACAAGGATCATCTATTCATAAAACTGACAAATTTGTGGGAGATGATGTTGTAATCTTATGTGACAAGCAGATAATGGAATGCTCTATATAAATGACAGTTCTTCCACAATTGACCTACCTACTTCTGTTGTGACACAATGTCACTTTTGTAATCATTTATTTACCACATACACAAAAAATAATGGTCAGCATAGTTCAGAGATAATTGTCCCACATCAAAGCTCATAATTATGGTTCTGCAGTCAACCACTTCTGGAGGCATTTTATAAGGGCATGATGAAGTGGATTGTATGAATGTGATATATATCTCACAATTGCCAATAAAAAACATGCCTCTAAGACACAGGGATCAATGTAAATTGTCTGTCATTATGTATTATGCATGGGGACTTGGCCAGTCAGAGCTCTCTGGGGTACAGCGGTCTATAAATATCTTGTCTGACTCAGAATGAGGGAGTGATGTGGAGCAGAAGTAAAATGCTGCACTCATCTGTAAATCGAAAAACATAAGATCTAGCATCCTTTAGGGAGTAACAGAATCCTGAATAAGACAAAAAAAGAAACATTGTATTTTTTGTTGACTATAACATTAAGCAAACCCTTAAATATCAGTAGGTAGTTATATACTGTAGGTTACAGCACCGGGCATTTACAGAATGCGAACAATAGAGATTTTCTGTCAAAGAAAGGTGCTGGATTCTGGCCCCACAGTGTCAGTTTGTTCCACATACAGTAATAGCTTACGTACATGTGTGCATGGATGAGAAACACACACCTTCTGGCAGTCACCTTGGACAGACTCACAAAGGATTCTCTATTATCACCAGGGCATGTATATTTGCAAAGACATACATGCATATTTTCCTTCAACTTTACTCCAAATGTCTTTCATTCAAGGCAGGATTGCCCAATCATGTATCAGATGATTTTGTGAAAGATTGCATCACATTCACAAGCTCAAAAAGCAAAATGTTTCACAACGTTCCTAAGAATCTCATGACTACTGATTTATATACTTCCCTTCAGATTCTTCACAATTGGGACACAGTAAAAACACATATAAGATATAACTGAAGTGTAGATGGTAAATTAAACCTTGTAAAGCTTTCTCTATCCAGATGTCCAGAATGGACAAAATCATACAGACAAAAACATGTGTACATTTAAAATAAATCAACATATGTAAGATGTTTCTAGTGGCGATAAGGATTACAAAAGTACACCCTTGTTGTTGAATGTTAAGTGCAGGCGAATAGAAGTCACAATTGCATTCAATCTGGACAAAGAGGAAATACCAGCTCTCTGATCAAGAAAGAGGTGCTCATTTTAACTCAGCTCAGTTTACAGCAAATCAGCTTACTCCTGCCAAGGGTGTCCCAAATAGCAGCCTATTCCCTATGTGCCCTGGTCAATTGTAGTGCACTTTAAATGGAATATGGTGCCATTTGGGGTGCAACCCATGTCTCTGTTGGGGCGCAACCCATGTCTCTGTTGGGGCGCAACCCATGCCTCTATTGGGGTTGTTTCCTGCTGCAGACACCTGACAGATAAGCTGTTGAAGGGTTGTTTGGAACATCTTCCTGCAGGGCCATTATCTGATTGATGTCTGCTCCTGGCTTGTGGCACTGGGAGGTATGACACTGCCACTGTGGCTGCTGCAGCAGGACATGTGCTTCAGAGTATGAGTCAGTCCACCAGCTGTACAACTCTTGCCAACAGGGTGGAAAAAACATTAAGTAATCCCAGGCTTGGCAACAGTATTAGCAATGGTGTAGCAGTTGTGGTGTGGGTGATGGTTTAAGAGTCCATGTAGGATATGATACACACCTACAATTAAAAACAGTCAGCGAGTGTCATAAGCGCACTAAAGGTTTGGAGATAATAGATCATGAATTGGATCATTGGCATTACCAATGCCAAATCCTGACATCTTCAAATCTGTGTTAATAATTTTGTTGCAAAGGGCTACTTTTTATAGGCCTACACATCATCTCATAGTAAAAGCCACTGCTGACAGTAATGCCTCATGACACTGTATACACTGGTGTCATTTATTTGTGTCCTTCCCCACAGCAAATCCCTCAACAACCCCTGCGGTCTAACGCTAAAAGCCTATTATCCAATTTGCAGGTTCAAATAAATGGGTCGGCCTTCATGATTGGTGCATTGCAATTTCCCCAATTGCGGAACAGCACGTGTAATTTACACTTCTACTTCCCCCTATTTAGGACACGTGTGAAATAGCAGCCATTTCTTAACTAGAAATAGTGGCAAAGGGAAAAATACACAAAAATGCAAGCATTGGTAAACGCATTTATCCGTTGTCTCCATTTTCTCCTCCCTCCCTCTTGGCTTCATCTTGGGTTTTGCTGGTGGGTTGGGGATGAGTGCGGAAAGATGACATGGCCCAATCCCAGAGCTCGTTTCAAAAGCAGATCGCTTCTTACATATCAGGAAGTAACAACACAAGACGGCTCCATCCCCTCGGTCTCCCCAGCTCCTAGCTGCGTCTCGCTAGCTGCTAACTCCACGCCACCCCAGGGTTCTCCGTGGGGTAAAATTTGGGGGCTCTGGCCAGCTGTGGAGCGCATCTTCGGGACTTCCTTGACCATCCACCCGTGTGGGTGTCAAAGGCGTCGAGGTGAATGTGCCCCGTGTTCTGCAGACTTCAATTGTTGTAGTACAAGGAATAAAGGCATTCAGGAAAGCACTACCACTGGTGTAGCCGAGGAGAAAGTGAACAAACCGGGAGAAAACGCATTTATTTCGGATAAAATGACGAGTGCCACCATGGAGTTTCGGAAACATATCGAATCTGTATCAGGTTCGTCAGCGGGACGGGAAATCGATGAGGTGGTAATTGTGGATCAACACCTGCAAGAGATGGGGACTCAAGTGACGATAACAGTGGCTATTCAGGCGGCAGACGACGAGGAACCAGAGGAGGAGGTGTCCTCAAACAATCTCGATTTCCTCGGAGGCAGCTGTAGTGAAGATGAGTTTGGAAGACATGATAAATCCAGGTAAATGCTTTGTCTTCTAATGGCATGTCTGACTAACTTACTAATGGCATGTCTGATTGTTTGTTATTGGAATAAACCTCGTAGGCTAAAATACTGCAATACTTTATTTTGTTTGGTGTGTTATTTTAGTGTGAACTTCAATTCCACAGTGAAGGGCTATGGTAATTGCCAGACAGCTTCTAACCACCTGTAGACGGGCATTGTAATCCCACTGACGTAAGAGAGGCCGATTTGGATGGTACCTTTACACATTGCTCTAATTCCCCTGCGTCATCCCCTGCTATTTCAACCAGGACTCGGAGGTAGACGTAACATAGTAAATGTGAATCCTGGACACGCCTATTAGTATGAGATGTGACGTTTCATATGGTATGTATTCATTTGTGGATGTCATCATCCATTTTGTGTGACATGTTAGGAATTATAATTCGTACAATATTACAAATTTGCAACGTGACTTGTTTTGAATTCCACGTTTATATTTTTCCGCTTTGTTGTGGTTTATGTTAGTTAGGTGGTTAAAGCAGTGATTCTCTAGTATTCCCCCCCCCCCCCCCCACAACAGCACACATTTGTGTTGTAGCCTCTGACAAATGTGAGGGCCTAATTTAATGACAAGTAGAATAACGTCTGCTTGTCCATGGGCTACAATACAAATGCATACTGTTGGGGGTACTCGAGGACTTGCGTTGGGAAACACTGGGTTAAAGGGAAAGGGTTACCTATCATGCAAAGTAGCTAAAAAGTAATCCGTGATTAAATTCTAACGTACAACCTTTGGATTGCTAGAGGTTTGCCGACTAACCACCATACTTTAGTTTTTTGCCTTAACTAACCTTCTGTCTTAACCAAACAAAACATATTCTACTAAATTGAGTGTTCAGATTTACATTTACTATGTGATGTCTAGTCTGAGACCAGGCTGGCTATTTTTGCCCTTGCAAAATCCTGTGACCCAGTGCTAACGTATAGGCTACTTGGTTGGTATGTTTAATTTAGGTAGTCTGAAATGAATGGATATTCTTAGCCAGGTCAGCCAATACATCATAGTCAGTCTTGTGGTGTTCCTCACTTGCAACAATGTTGCACTTGTTTGGGGGCATGGAACATTTCAGTTTTCACGTGATACTTTTGTAACCAGTGAACTACTCGTTGATACTCTTGACCAGTTAATTGTGGCAGGGGAGAATCGCAGAGGATGACTCGGTCTACAATAATTGGTCCCTTTACAGTGGAGTGTGCGGGGGCGGTGTTGCGTAGGGCTTCCCCTGTCTTTAAAACAGTGGGTTGGATGCTGTGATCATTACGTTGTCTGTTCTGTCTGGGGGGTTCGACCAGTGTCTTGCCTAGCCTGTGGTATGGGATCACTGTGTGAGGAGGATGACTCATCCACACGGTAATGTCATTCAGACCTTCACTCTTATTGCAGCTGGCAATGCCGGCCTGGCATACCTGTGCAAATGTTAAAGCCCTCTGTCAATAGAGCTTTGATTAAACCTTTGATTTGGTGTTGTAGGCAGTAAATGACTGCATTGTTTGATTTTAAAGTCTGGCTGATATGGTAAATAGCCCTGTCCCTGTGGGGGAGGCATGTAGTGTGGAGATCAGTGACTCTGCACTCTTCAGATGGAGGTCTTAACGATTTCTGTTCATGTTGGTGGGACACCCTGTGGTGTTGAGGTTCTGGCAGAGAGCAGTGTGACGGTCACACCATGGTTAAGCAGCCTGTCACTACTGTCACAGGAAGAATCTGAAAATGAAATCTGAGGAAAGAGTCAAGATGGCAGCTCTTTTCAGCATGTTGCCATGGGTAATGACTGAGGCTGTTTTGATCAGTTCTCCTGCCAAATCGGTTAAGCTCCTGCCTTGTCTCTGTGAACTGGTATGTTATCCGTTTTCTTTCTCAGTGGCGCTGGCACGAGTGGCGGTGAGCTGGAGGAGGAGAGCTGGCAGCCCCCAGACCCAGAGCTGACCCAGAAGCTGGTGGCCCAGATCGAGTACTACCTGTCGGATGAGAACCTGGAACACGATGCCTTCCTGCTCAAACACGTCCGACGCAACAAGCTGGGCTTCGTCAGTGTCAAACTGCTCACCTCCTTCAAGAAGGTAATGTTTGATCTGCTGCTGACAGTTTGGTTTCTTGATTTTGAAATTGGAATATCAATTGAATACCCTGGGGGCTCATATAACTGAATGCAACAGCTGTTCCTAGTGTCAATATGGCAAGCCGTTGGGGCTAGGAAGTGCTTTCTCACATGGGTTGGAGGCGGGAGCATCTGGTGTGAATGAGGCTCATACATACTCATTGATTTTAGCTGTTTCCTTTTTCAGTTTACACTTCCAAGAATAAGATCTGTGTTTTTCTCCTACTGGTTTAATTTCTAATGTTCACAGCTGCGTGAATACTGTAAATGTTTATTTCGTTTCTAAGAGGAGCTAACAATAACTGCACTATTTGTTTCTGTATTTAAAAAATAAAATAAAATATTTTAGGAATTGTTAAACAACACTTCTGTGGTAGCCAGTAACTTGAGATTTGCCTTTTGATAGCTGTTGATTACATAGAAATAATCTCATTCTAGATCTGTGGCTGCTTATGTTATCATACTGCTATCAGAACAAAGGCTTTTTAGTTTTCAGGATGTATGATAAAACCAAGGAAGTTCTATCATACAGGATGCTGCCTGTAAAAGTACTGACTTTTGCTTCCGATTATCTCTAACAGTTATTTTCTTCCCAGGTGAAGCACTTGACACGAGACTGGCGAACAACTGCATATGCTCTGCGCCACTCGACAATACTTGAGCTAAACGATGAGGGACGCAAAGTGCGTCGCAGATCAACCGTGCCTGTGTTTTCCAGCGAGTCTCTGCCAAGCCGTATGCTGCTACTCAGCGAGCTGCAGAGCTGGCCAGAGCTGGGTGTGGCGATGGAGGGTGGGGCTGGCGATGGGCGTGATGGTGGCGCTACCCAACAGGAACAACTGATGAAGCTGCTGCTGAAAGCGTTTGGAACATATGGCGCCATTGCCTCTGTGAGGGTGCTGAAGCCTGGCAAGGACCTGCCAGCCGACCTGAAGAAGCTGAGTGGCCGCTACACACAGCTGGGCACTGAGGAGTGTGCCATCGTGGAGTATGAGGAGGTGGAGGCTGCAGTCAAAGCCAACGAGGCTGTGGTCAGCGATGAGGGGACAGGGTCTCTGGGGTTGAAGGTGGTCCTGATCGGCACCAAGCCTCCCAAGAAGAAGGTGCCCAAAGATCAGCGTCAGTGCGACGAGGGAGTAGGAGGAATGAGGAAGAGTCACTCACTCAACAGTCGGGTACGGGAGCTTCAGTATCTCGACGACTCTGCCTGTAGCTCCTCAGAGACTGAGAGCAACCCCACCTCCCCCAGACTGGCCCGCAAATCCTGCTCTGTCAATAAGCTAAGTCCCACTGGAGGGGGTGCCGCCTTCCAGAACAATCACCTGAGCCCAGCTGTGTCCCCACGCACCAGCCCCTGGTCGAGCCCCCGGGCCAGCCCATGCTCCCAACGCAAGTCTCCCCACTCCCATAAGTCTCCTTTGGCCAGTGAAGGCAGACTGAGCCCTGAGGCTGGGCGACGTTGGGCGGACTACTCCTCAGACAGCAGCCTGACGCCGTCCGGTAGCCCCTGGGTCCAGAGGCGCAGGCAGGTTGCCTCCCAGGAGAGCAGCCCAGTAGGGAGCCCCATGCTGGGTCGAAAGATCCAGGGTGCAGACGGGCTTCCGCCAGGCGTAATGCGGCTACCGCGCGGGCCTGATGGAACACGTGGTTTTCACTGTGGTGTGTCCATTTGTGTTGCTGAGATGGGAGAGAAGACTGCTTCTACCCAAACCTGACACTCGGACCCCCCCTATGCCCCCAGTTCTAAAGCAGTACACTGAGTACAGCGATGAGATTTGACCCAGTCCTTTGGCCACTACAATGACATTCTTCATCCCCTGCCCCACATTTGAATGATCGTAGATTTGTTCTGTTATAGTTTGGAGTTGTGTCAGTCTTTGTTATACTTTTATACAATATTTTGTTTAAAAACATGGTGATGCCTAATTTATGAATATTTAAGATACATTTGAGTTTATGAAATTCAAAGTTGAGTACTGTATTTGACACCAGAGTAATGGTATTTGTCATCTCCATTGCCATCTGAGGAGTTGTGCATGGGGTGGGCGGAGATGTACTCCGGTAATCGTATTTGACTTTTTTATTGGAAAGTTTCCAGTGTCCTCAGTCTTAAAGTATGTGTGTAAAATCTCATAACATATTGTATGGATGGTGTGAACAGTGGTATGGGCACATGGCGTGGATATCGCCAAATGCGTCTATTGTGAGTATCAATGTTATTTGCTTCTTAAACTGTGGCCATACTTTCCCTGCCAGAAGGTTGAACAGTTATCACATGGACTACTTTTTTATTTTGCCTTTTTAATTTAATTGTTTCCTGGATGCCTAACTTGCTTCCACTCCTAGCTCTGCAAAAATTAAAAATACTGGATGGCTGGAATCTGTTTATCAGTGTATAGCCTCTGCCGAGTCCCCAACTGGATGTTCTGGTTTCCAGGGGAAATGGAAAGAGCCTGTGACACGACTTCCGCTTTTGGACGTTAACAAGATGCCACTTCATCTTAACTCCTCCTCATTTGCTGGATTGGTTGAACAGTGTAGAAGAGAAACTCCCCTGACACTTTTATTTTTATTAAAGTTTTTTTATTTAAATTGTTTCTTGTCAAGACCAGTATGTAGGGGATCTGGTTTCAGGCGTTGCTTTTACGCCTGCTACGTTGGGTTAATCAGTGTAGCATGCTGGTAGTGGGGTATATGAGGGATGTAATGTTCAGGTTTGAGTGCAAAATGCAGATGCTCTTGAACGCTTGCCTTGACATCTGAGCTGGGGTAATGTGCAGTGCATTTTCTTTATTGTACAAAATAAATCACTAAAATTGCATTTGGCTTGTGGCAACATTTTAATTTCCTTTCGATTAGGAACACAGGCCGAATTGGATTGATGCCCCTTCCTAACGCAAGGTCAAGTGTTTATTAGCTTACATGATTGTGCAAGATTTAAATTAATACCCTATAATACTCTAATCACATGCAAAAGACTGACAAGTGGCTTATTGGCTACATTCCACAATGATCCACCATTATCACATGAGATTGACTGCACAGATGAGAAGCGCATGAGCTGGAAGAAAGCGTGGATGTTAGTATCAATACCAGCGTTCACTGCAAAATTGGGTAACAAATGTACAGATTTCAGTCAGACTTGATAACACAGGCTACTATTCAGGTCTGTTACATAGCTGGATCTAATTGGTATTGCTTTCAAATGTTCCTTAGCAACCATAAAGGTCTGAAGCAAATCCAGTATCTCGCTGAGATGCTATGAAATCAGATGTGTGATCCAGCTTCATCAGGTTACAGATACTACATGTATCAACTTATTACTGTATGACTATTGGAAGTCAGAACTAGTGATAAAAAGATATAATGGTTCATATAAGAAAATCAATCAATTGAAATGCATTCATTAGGCCCACATGTATGGATTTCACGTGATTGGGAATACAGATATGCATCTGTTGGTCACAGAACTTAGGATTTTTAAGTAGGGGCGTGGATCAGAAAACCAGTCAGTATCTGGTGTGACCATTTTCCTCATGCAGCGAGACTCATCTCCTTCACGTACAGTTGATCAGGCTGATTGTGGCCTGTGGAATATTGTCCCAATCCCCTTCAATGGCTGTGCGAAATTGCTGTATATTGGCGGGAATTTGAACACGCTGTCGTACACGTCAATCCAGAGCATCCCAAACATGCTCAATGGTATGCATGCCATGGAAGAATTGGGACATTTTCAGCTTCCAGGAATTGTGTACCTCCCAGACAGTTTACCTAAACCTTTTAATGGATTCATCAAGGTTAATTCTGAAATCCATCTATATAAGACAAATAACCTTCACCCTCCCCACCTCACATAGTTAATTCTCTATCATATACAGAGGTACAATACTCATTCTTTTCTTCACATTGCCAAAACCTCATCTGGTCAGCTTGATGAACCAAACTACCCAATAATCCCTCTATGTAGCCTAACTCACAATCACACTTTTTGTTTACTGAGTATATTATGTACAATTATAATTCATATACTTGGCTTAACTGATTGAACAAACTTTTTATACTTATATTTGTGGTGTGGTTCACATATAAGCTCTTTTGGGCTTCTAACCTCACCTGCACACCATTTTTAGCAGTTTTTAGCAGTACTGTTTTGTCTTTCGCTTGTCTTTGGTGCGAATAAATAAAACCTAAAACCTACAGATCCTTGCGACATGGGTCGGTGCATTATGCTGAAACATGAGTTGGTGGCAGATGAATGGTATGACAATGGGCCTCAGGATCTCTTTATGGGATCTCCGTGCATTCAAATTGTCATTGGTAAAATGCAATTGTGTTGTCTGGCCATTCCATAACTCCACCACCATGAGGCACTCTGTTCACAACGTTGACATCAGTAAACCGCTGGCCCACAGAACGCTATACATGTGGTCTGCAGTTGAGGCCTATTGAACGTACTTCCAAATTCTATAAAATGACATTGGAGACGGCTTATGGTAGGATGTCTTGCTCCCAGACAGACTAAATAACTTATTTTCTCGCTTTGAGGACAATACAGTGCCACTGACACGGCCCGCTACCAAAACCTGCGGACTCTCCTTCACTGCAGCCGACGTGAGTAAAACATTTAAACGTGTTAACCCTCGCAAGGCTGCAGACCCAGACGGCATCCCCAGCCGCGTCCTCAGAGCATGTGCAGACCGGCTGGCTGGTGTGTTTACGGACATATTCAATCAATCCTTATCCCAGTCTGCTGATCCCACATGCTTCACGAGGGCCACCATTGTTCCTGTTCCCAAGAAAGCTAAGGTAACTGAGCTAAACGACTACCGCCCCGTAGCACTCACTTTCGTCATCATGAAGTGCTTTGAGAGACTAGTCAAGGACCATATCACCTCCACCCTACCTGACACCCTAGACCCACTCCAATTTGCTTACCGCCCCAATAGGTCCACAGACGACGCAATCGCAACCAGACGGCACACTGCCCTAACCCATCTGGACAAGAGGAATACCTATGTGAGAATGCTGTTCATCGACTACAGCTCAGCATTTAACACCATGGTACCCTCCAAACTCGTCATCAAGCTCGAGACCCTGGGTCTCGACCCCGCCCTGTGCAACTGGGTACTGGACTTGACGGGATACCCCCAGGTGGTGAGGGTAGGTAACAACACCTCCACCCCGCTGATCCTCAACACTGGGGCCCCACAAGGGTGCGTTCTGAGCCCTCTCCTGTACTCCCTGTTCACCCACGACTGCGTGGCCATGCACGCCTCCAACTTAATCATCAAGTTTGCGGACGACACTACAGTGGTAGGCTTGATTACCAACAACGACGAGACGGCCTACAGGGAGAAGGTGAGGGCCCTCAGAGTGTGGTGTCAGGAAAATAACCTCACACTCAACGTCAACATAACAAAGGAAATGATTGTGGACTTCAGGAAACAGCAGAGGGAGCACCCCCCTATCCACATCGACGGGACAGTAGTGGAGAGGGTAGTAAGTTTTAAGTTCCTCGGCGTACACATCACGGACAAACTGAATTGGTCCACCCACACAGACAGCGTTGTGAAGAAGGCGCAGCAGCGCCTCTTCAACCTCAGGAGGCTGAAAAAATGTGGCTTGTCACCAAAAGCACTCACAAACTTCTACAGATGCACAATCGAGAGCATCCTGTCGGGCTGTATCACCGCCTGGTACGGCAACTGCTCCGCCCACAACCGTAAGGCTCTCCAGAGGGTAGTGAGGTCTGCACAACGCATCACTGGGGGCAAACTACCTGCCCTCCAGGACACCTACACCACCCGATGTCACAGGAAGGCCATAAAGATCATCAAGGACAACAACCACCCAAGCCACTGCCTGTTCACCCCGCTATCATCCAGAAGGCGAGGTCAGTGCAGGTGCATCAAGGCAGGGACCGAGAGACTGAAAAACAGCTTCTATCTCAAGGCCATCAGACTGTTAAACAGCCACCACTAACATCGCGTGTCTGCTGCCAACATACTGACTCAACTCCAGCTCACTATAATAATGGAAATTGATCAAAAATGTATCACTAGCCACTTTAAACAATGCCACTCAATATAATGTTTATGTATATACTGTACTCTATATCATCTACTGCATCTTGCCATCTTTATGTAATACATGTATCACTAGCCACTTTAAACTATGCACTTTTATGTTTACATACCCTACATTACTCATCTCATATGTATATACTGTACTCGATACCATCTACTGCATCTTGCCTATGCCGTTCTGTACCATCACTCATTCATATATCTTTATGTACATATTCTTTATCCCTTTACACTTGTGTGTATAAGGTAGTAGTTGTGGAATTGTTAGGTTAGATTACTCGTTGGTTATTACTGCATTGTCGGAACTAGAAGCACAAGCATTTCGCTACACTCGCATTAACATCTGCTAACCATGTGTATGTGACAAATAAAATTAGATTTGATTTGATAGAGAAATTATCTGGCAAACGCTCACGTGGACATTCCTGCAGTGAGCATGTCAATTGCACGCTCCTTCAAAAGTTGAGACATCTGTGGCATTGTGTTGTGGCATTGTGTTGTGACAAAACTTCACATTTTAGAGTGGCCTTTTGTCCCCAGCACAAGACACACCGTGTAATGATCATACTGTTTAAGTAGCTTCTTGATATGCCACAACTGTCAGGTGGATTAATTATCTTAGCAAAGGAGAAATGCTCACTAACAAGGATGTGCACAAAATTTGAGCGAATTAAGCTTTTTGTGGCTATGGAACATTTCTGTGATCTTTTATTTCAGCTCATGAAACATGGGACGTTTATATTTTTGTTCAGTATGCTGTATAACATCCTAGGAACCAGTAGCCTACTGCTGTTGCTGGGAGATCCAGTGAAATTATGCCAAACTAATTGTTTATTGCATAAGATGGGAATGAATGAACAATCTTTTGTCTTCATCACTCACGATTAGCAATTATAAACTAATCATTGGGGATTTCACTACAATGGAAGTTGTGTTCTGATTCATCTAGCATTGTTAACTCTCAATGGATTTGAACATGCAAATGGCTGTCCTATTACTTAAGAGAACTCACATGTGCTCATAGGAGTAATGATATTCACAATGTTTCCATAAATGTCAATTAACCCAGTAAGACTTTAATTTAATTAAACTATCACCCTGTTCTGTTCAGCACTGATGGTCTAGTATAGCATCCATGATTCGTATCACCGATTGGACAGTATTTTTATGTTTTTATCGGAAATTACTAGGTGATATGGTGGTTCTATTGCCATTGTATTTTAAGATGCTACTCGTTGAGATAAACGTCAGCCTCAACTGAGAACAAGTGTTTGGTTAAAAATACATAACCCAATATGAAACAATTTCTTACAGGTTGTATTCATGCTCAGTGAGATATGTGGCACCGAGGATGACTGGTATTTATTATTCTAACTGGGTAGCCTTGCCAGCCAAAATGTAGAGGTGGCGGTCAGTCGATTCAGCTCAAACATTAATGGGGCCAAACACTTATATTCTGTTGGAGGTGGTACATAACAGTAAGTGATGTGGGAGAGAGGAACTGGGGAGCGTATACAGACGTTTACTGCAGAACAGCCAATGAGAAGCGCTAACACATGCTAGCAATGCTAGGACCAATGCAGAAGGTATTGTATGTAATATGGTGTATGTATTCACATAACCATTAGTCAGTGAGATGTTGAATTACGGGAGTGAGCTTCTCTTTCTGTATTTCTGTATCCAACGGCACTGCCTCAAAGATGTGACACAGTATCGTTACAATGAGGCAGGGTATTTTACTGTGTGAAAAAGCACAGAGGTGAATTCTAAGTCAATCATCACCAGATGATTTTGTTAATTCAAGTATGCTTATAATACTAGACAATACTAACACAATAAGACAATAAGGCACAAAGCTCAATAACATTTCACAAGTTTAATATTTACAATTTTCTTAAACATCTTTGTCATTACAGTGTTCCATTTTTTTTTAATCCAGAACATGAACACATTTTCACCAGAAATATAGGTTACCAGTTTGTGCTGCACACATACTCAAGCTCTGGATATGGGAGGCTACATATCGTAACCATTTGGGCTGGGCGATTAGCGATGAACAATAATATCATGAAAGCTATATGAAGAACAAAAAGTGTTATACAAGTTCTTTGAAAACAAGTACTAAAACCATTCTGAACCAGTTAGTGACCTAGTTTAAGCCTGCACAGCTTTACAAGAACAGATTTTTGTGTGTTTTGGGCATGCAGAGCTGTAGCGCAATGCCATGTAATGCTGAAATCTGAAATATGCAGATCACAGAAGGTTGGTGGCGCCTTAATTGGGGAGGACGGGCTCATGGTAATGTGTGGGGCGGAATAGTATCAAATACGTGGTTTCCATGTGTTTAATGCCATTTGCTCCGTTCCAGTCATTATTATGAGCCGTCCTCCCCTCAACAGCCTCCTGTGGTGCACATCCACAATGCAATAAATATAAATACACAATATAAGCCTCAGCTATAATAACCACCATGTCATTTCCCCAAATCTGTATCCCAACCACATAACACTCCAAAGAAAATAACCGTTCAAGTATTTTTTTGCTGGTTGCTTTGCAGAGAGAACACTGACAGGTTGATCTGCTATCCACTGATGCACATTACCGTCCACCACACTTAGCAGGTGCCACATGCTTTTACAAAACCTGCAGGGAAGAAACACTGCTTTTCTTCCAAGCACTTTTTGTTTCTGTTATCGGTGGTATAATAATAACGAAATGTTGTGTTCTGTAGCCATGGTTACTGGTCTCCTATGCATGACCGTGCAGTGAGTAAGGAGCACCATAGGTGGCTATAGTTACAATATAATTCCAAGTACTGCTCAACTGTGCCTACCACCCATTCTCCAGTCAGTCCATATCAGCCTGACCAACTCTAATCACTATTAATCAAACAACTCCAAAACGATGCTCAGTGCAGCTTGTATTACAGTATATCAGTGAAGGATGCTTGGCTTGATGATCTAGAGGCGGACCTGACAAGGCTGACCGTGAAGCTGCACTGGTGGCAGATGGGACAAGTCAGCAAGTCAGTCAGTCTTTGCAGACAGTGGGAGTTTGGGCAGGCAGACAGTGTGATAATGGGATGGCATCTCCATGGGGTGGATCTTTATAGTCAAACAGTCTAAACTGAAAAGGAGAGGGTATCAACCCTACAACCATCATGGAGTGGGCATCAATCACAGGTCTCAGATGTAGAGGGAGCCATCGGCTGGCCCCACATAGCCCGCCCCAATCAGCAGCACATCAATCAGGGTCCAGATGCCCAGGCCACCGAAGCTGAACAGCTTGCCCAGACCCTCTCTCCACTGGCCTAGATAGAACCGGTCAGCTCCAAATCCACCTAGTGTAATGCTGCAAATAGAAACAACAATAACAACTGGGATTCTACTGGTAACAGTGAAGAGCATAGAAGACAAAGACATCTAAGCGGGAAGGCGCACCATATTGAATGTCGGCCGTAAGCCTGCTTGGTGTTGACAAAGGGTGGCAAGTCAATGTGTACAATTGTCTGGAAATTAAAAGAAAATGACGGCTGATGTTCTGTTGTCAGAGGCGGTAGGACGGACACTCGCTGTTTTTAACCTTCATCATCACGGCTTGTTTTGTCCTTATGTGTCCTGTTATGCTACCAAGTCACTCATTTACTTTACAAATGAGAGGATTTTCATGAATATTTTAAGGATAAAGATGTTTTATAAAAGATTCAAAGTATAAGAAACCCAAAGAAACTATTAAAAATCTATAACACAGGTGGGGAGGTCTTAAAGGGGGGCTGAACTCACCGATTTCCCATGGGTTTCTCTGCTACTCATTAGGAAAAAAGATGTCTTGGGGGTGTGGTTCAATGTGGGTGTGTTATGTTAGCTATATCATACCCTGGCCGCTATTGTTGTTTGTCCCTCTACAGTCACCGTAGCTAAAATATTCCAAACAGCCACTGTACTTTCAACAAAGGATTGCGTCACGAACGGCTTAACAGCGTAACACAGCATTACAACAATAAGTGATTGGTCAAGAATTCCAAGCTCAGTGCATTATGCATTTCCTCCTTTCTAGAGTATCTTTGATGACAGTTGTGTTTGTGAGGCTAACATTAGTTCACGAACGTTTGAGTTGGGAAAAAAACATCAGTTTTTAATGAACAAGTCTTGTTCTTTCAACACAACACTGTCAATTATTGGTAGTTCTGCTGACTGTAAAGAAATGGGCAGGGCTGTAGGTTGATTCTGCTGCTACGATTGGGTAGTGTGCACTGCAGCAAACGTGCACCTATACTCTGGATGATTTGAGTACTGCAAGCCATGCCAGACAGCGGTCCTGTGTGGGCAGAATTGAAATGTAAACCCAACCCAAGGAAAACGCTGTTGTTCTCGATTCCGTAAATCTCAGTTTTGTAAAATACTGACTTAAAATGTTGTCCTATTTACACTTTGTAGTCAGTTTTGGCACCAAAATAAACGCTTCTGACTAATATCGATGCCACACAGGCCATTTTCAACCAGATAAGCCCTTTTTTTGTTTCAGCCCTTCCCTTAACAGTGTGCTTGTGCAGGAGTCTTACCTGATTGCCAGTGCTGTAGACCACTTGTACCCGCCTGTCCAGTTGCAGTACAAACGTTTCTGAAATACTCTTTTACCTGAGAACAAAAAACAGTTTTAATGAATGCATTGCACAGTATACACTCCCCTCCATACGTATTTGGACAGTATACACTCCCCTCCACACGCACTTAGACAGTATACTCTCCCCTCCACACGCATTTGGACAGTATACTCTCCCCTCCACACGCATTTGGACAGTATACTCTCCCCTCCACACGCATTTGGACAGTATACTCTCCCCTCCATACGCATTTGGACAGTATACTCTCCCCTCCATACGTATTTGGACAGTATACTCTCCCCTCCATACGTATTTGGACAGTATACTCTCCCCTCCATACGTATTTGGACAGTATACACTCCCCTCCATACGCATTTGGACAGTATACACTCCCCTCCATACGCATTTGGACAGTATACTCTCCCCTCCATACGCATTTGGACAGTATACTCTCCCCTCCATACGTATTTGGACAGTATACTCTCCCCTCCATACGCATTTGGACAGTATACTCTCCCCTCCATACGTATTTGGACAGTATACTCTCCCCTCCATACGTATTTGGACAGTATACTCTCCCCTCCATACGTATTTGGACAGTATACTCTCCCCTCCACACGCATTTGGACAGTATACTCTCCCCTCCATACGCATTTGGACAGTATACTCTCCCCTCCATACGTATTTGGACAGTATACTCTCCCCTCCATACGTATTTGGACAGTATACACTCCCCTCCATACGCATTTGGACAGTATACTCTCCCCTCCATACGCATTTGGACAGTATACACTCCCCTCCATACGCATTTGGACAGTATACACTCCCCTCCATACGCATTTGGACAGTATACACTCCCCTCCACACGCACTTAGACAGTATACTCTCCCCTCCACACGCATTTGGACAGTATACTCTCCCCTCCACACGCATTTGGACAGTATACTCTCCCCTCCATACGCATTTGGACAGTATACTCTCCCCTCCATACGTATTTGGACAGTATACTCTCCCCTCCATACGTATTTGGACAGTATACACTCCCCTCCATACGCATTTGGACAGTATACTCTCCCCTCCATACGCATTTGGACAGTATACTCTCCCCTCCATACGTATTTGGACAGTATACTCTCCCCTCCATACGTATTTGGACAGTATACTCTCCCCTCCATACGTATTTGGACAGTATACTCTCCCCTCCATACGTATTTGGACAGTATACTCTCCCCTCCATACGTATTTGGACAGTATACACTCCCCTCCACACGTATTTGGACAGTATACTCTCCCCTCCATACGCATTTGGACAGTATACTCTCCCCTCCATACGTATTTGGACAGTATACTCTCCCCTCCATACGTATTTGGACAGTATACACTCCCCTCCATACGCATTTGGACAGTATACTCTCCCCTCCATACGCATTTGGACAGTATACACTCCCCTCCATACGCATTTGGACAGTATACACTCCCCTCCATACGCATTTGGACAGTATACACTCCCCTCCATACGCATTTGGACAGTATACTCTCCCCTCCATACGCATTTGGACAGTATACTCTCCCCTCCATACGTATTTGGACAGTATACACTCCCCTCCACACGCATTTGGACAGTATACACTCCCCTCCATACGCATTTGGACAGTATACACTCCCCTCCATACGCATTTGGACAGTATACACTCCCCTCCATACGCATTTGGACCGTATACACTCCCCTCCATACGCATTTGGACAGTATACTCTCCCCTCCATACGCATTTGGACAGTATACACTCCCCTCCATACGCATTTGGACAGTATACACTCCCCTCCACACGCATTTGGACAGTATACACTCCCCTCCACACGCATTTGGACAGTATACTCTCCCCTCCACACGTATTTGGACAGTATACTCTCCCCTCCACACGTATTTGGACAGTATACTCTCCCCTCCACACACATTTGGACAGTATACTCTCCCCTCCATACGTATTTGGACAGTATACTCTCCCCTCCAAACGTATTTGGACAGTATACTCTCCCCTCCATACGCATTTGGACAGTATACTCTCCCCTCCATACGTATTTGGACAGTATACTCTCCCCTCCATACGCATTTGGACAGTATACTCTCCCCTCCATACGCATTTGGACAGTATACACTCCCCTCCATACGCATTTGGACAGTATACTCTCCCCTCCATACGCATTTGGACAGTATACTCTCCCCTCCATACGTATTTGGACAGTATACACTCCCCTCCACACGTATTTGGACAGTATACTCTCCCCTCCATACGCATTTGGACAGTATACTCTCCCCTCCATACGTATTTGGACAGTATACTCTCCCCTCCATACGTATTTGGACAGTATACACTCCCCTCCATACGCATTTGGACAGTATACTCTCCCCTCCATACGCATTTGGACAGTATACACTCCCCTCCATACGCATTTGGACAGTATACACTCCCCTCCATACGCATTTGGACAGTATACACTCCCCTCCATACGCATTTGGACAGTATACACTCCCCTCCATACGCATTTGGACAGTATACTCTCCCCTCCATACGTATTTGGACAGTATACACTCCCCTCCACACGCATTTGGACAGTATACACTCCCCTCCACACGCATTTGGACAGTATACACTCCCCTCCATACGCATTTGGACAGTATACACTCCCCTCCATACGCATTTGGACAGTATACACTCCCCTCCATACGCATTTGGACAGTATACACTCCCCTCCATACGCATTTGGACAGTATACTCTCCCCTCCATACGCATTTGGACAGTATACACTCCCCTCCATACGCATTTGGACAGTATACTCTCCCCTCCATACGCATTTGGACAGTATACTCTCCCCTCCATACGTATTTGGACAGTATACACTCCCCTCCACACGTATTTGGACAGTATACTCTCCCCTCCACACGTATTTGGACAGTATACTCTCCCCTCCATACGCATTTGGACAGTATACTCTCCCCTCCATACGTATTTGGACAGTATACACTCCCCTCCATACGTATTTGGACAGTATACTCTCCCCTCCATACGTATTTGGACAGTATACTCTCCCCTCCATACGTATTTGGACAGTATACACTCCCCTCCATACGCATTTGGACAGTATACTCTCCCCTCCATACGCATTTGGACAGTATACACTCCCCTCCATACGCATTTGGACAGTATACACTCCCCTCCATACGCATTTGGACAGTATACACTCCCCCCCATACGCATTTGGACAGTATACACTCCCCTCCATACGCATTTGGACAGTATACACTCCCCTCCATACGCATTTGGACAGTATACACTCCCCTCCATACGCATTTGGACAGTATACACTCCCCTCCATACGCATTTGGACAGTATACACTCCCCTCCATACGCATTTGGACAGTATACTCTCCCCTCCATACGCATTTGGACAGTATACTCTCCCCTCCATACGTATTTGGACAGTATACACTCCCCTCCACACGCATTTGGACAGTATACACTCCCCTCCATACGCATTTGGACAGTATACACTCCCCTCCATACGCATTTGGACAGTATACACTCCCCTCCATACGCATTTGGACAGTATACACTCCCCTCCATACGCATTTGGACAGTATACTCTCCCCTCCATACGCATTTGGACAGTATACACTCCCCTCCATACGCATTTGGACAGTATACACTCCCCTCCATACGCATTTGGACAGTATACACTCCCCTCCACACGCATTTGGACAGTATACTCTCCCCTCCATTCGTATTTGGACAGTATACTCTCCCCTCCATACGTATTTGGACAGTATACTCTCCCCTCCACACGCATTTGGACAGTATACTCTCCCCTCCATACGTATTTGGACAGTATACTCTCCCCTCCATACGTATTTGGACAGTATACTCTCCCCTCCATACGCATTTGGACAGTATACTCTCCCCTCCATACGTATTTGGACAGTATACACTCCCCTCCATACGTATTTGGACAGTATACACTCCCCTCCACACGTATTTGGACAGTATACACTCCCCTCCATACGCATTTGGACAGTATACACTCCCCTCCATACGCATTTGGACAGTATACACTCCCCTCCATACGCATTTGGACAGTATACTCTCCCCTCCATACGTATTTGGACAGTATACTCTCCCCTCCATACGTATTTGGACAGTATACTCTCCCCTCCATACGCATTTGGACAGTATACTCTCCCCTCCATACGCACTTGGACAGTATACTCTCCCCTCCATACGTATTTGGACAGTATACACTCCCCTCCATACGTATTTGGACAGTAGTCTCCGGAAGGTGGTGATTGACTCCGCTGACCTGGCGTCGTGAGGGAGTTTGTTCCACCATTGGGGTGCCAGAGCAGCGAACAGTTTTGACTGGGCTGAGCGGGAACTGTACTTCCTCAGAGGTAGGGAGGCGAGCAGGCCAGAGGTGTACAGTCCAGCATACACTCCCTTCCATACGCACTTGGACAGTATACTCTCCCTTCCATACGCACTTGGACAGTATACACTCCCTTCCATACGCACTTGGACAGTATACACTCCCCTCCACACGCACTTGGACAGTATACACTCCCCTCCACACGCACTTGGACAGTATACACTCCCTTCCATACATATTTGGACAGTATACACTCCCCTCCACACGCACTTGGACAGTATACACTCCCCTCCACACGCACTTGGACAGTATACACTCCCCTCCACACGCACTTGGACAGTATACACTCCCCTCCACACGCACTTGGACAGTATACACTCCCTTCCATACATATTTGGACAGTATACACTCCCCTCCACACGCACTTGGACAGTATACACTCCCTTCCATACATATTTGGACAGTATACACTCCCCTCCACACGCACTTGGACAGTATACACTCCCCTCCATACACATTTGGACAGTGAAGCATTTGGCGCTATACTCCAGCATTTTAGATTTGAGATAATGTTTTATTTTAGGGTATTTTCATACATACCGGTCTTAAAGCGCTTCCTGTAACTAGTCCCCCCCATTTGAAGAAGACATAAGTATTTTTTACAAATTAACTTATAGTGTAGTCAAAAGTTTAGAATTTGGCTCCATATTCCTTGCACGCAAAAACTACATCAAGCTTGTGACTCTACAAACTTGTTGGATGCATTTGCGGTTTGTTTTGCCCAACAGGAACTGAATGGTGAATAATGTCTTGTGCCATTTTGGAGTCACTTTTATTGTAAGTAAGAATAGAAAATGTTTCTGAACACTTCTACATTCATGTGGATGCTAACATGATTATAGATAATCATGACTCAATCATGAATAATGATGAGTGAGAAGTTAGAGGCACAAAGAGCATACCCCCCAAAAAATTATATTCTCCCCTGTTATTGGTAATGGTGAGAGGTTAGCATGTTTTGTTGTAGTCTCTGAATGGCATCTCACTCATTATTCATGATTGTTCTTAATAATGGCATTATCAGGATTGTGTTCAGAAGTATCTTATCTACTCACTTAGAAAGAAAATTATCGTTTACCATTCAGTTACTTTCCGACAGAATATAACCCAGAACACTCCCAAAATAAACTATAAATGCATCCAAGGGGTTTGTAGAGTCACAAGCTTGATGCAGTCATTGCATGCAAGGAATATGGGATCAAATACTTAATTTTTGTCAAAATACTTATGACTTCTTCATATGGGTGGGACTACATACATAATGTGCTTTCATTTATAAAATGGTAAAACATACATATGAAAATACCCTCAAATAACAGGTGACATACTTCTGGACTGTTGCCTCATGAAACACTTGATCTCAAATCCAAAATGCTGGAGTAGAGCATTTTCTATTTTATTTATATCACTGTCCAAATACATATGGAGGGGCGTGTATGTATTTGAATAATAATGAACCAGACATTGTACAGTAAGTGTATACCTAAGCAGTGTACGTGGTCCAGTACTTGGCAGGTGGCGATGTAGCGTTTGCGAGGGCAGGCAACGGTCATACAGCTGGTTGAGTTTGAGCACCTGTACTGAGACAGGTCCAGCTGCCAGCAGAACTGGCACGTGATAGACAGGGAGAAGTTGGTCTGCTGCTTCCCCGACGCCACCTGCAAGCAGAGAAAAATAAACAGCATACTGAAGCATCAACAGCACAATGACAAAGTGCTACAGTTACATACTTTCTTTGTAAATGGAGTTCCTTGTTCTTTGTCAAGAACAATCGGTGTCCAACTGGCAAACTGAACTCACTGTGCAGT
The DNA here is from genome assembly GCF_029448725.1 of Salvelinus fontinalis. Taxonomy (NCBI): domain Eukaryota; kingdom Metazoa; phylum Chordata; class Actinopteri; order Salmoniformes; family Salmonidae; genus Salvelinus; species Salvelinus fontinalis. Next base: position 29,125,560 of record NC_074699.1, read on the forward strand.
GGACTCCTCTCTTGGCCTTGCAAGAGAAAGACGCTGGTTTGCCATAGCGACAGTTGTGGTGATAGCTGCAGTTGATGCAGTCAGCAGGCAGTCTGTTGCATTGACCCCCACTGGGGCATTTGGAAGCATAGCTGTCTGAATCATTTGGAGATGCTGCAAAATAATTCACAAGATTATAGGTTGTCCCATGGACTTCATTCAGTAACAGCATACCAAAGAGGCACTGTCAGTGTCATAACAAAAACATCCCATGGGTCGAGGCTGGGGAGGAGATTTTACCAGATGATGGAGCAGGAACCACCGGGCTGGTGATGACAGGCTGAGCATCTCGGCTGTAAGGGGGCTCATGGCCCACGTGTGGGGAGCTCAGGTACCCTGGAAGACAGGAGTTGGCATATAAGGGGGAGGTTGCATCATGTAGCTAGCAGTTATAGCTAGCAAGGTAATCAACACAGCTTGCTGGAGCAATTGTACATTAGTTAGCTAGCTTCCAAATAAATTACAGTAGGATCAGTAAATTGTTTGTCAGGCGTCTGTATAGACCTGCGTACAACCATTGTGTGGATGTTAGCAATACGTTCTTATTAGCTAGCTAGCTAATGTAATGCCTTACGCTAACTAGCATCGAAAAAACAACAATAATCCCACATGAAGCCTAGCCCTGGGATATACATAGCCTTACCATTTACACATTGAAAACATGGATCCAAAAATAACAATATTATGAGTCCATGGGCTTTTAGGCAGCGTCTTCTCTCAAATGGCCAAATCTGACTGACTGTAGCCATTGTGCTAACGTAAATCAACTTCAATACCATTGACCCACCCACAAATGTGGGCGATTTAAAGGGGACGCATGAATTTACTTCTTGACGTCAAGATTATTCAAGAGCAGAGAACTCAACAGGGTCAAATGTGGGGTTTTTTGTCAGATGAAGAATAATAAAAATTACTTTAATCTCCAATGAATAATACGATAATGAAGGGGAGGCAAAACGTTGAGGCAATATTTTATTCCAAGATACAATCCAACAAGAGGACAGAGCTACTTCATGATTTTATTTAATATTTCCCAAAAGTGTTATTTGGCTTACATTGCAACCTTCTTTCAACAACCCAATAAATAACATTCTCATGACATCTTATTTCATCCTTCAGATTAGTGTTAAAAGAATATATATATTCTTGCATGGTCTTTCATACACTACACCCCATGGGTGCACGTTTTGGTTTTTGCCACAGCACTACACAGCTGATTCAAATAACCAACTTATTTGAATCAGCTGTGTGGTGCTAGGGCAAAAAAACAAGTTTAGGAAACCCTGCACTACTGTACCAAATACATGATCCCCAATATTGTCTCTCACTTCCTGCACTATTCTTTCAAATTGATTAGACAATCAAAGAAACATACATATTAAACTACTCAAAATACAGAAAGGGTCTGTCAAGTGAGTAGAAAATATTTTATATGTTCAAACATGTCAATACATTTGATCTACCCCTTTCCATGTTTATACTTCCAACACAGACCTCTTGCATTCACATAAAATGTATATTTTGTTCTTCGTTTGTGAAAGAAAATTATCTGTCATGAAACACCCCATCTCTCCTCAGAACTCCTCCTCAGCATTCCGGCAGCGTGACTCTTTCAACAGGGTCAGGCGAGCCAGCACCTCAGAAACAGACAGCTCTCCATGAACCTTGTTGTCCCTCGTACGTACGTTCACGCCGTTAGTCAGCTTCTCTTTCTCACCGACCACTGCCAAGACACAAAGCACAAAGTAGCTCACAGTCCCCACACTGCCAAATCACAACACACACAGCTGCCCTAACACATTCACATTTTCAACAACATTTCAGTAGTGATGAGTACAATCATGTTTTTGGCAGCTGAAAAAAAATCAGAAAATATTTGAGGGGATTTATGAATGGCAAAAGAAATCCACTATAGTAATCCTTCTTACCCAGGATGAAGTTGTACTGGGCTAACTGGGCATTGCGGATCTTCTTGTTTAGGAGGCAACTGGAGTCGAGATCAGCGTCTGCCATGAATCCAGCCTCCACAAACTGTTTACACATCTGAACGACAGAATTACCACTCAGTAAAAACAAATTCATAAAAAATGACAAAGATGAACTGATAAAATGGAACTGGCAACAGACATGCAGGTTTATATAATGATAGACAATGATGAATGTGCAGCATCATGAACAGGGCCAGCTTAATTCAGGGGCTTCCCGGGGCTGAAGCCCCTGGGGCCCAAGAGGCAAATACACTGCTCAAAAAAATAAAGGGAACACTTAAACAACACAATGTAACTCCAAGTAAATCACACTTCTGTGAAATCAAACTGTCCACTTAGGAAGCAACACTGATTGACAATAAATTTCACATGCTGTTGTGCAAATGGAATAGACAAAAGGTGGAAATTATAGGCAATTAGCAAGACACCCCCCAAAACAGGAGTGATTCTGCAGGTGGTGACCACAGACCACTTCTCAGTTCCTATGCTTCCTGGCTGATGTTTTGGTCACTTTTGAATGCTGGCGGTGCTCTCACTCTAGTGGTAGCATGAGACGGAGTCTACAACCCACACAAGTGGCTCAGGTAGTGCAGTTCATCCAGGATGGCACATCAATGCGAACTGTGGCAAAAAGGTTTGCTGTGTCTGTCAGCGTAGTGTCCAGAGCATGCAGGCGCTACCAGGAGACAGGCCAGTACATCAGGAGACGTGGAGGAGGCCGTAGGAGGGCAACAACCCAGCAGCAGGACCGCTACCTCCGCCTTTGTGCAAGGAGGTGCACTGCCAGCGCCCTGCAAAATGACCTCCAGCAGGCCACAAATGTGCATGTGTCTGCTCAAACGGTCAGAAACAGACTCCATGAGGGTGGTATGAGGGCCCGACGTCCACAGGTGGGGGTTGTGCTTACAGCCCAACACCGTGCAGGACGTTTGGCATTTGCCAGAGAACACCAAGATTGGCAAATTCGCCACTGGCGCCCTGTACTCTTCACAGATGAAAACAGGTTCACACTGAGCACATGAGCACATGTGACAGATGTGACAGAGTCTGGAGACGCCGTGGAGAACGTTCTGCTGCCTGCAACATCCTCCAGCATGACCGGTTTGGCGATGGGTCAGTCATGGTGTGGGGTGGCATTTCTTTGTGGGGCCGCACAGCCCTCCATGTGCTCGCCAGAGGTAGCCTGACTGCCATTAGGTACCGAGATGAGATCCTCAGACCCCTTGTGAGACCATATGCTGACACATGCACATTTGTGGCCTGCTGGAGGTCATTTTGCAGGGCGCTGGCAGTGCACCTCCTTGCACAAAGGCGGAGGTAGCGGTCCTGCTGCTGGGTTGTTGCCCTCCTACGGCCTCCTCCACGTCTCCTGATGTACTGGCCTGTCTCCTGGTAGCGCCTCCATGCTCTGGACACTACCCTGACAGACACAACAAACCTTTTTGCCACAGCTCGCATGGATGTGCCATCCTGGATGAACTGCACTCCCTGAGCCACTTGTGTGGGTTGTAGACTCCGTCTCATGCTACCACTAGAGTGAAAGCACCGCCAGCATTCAAAAGTGACCAAAACATCAGCCAGGAAGCATAGGAACTGAGAAGTGGTGTGTGGTCACCACCTGCAGAACCATTCCTTTTTTGGGGGTGTCTTACTAATTGCCTATAATATCCACCTTTTGTCTATTCCATTTGCACAACAGCATGTGAAATGTATTGTCAATCAGTGTTGCTTCCTAAGTGGACAGTTTGATTTCACAGAAGTGTGATTGACTTGGAGTTACATTGTGTTGTTTAAGTGTTCCCTTTATTTTTTTGAGCAGTGTATATTTTTTACAAAAAAACAAAGAAAATATACATGCATAATTTTGTACAAATATTTACTACAACCGCCAACCACAATAGGACTCATCAGCCCGCTCTCAATAAGTGTTGACAGCCTGCTGCTGCCGCTCTGCTAATCATCAGATGGGAGAGGTGGTAAGGGGCCCATGTGGGTAACTGGGGGACCCTGCCTTTATTGGGTAACTGCATAAATAAATAAATGTGACTGGTCAATTGCGTGAGTCAGGGCAGGGCCCAAGCCCGTAATAGTCTTAAACATATATTTTTTTTAAATCACACTGAAGAAAAATACAAGACGCTACATATAAAGTGTTGGTCCCATGTTTCACGAGCTGAAATAAAAGATCAAGACATTTTCCATACGCACAAAACGTTTCTCTCAAATTTTGTACATCCCTGTTAGTATTTGTCCTTTGCCAAGATAATTGATCCACCTGACAGAAGCTGATTAACAGCATGATCATTATACAGGTCCACCTTGTACTGGGGACAAAAGGCCTTCCATGGCCTGCATACTCACCCACTGAGCATGTATGAGATGCTCTGGATCTATGTGTACGACAGTGTTCCAGAGCCCACAACTTCGCACAGCCATTGAAGAGGACTGGGACAACATTCCACAGGCCACATTCAACTGCCTGATTAACTCAATGCAAAGGAGATGTGTCGCACTGGATGAGGCAAATGGTGGTCACACCAGATACTGACTGGTCCACGCGCCTATTTTTTCTTTCTTTAAATTATACTTTATCCAACCACAGGAGCTGCTCTCAATGTTTTAAAATACACCAGAGCATAATTTAGCCATAGAGGATCAATAGTTTAAAAAAAATAAGTATTTATTTTTATCACATGCCAAAATAAAGGAAACGCCAACATAAAGTGTCTTAAGTGTGTTGCGCCACCATGAGCTGCCAGAACAGCTTCAATGCGCCTTGGCATAGATTTTACAAGTGGACCTAAACCATGCCAAGAAACTGCACCCCACACCATATCATATACTACGAATCCCTTGTTTACTGAAGTGTTTCCTTTATTTTGGTATTTACCGGTATGCCTACAGTCAGGAAGGCTGCAGTTTGGACAGCATGCGCACCAAATACACAGTTTTTTGCATTGTGGCCATAGACATATAATCCATAGAAGGGCTTTATAACCTCTTAACCTAACAATTTGACTGTTAAACTCATGGGTACACTAGCAATGGGCGCCAGTTCTGACTAATGGGAACTGCCATCTATGGATTATATTTCTATGGTTGGTTGCAGCTGTCGGTTTGCCTTTTGCAGATTTCAAAATACAATTGCTGGAAAAACGTACAGTTTGCCTACTGCTGAAAAGAGAAGACTAATCTGTAGAACCAATAGAAATAAATGATTCTCAACAACTCCTAATTGTTTGTGAACAGCAGCACTGTTTTTCAAAGTAGCTCATCTTGAGATAGCCGATGTGCTCGTCATGGCAATAGCCAATCACCGTGAGTAGCTTATGGTTTATTCTTCATTAGTTGAGTCACTGGACATGTTATTTAGAAGCCTACTTTATTTATTTATTTCCTCCAATGTGTCGCTTCACCGGCCTGGGTTATTGTTTGAATTCAAGACCAGATTGACCTCAGTTTGTCAGAGTAGCCACTCATTTTGGTCATTTGTGTGATATTAAAAAAGATTCAGTTGTCTTCTGTCATGTAAAAGGACGAATTTTTTCGGACCCCGATTTTTTTTTAATATATATATTTTTTTTAAATCACTGTATGGAAATTCTAAAAACGCCTCTGCTCAATTGTAGCCTATGCCACATGACAAACGTTCTGACTTTATTATAAAGAGGCTTTTTCTTCAACACTAAATTTCCCACGCATTGAATTTGCATCTTGGCACACAGATTTGTTTACAGAAAATGATGTGCCGGGAAGGGGGAGGGCCTATGATTTCTTAATCCGGCCCTGATCATAAACTGTAGAAATATGAAAGGAAGACAAGTTTGAGAAATAGAAGGCTCGGATTACCCTCCTGGCATATTCTTCACAGGTAGGGTTGACAGGTACAAACATCACCTGACGTGGGGACAGCCAGAGGGGCCTGGAGAAGAAACACAATATGGGCTGGATAAGTAGAAAATAAAAACACTATATATACACACATAATTAAGACATTTAAGGGCAGAAAAAACATCTATATACATGACTTATTTTCCAGTCTATGATTGTATCTTATGTAACACTCAACAAATTCATTGGTCCTCTTTGCTACTCACCATTTCCCTGCGTAGTTCTCAGTGAGGATGGCTATCATCCTCTCCACAGAGCCCAGAATGGCCCGGTGGATGATGACCGGTCTCGCTTTGTCATCCCCGTCCTTCCTGCATGTCACAGGATTCAACATCAATATCAGTCACAGCACCACTTCATGCTCAAATATAACTACGTATTTAACCATTATTTATTCAACCTTATTTGTGGAAGTTAGTCTCATCGAGATGTCTTACCGGTCAAACATATTTTTGAAAATAATTTATACAGTTGTTTACAGAGCTTCATAATGTTCTCTACCTCATTAAAAATCCAACTTTAAAGAACTTTTAAATCAACTGTCTAGTACAAAGTATTCAGGTGAGAAATCGTATTGAAGGAGGGATTAATGACTAATCTTGCTTCCTATAACAGGATACAGACTCAGCACTGTGTCACGACTAGTTTGATTAGGTGACTCACTCACCCTACAAAGGTCAGGTTAAAGCGGATGGGAAGCTGGAAGTCCAGCTGAATGGTTGCACATTGATGATACCGGCCAATAGCATCTTTGATCTTAATGTCAATCTGAAATGGCACAACAAAAGTATTACATGGTTTTCCTTCCTGAGAGTTTTAGACCATATTTCATTGAAGGGGGAATGCAATATCTATCAGGGAAATATCCATGGCTATAATAGCCACAAACCTTTAATTACATTGATTTCCTGAGAATTCTAGACCTTATTTAATTGCAGGGGTAAAAAAATATATATAGCAAGGAAATATCAGCTGCTGTAATACAAACCTTGGGTCCATAAAAAGCACCGTCTCCGGGGTTTAGTTTCCATGGTTCCCCAAACTCATTCAGGCTGTTCTCCAGTTGCTTTCAAACAGAGGGAATCAATTAACATACAATTAAAATATATCCTGGTTCATTTCGTGCAAGTCAAACTTCTTAAAAATTGTGTTTCCTTACGCGACATTTCAATAATATTTTATGGACACGCATGTTTAATTGTACCTTCTCAGCCTGGTTCCAGACAGCAATATCTCCTAGGTACTTCTCTGGACGGGTTGAAAGGTGCAGCTGGAAAGAGAAGCCAAAGACGTCATAGACACAGCGGAGGAAGTCCAGACAGCCCTTCATCTCAGACTCAATCTGCAGGAGAGAGAAAGGGAATACAGAGGGGTCATCTGAATGGCGAGGAGGTTAAGTACCCAGCAGGGATAGGGTCAATTCCATTTCAAGAAGAAATTATGAAAATTGGAACAGTCCATTTACTTCCTGATTTGAAATTGACCCCAACCCTGGTACGTAGCTAATTTAATAAGATGTTCCTCTTCAATATCCATAGCTGGTCTGGTCACCTACCTGTTCCATGGTGCAGAAGATGTGAGCATCATCCTGTTGGAAGCGGCGCACCCTCGTAAGGCCGGTGAGTGTCCCTGATAGCTCGTTCCTATGGAGCACCCCGAAATCAGCCAGTCTCAGAGGCAGCTCCCTCCACGACCGAGGTCTGTGGCTGAACATCAGACTGAGGAAGAAGAGGATGGGAGGATCCAGGAGAAGAAGGTAGATGGAAAAAGAGGGTGATGGATGAGAAGATATGCAGTTGAAGCAATGGGAGTAGTTAAGGTTACATAAATACTTTGAAAGTCCCTTCCTTATGAAGATATGATGGTTTATATTAACCAATAACATAACACCTTTCCCAGACAAAGGTTAAGCCTAGTATTGTAGTAAAGTTATTTCATTGGATATTCTCCATTGAGCATGGTTTTTAGTCTAGTAAGTAATCAAGTAGCCTTGTATCTCCTGTTTCTGCAGGAGAAATCAATGTAATTAAAGGTTTGTAGCTATTATAGCCATGGATATTTCCCTGATAGATATTGCGATATTGAGGCAGCTTGATGTAGAAGTACACACAATGGAGACTACGCTAGTCTATGGCGGGGCCTTACCCCCAATTTATCTCCTAATGCTGAGTTCCAAGCAGACACATTGGGTCCCATTTTTACTGTTTTTGGTATAACTTGGCCGGGGATTAAACTGAACCTTCCAATCTCAGGGAGGGCACTAACCACAAGACCACGGAGTTGTTGTTTTTGTCCAGGACCAGGCTTGACACGTGTCCGGGAAATCGTCCCAATAACCAACGAATGTACCTACCAGTGTCCGGGACAGTTCATGGGCTTCAGTGCAAAGTTGTCCTGCTCCACTGGGAAGGAGAACATGTTGTCGCTGTAGTGCTGCCAGTGGCCTGAAGTCTCCCACAGCTTACTGTTATAGATGTTAGGAGAGGCCACCTCCTGAAAACCTCTTCTACAGTATTCCTCCTGCAAAGTACATTCACCAGATCCCAGCAAGACTGAGTGGTACTTAACTTCAGCATTCTTTCGGTTACTATGGTTATAAAGCACCAAAGTAGTCCATGAACATGCTGTAATTGGGAATTCTACAGGTGGGTATTGTTGTATCTTGGCAGAAGATGGACGGATTGCTTCTCTGCCTTTTGGCTGTGATCAGGTGTAGGTGGTTGAGGCTGGTTGGTCTCGTCTTACCCTGATGAAGTCAGTGAGTGTGTTGTACAGGTAGGCTCCACGCGGGAGGAAGAAGCAGCTGCCAGGGCTCAGGTCATGGAAAAAAAACAGTTCCTGTTCCTGTTGTACAGTAGAGACAAACAGAGAGGAAGCTCAAAGACTTCACAGATTGACAGTTACAGATAGTGAGGCAGCTCCTCCTCTCTGTGGGGAACATGTTAAATCAAACGACAGCAAATCTGTCCATGAACGACACCCACAGACCTGTCCTCTACTTCTAAACCTTCAACTTCTAAATGAAAAGGATCACACCATCATAGGAGTAACATGTTTAAAAATTACTTTAGACTTTGTCCCCCTGGATAACAACAATGAAAATAAAAGCAGCAGTGAGTCCATGGTTTAATATAGAGATCAGTGTTGTGTTGTAATCAGTTGTGGCTGGGCCGTGGGGTTGCTGCCATCTGTGTCTCCCGCTGGGAGGATAGATCCAGCCTGCCTGAGGACCAGCTGGAGCTCACATAGTATGACTCACTGATACATCATGCAGTTAGACACACAGCACCCCCCACAGGAACAACCAAGCAACAACAGTAAGCACACAGAGCTTAAAGCGTCCACATACTTCCCAGTCTAAACAGTTCCAAAGAGTTTGTGCATATATTATGAAGACATTATGTTTTTGTTCGTTTTGGACTTCGGTAAGGATTTTTCCGGCTGTTCGGGCACACAACATTTTTTCGAGGGCAGCCGAACTTCGAAAGCCAAAGTATACGCCCCTTCGTCCATGAGTGGTCAACTTTAGGGATTCTTCAATAAAGTCTTTGTTGTCATTCAACTAGAGATGACTCATTTTCATGTACATTTTTTCATTGAGAAATACTGCACCAAAGCATCTTAGTTAGATGTAAAATTGCGCAACTAAGATCTACTCGGCAAAAACGTCAAAATTAATTAACAGATTTCTTTAGTTTTCTTAGATTAATTCTGACTATTTTGAGGTGTATACTGGCTACGGAGTCTCAAAATGGCCAAACAGTACTATTTCCACTTTTTTCTCATTTTCCAAGCGAAGGTCTAGCCACCAGGCGAACTGAAGCTTGAAGGTCTGTTTGTAAAATACAGAGTAAATTAGAGTGATTTGTCACTTTCAATGTTGACAGTTCTGTAACTCACTTTGGATAAAAGTGACCGCTAAAATAAACAGAACCAAAATATAAAAACGCAACATGTAAAGTGCTGGTCCTATATTTCATGAGTTGAAATAAAATATCCCCAAAAAGTATTTGTCTGTAATGAAGCCCTTTTGTGGGGGAAAAAATATTTTGATGGCTGGGCCAGTTCGTGGACCTCTGCCCTCCCAGTCACACCCATGGCTGCGCCCCTGCCCAGTCATGTGAAATCCATAGATTAGGACATAATTCAATTATTTCAATTGACCGATTTCCTTATATGAAATGTAATTCAACAATAACTTTGAAATTGTTGCATTTATATTTTTGTTCAGTATATATGAACATATATCATTATATTAATTGAGGGTCTATTTCAATGGCTGTGTTTAGAAAACCAAACACCTAAACCAACTAGTCGTCTTCCTCAGTCAACCCCCAAAGTGACCCCCCCACAGTAAGGACTGACCTTTCCAATCTTCCGATGGTCTCTGTTCCTAGCCTCCTCCTGAAAGCGTTCCCAGTCCTTCAGCATCTTGGAGTCTGGGAAGGAGATGCCGTAGATACGCTGCAGGGTCTCCATGTCCGAACGGCCCTCCCAGTACGTAGAAGAGTTCTGTCGATATTACAGGAAAGGAGTGGAGAGGAGATACTATGACATTGTTTTTCACCTTTAGAAGTGATTGGATATTGTAGTCTGTGTGTGCATCACATACCTTGTAGATCTTCAAGGCTTTAATCTTTCCTGTGTGTCTTACATGGGGCCCACGACACAGGTCAATCAGAGGCCCACATCTAAAACAGTAGATAACTCATTTTAGCAGGGCATGGACCAGTGAGGGTCTTCAAATTCATTCAAAAAGCAGTTTACCATAATATATTATAGACAAATCCTTTGCATTAGGCACATTTGTGACTGATTTAGAATTTGATGTACATTCCAAAGATTTATGTGAAGGATTCAAAATAAGAGGGTATAAAGAAGAATTATTGGACAATTCCGTTAAGACAAACTGAGTGGAATGCATTATTGCAACCACGTCAAAGGAATCCCTCTCCTCCCTCTTAGCTTTTGTGTCCACCTTCAGTTCCATTTCAAGGTCGATCAAGGAAGTGGTTAATAGACATTGTCACATATTACACAGCGACCCCAGCTTTGGTAAAGCATTTGAATCCCTCCCGAGGTTTTGCTATAAGAGACACTCAAATTTACGGGATTGTTTAGTACGGTCAGAATTGCCTAATAAAAAAAGCATTGCATTTCATGTCTATCATTCCTGATGGCAGTTTCCTTGTCACAACTGTCCACTGTTATGCCATGATCAGAGGGAACTCTCTTATCCACCCCCATTCGAGTGGGAGGATAAAGGTTTGGGGTAGAATAACATGTAACACAAAATATGTTGTATATCTACTTAAGTGTGTTCCTGTGACTTTAATGTTGTGGGTAAGACCAAACAGGAACTTAAGACAAGGATATGTGAGCATAAGAGCTCCATTCGCAACCATGGAGAGAAAAAAATTTACCTGTTGCCAGAAATTTCAACAGCCATAATCATGAACTAAGTGCCTTACGTTATATGGGCATTGAATTGGTGAAAGCACCACGTATGGGAGGAGATAGGGGTCAATTACCTCTCCAATGAGAGACATATTGGATAGACCGCTTGACCACTCTATCCCCAGCACGCCTTAATGAGGAGTGGTCTTTATCTTGGGTTTTTTGTACTAGGTTATAAATATGCCAAATATGTAGGTAATGACGTCATGTATTTGTATTGTGTGTCTATAGATCTTTATTTGATTGTCATGTTTCCCCCACAGCTCCCTCTGCTGGGATCTCTTGATTGGGCCAATACTGGCTGAATTTATAATTATGCCCACCTGTGTGGTCTTGTTGGTGTGACATTGATTGCTATTGCCTTGCACGCTGAAGGGCTCATACCCGCAACGTTCATGCAGCAATAAAAATGTCAATTTAAGTTAATTTACCGGAGTGCAGTCCTATTTTCGTTCTTCAAATTCACCAACATGTTAAACTAGTCTTCTGAATAGTTTCTGTACACCAAATAATATTCTGTGATTTACAACTAAACATCAAGAGCTGCTTACCTGTAGACTGTTGTAGTGGGTGTGGTGACTTTCTCATTCAGAATGCGACACTTGAATTTGTTGTACTGAAAATATGGACGCAAACAGATTGGGGAAAAATAAATACCAATTGCTGCCAATCTACTCACAACCCCAATGAAAAAGAAACATCTATAACACATTATATAATCGAGCTACAATCTTTCCCCAGAGGGTGGAGAGATGCCAATGTAGTGTACAGGTCCTCTTATCTCACCTTGAACATCTTCAGTAGGGTCTCCTTGCTGACCTCCAGCCTCTCGAAGGGCTGTTTCTCCTTCACCACAGACTTGCACAGGGCCTCCAGGTACTCAAACTCTGTACTCGACACACCCCTGGCCAGGACAGGACACAGGTCAAACAGAACCCTCAGTAACAACACACCTGTCATAGGCTACTCACTACACCAGCTCTGTATCATTTCTGCTCATTACTTTATAAAGGAGACTAGAAGCTTATTTTTTCTTAACAATGATAGATGCTTACTGGGGTCCATCGAGGAACATGTCATAGTAGAAGCCATTCTCAATGGGTGGTCCATAACACAGACAGCCTCCATAGAAACGCTCCATGGCCTCACCAAGGATGTGAGCACTGGAGTGCCAGTACACCTGAAACAAGGAGCGGAAACATCTCTGTTACTACCTCCAAGAACAAAGACTATAGAGATTAGAGAGTATGATAGCCCAGAGGGCACATTATACTCACAGCCTGGGCATCATCATTGTCAAAGCGCAGGATCTCCAGTGAGCAGCTCTTCTCCAGAGGTCTATCCAGGTCCCACAGGTCCCCGTTCACCTGGGAAATCACTGCATTGTCAGCCAGGCCCTGACTGAGAGAAATACGATATACCACCATCACCACATAGTTATCATGTGTTGATACAAACAATGGCAAAGACAGAGGGGTGCAACTGATGTCTCCAAGTAACATCATGATCCTCCTTGTCACAGATTTGTCTATGCTGCCAACTTCTACGGACGTTTTTGCCATGACAATTGCCATAGGAGTTGACTGCACAGCACAAAAAAGATATGGGACAAGGATATCATGGTCCAAGATAAGCTCCAGATCCCTCACCTGATGCCACAGGCCAGCTGGTAGGGGGTAGTGACCCAGGCCTGACCCTCCACCCTACATCCATCTGGCAGCTCCACAGTGATGAGCTGGCTGTCTGCAGCTCTCCTGGCCAGCAGGGCATCGCTCTCCTTTTTCAGCTCCTCATACAGCTGCATGCGCTCTGAGATGTAGCCAGGCCACGGTTTCAGCTGGAAAGAGTAACATGGTGATTTATAGGAACTTATGGAAAGAAACTGGGGTGAATTATTTGGGTATTGGTAAGGATATTGCACAAGTTTGAAGGAACGCTTGATTGCATGCATGGGACTTCTAGAATAGATGTATGGGATATTGGACCTTTGGGAGGTAATGTTCCTAATCATTACCTCTCTGCCACCACCCCCTCCCTGTGCCTTCTCTGGCTTCTCCTTCTTGTTGTTCTTATCAACAACAGGTTTGGTCTCATGGGTTTCTGCCTGCACAGAGGTTAAAAATCAAAAGTTTGGTTTATAGGTGAGCAGAAACATGCAAATATTGTCATTGACATTCCACTTAGTGTAAACCACAATAAATAACTGTTGTCTTATATCCATATGATATTCCATAAGCATGTTCAGGGGACTACACCCAGAGCTGTCAACCTATTTCGAGACCAGGGGCAGGGGAGGGTTAGGCAAAAGGTTGGCAGCGTGGTTAGGTTAAAAATCAAATGTTAAGATAATTGTATAAATGGGCGGGGTTTAGGCATAATTATGACTGTAGCCATGGAAGCTACTGGCTGGACTAGGACAGCAAGCTACAGGTCACATACAACAGCCACACAATTTACATGCACTAAGGTGGTTAGCTAGCTACCTTATTATTATCATAATTGCGGTTATTTGGCTGTTGTTGTTCTTTCCCTGTCTTCTTCTCCTGGCCTTTGTTGGTGCCCCCCTTGCCCTGTCCCTCCAGGGCGAGTTCTTCCTGGAGACCCTGGCGGAGGTGCACGAGACGAAATTTGAGCTTCTCATTCTCGCTCCGTAAGCTCTCCAGCTCCGGAGAACTGGCGAGAATGCTGGCGACCTCTGGACCACCATTTAGCCCGTCTCGTAGGAGGCTAAATTCCCGAGTGAGAAGCTCTATCTGGTTCTCTTGCGCGGTCAAACGTGCTGCCATGCACTCCGCCATCTTTAAATGACTCTTCTCTTTCATCAGCAACTGGGAATAGGGTCTTCCTGTCATCAACAGTGAATGGGAATGGAGTCATAGCGCCCTCTTGTGCTTTAGTTTTGTGTTGTAACTTTCACATTTTAACAATCAGTTCATGTCAGCTTGATGCTGCTATTGTAAAAGCCACATACATAGCAAGAGTTTTACTGTAGCAAGGACTGATTACTATTTCAATAAATGTGAGATTGTCTTCTCTGGATTGCCTTTACAGATAAGGCCGAGTATTACATATAAAACCGGTAGAGGGCAGTAGACAAATGTGCCATGGTTTGGAGCATCGACGTGTTTTAATTAGCTGACGACGACAGCACGTTCACAGTGGAGCTAGCTAGCAATGTAAACATTCATTCTGCAACTCACAGGCACCTGAGTGTGTGTATGGATGTGATTTGAATGTAACTGAAGGAGTGGGACGGTTGTTAGATTTTTGTTTTATGTCGGCCCCTTTCCTGAAATTGAAATATTTTTGGTTTCAATACCCTGAACAGTAGGTGGCGGCAATACACCAATAGGTGTAGTCTGTCAATACAACTTTGAAGAAGAAGAATCATTCTGCATATTCGGCAGTATTTATACATGAATGACGGTAAATATTTGTCTAAATATACACATTTCTGAGAAGTATAGAAGATGGGATGTGTTTAAAAATAATAATAATATAAGTCAGCTCAATATGTATCCTATGTAGTACTGTACTAGCTAGCACCTAACTGCAACAGCCATTATTGTAGACGTTCCTGTTTCACTTCAGTCTGGTCAGATGTAACGTTAAGCATTTCTTTTGTAGCTGTATTTGAATGAAAGAGACTAACTTCCTCTATATATGTTCTAGTGCACTTTGCAGCAGTGAAGGGGTCCACAGCAACTTTGATGCAACTGTGAACATCATCATCATGGCTTCGAGCTTCGCCCCACCGAAACTGGCTAATTTCATTCTCACAGAGAGGCTGGGCAGTGGCACCTATGCGACAGTTTACAAAGCCTACAGAAAGGTACGCCATTCGTTGTAGACCGAGTTAGCTAGCTACTAGCTAGCCTATAAGCACAACTACTTGCATAAACAATACAAGTAAATAGTAGCAACTTCCTTAATAGAAGTTTTGAAACTGGCCCTGTAGCCTGGCTTCCAAACTGATGTCATGTCCCAGACTAGAGCATTGTTCAGTCTTCTGGATCTGTGTGTACAGGGGGACAACCGGGAGGTGGTGGCAGTGAAGGTGGTTGAGAAGAAGAGTCTGAACAAGGTGTCAATGGAGAACCTGCTGACTGAGATAGAGATCCTGAAAACTGTTCGCCACCCTCACATTGTTCAGCTGAAGGACTTCCAGGTTTACAATCAGTTTAATATTTAATCAGCCCATCCCCACTCATAATAGTACATTTCATACAGGCTAACCTGACTCCCATATTGCTTGTCAGACAAGACAGCACAAACTGATCTGGGACTCAGCAGGCTACATTTCATATCCTTGTCTGAGTGAATTGAGTCTAATCCTGTTCTCTGCCATTGGTCAGTGGGACAGTGAGAACATCTATCTGATCCTGGAGTGGTGTTCTGGTGGGGACCTGTCCCGTTTCATCCACAGTAGGCGCTTGCTACCTGAGAGGGTGGCTCGGCTCTTCCTGCAGCAGATAGGTGAGTCACACCAGAGTCAGTGGTGCGTTGGGTATAAGTAACCTACATTATTTAGAGCACTATTTAATGATGTTGAGCAGTTCTCTCTCTCTACCACTCTCTTTCTCTCTCTCCCAATTAAATCAATTAAATTCAGTAGACTTTATTGACATGGCAAGTTAAATTACTTACATTGTCAAAGTATACAAATAACAAAAAATGGTGGGACCAACACCAATAAGGCACTCTCTCTCTTACTCTCTCTTCTCTTGCTACATGTCTGAAAACAGCCTGCGCTCTTCAGTTTCTCCATAATCATAACATCTCCCATCTGGACCTGAAACCCCAGAACATTCTGCTCAGTGGTTCTGTCCTTAAACTAGCAGGTACAGCACACTGGCAAGTGCCACAATCACACTTACATACAGTATTCCTTATGGTCACATTTCTATCTTTATTAATCTCTTGCATTTCATCACCATGGGACTGTGATATGAATCATAGCTGCGAAATCATAGCAGTGGCAAAATGCCAGAGGTTGTTGGTGGCACCGTCTCTGCACTTTTCAGTTGTGACATTTAAAATGATGGAATGCAACAGTTGCACCACTAAATTATGCTTAGAGGATTTTGTAATGCTGCTCCAAGTATTACCAGGTGTATCACAGTCTTGACGGAGACTAGTCTAGTGCACTTTGCACTGAAACATTTTTGCTCTATGCTGTTGTCAGATTTTGGCTTTGCGAGTTACATGTCTCCGTGGGATGAGCAGAGTGCTCTGAGGGGCTCTCCTCTCTACATGGCCCCTGAGATGGTGTGTCGACGGCAGTATGACTCCAGGGTCGACCTCTGGTCTGTGGGAGTCATCCTGTATGGTAAGAGCACAGATTTTAAATGGATAACTATCTAATCTCTTCGTGCAATTAAATAGAACACTATCCCCTCAAGAACACTCTATGCTTTCTTAAGCACAAACCAGACATTTCAGTGACATCAAACATCAACGTTACCGCTTTGAATGCCAAAGATGGTTTAAGTTTATATTGCTTTCTCACTTACTCTATCATTTATTTGTTGTTCTTACTTCTGTATGTAGAGACACTATTTGGCCGGGCACCATTTGCCTCCAGATCCTATGCTGAACTGGAGGAGAAGATCCGCAGTGACAAGCCCATCGAGGTAAGCTCTGTTGCATCTATCTAAGGAAACGTGTGGTAGCAATGATTGTTCATTCTGTGACTGCTGTTAGAAGAGTCATTCTTTCCCCTGTGAGTATATTTGCCACCGCAGGGTGGCACACTTGCTCAATAAACCTTATCTCGCAGTGCTTTCTTATTGGAAGGGACACTCCTGTGCCGGAGTGGGTTCTACAGTCTCCTCCTCAATGCAGTGGTCAGGACAGAGTGTAATTAGTTGGAAGATAGAAATAATTTATTAGACAATTTAAAAAATAGAACTCCAGCCACAAGTGGATACGCTGCATTTAAAATCATCAAGGATAACACCATGTATGTTTTACAACTTCTTATAAAGTCATTGTGGTCCTCTGGTTGTGTGTCTCAGCTGCCTGCGGGGGCCAGAGTGTCCAGGAACTGCAGGGACTTACTGCTGCGGCTGCTGGACAGGGACCCTGACACCCGCCTCACCTTCACTCAGTTCTTCTCCCACCCCTGGGTGGACCTCGAGCACATGCCCAACACAGAGAGCCTGGGGAAAGCGGTGTGTGTGTGCGGGTGCATGCAGGTGTGTGAGAGAGAGTTAGATGTGTTGGTGTGACTCGCTGTCTGTCTCCTCTTGCAGAAGGATCTGGTCCTGAAAGCTGTTCAGAAGGACCAGGAGGGGGATAGATCAGCTGCCCTGTCTCTGTACTGCAGCGCACTGGAACACTTTGTCCCCGCCATTCACTGTAAGAGCAACATGCACAGCCCCTATCTGCCACAGTAACAACTTCTCTCAGGTCTCATCTATATAATGCCTAATTCTGTACCACAGTCCAACATCAACTGAAAAGTGATACAAGCTCACAGAACTGGAGATGACATAATCAGAACACTATTGGTAACTGTCTAAGAAATGTATCTTCTCTCCCCTTTCCAGATGAAACAGACAGACTGCGTAAAGATGCCCTCAGGAAAAAGGTACAGAGTACACAAAGTATATTTGGTCTATTGTATTTTCATACCCCAAGGGCTGGACTGAAATTATTTGAATAAAATGAATAACATATGGCATGGATGAAAAACACATGCTATGGATGACATCATAGAATGAAGTGAATGACAGCAATATAAACCCCTACTGCAGGTTAGTCAGTACGTGTCCAGGGCAGAGGGGCTGAAAGCTCTGGTGTCTGCAGACAACAGCCTCTGCTTTGAGCAGTTCAAGTCCACCAGAGACATCCTGAGAGGTAATACAGCTAACTTTACCCGTTGTACATCATGGATACCATATTTCATGACCCTTGTATAGAGGACCTAATTTAAACCCTACTTTATTTGAAGGGAACCTTCGTAAGGACTTGATAACACATTCATAAGACTCAGAAGGAGCACGTTATCAAGTGTAACTGGGTATTGATAAGTACCTAGAGGAGATGTTCTGAGAAGGCCTCCGGTCCAACCCTTACTCTCTGTCTGTCCACCTTTCAGAGATGTCCCGTGACCAACCACGGTTGCTGGCTGCTCTGGAGCTGGCATCTACAGCCATCGCCATGGTAAGCTGAGGGGACTGGGTACCATGAGCAGGGCAGGGCATGATGATGGAGCTCTGGGGAGACTGCCTGAGAGGAGTGAGAGAGCTGGGAGGGTGGTAGTGGCTTGTAGATGCTGTCTACAGCAGGATGGATTGAAGGCTGCTGCTATAGTGAAGGCTGTAGCTATGGGATCTGGTTTCTTGAGAGTGGACTACTATACCATAGTGGGACATCTTCCCTTTTCATAACACACTTGTATTCCATTCCAGGAGGAGAATGGGATAGAGGACCATGATACACTGGCTCTGTACCAGCAGAGTCTGGGAGAACTACTGCTAGCCCTGGCAGGTAAGGTCTGCTCACTGACAATCCCACATAGACTATATAGGTCCTTTAGATGGGGAAAATAAGGAGTCAGTCATCTATGCCACATACAGCGTCTGCTGCATGGACTCTAATAAACACAGGTGTGATTTTACAACCCTGCGGGGAGTCCGGGAGTATCACCGGAATTCAATCTCCAGAATTAAGAGGCTATTACATCAGAGACCGCAGCAGAGCCTGCCCTGAGTGCCTGCTGTGTCTCCAGCCCTCAGCTTTGGCTGGCTGTTATTGTTATTAAAGAGAGACGGTGGCAGTGGTGGCCCATAATGGTCTCCTCTCCTCGGCGCTCTGGCTGCCTCTGCTCTGGCTCAGTGTCTGTATGTGGACTAGACTCCTCTAGGCTTTGGCCTGGTCTCTATTAGCCCTGACTCCACATGACCTCATCTGGGAGATGGTTCTACTGGCAGAGGGAGGTGAGGCAGGCAGGCGGGATGGGGATGATGCTGGAGCCAGATGTAGCTTTGAGCTTTGTATGAGACCTGGTGCCAGCGCCCTGTGTGTGGTATAGAGCCGCTCGCTGCCATCTGGTTTCCATTGAGAGCCCAACAGTTCATTTCTCAATGTTATTGCACACTGGAAACAAATAAAAACTATTATCTGTCTTAATAGAGAAGAGACGGCTTGAGTCGTTAAATCATCTGATGGATCAGGGGGAACGGGACCGTGGCACGTCAGCGAGACCAAGGGGATTGTAGGAGAAAACATTGTCCCTTTTGTCTCGCTATAGCCTATGGTTGATTACGTTCCCTTCCCAGAATGCCTTGCTGCTGAAGAACTGGTCCCCTCCTCCTCAGGCAGGCTAATTGAAGAAAGGCTGCTTCAGTTTCAAGGGTTCCCCCTGAGCCTCAGTGGGCTATCGCAACCAAACGGGCTCGGCAAATTACCCACTCTTGTGCAAACATGGTGATTGGGAGACCAGTGATCCATCTCTTTATATTCTCTCCACCCTCGCTCCTTCCTTCTCTTTCTCCCTCTCCTCCCCCTCTGTCTGTCTTCCAGCTGAAGCCCAGGGGCGCCGGAGAGAGCTGCTCCATGGTGAGGTGAGTTACTGGGGGTGAGGTGGATGAGAGGGTTGAGGTGAGAATGTGAGGTGAGTTACTGGGGGTGAGGTGGATGAGAGGGTTGAGGTGAGAATGTGAGGTGAGTTACTGGGGGTGAGGTGGATGAGAGGGTTGAGGTGAGAATGTGAGGTGAGTTACTGGGGGTGAGGTGGATGAGAGGGTTGAGGTGAGTTACTGGGGGTGAGGTGGATGAGAGGGTTTAGGTGAGAATGTGAGGTAAGGGGGTGAGGAGACACCTGGTTCAGTGCTCGCCGTAACAGCACAGAGCACCTGAAGACATACACACACACAGGTCTCTGAGACCAAACAAGCACAGCTATATCTGGGACGCAACACCCAGGAGCATTCTCTGGTAGTCACCTGAATGTTTCCCTGAATAAAAGCTACAAACGTAATAGATCAGTGACACTCCAGTTTGGTGTACATATACAGTGGGGAGAACAAGAATTTGATACACTGCCGATTTTGCAGGTTTTCCTACTTACAAGGCATGTAGAGGTCTGTAATTTTTATCATAGGTACACTTCAACTGTGAGAGATGGAATCTAAAACAAAAGTCCAGAAAATCACATTGTATGATTTTTAAGTAATTAATTTGCATTTTATTGCATGACATAAGTATTTGATACATCAGAAAAGCAGAACTTAATATTTGGTACAGAAACCTTTGTTTGCAATTACAGAGATCATACATGTAGTTCTTGACCAGGTTTGCACACACTGCAGCAGGGATTCTCTTACAACAGTTACTTCAATTAGTTTGACTGTATTAATATTCAGTGGTAAAGGAAAGTTATTCTTTCATGTTTTGAGCATTTGTTTTGCAAGCAACCAGGTCAACAACACACAACAATGTTTCAACAACAAACCCCAGAGGGAGAGAGATTTAAACCTGGGCTCATAGACCTCCCTATTTGAAGTTTTATGGGCGCTTGGCTTAAGTAAATTCAGATGCGGCTATAATAATCGAACGCTGGTGAGGACTGCAGATCGAAAGCATGTGTGTGAGAACGCAAAGAGCCCCGACTGCAGCTAGGAATGGTCTCCATGTGTGTTGGTTCATCTCTAGAGCACAGTTCAGCCTTTCTTAACTCAGGGCTGTAATTCCCAGTTCAATATGCCTGGGCTTATCATATACAGTTGAAGTCAGAAGTTTACATACACTTAGGTTGGAGTCATTAAAACTCATTTTTCAACCACTCCACAAATTTCTTGTTAACAAACTATCGTTTTGGCAAGTCGGTTAGGACATCTACTTTGTGCATGACGCAAGTAATTTTTCCAACAATTGTTTACAGACAGATTATTTCACTTATAATTCACTGTATCACAATTCCAGTGGGTCAGAAGTTTACATACACTAAGTTGACTGTGCCTTTAAAGAGCTTGGAAAATTCCAGGAAATTATGTAATGGATTTAGAAGCTTCTGATAGGCTAATTGACATCATTTGAGTCAATTGGAGGTGTACCTGTGGATGTATTTCAAGGCCTAGTTTCAAACTCAGTGCCTCTTTGGGAAATCATGGGAAAATCAAAATAAATCAGCCAAGACTTCAGAAAAAAAATTGTAGACCTTCACAAGTCTGGTTCATCCTTGGGAGCAATTTCCAAACGCCTGAAGGTACCACGTTCATCTGTACAAACAATAGTATGCCAGTATAAACACCATGTAGCCGTCATACCGCTCAGGAAGGAGGTGCTTTCTGTCTCCTAGAGATGAACGTACTTTGGTGCGAAAGTTCAAATAAATCCCAGAACAACAGCAAAGGACCTTGTGAAGATGCTGGAGGAAACAAGCCCAAAAGAATCTATATCCACAGTAAAATGAGTCCTTTATCAACATAACCTGAAAGTCCACTCAGCAAGGAAGAACCCATTGCTCCAAAACCGCCATAAAAAAGCCAGACTATGGTTTGCAACTGCACATGGGGACAAAGATTGTACTTTTTAGGGAAATGTCCTCTGGTCTGATGAAACAGAAATAGAACTGTATGACCATAATGACCATCGTCATGTTTGGAGGAGAAAGGGGGATGCTTGCAAGCTGAAGAACACCATCCCAACCGTGAAGCACGGGGGTGGCAGCATCATGTTGTGGGGGTGCCCTGCTGCAGAAGGGACTGGTGCACTTCACAAAATAGATGGCATCATGAGGCAGGAAAATGATGTGGATATATTGAAGAAACATCTCAAGACATCAGTCAGGAAGTTAAAGCTTGGTCGCAAATGGACAATGACCCCAAGCATACTTCCAAAGTTGTGGCAAAATGGCTTAAGGACCACAAAGTCAAGGTATTGGAGTGGCCATCACAAAGCCCTGACCTCAATCCTATAGAAAATGTGTGAGCAGAACTGAAAAAGCGTGTGCGAACAAGGAGGTCTACAAACCTGACTCAGTTACACCAGCTATGTCGGGAGGAATGGGCCAAATTCACCCAACTTATTGTGGTAAGCTTGTGGAAGGCTACCCGAAACGTTTGACCCAAGTTAAACAATTTAAAGGCAATGTAAACCTGATGAAAGAAATAAAAGCTGAAATAAATCATTCTCTCTGCTATTATTCTGACATTTCACATTATTAAAATAAAGTGGTGATCCTAACTGACCTAAGACAGGGCATTTTTACTAGGATTGAATGTCAGGAATTGTGAGAAACTGAGTTTAAATGTATTTGGCTAAGGTGTATGTAAACTTCCAACTTCAACTGTAAGAACACCAGCCTTGAAATAGTTGGAAGGTTAATACATTTTATTTTACAGCTGTAATCTTACTTTGGGTGTGATTTGATAGTATTACAGCCTTGGTGCTGAGGTTAATATGATATAAAATGTTGGGAGTCTGGGTGGATGCAGCCGCCTCTGTCTCAGTCAGGATGATTATTCTACCACAACAGATCTGTCTTTTAAAGGGTCATTATAGGAAGCCATCCACCTTGGTCTACCCTCATCATCACCATCACCAGACATTATAGAAAGGAGAATGTGGATGAGTGTGGATGGATTACATACTAAACACCACCTCTCACTTTGCAGATCAAGAGCCTAATGACCCGAGCTGAATACCTCAAAGAACAGATCAAGGTAGGAATAGCGATGACTTGACTTTAGTAGATATAAACCCTGTAGGTTTGTATTTATATCTCAGTGTGTTTAATCCCAAGCAAACATTTTGGTCCATGATTTTGAGTCGTATCATCTTTTGTGTGTCTTTCAGATGCTGGAGAACCAAAAAGACGTGTCAATGGATAGAGAGCCTCTATCAGAATCTGTGAGAAGTTGTGAGTATCCCTGTGAGGGTAGCATAGTATTCACATTTCCCCTTAGATATTGTGTACGTGCTGGTGTAGGGGTGTGCGTCACAGAATGTCCCAGCAGAGGGGCTTGCAGCTATGTAGACAGGTCAGTGGGATATACCAGGGGTTAAGTAAAAAATGGCCACCTGAAGCTGTAATGAAATTTCCCTTCAGTGGAGGTTTTACCACTAGTTCAACACAAGCCGCTCTCTTACCATGCTGGCCTCCCCGTGGGAGTGTCTGGATCTTTGATTTCAACTCAGTCTTGCACAGCGCTGGGCTGCTCTGCTCTCTGACCTCTTATAAAACCCACCTTGTGAAAGTGAGACTTGGCTCTAAC
Organism: Salvelinus fontinalis; assembly: GCF_029448725.1. NCBI lineage: Eukaryota > Metazoa > Chordata > Actinopteri > Salmoniformes > Salmonidae > Salvelinus > Salvelinus fontinalis. The sequence goes on from NC_074699.1 coordinate 29,149,159, forward strand.
CAAGAAGAAGAACCCCCCCAGTCACAACATACACACATGCATAACACACACACACATGCACAACGCACACACACATGGACAACACACACACTAGCTGCGATGGAGGGAGTTAGTTGATATATAGTAGAGCCAGACAATATCCTGTTTCGAGTTAGAAATTCCAGAGGAATTATGTTCAAAGGGGGTTCAATGAATTTGGAACAGATTCAGGTTTCATAAACATGGCTTGTTACGTTGCTGTTATTTTAACACACCGGTGGCCACAGTCAGCCATGTCATGTTGGCAGCTCTCCAGCTGGAGGGGTCACAGCAACGCCCAAGACTGTCTGACTGGTGACCTTAAACTACTACTACTACGCTAACTACAAACAAAGCAGTAAAGTCTAGGCCTAATGCTCTCAATCGGTATCCTAAATGCCACCCTATTCCATACATAGTTCAGCCCGGTCAAAAGTAGTGAGTTGTGGGAGTAGGGTGCCATTTGGTACACAGCCTCAGTCTCTGAGCTTGTCCCATAATACAGGACAGTAATACAGCCATTATACCTTTTTATTGCCATGTGTATTGAATACATTGGAAATCTTAATTACTCAACAGAAATCTACTCACAGATCAGTACTGAGGTAAGCCATGTCTATATGATGATAATGCAGTCTCTAACACATCTGTCTGTCGATGCTCGCCCTCCTCAGCATGCTGTGTGCAGTGAGCCAGCCTGGCAGTAGGAACCAGAGAGGGCCATCGTGCCTGCGGAGCTCCAGACCTCCTGCACCTCTACGGGTCAGGCTAAGGAATCCCTCAGGCCTCCGAGACCATGGCCTCATTAGTCTCGCATCACCATACTCATAAGTCTCAATCATGGCACGGCTGTTGTTTCCCAACAAACATGAGAAAGCCTGGAAATGGAGGCTATGGCGTCAGAGACAATCTACTCTGTTATTACTCTGCCTGGACTTCAACTAGCAGCTTATCAGCCTTGCACCCCCCTCACCACCACCAACACAACACAGAAGACTGTCAGTCTCCAGTCACTGCTCAGCCTCAAAGCCCTTGTGCCTAACCATTCATATGGAAAGGCTGGACAGCTTGCTAATACTGTGCTGTCATGATAAACTAGTGCTGTATCATGTTGTTGTGTTATGTTGCAGGATGAATAAGAGTAATAATTAGCTTCAAGTGCTTGTAGTTGCACAATAGATGGCGACTTGAACTCAGAATGGCTACCCAGCAAGTTTGTCGTCTGTAACTGATGGGAGTTATCGAAATGTATCATGAATATTTGGGAAAGCTCTTCTGGTGTCTGTCGCCCCACAAACACACACACACACAAAGTAAATCCCTTTTCTGTGGCCTGACCACAGCCTCACCACGTTCCCTCTGCTGATGGAGCAGCCTCTACCACTATGAGAGGAAAACTGGAGAGGTGCGGCTGCTGCCTTATTTACTCTGTAGACTTTCATTTACTTTTGGGTTGGCACCGGTCAGGATGAAGGCATACAGTAGCAACTGTGAAGTCAAGGCGTGCGTCACAACTCAGCCTGCTTTAGTAGCCTGCCAAAAGGTTGGACATTTGGTGACAGGTTAACCGTTACTGCTGTTGTGGGTCTTTTCCTTTCTGTTTGATTTCAGTGAGCCAAGTTGTGTGCATGAATCTACTTTCAAGGGAACTTTCAGTATTTGTGAATATACTGTATCATAGGAGGCTATCTGCTGTTTAATCAGGAAATGGAATGGTGTAACTGAAAAGGGAGTGCAAAGAAATGTCTGTCGAATTGAAAACTGACAATTGTGTATTGTTTTGTTGAAACATTTTGTATGGGTATGATTTTATAAATTATTTATTACCGCAAAAGGCTGATTCAATTGAAATAAAATTGCTATGTAATGTCTTGTCATGGCCTGTATTCATTGTGTTTTGAGATAAAGCCCAAGATTGAGTAAATTAAAATAGAGTGCCTTTGGAAAGTATTCAGACCCCTTGACTTTTTCCATATTTTGTTACATTACAGCCTTATTCTAAGATGGATTAAATAAAAATCCTCAGCAATCTACACACAATACCCCATAATGACAGTGAAAACAGATTTTTAGACATTTTTGGACACTCATGAAGAAAAAAAAGACACCTTAATTACATACATATTCAGACCCTTTGCTATGAGACTTAATTAAGCTCAGGTGCATCCTGTTTCCATTGATCATCCTTGAGATGTTTCTACAACTTGATTGGAGTCAACCTGTGGTAAATTCAATTGATTAGACATGATTTGGAAAGGCACACACCTGTCTATATAAGGTCCCACAGTTGACAGTGCATGTCAGAGAAAAATCCAAGCCATGAGGTCGAAGGAATTCATAGGGCTCCGAGACAAGATTGTGTCGAGGCACAGATCTGGGGAAGGGTACCCAACCCAGGCAGTGGCAGTGCTGGCAACACTAGCTGCAGTAACCCATGGGGAGGTGGTCACACTCGGACATTCAGAGAGGGATTATATTATTGTGACCCTGGTGGCACAATATCAAAGTCTGACTGCATGGAGATGCTTGGGAATATGGTCAATACGGGTGACCGTATTGTGGGTGTTTCAAGGAAAGGGTGTACATTTGACCTCCATCATCTAGGATGTGACAATGGTTAATAAAATCTCTAAATTTTTACCCATTTTTTGCGCGGTCTTGCAGGCCTTCTCATGCAGCTGCAACTGTAAGTGCATTTGTAAATCAAGACCTATCTTGAGTTGGGCTCTGGGATGGTGCAATTGTTGAGAATGTGAGCTTATGGTTGTGTGGGGGGAAAGGGTTGAGTTTGTGTGGGTGTATGTGTGTATCCCACAACTGTTGCGAAGGAGTAAAATATGTTAGGGACAATAGAGGATGATCCACAGCTATATATAATACAAATTGAGGTGAGGGCGATGGAAATGCATTTGGCAGTTAATCTACTTCAATTCGGTAAATGGCACTGTGTGCTCTTTTCAAAGGATGGATCCCAGTCGGTTCAGGGCTATGGGATACAGGGGGTCGAGGGTGGTCTGCCGGGCATTGGGATGACAACCCAACTCGGGATGAGGAGGGCTTTTAGCGGGTGGAATAGTAGGGACCAATTGGAGGTTTACTTAGTAGCAATGCAAATATCATGGTACAGCTATATAGACACGCAATCATCATGTTACTTTTTTAATCCATCTACCGTGGTGATCTGCTTGGACAATTTGCACATTTGGATCAAAATGATTGTTAATTAAAACCATCACCCCTTTTGAATTTCTTTGCCCATGGGAGACATATATTTTGCCCCCTCAGTTCTTTTTCCACAAAACTTCATCTAAAACTGTTGAATGGGTTTCCTGTAAACAATAGATATTATATTCCTTCTCTTTTAGCCAGGTAAATACTGATAGTCTTTTCTTATTATCTGCTATAATGAGACACAACTTTCAATTATTTTTATCAAAATATGTTTGTAAACGTACCATTAAAAAGTAACATGATGATTGAGTGTCTATATAGCTGATGTTTTAATTAACAATAATTTTGATCCAAATGTGCAAATTGTCCAAGCAGATCCTCAAGGTAGATGGATTATTTTAATGTGTTATTGGACAATAAACAGATATGGCTTATTAACATATATGGTTCGAATAATGATGATCCAAGCTTCTTTGAAAATATATATAAGAATTTATCAACTCTACAAGCAACATTAGACTCTATTATTATGGTGGGAGATTTTAATACGGTCTTAAATACCTCTATGGACCGGAAAGGAAATCACACTACAAACTATCACCCTCCGGCACTTAAGGAAATTATGAATGTCATGGATATATTGGAATTAGTGGATATATGGAGACTTAAATACCCTGACCTAGTGAGATATACATTGCGGAGGCTTAATAAAGCTAGTCGTCTTGACTACTTTCTTATGTCATTCTCTCTGGCACCAAAAGTTTAAAAAGTGTTGATAGGGGACAGAATGCGTTCGGATCATCACATAATTGGGGCGGCAGGGTAGCCTAGTGGTTAGAGCGTTGGACTAGTAACCGGAAGGTTGCAAGTTCAAATCCCCGAGCTGACAAGGTACAAATCTGTCGTTCTGCCCCTGAACAGGCAGTTAACCCACTGTTCCTAGGCCGTCATTGAAAATAAGAATTTGTTCTTAACTGACTTGCCTAGTTAAATAAAGGTAAAAAAAAAAAAAAAAAAAAAAAAAAAAAAAAATATGTATTACTCTTGCAGAATTTCCACGTGGGCAAGGATATTGGAAATTTAATCAAAGCCTAACAGATGATAAATTGTTTAGAACTAGGACAGAAGAATTTATAACTGACTTTTTCAGACATAACATAGGTACAGCAGATCCCCGTATTGTATGGGACACTTTTAAGTGTACAATTCAGTACTCATCTATAAAACAAAAGCAATTTAGATAAAAAGAGCCCATATTAACAAAGGAAATTGAAGGACTAACAGTAAAGTTAGATAGCAATAAAAATGGTACCATAGAGGCACAGAATAAGTTAGAGGAAAAACAAAAAGAAATGGAGGAACTTATTCAAGAAAGATCCAGTGTAATATATTATAAAAATAAAGCGAACTGGATGGAATATGGGGGAAAATGCACCAAATTCTTTTTCAATCTTCAATATAGAAATGCTACCAAAAAATGTTTATTAAAACTTGTTACAAATGATGGAGTCATGCATGATTCACCAAATTATATTTTGAAAGAGGAAGTAAAGTACTTTAAGAATATGTTTTCATTTCAGGCTCCTCCATCTCCACTAACTGAAACTAATTGTATGGATTTTTTCCCTAATAATAATGTAAAATTAACATCTGTACAGAAAGACTCATGTGAAGGCCAAATTACAGAGGAGGAACTGCTTGATGCAATTGGGGCCTTTTAATGATGGGAAAACTCCAGGGCTGGATGGCATACCAGTGGAAGTATACAAAACTTTTTTTTATATACTCAAAGGACCATTATTAGCGTGTTTTAACCACTCCTGTATAAATGGTAGATTATCAGACACGCAACAAGAAGGTCTGATATCATTATTACTGAAACAGGACCCAAGTGGTATATATAAAGATCCAGTCCATTTAAAAAAATTGTAACGCTCGTTGTGATTGGAAGAAGAGGAGGACCAATGCGCAGCGTGGTAAGTGTCCATATTGTTTTAATAGGAATAAATGAACACAGAACAAAAACAACACTCCTGTACGGTGAAACAAAAACCAGCACAGAAAATATAATCACCCACAACACACAATGACAAACAGGCTACCTAAATATGGCTCCCAATCAGAGACAAAGACTGACACCTGCCTCTGATTGAAAACCATACTAGGCCAAACACATAGAAAAGGAAAATAGAACAAAACATAGAAAAACAACATAGAATGCCCACCCCAACTCACGCCCTGACCAAACTAAAATAAAGACATAACAAAGGAACTAAGGTCCGAACGTGACAAAATTGGAGACCTCTTACACTTCAGTGTTGTGATGCAAAAATCCTAGCAAAATGCTTGGTGCATAGAATTTAAAAAAGTATTGTCAGATATTATTCATCCTAATCAGACAGGTTTTTTACATGGACGATACATTGGAGATAATATAAGACAAGTACTGGAAACAATACAATACTATGAAGTATTGGGGACACCAGGCCCGGTTTTCATAGCTGATTTTGAAGAGGCTTTTGATAAAGTACGACTGGAGTTTATATATAAATGCCTAGAATATTTCAATTTTGGGGAATCTCTTATAAAATGGGTTAAAGTTATGTATAGTAACCCTAGGTGTAAAATAGTAAATAATGGCTACATCTCAGAAAGTTTTAAACTATCTAGAGGAGTAAAACAAGGTTGTCCACTATCGGCATATCTATTTATTATTGCCATCGAAATGTTAGCTGTTAAGATTAGATCAAACAATAATATTAAGGGATTAGAAATCCGTGGCTTAAGAACTAAGGTGTCATTGTACGCTGATGATTCATGTTTTCTTTTAAAACCACAATTAGAGTCTCTCCACGGCCTCATAGAGGATCTAGATACTTTTGCTATCCTCTCTGGATTAAAACCAAATTAAGTGTACTATATTACGTATTGGATCACAAAAAAATACACATTTTACATTGCCATGTAGTTTACCAATTAAATGGTCTGACGGAGATGTGGACATACTCGGTATACAAATCCCAAAAGAAAGAAATGATCTCACTCCAACAAATCTTTATAGAAAGTTAGCAAAAATAGATAAGATCTTGCTACCATGGAAAGGAAAATACCTGTCTATTTGTGGAAAAATCACCCTGATTAACTCTTTAGTCATATCACAGTTTACCTATTTGCTTATGGTTTTGCCTACACCTAGTGACTTGCTTTTGAAATCATATGAACAAAAAAATTTCAATTTTATTTGGAACGGCAAGCCAGATAAAATTAAAAGGGCCTATTTATATAACGAATATGAATTTGGAGGGCAGAAATTATTAAATATTAAAGCATTAGACCTCTCACTAAAGGCATCAGTCATACAAAAAATATACTTAAATTCAAACTGGTTCTCTAGTAAATTGGTACGAATGTCTCATCCTATGTTCAAGAAGGGCCTTTTTCCCTTTATTCAGATTACACCTGTCCACTTTCGGTTGTTTGAAAAGGAAATAATCTCCAAAATATCTTTATTTTTTAAACAAGCCTTAGAAAGTTGGTTGTAATTTCAGTTTAATCCACCTGAAAAGACAGAACAAATAATACAACAAATATTGTGGTTAAATTCAAATATACTAAATGATTTTAAAAAATGTATTTTTCGAAGAAATTTTTAAAATAGGTATAATTTTAGTGAATGATATCATAAATAGGACTGGTGGAGTTATGTCACACATGCAGCTAACACAGACATATGGAAATGTCTGCTCTACCCAAATTTACAACCAATTAATTGCAGCATTACCACAAAAATGGAAGAGGCAAGTAGAAGGGGAAAAAAGTAAGGAACTTGTATGTCGGTCCTCTATTAAAGAACATAAATGGTTAAAGAAAAATGTGATAAATAAAAACATATACCAATTTCATTTAAGGACCAAAAAACTTACAGCTGTGCCATATAAATTGCAAAATAGTTGGAAGAGATTTTCGATGTACCCATTCCATGGCACATGGTTTATGAATTGATACGCAAAACAACGCCGGATTCAAAACTTCAAATTGTTCTATTTAAATTACTATACAAAATTCTTGGAACTAATAGAATGTTATATATATGGGGGATACAATCTTCCCAGCTCTGCAGATTCTGCTGTGAGGAGGCAGAGTCATTAGATCATTTATTTTGGTATTGTCCATATGTAGCTCGTTTTTGGTCACAGGTCCAGGAATGGCTGAAGAATTGCAACATTTGCCTAGAACTAACGCTACAGATAGCAATACTGGGTGATTTGAAAAGCCATAGTCAATCAATCAATAATATAATAATTATTTTAGCAAAAAAATATATTTTTAATTTACAATCTGTAGAAGCTATGAGAATAGAAAGGTTCAATTATTTTGTGAAGCATGACAGCACAGTTGAAAAATATATGGCAAATAGAAATCTGAAATGGATGATGTTGAGAGATAGATGGGAGGGGTTGAATAGAGCTGAAGGATGGGACTAATAACAAGATAAACAATGTAAAACATACGGGATCTGTAAAATGTATATAGGTTCGGAACTTTTGTGAAATAGCACAGTTACAAATAGAAATCAAACTGGATGGACATCAGAAATAGAGGAAGGACTAAGAACAAACAAGAGAGAACTATTGTAAAGTAGACTGTGTCTGTAAAATGTGTTTAAGATGTATAAATTGAAGGTAAAAGCCGAAGTGTTTATTAGTTTACTCCAATTGGGGGATCGGTGGTAGGGTTTGCGAGGAATAATAATGAAGGTATATTCTTTAAAAAAGTATGTATGTCTATATAGGTATGTGTATGTATATATGTGTATATGTATGCATGCGTGTATGGATATATATATTTACCCCAAAAATATATGGGGGATTGGAAATGATGCAGACAATTACATTGATGGAAGCAACATTCTTTCAGCAATATTAAGCTGATCCACCCCTTAAAAAAAATGTTTTTTTAAGTCTCTGAATGTCCTTGTGTGGTCCAGCCAGAGCCCGGACTTGAACCTGATCGAACATTTCTGGAGAGACCTGAAAATAGCTGTGCAGCAACACTCTCCATACAACCTGACAGAGCTTGAGAGGATCTGCAGAGAAGAATGGGAGAAACTCCCCGACACAGATGTTCCAAGCTTGTAGCATCATACCCAAGACTCAAGGCTATAATCACTGTGCTTCAAAAAGTGCTTCAAAAAAGTACTGAGTAAATTATCTGAATACTTATGTAAATGTGATATTTCCGTTTTTTATTTGTAATAAATTAGCAACAATTTCAAAAAAACTTTTTTTGCTTTGTCAATATGGGATATTGTGTGTAGATTGATGAGGAAAAAACGATTTAAGCAATTTTAGAATAAGGCTGTAACGTAACAAAATGTGGAAAAAGTAATGTGGTCTGAATACTTTTTTCCGAAGGCACTGTACTTGTAATTCGGGTTGAAATGTAAAGCTTGGTAAAATAATATTGTGGTCTGAGTGTAAGGTTTCATGGATGTCTTGGTGAGTCTGTCACTGCCTGTTGGAGGCCTACTGCTGTCTCGTGGCCATGTAGTCACCATTTGGTTCCCTCTCCTGAGGACACAGCTGGCCCATTTCCATAAAGTAAGGCGAGGAAGCCCTAATGTAGTCCAGAGTAGCTGGGCGTGTAGAGGACTGGCAGGAGCACCAGTAGAGATGGAGGTATACGCTATAAGAGAATGCCAAAAAGTTGAATAGTCAACCACTATGCCTTTTACTCCTCTGACCCCCTTACCAACCAACCACAGCCCTGTGGCATTGTGGGTTTAATTGGCCTCCATTTCAGTTCAGCTCCATCATGAGCACTTGTACCCTTTCCCCCTCTCCTGGCACTCTATCAACCTCTGTTGGTACTCCTAATGGGATGACGGTGGAGCTGTATTGACATCAGCTAAAGTTATAAGGTGGGGGGGGGTTAATCCGTAAGGAACTAAAGACCCCTCAACTTCCCAACCCCCAAACACACACACATCAACCATTCACCGTGGGTAGACTGCTATCATGAATAGAACATTGTACAGATGAGAAACAAAACTCTCCCCTAAATCCCTGTGTCACCCCCTCTCGTAGGCCTGGGGGCAGGCAGGGGTTTGTTTCAGAGAAACGTTGAATAAAGATAATTTAGAAAATGGGCTCCAGCACACTGCAGCCTCTGTAAATCCTCCCTCTGCCGTCCCCCACTCACCCCAAGGCTCCCCTGCTTCTGTTTGTTTTGATTTTGTTCCCAGAAGCTGAGTGGGGGATTTGAAGGAGGGGTGTGGGTGAGTTAGTGTCGGACAACTTTGAGATGCATGGCGATGGTTAGACAGATTGGCTGAGTTAGTAATGTCTTACCTCAACTATACAGAATCCCTTTCCCTCCCTTCCGCTTTTAAATGCACCAGTGAAACGCACTTTTGAACAATCTAAAGTCTGTTGAGAATTACATTATTTTCTAAACAAAATACTTGCTCGTAAGTAAGCATTTCACTGTAAAGTCTACACCTGTTGTATTCTGTGCATGTGACCAATCAAATTTGATTTAGATGAAGATGGGAAGGGGACAACTTGGTCAGTCTATTGTCAAAGGAACTATGAATTGAACACAGATTTCCTGTCATGACTTCAAATTCCACATCTTGACTCGTTCAAACTTAGATTACATAACACTTCCATGCAGTTTGTTAAGGACCTGTAAATAAAGAATTATTACTATGAGCTATTTGTGCCAAGGATTTATATTTACCTACTAACCTACCCAAAAGGTTATTAGCAGGATTTAGGAGATTAGTAGACACAAAAACACCCATTGCATTCTCACTGTGTTATAAAAATGATACATTTATTAATGTGCTATATTTCCATTGTTATTTCTCTGAAAAGGTCATTGAAGCCCAAGAGAACTGAGAAGCACTGTAAGGCAAAACGATCAAATGCACAATCCTGCATTCTCAAGAGTCGTGACTGACCTTTCAACACTGACACAGAAAGTGCCATTTACACACAAGTAATTAGGTACAATTTATCTGGTTGTTTCCTAGACACAGTGTCAAAGGAAGCAGTAACTTAAACCTGAAATGTCTCAAAGAGCACAGAGAGTCCTGACCTTCTCTTCCAAATAAGATGTATTGTGCAGTCAGACACTTAACATTCCTGCTTGGGTTTCAGTTACACTGGGCCTGATCCCTAAAGTATCACACAATGCTGGTATAATGAAAGGTACACAGCAATCACACAGTTACGTTTCAGAAGCCACAGGAGGCATTCATTTAGATGCAATCACCGTGTTCTAAATACGTGTCTCTAAAATGTTTTTAAAAATTCCAGGGAAGGTGGATGATATGAGAAGACAGTAGTGAGAGGTCCTGTTTTGTCTTTTCATGTAAAAGTTGCTATTGCCAGGACTACCAGAAATGCAAGTGTATCATTTCAAAAATCAACGCAGTAGACATTCAAACCGATTCAATGTCTGCTGGTCCTTTAGCTTTGCTTGGCAATGGCACAAGTTCACATTCAAAGGCGACACGTGACTTTGGAGCCTGATCCAAAATGACATTTTTCCCTTATTGAACATTCCAGTCTTCTCTAGTTCCAGCGCAGTTACATTTGCCTATACTTTAGGTCTGATAGTTTTGGTGTGATGATTCATTTAGTTGGGGGTTGGGAAACATTCCTACTTTGAATAACATACAGGATGTCAAATAAACAGTTGGACTTTTTGACTCACACTTAACCATTTTATTACATAAATTATTTTCCATATATAACAAGTATCCATTATTTCTTTCCACACTGGTTGAGATGACAAATCTACCTGCAGAATTGTTTCAAAAAACATTGTTTTTGTACATGTAAACTACTGCCATAGTATTCATGAGGTTGTGTATTGACTGTAAAGTCACAATGGACGAATTGGACACTAATTTACAGCATTAATATATGACATATAAATGTAAAAGATAGATTCCTTTTATATATATATATATATAATTTAACATCAACATGACAGTTACATTTCCCTATGGACCAGCATCTACCCAACAAGGTGAAATAAAAAAGAAATTACATTGACGATCATGACAAAAACAAAGATTAGTTTAGAAAAACTTCAAGTGACATCTTGTAAAGATAATGACAAGACACGGGAAGGATTAGCTTCATTAAAAAATAATGGAATAACTTCTTAGCTTTTTCTCTTCTTGCTAAATATCTAGGCTAACTGTCAAGCATGTTTCTGTCCTGGAAAGGAACCCATTACACTTTATATGAAATGAATAATAAATTAAACTAGGCCTATTAACAAGTAGCTTGTGTAATGCTGTTCATAGTAATAAACTGGTATTTCTTATTTTTTTCTGAGAAAAAACACTAGTGCCTCTTCTTTTGTCCATATAAGTCTATCATAAGTCCACATTCATCTTGTAAAGGCCAGTGTATAAGGAGAAGGGTGACTTCTTGCTTTCAATAAAGAAAGGGGGTCCCTAAAGGGGGAGAGTGGGGGGACATTTTAAATAAAACTATCAAGAGTGGGGGATATGTCATGGGGGGTAGGGGGGCTGGAGAGGCACTTCAGTTCATTTAACTAGGCCTACTTGATTCTAAACCCTTGTCTGTTCACTAGCAGTTCCCCACAAATATTTGAAGTGTGATGGCTGCAACAATGCAGAGGCCCCTAAAACAGAGAGGAAAGAAAACAGAAACTGGACTGGTCCAATGTTTATCTTAAGTCTTAATAAAGCCACACTCCAAGGACCATTGAGACGAAACTAAACAAATAGGCATAAGAGTTTAAAAGGTAGCCCAGAAGTAATGGATGCAATGCCCAATGAGGAGTATTGTTACAATGAAATCAAATTTGGTTCACTTCTCCTTAAACAATCACTTTATTGATCTTTACACTCCAGAAGAGTTTCGACCTAGGATATTCCATGAGTATCCTAGGCCTAATTTGCAAATTGAATTGGTGGTCTGAATGTCCTGTCCATTATTGTGTCCCAGATTAAGGCATCACATCAAAATATGAAAAATCCATTAGGCCCATAGGAGATTACTAGGAGCAAATAGTATTCCATTACACCAAACCCACGTGCTCATTAGATTGGACCCGTCCCTGTCACAACAACAGGCCACATTAAACAGACCACATTCGTTTCTCAATAGAATATCCGTGCAAGAGTGATGCATAATAAGGCCATATAGCTCGACAACTGCGGGGAACTAGAATTTGAGTCAGGAGGACATATCTCCTCTGTTTTCGATTCATAGTCTTCATCCTCATACATATCGTCCATATCTGGCTGGTCTGAAATAACACTATGGTCTCCAATCTGGCACAGTTTGCTCATGTTCTCCTTGACTACCTCACAGAACGGCCTTTCCACCCCGTCGCACACACACTGGTTTAGTAGCATGCCATTTGGGATGAATAGCATCTGTTGTATTGTGGCCTTGCACCTGGACGAGCATTTCCTGCCATTGAAGAGTTGCCCACAGTAAGACAAGTAGGCTGTCAGGGAGGAGTGGCAGCCGGTGTCCTCCTCGCATCGTTGACGGGCCTCTGTGCATCCTATCCCCCCCGCGTCTCCAGGATACCTCCGGGGGAGGCATGGCTCAATCGCCCGCTTTGCATCCCTACACTCCATGTCCTGACCACAGTCACACCTCTCAAGGTAAGGGCCATTGCGGGTGTGATTCAGTCTTATCAACGCGTTGATACAGTGGCTGGGGCATTGCCTCCTGGTGCCTCTGATGTTTCCTTCACAGGCGGCTAGATACTGGCTGTATGCAAGCTCACAGTCTGCCTCCTCATGGCATCGGAGCAGGGCTTGCCAACATATTAACTGGGCATCTAGCGCCAACAGCACCGATGAGAAGAGCGCCAGAGCGCTGCACCAACTTTTCATGCTGGAGAGAGCTCTAGTTCGGCGATGCGCACATTTTCCTCCAGTTAGTGCGGGACAGCCAAGTCTATGATGAATTTAAAACGTAATGTAACTAATAAACCCATTTAGTATGAGGCGTTTATGGTCCAAACATAAATGTGTTTAGTAGGCCTAGCTACAAACCTAAAGATGTCCCCGTCTTTCCAATACACGCTTGACAGTTGTGGAATAACAGTCCGTTTTATGAGGGTGAATGAATCCAGTCTGGGACGGATGAGTAAAATTGTTGAAATCCTTTGCATAGATTCAGCTACCCTACAAACAATACACCCATATCCTCCGCAAAACTGTCACAGTCGTGTCAGTAAAAAAGGAACAAAAAGTGACCACATGCGCAGTCCAAAGTTCGGACACCTACTATCCACATTTCATGCCCTCGTTTTAAAGCATAACTCTTTTGACTCCTGTTTTCAAAATACGTCCAACTTCCTTGGCTTTATAAAACGTTCATATTTTCCGTGTTCTGTATTCCATACTATGTTGGTTGAATTCATTCGAACTGCCTCTTCTCACTGTCGCATTTTCTCCCGCTATGTGTCTTTGTCCCCCTCTTGCAGTTACGCTTCACGCTTCGTTAATCTTTCCCCCACAACACCCCTCCTTTTCCAGAAAAAGAAAGGAAAGTTTTCCTTGCCCCCTCTCCCATTTACAATCCTGGTCAACGATTGGTCGTCGTTGAGGAGTCCGTGGGACTCATTTCTATAGCAACGTAGTTTTTGGCAATCTGCTCGTCATACAGGATAAATAAAATGTTTATAAATTTAATGAAACTCACGACCTGTGTGGTCCCCCTTACAAAACACGTCAACGTTTGGGGAGGTAGTGAGTGTGGGGCGCACACAAGCCCCCTAGCAGTCGACAGAAGGCATTCCATTGCTAGAAGCTCATATCTGCACCCACTGCTCCAATTTTAAGTGCAGAAAAAAACTAATCTGTTCCTTTTTAGCGATAACCCGAGGAGGGAAACCTCTATGAAAACCGTCGCACAGTGAGGGTTTCACTTAAAGTTCTACAAATTGTCACCCTGTTCACTCTCCCTCTCGCTCTTCTTTCTAGTGAGTTTTTAAGCCCTGATTGATAGAACAGAATGGAAGAGAATAGTATTTTCTGGCCCGTTTCACGCCAATTGTGTCAGATTGGCCATGCAGTGGCACAGTGTCTTTCTAGGCTGAAGATTGTTCACGCCCAGCGCCTATCAATAGAGGAAGGTTTCAGCATCAATATATTTTACAGCTCTCCCCTTTCACACCGCACTTGAAAACTACCAATAGCTCATGCTTCTCTGCTATTAAAATGCTAACTAATGTGTTTTGAAAAAAGAGATTGGAAAACCCCGTAGCGACACCCGGGCTGTCTGGAAATGTTACAAGCAGTTGCTGCCCTGAAAAACACTGTACACTTTTGCAAAGAGCCATTGATTCTGCCAGATGGCTGAGCTTATTATCAGACTTCACTGGAATGTAAAGTTGCCACTAATAATGGTAATAATATATATTTTTTATAATAACATCATTATTTTGGTTAATTTAAGAACGTGGTTATAACAATGGTTATAACAACTATAACATAATCATTTGGCCTATCAGTATTGTAATGATAATAATTTAATGATAATAAACCTTGATCTGATTAGGGGCTAATGTGGATTTTGGATTAAATTCAGTTTGTCATTAATTCAACAATCATTAATCAACAAACATTCGGATGAGGTTGTATTTTTGTCTCCACCTAGTGTTCAGGACATTAGGTTTTGGTTTTATAGCATCAAACGATGGCTACTTTAAATTATATGTTATAAATCTTCTGTCCTAGAGTTTCTGAAAAGATGGTCAGGCTGGCTGGATAACAAATGGAGAAACATGAAGCATACATCATAAAAATCTGTTTATTATGGTTTCAATAGTCAGTCAAAAATCAATAAGGTTCATACAACACTGAACAACAAAGACGATGTAAAAGAAGCAAAGAATGGACAGGAAACAGAAACATCATGAACAACATGTCTCTTCCTGAAATATCATCTTGAGATCAACCTGAATCACCCCATAGGGTGACTGGAAATGAAAGAAGCTCTTGTTGTTGGCTTTAAAGTATCATTGCAGGTCACACACTTTAATACAGAGATATATGTATAGGTGATCAGGCTCTGTAAGACTTGAGTAAGAATGAATTATATTCACACTTGTTTGTTTTGCTTCATGGAACTGACAAGAAAGCACAAAGTAGCTATCACATAAAACAAGCTACTAAGGCATGTTCACCATCCTTTCTTCAAATGCAATTTCTGTAATGTCACAAAAGGACTGTTCAACTATTACAAGACATGAACCACTGTATTAAATAAATATATATTGTATATTACTAAATAAGGTTGACAAACCCCTCTCCCGCTCTCACCTGCGTCTTTACTTAGTGATACAACAACAATTCAGACAAATACCAAGTACACTATGTTCATATATGTTCATAGTATTGTGTACTTATTAAACACTATGACCAGCACTCAGCCATAGGATGACATTTTCAAAGACAGCACTTGACATATCATAGCAGCTAAACGACACCAAACCACCGGCACAAAACAGCACTGAGATGGAGAGGTCAGGGGTCAATATGAGGACAGGTTAAAGGCCAGAGTTGAAAGGTTAGATGGGTTGGCATCACAGAGGACGAGCTGTCTCTTAGCAAGGCCCCAACGAGTTAATGACCATAGACTAGATGGACGACAGAACAGGCTAACTGCAAATACATTTACACCTGCAATAGATATAACAGACACTTGATTTGTAATGTACTGAAAGTGGTCCCAAGACAAGAAAGTTTGATTTAGTCTCACAATTAATATGACTAGTTGATATACTTTGTGCCATTGTCTGAATGGTTTTCTGCGAAGGGTCTTTGGCATAAGACTATTACTCTAATTCCCCCACAGCTTAGACAGTGTTTACTCTAATTCCCCCACAGCTTAGACAGTGTTAACTCTGATTCCCCCACAGCTTAGACATTGTTTACTCTGGTTCCCCCACAGCTTAGACAGTGTTTACTCTGATTCCCCCACAGCTTAGACAGTGTTTACTCTGATTCCCCCACAGTTTAGACAGTGTTTACTCTGATTCCCCCACAGTTTAGACATTGTTTACTCTGATTCCCCCACAGCTTAGACAGTGTTTACTCTGATTCCCCCACAGCTTAGACAGTGTTTACTCTGATTCCCCCACAGCTTAGACAGTGTTTACTCTGATTCCCCCACAGCTTAGACATTGTTTACTCTGATTCCCCCACAGCTTAGACAGTGTTTACTCTGATTCCCCCACAGCTTAGACAGTGTTTACTCTGATTCCCCCACAGCTTAGACAGTGTTTACTCTGATTCCCCCACAGCTTAGACATTGTTTACTCTGAATCCCCCACAGCTTAGACATTGTTTACTCTGATTCCCCCACAGCTTAGACAGTGTTTACTCTGATTCCCCCACAGCTTAGACATTGTTTACTCTGATTCCCCCACAGCTTAGACAGTGTTTACTCTGATTCCCCCACAGCTTAGACAGTGTTTACTCTGATTCCCCCACAGCTTAGACATTGTTTACTCTGATTCCCCCACAGCTTAGACATTGTTTACTCTGAATCCCCCACAGCTTAGACATTGTTTACTCTGATTCCCCCACAGCTTAGACAGTGTTAACTCTGATTCCCCCACAGTTTAGACATTGTTTACTCTGAATCCCCCACAGCTTAGACATTGTTTACTCTGATTCCCCCACAGCTTAGACAGTGTTAACTCTGATTCCCCCACAGCTTAGACAGTGTTTAACCTGATTCCCCCACAGCTTAGACAGTGTTTACTCTGATTCCCCCACAGCTTAGACATTGTTTACTCTGATTCCCCCACAGCTTAGACAGTGTTTACTCTGATTCCCCCACAGCTTAGACATTGTTTACTCTGATTCCCCCACAGCTTAGACAGTGTTTACTCTGATTCCCCCACAGCTTAGACATTGTTTACTCTGAATCCCCCACAGCTTAGACATTGTTTACTCTGATTCCCCCACAGCTTAGACAGTGTTTACTCTGATTCCCCCACAGCTTAGACATTGTTTACTCTGATTCCCCCACAGCTTAGACAGTGTTTACTCTGATTCCCCCACAGCTTAGACAGTGTTTACTCTGATTCCCCCACAGCTTAGACAGTGTTTACTCTGATTCCCCCACAGCTTAGACATTGTTTACTCTGAATCCCCCACAGCTTAGACATTGTTTACTCTGATTCCCCCACAGCTTAGACAGTGTTTACTCTGATTCCCCCACAGCTTAGACATTGTTTACTCTGAATCCCCCACAGCTTAGACATTGTTTACTCTGATTCCCCCACAGCTTAGACAGTGTTAACTCTGATTCCCCCACAGCTTAGACAGTGTTTAACCTGATTCCCCCACAGTTTAGACAGTGTTTACTCTGATTCCCCCACAGCTTAGACAGTGTTTACTCTGATTCCCCCACAGCTTAGACATTGTTTACTCTGATTCCCCCACAGCTTAGACAGTGTTTACTCTGATTCTTTGGCCAGAAGCTGCTGCAGTATGTCTGTGTGTGTGAGGCAGTGTTGACTGTATGTGTGTGTATTCAAAGCAACATGACTATCAACGTTTGTACATGATCATAGATCATATGATATCTTACATAGATCCTTTGTTGTACAGATAAAGAAAGTAGGGGAGGGAGAGAGAGAGAGCAGGAATTCAGTCAGCCAGCCAGATCACATGAGATTGCACTTCTCAGCGGACTGTTTGAGGTCTTCCAGTGTGGCCTGGGCCTTGTCCTTCAGCTGGTCCATGTCCACATTCTGGATGTTGGTCAGCTGGCCCAGGACAGACGTTTTGGATGCCTCCTCCTTGTTGTCGTCAGCGATCATCTTGGCTAGCTCTGTGGGCAGCTCCACGTCATCCCCCGCCTGCTGGATCTGAGTGTCATCCAGCTCATTCTGGGTCGCACACACAGTGGAGACAGAAACACAAACACAAACACACAGGCCAGTGAGAGAGGGTGTAGGGAGCGAGGGCAAAGGAAAGGGAGAGGAATGAGATGATTGAGACATAGGGAGAAAGGAAAGAGAGTACAAACAGAACACATTTGGATGGTGTTTTTGCTTCAAGGACACAACCTAGATCTGACCCTGTAATAACTGTAATAACATGTAGAAATGTAAGAAAATGCTTGAATCAAATATGCAGAATCAGTAATGGATGTACCTTTGGCAGTCTGTATTTGTCCCGGAAGTGACTTCTAACTGTTGCCCGCTCAGCTTTCTTCTGGGCAAAACTAGCATCTCGTTCCTGCCTGGGGAAAACCAGAGAGAAAATGGTTAACAGCGGCTGAAATAGTGTCGCTGCATGTAATCACACACACACACACACACACACACACACACACACACACACACACACACACACACACACACACACACACACACACACACACACACACACACACACACACAACGTATGCAAAAGGTGGTATAATCTCGAGTCCTTACTCAAGTTGATGCTTCATAACAAATGTTTCCTTCAGTCCACCTCCATAATTCGACTGAAGGATTAAGGATTTAACGGCATTAATGGCAATGTGAGGACAGATGCTGTAATGATAATTTTATTCATCCATCAGGCTTTTTGTAATATAAACATGTCATGGTCTTTAGTATGGAACGTTGTTAGATTTGTTTGTAATGCGATGTATCACAAATGCACAAATTCATTGGTTACTATTAACCACATAGCTCAGCCATCGCGGTTAGAGTGTTGGGCCAGTAATGAAAAGGTCGCTGCTTCGAATACCTGAGCAGACAAGGTGAAGAATCTGTCTATGTGCCCTTGAGCAAAGCACTTAACTCTAATTTGCTCCAGGACGCCATACTACTATGGCAGACCCTGTAAAACAATACATTTCACTGCTTCTATCTGGTGTATGTGACAATATTAGATTTTTATACCACTGTGGATCTCATAGTGAGGGCTGAAAGAAAAGAACACAGGGAGCCCTCTGCTGAGCTGCACTCTGACTCAAGAGTGCAGGCCAACAGAAGGTGGACAAGCAGCAGTAACGCCTGGGGGTAGAGGAAGAGGGAGGGAGAGAGAGGGAGAACGACAGAGAGAGGCTGTGCTCTTGCAGTGAGACCCAGATGCAGTCTACTGCCGGTCCACTACTCTACTGGGGAATTATATTCAGACTTCTGGGATGTAGAGCAGCATTGACTGACTGACTGACTGACTCACTGACTGACTAGCACTCATCTACTTCTACAGCTGCCAACTTAGTGAACCCACAGAAACCTAGGATCACACCCCTCTACAGAATTATATACCCTTCCAACCCAGAGCCTAGGACAACACCCCTCTACAGAACTCTACACCCTTCCAACCCAGAGCCTAGGACAACACCACTCTACAGAACTCTACACCCTTCCAACCCAGAGCCTAGGACTACACCCCTCTACAGAACTCTACACCCTTCCAACCCAGAGCCTAGGACAACACCACTCTACAGAACTCTACACCCTTCCAACCCAGGACCTAGGACAACACCACTCTACAGAACTCTACACCCTTCCAACCCAGAACCTAGAACAACACCCCTCTACAGAACTCTACACCCTTCCAACCCAGAACCTAGAACAACACCACTCTACAGAACTCTACACCCTTCCAACCCAGAGCCTAGGACAACACCCCTCTACAGAACTCTACACCCTTCCAACCCAGAGCCTAGGACAACACTCCTCTACAGAACTCTACACCCTTCCAACCCAGAGCCCAGGACAACACCGCTCTACAGAACTCTACACCCTTCCAACCCAGAGCCTAGGACTACACCCCTCTACAGAACTCTACACCCTTCCAACCCAGAGCCTAGGACAACACCACTCTACAGAACTCTAAACCCTCTGAACTCAGAACCTAGGACAACACCACTCTACAGAACTCTAAACCCTCTGAACTCAGAACCTAGGATTACTCCACCCCAGAACACTGACTGACTAGCACACCTCATTTTACAGCTGCAAAACCAGTGAATCTACACAACCTTGGATCACCTCACTCTACAGCACACCCAGACACCACAACACCCCATCACCATGTCCTATGCCCTACACCACCATACAAATATCATTATACTGCAAGCCTTGTGTTGAGGTAAATCAGATATTTATACTTCACCACCACGTACAGCAATACTGCAATACTACCCATTTGGTAACTCCAGCAGAGGGCAGACAAGAGACAGTTTGTGTTTTCCGTGGCAGCCCTCTTAGTATTACTCAAATAATCTTTGTCCCTAATTTTCCAATAATCAGATTAAAACAATCACTGAAAATGTGAAAATGTGATATAAACACCTGAATAGGATTAAACTCTTTCAAAAGACAAGACTAGACCTACACCTTGCACCAAACATTCCCGAAGTAGACTCCATGAACCGAGGTGACGTCATGTGACCTATGTGATCATGCCAACAGTGTGGTCTGAATGACAGCATGACATCATAATGCATACATACAGTACTGTAAACAATGGCATGATACATGTGCATGGCCAATGACAAGGTCATATCCCTATCATTCAGGGGATACAGGGCCAGCCCTGGGCATAAGCAACATAGGTGGTCGCCTCTTGTTATGTCAGTCACTAACAGTCACTCAATTAGCCCATGTCAGCTAATATTTTTTAGATTGGTAAATTAGTCTACCTAGCTATCTAAACTTGTAGTAATCATGGCCGAATTACCAACCAGGCACGAAGGGCCTGACCTCCAGGAGGCACCAATTGATTTTGTTAGACACTCTCATTCAGATATCATATAAACAATTCATGGAAAAATGGGGGGAAATTCATGGCAAAAATCATGGCCTCCCCAACCAAATCTCGCCTTGGTCCCCCAAAAGGCTAGGGCTGGCCCTGAGGGGATATATACTGAGTGTACAAAACATCAAGAACATCTTCCTAATATTGAGTTGCACCCCCTTTTGCCCTCAGAACAGCCTCAATGTGTCGGGCATGGACTCTACAAGGTATCGAAAGCGTTCCACAGGGATGCTTCCCACAGTTGGCTGGATGTCCTTTGGGTGGTGCACCATTGTTGATACACATGGAAAACTGTTGAGCGTGAAAAACCCAGCAGCGTTGCAGTTCTTGACACAAACTGGTGCGCCTGGCACCTACTACCATACCCCGTTCAAAGGCACTTAAATATTTTGTTATTCCCTTTCACCCTCTGAATGGCACACATACACAATCCATGTCTCAATTGTCTCAAGACTTAAACATCCTTCTTTAACCTGTCTCCTCCCTTTCATCTACACTGATTGAAGTGGATTTAACAAGTCACATCAATAAGGGATCATAGCTTTCAGTCTATGTCATGGAAAGAACAGGTGTTCTTAATGTTTTGTTCACTCAGTGTATATTCACAGTGGCATTACTGTTATCTTGCCCACCGTGAATGAACATGAGCATGTAAACCACCACACAGCAGCACATAAGCCAGCGCTCTTTGAGAGCCAATGGTAGAGCTCCTGATGGCACTGAGATGACGAGTCTTGTGTCTTCTCCTCTCAAGGGCATCATATAACCAGGGGATGTCATTGTGACTACTGTGCCTGATAACATGATTATATATGACATGCCACTGCAAACAACCCCATTCCAACAACCCTATTCTCCTTGGATTATACAGAGCACTGACACCAGACTTTGTGCTATGATATATTGTATGGCGGTAGCCACATTATAAGAGCTCACCTCCCCTGAAGCCCAGTGTAATGTATGATGGTATGGGATTGAGGTCAATGTGGGCTGTGGACAGTTGAGGCTAGTCTCTGAGGGGAGTCAGTGGATGCTCCACCATGTCTGACATGTCAACAGCAAACAGGCTCTTTGTCCTGGAGCCTGGAGCCATGTGACCTTAAGCCAGGGTAGTGCCCTGTAGTACTACCCATTTATTTTTAATGAAGTATACTTTTCATATAGATACAGGTGTGTGTGGAGGCACTGCACATGATCAGACACATTTCGAGGGTATTTTTTTCACCGGACAAATATATGTTCAGACCTATGAACTTTTGTAGAGTCATCGCTTTCAAACCTTGAGGACATCTTCTCCTCTCACATAGGGGAATTTGGAGTAAAGTCAATTAAATTATCAGATTTGTATGATATGGCAATGGGTTTCTTAGTTATACCCAGATAAAAATACATTTCAAGATCAGAGATACTCACATCAGACGAATTTATTCTGTTGAGGTGTCTTCTCTTTGTGAACAAAATTAATATGGAGGCCTACATCACAGGGACATCCAAGAAAGGGGGGAAACTATTTGGAGAGCTCATTGAGGATGATATTCAATACATTTTTAGATAAATTGGACATAAAAGTAACTGAATTCATGTTCTAGAATGAATCTGAAGACACGTATCAACCTGAAGCATTAGTATATGACTATTGGGAAACGAGCCCGTTTTACAGTATAATTGGGCATTAAACTCACTGTGATTACTGACACATTTTTGTTTTTGGATTAGGCTATTGCAAGAATTCAAATGGAAAACCGTCCTATACAATTCTTGAAACCTGAAAGAAAACTCATGTATCGAGTGTAGCAGCTGTGTGGTGAGCTCGAGAGAACGCCGTGGATCCCACTGATGCGTAAAATAGTGCATGGCGCACTGGGGCTTGTAAAGGCACGCGCTCAGCAGCGTCTTTACATTGGACATTACACAGAATAAACTCCGCTTTATAGTACGCAACCCTTTCAAAATCTATAGGCTATTCAAATGGATCGATAAACTTGGGTTTGTTCTTACTTTTCCTCCTCTAACTGTTGTTGATATTGTTCAAATTCCTCCTGGGTCATTCCTGCCGCTGCGGCTTCCGATTTCTCTCCTTCGGGCTTTTCCTCAGTCAAACCCCCGGTCAGGTTCTTCACATGCCCTCCCACCATTTGTTTCACCATAAAAGCCATCTTTCTGCCTCTTAAGAGTCCGTTAATGACCGGGTCAGAACGTGGACCTTTGATGCGCTCTTGATGAAAGCTGAGTAAATCAATGTATATCCATCGAAGTGTCTAAAAAATATATGGAAAAAGTCAATACAATCATCCAAATGTTTTACTCTCGACACTCCGTCGTGCACCGCTGTGAGGGATTGAGAATAGACGCGTTTCAGCACCAGTGCCAATGGACAGCTCCGCGTTGAGTGGGGAAGTTAGCAAGAGAGGACGTGGCTGCACAAATATCTGAGCCAACAAGTTTTATTCTCAACTCTACCAATCGTGTTTTTTTCCTAACCCAACCTCCACTCCCTCTGCCCAATCCCACGGATCGCTGAATTACGAATGCGCTTTCATGATGCGCCCTAGCACCTCACGTGGGTTCCGGTGATTCGCCGTCTTATTATAACTCACTATTGAGTCAGACAGGCACTCCTCACATTCACAACGGACTCCGGCAGAGACAGACACACGTGACGAGTCAACTACCGTGTATACTAGTTGTTTTGTATGGTTTTGATGCCCGTGCGTCTTTGGGGTCATTTTGTGCGCTTTTTTGTTGTTGTGAAAATCAAAGGGTTTCCGAACGCACTTATGTCATAAACTCAGCAAAACTGCGTTTATTTTCAGCAAACTTAACATGTGTAAATATTTGTATGAACATAACAAGGTTCAACAACTGAGACATAAACTGAACAAGTTCCACAGACATGTGACTAACAGAAATGGAATAATGTGTCCCTGAACAAAGGGGGGGTCAAAATCAAAAGTAACAGTCAGTATCTGGTGTGGCCACCAGCTGAATTAATTACTGCAGTGCATCTCCTCCTCATGGACTGCACCATATTTGCCAGTTCTTGCTGTGAGATATTACCCCACTCTTCCACCAAGGCACCTGCAAGTTCCCGGACATTTTTGGGGGGAATGGCCCTAGCCCTGACCCTCCGATCCAACAGGTCCCAGACTTGCTCAACGGGATTGAGATCCAGGCTCTTCGCTGGCCATGGCAGAACACTGACATTCCTGTCTTGGAGGAAATCACACACAGAACAAGCAGTATGGCTGGTGGCATTGTCATGCTGGAGTGTTATGTCAGGATGACCCTCCACCTCCAAATCTATCCCCATCCAGAGTACAGGCCTCGGTTTAACGCTCATTCCTTCGACGATAAACACAAACCGGACCATCACCCCTGGTGAGACAAAACCGCGACTCATCAGTGAAGAGCACTTTTTGCCAGTCCTGTCTGGTCCAGCAACGGTGGGTGTGCCCATAGGTGATGTCTGGTGAGGACCTGCCTTACAACAGGCCTACAAGCCCTCAGTCCAGCCTCTCTCAGACTATTGCGGACAGTCTGAGCACTGATGGAGGGATTGTGCGTTCCTGGTGTAACTCGGCAGTTGTTGTTGCCATCCTGTACCTGTCCCGCAGGTGTGATGTTCGGATGTACCAATCCTGTGCAGGTGTTGTTACACGTGGTCTGCCACTGCGAGGACGATCAGCTGTCCGTCCTGTATCCCTGTAGCTCTGTCTTAGGCATCTCACAGTACGGACATTGCAATTTATTGCCCTGGCCACATCTGCAGTCCTCATGCCTCCTTGCAGCATGCCTAAGGCACGTTCACGCAGATGAGCAGGGACCCTGGGCATCTTTCTTTTGGTGTTTTTCAAAGTCAGTAGAAAGGCCTCTTTAGTGTCCTACGTTTTCATAACCGTGACCTTAATTGCCTACCATCTGTAAGCTGTTAGTGTCTTTACAACCGTTCCACAGTTGCATGTTCATTAATTGTTTATGGTTCATTGAACAAGCATGGGAAACAGTGTTTAAACCCTTTACAATGAAGATCTGTGAAGTTATTTGCATTTTTACGAATTATCTTTGAAAGACAGGGTCCTGAAAAAGGGACGTTTCTTTTTTTGCTGAGTTTATGAAATAAGCCGATCCTATTTGGAGTTATACATCACTTATGATTTATTTTGCGTAATTTGTCCTGTGTAGTATAGTCTAATACTATTTTTATTAAAATATGACTGTGGATGAAGGAATATTATCTGTTTTCCACTGAGCGCACATAAACATGTGTCTCATATGAAGAGGGCACGACAAAACCTATTCCCGCTCAGGAGACTGAAAAAATTTGGCATGGGTCCTCAGATCCTCAAAAGGTTTTACAGCTGCACCATACAGAGCATCCTGACTGGTTGCATCACTGCCTGGTATGGAAACTACAGGCACTACAGAGGGTGGTGCGAACGGCCCAGTACATCACCGGGGCCAAGCTTCCTGCTATCCAGGACCTCTATACCAGGTGGTGTCAGAAAAAGGCCCTAAAAATTGTCAAAGACTCCAGCCACCCTAGTCAAAGACTGTTCTCTCTGCTACCGCATGGCAAGCGGTACTGGAGCGCAAAGTCTAGGTCCAAGAGGCTTCTAAACAGCTTCTACCCCCAAGCCATAAGACTACTGAACATCTAATCAAATGGCTACACAGACTATTTGCCGTTACCCCCTGTATATGGCCTCGCTATTGTTATTTTACTGCTGCTGTTTAATTACTTGTTACTTTTATCTCTTATTCTTATCTGCATTTAAAAAAAAACTGCATTGTTGGTTAGGGGCTTTTAAGTAAGCATTTCACTGTAAGGTCTACACCACTGTAAGGTCTACACCTAAAATGTGATTTGATTTGATATGCAGTGGGGGAAGGCAGTTGTCTGCTGCTCAGGGAAAGAGAGAGCGAAAGAGAGAGAAAGAGCAAGAGAGAGAGAGAGCAGCTCCTGCAGGCAAACTGGTGTGTAATTGCATTTGAAAGGAATGTTGCACAAACCTCAATAAACAGTTGTCCATGCCCCTGATAAAGGCTATTTGCTTTATGGTTTACACACAGACCACACACTCACATCATTCAGATCTGTTTGATCCTTCACCGCCAGGTCATTAACCTATCTCCATACACCACAGTACAGGAGAAGAGAATGGTGTTACAAATTCATGAGACCAATTAGAGATCAGAATGGGTCCTTTTTCTAGGCCTAAGTGTGTCGGTAGGCCTCTACTGTAGGGGTCGTCATTAAGACAATATTCTTTAAATATTTGGATACAGATCCTGTCTTTCTCTTTCTCTCTCTTCTCTCCCTCCCTCTGTCTCTCTACCCCCCCTCTCTCCCTCCTCTCTCTCTTTCTCCACCCTCTCATTGTCTTAAATCCCAAAAAATGTGAAATGTATACTCTCCACAGATACAGTATGAGGTGCATCTTCAATCAACAACTTTTGCGTCATGATGTGCGCAGCACGCCTGACACCAAGAAGCATGCCCTACTTTCCAGTGGATTAGGAGAGACAGATCATGTCTCAATGCACTCTGTCACTGGCTTAACAGACCCACCTGGGTAGTTTCAAATCCCCTGGCTGCCAAACTTCAAAGCCTCCTCTACATAAAGTAAATTGAATTATAACTTTCCAAATAAGTATGATCGAATTGTAATCTGCGTAAAATGTAAGAAGAATTGACACCGTGAGGAGATGTTTCTTATTTAAGCACAAGTGTTCTCCTGGGACCTGCTCTCTGTTCACAGCTCAGGTCTCGTCTTGTCTCACACACTGCTCGTCATGAGTCACCATTCAGCCCTGGATAAGGAGGTTGCATACAGACCCATATTAATATACATTATGTCAATTATACAGACACACAGTATATAGACTGCAGATACCAGTGGGACCCGGGTGTTTGAGGGCATCCATTCTTCTGCAGGCCATGTCACATGAGCGTGGTGGTGGTAGACACTGATATTGATACAGCATGGTGCTTCAGCTTTTCTACATTCTATATACTCATATAGATTCTACCTGTGTCTGGAACTCTATTGGAGGGATGTGACACCATACTTCCACAAGAAATTCCATCATTGGGTGTTTTGTTGATGGGGGTGGAAAACGCTGTCTCAGGCACCGCTCCAGAATCTCCCATAAGTGTTCAATTTGGTTTAGATCTGGAGACTGAGACGGCCATGGCGTATGGTTTGAATCGTTTTCATGCTCATCAAACCATTCAGTGACCTCTCGTGTGTGGATGGAGGGATTGTCATCCTATGGGGGCATAGCCATGGTAGCCAAAATAATGGCCTGCCCAGCATTTGTATACATGACTCTAAGCATGATGGGATGTTAATTGCTTAATTAACCCAGGAACCACATCTGCTTTCAATATACTTTGTATCCCTCATTTACTCAAGTGTTTCCATTAGATTGAATATTCTGTGAAAATGACCAATGGAGCTATATGCAAAGCATAGACGTGACGCATGAGTGCGTTAATGAAAATGTCTCACACAAACCCTTATATAATGAGCATGCATGGACAAGCACTTTATACACAAACCCCAACAGAACTGTGTGGGCACAGCTGGCCCTGCCTCAGCCTCAGCCTGCCTGGATCAGCCTATTTCTGTGTTTGTGTGTCACAGTGTAGCGTATGGAACTGTAGCTGAGGGGCTTGGTTGCTGTGACCTCTGAGACATAACCACAGTTCAGTGTGAAGGGGGTAGATGTAGTACCCAAGGAACCATCTCCCCTCTGACTTCCCATATTCTGATTAACTGGTACGGTTTAGTCCAGTGAAAATACACACACAGAGTATCCTTATCCTCCAGGTAGGAAATCACCTGCAAACGTGCTGCTCACTAAATGTGACTTGAGCATTTCCAGTGATTAGTGTGAGTGAACATGACAGAGAGCACCATGCTATCCATCTCTCCGGGTTAGTCAGGTGGTGGTGTTTAGGATTACCAAACGGTGGGATAGAGACTCCTGTATGTCAGCCATCCCTTCTGATCCTCAACAGATGTCACACCTTTGTTTCCTCAGACGAGGGCTTAAAATCCTCATGTAACTACTGACTGCAGCAGCACACAATAGAATGGTTCAGGGAGCTTTGCTTGCTTGGAGCTCTACATAAATGAGTATATGCAGTCATCAGCTAGTGCAGGGCTGTCACTTACTTTGCCTAAGAGACCATTTCTATGAAGGCAAGTGTCCAGAGGGTCACTCACTTTTCACCTGCGGTGCTTGAACAAAACCATCTGATGCTAGGAATGACCTAATTTCATTGTGTGGAGTGTTGTTTCTCCAACATTAAATCTTAAATAATCCAAGAGGCAAGTGTTGCTTGCTGTTAGTGTTACATCATGGCAGGCTGCACACAGCCCATGGACAGGATGTATGACACCCCTTAGGTTAGTTTTTTAGGTGCTAAACTACATTCTGGGTCATGATGCTGACACTGGGCCTTCCACTTACATCACTGTCTACCATATAAGCAACACATTATGTTGGGGCTTAGCATGAGTATGAAGACATTTTAAGTGGTAGTGGAGGTCAGGAGGCTTTAACATGAACAGAAAACCATGGGCATCATAATGTAGATTGGATATGAATCTTTCTTTGATTTATTTAACCTTTATTTTATCAAGGAGTCATACTGAGACCAAGGTCTCATTTACAGATGAGCCCTGAATGACCTAAAGTACAGAAAATACACACATCAATATAAATACATAATGCAAGCAGAAAGAAAAACTAGGTCATACATTATTTTCTTAGAATACGCCGTACATCCAAATATGAGCATAAGGTAAGTTACATCATGAAACAAAGACTGGTCCATACCAGCTTCCCATTCACTTAAACCTATTACCTTTCACCCTCAACCTCTCTCTGTCCCCTTCTCTCCTATTACCTCACATTCCCACCCTTCCCATCTCTTCAATTCTCTCCCCCTGCATATCTCTCCCTCCCTCCATCCTGTATTTTCCTGATGTAGTCCAGTTGCCTGAGAGGGATAGCAGAGCACAATAAGGTAGTGCTGGCTGTGGTGAAATGGGATGCAATAGCCGGAAGATTCTTTCATCTGAATTGCTGCAAACAATCGGCAATGAGAGAGTAAAAAGAGGAATGGTGAGAGGGAGAAGGGAGGAGTGGTGAAAGGAGGATGGGGAGGAGAAGAAGTGTAAGAAATAGGGTTAGAGGATAAGGGAAAGGTCAGAGGTGACAGGGGGGCAGGAGCAGGAGTGATGAATGGTGATGGTAATGTATGTATGGGGTAAAGTGGTGGTTATGCATTTAGGCTATGCATGGTGGTGGAATACACATTATCCTCAAGAGAGGTCATTCACTATGCTGCAATTCTAACTAGACACATAGTGGCATCCTTTGGGCACTTAGGATATGTAAAAATTAAATAAAGAAGGCCCCATTTAGTGGGTTACAGTTGTTCAATATGCTGGACCAAAAAAAGAAAAAAACAGCAGTCAATCTCCTCCAATTCTATCATGTCATCTGGATGTGGCTCAAAGGCCATCCCCAGGCTAGACACTCCTCCTGTTTCCTGTGTGGAGTTGCAGAGTTACTCCTCACCCTCCCCTTCCCTCCCCTCCCCTCCTCCTTACCTCCCCTTCTGTCTTACGTAAGCGGTAGCCAACATATAGCCCTATCCTCATCCCCCCCCCCCCGCCCCTCATACACACGCAGGCAGGCCAGATTAAGACTGTCACGAAGACCTTAACAAAGATTCCTGTATGAAGTGACGTATGCTTGAGTCATGGCAGAGCCGTGTGCACTTCTCTCCACATTCAAATAAACAGTGTCCCTGCCTGTTTATATGATGTGAACTGACTTCCTCCCAGCTAAAGTGTCCTCGCATGCCCGTGTTATGGCCCCTCCACTACACTACACTGACTAGCCCACTGAGTGCAATAGGAATTTCTAGGATTAAAAGAAAACAAAGCGAGGAATCCGAAGGAGGGTGAGAGAGAGTCTTTGCCTTGGAAAGCGTTCAGTTCCCAGGCTTGGGAGAACTAGGATGATGTAAGAGGTTGGGCGTGGTCCATCTGGGGGCGTGGTCCAACTTCGTCTCCATTCTGTTCTAATCATGAGGCTCCACTCTGCTCTGCCACACTGACCCAAGCAGCTTGCCCCAAGCCCTGGCTCCAGCCTAATATTTAAATGGGATGTGTGGTTGTGTTTTTATTCATGTGTGTGTGTTTGTTTGACTGCACAATGGTCCGCTGAAGGATTCTCTCCCCATTCACTGTTTTAGTCACTCATTTTGAGAGAGAGAGAGAGAGAGAGAGAGAGATAGAGAGATAAACCTCACAGAATAAAGTAGTGTTCAGATACCTTATCACTATACAGTGCATTCGGAAAGTATTCAGACTCCTTCCCCTTTTCTACATTTTGTTACGTTACAACTTTATTCTAAAATTAATCAAATAAAATACAAATCTTCATCAATTTACACACAATACCCCATAATGAAAGCGAAAAACGTTTTTTAGATATTTTTGCAAATTTCAAAAAATTAAAAGTAAATAAAAGTATTCAGACCCTTTGCTATGAGACTTGAAATTAAGCTCAGGTGCATCCTGTTTCCATTGATCATCCTTCCATTGATGTTTCTACAACTTGATTTCTACAGCTCCGAGACAAGATTGTGTCGAGAAGGGTGCCAAAAACTTTCTGCAGCATTGAAGGTACACAAGAACACAGTGGCCTCCATCATTCTTAAATGGAAGACGTTTGGAACCACCAAGACTCTTCCTAGAGCTGGCTGCCCGGTCAAACTGAGCAATCGGAGGAGAAGGGCCTTGGTCAGGGAGGTAACCAAGAACCTGATGGTCACTCTGATAGAGCTCCACAGTTTCTCTGTGGAGATGGGAGAACCTTCCAGAATCTCTGCAGCATTCCACCAATCAGGCCTTTATGGTAGAGTGGCCAGACGGAAGCCACTCATTTACATTTTACATTTAAGTCATTTAGCAGACGCTCTTATCCAGAGCGACTTACAAATTGGTGCATTCACCTAATGACATCCAGTGGAGCAGCCACTTTACAATAGTGCATCTAAATCTTTTAAGGGGGGGGGGGGGGGGGGCAGAAGGATTGCTTTATCCTATCCTAGGTATTCCTTGAAGAGGTGGGGTTTCAGGTGTCTCCGGAAGGTGGTGATTGACTCCGCTGTCCTGGCGTCGTGAGGGAGTTTGTTCCACCATTGGGGTGCCAGAGCAGCGAACAGTTTTGACTGGGCTGAGCGGGAACTGTACTTCCTCAGTGGTAGGGAGGCGAGCAGGCCAGAGGTGGATGAACGCAGTGCCCTTGTTTGGGTGTAGGGCCTGATCAGAGCCTGAAGGTACTGAGGTGCCGTTCCCCTCACAGCTCCGTAGGCAAGCACCATGGTCTTGTAGCGGATGCGAGCTTCAACTGGAAGCCAGTGGAGAGAGCGGAGGAGCGGGGTGACGTGAGAGAACTTGGGAAGGTTGAACACCAGACGGGCTGCGGCGTTCTGGATGAGTTGTAGGGGTTTGATGGCACAGGCAGGGAGCCCAGCCAA
The DNA here is from genome assembly GCF_029448725.1 of Salvelinus fontinalis. Classification (NCBI taxonomy): domain Eukaryota; kingdom Metazoa; phylum Chordata; class Actinopteri; order Salmoniformes; family Salmonidae; genus Salvelinus; species Salvelinus fontinalis. Next base: position 29,180,709 of record NC_074699.1, read on the forward strand.
CAGCGAGTTGCAGTAATCCAGACGGGAGATGACAAGTGCCTGGATTAGGACCTGCGCCGCTTCCTGTGTGAGGCAGGGTCGTACTCTGCGGATGTTGTAGAGCATGAACCTACAGGAACGGGCCACCGCCTTGATGTTAGTTGAGAACGACAGGGTGTTGTCCAGGATCACGCCAAGGTTCTTAGCGCTCTGGGAGGAGGACACAATGGAGTTGTCAACCGTGATGGCGAGATCATGGAACGGGCAGTCCTTCCCCGGGAGGAAGAGCAGCTCCGTCTTGCCGAGGTTCAGCTTGAGGTGGTGATCCGTCATCCACACTGATATGTCTGCCAGACATGCAGAGATGCGATTCGCCACCTGGTCATCAGAAGGGGGAAAGGAGAAGATTAGTTGTGTGTCGTCTGCATAGCAATGATAGGAGAGACCATGTGAGGTTATGACAGAGCCAAGTGACTTGGTGTATAGCGAGAATAGGAGAGGGCCTAGAACAGAGCCCTGGGGGACACCAGTGGTGAGAGCGCGTGGTGAGGAGACAGATTCTCGCCACGCCACCTGGTAGGAGCGACCTGTCAGGTAGGACGCAATCCAAGCGTGGGCCGCGCCGGAGATGCCCAACTCGGAGAGGGTGGAGAGGAGGATCTGATGGTTCACAGTATCGAAGGCAGCCGATAGGTCTAGAAGGATGAGAGCAGAGGAAAGAGAGTTAGCTTTAGCAGTGCGGAGCGCCTCCGTGATACAGAGAAGAGCAGTCTCAGTTGAGTGACTAGTCTTGAAACCTGACTGATTTGGATCAAGAAGGTCATTCTGAGAGAGATAGCAGGAGAGCTGGCCAAGGACGGCACGTTCAAGAGTTTTGGAGAGAAAAGAAAGAAGGGATACTGGTCTGTAGTTGTTGACATCGGAGGGATCGAGTGTAGGTTTTTTCAGAAGGGGTGCAACTCTCGCTCTCTTGAAGACGGAAGGGACGTAGCCAGCGGTCAGGGATGAGTTGATGAGCGAGGTGAGGTAAGGGAGAAGGTCTCCGGAAATGGTCTGGAGAAGAGAGGAGGGGATAGGGTCAAGCGGGCAGGTTGTTGGGCGGCCGGCCGTCACAAGACGCGAGATTTCATCTGGAGAGAGAGGAGAGAAAGAGGTCAAAGCACAGGGTAGGGCAGTGTGAGCAGAACCAGCGGTGTCGTTTGACTTAGCAAACGAGGATCGGATGTCGTCGACCTTCTTTTCAAAATGGTTGACGAAGTCGTCTGCAGAGAGGGAGGAGGGGGGGGGGAGGGGGAGGAGGATTCAGGAGGGAGGAGAAGGTGGCAAAGAGCTTCCTAGGGTTAGAGGCAGATGCTTGGAATTTAGAGTGGTAGAAAGTGGCTTTAGCAGCAGAGACAGAAGAGGAAAATGTAGAGAGGAGGGAGTGAAAGGATGCCAGGTCCGCAGGGAGGCGAGTTTTCCTCCATTTCCGCTCGGCTGCCCGGAGCCCTGTTCTGTGAGCTCGCAATGAGTCGTCGAGCCACGGAGCGGGAGGGGAGGACCGAGCCGGCCTGGAGGATAGGGGACATAGAGAGTCAAAGGATGCAGAAAGGGAGGAGAGGAGGGTTGAGGAGGCAGAATCAGGAGATAGGTTGGAGAAGGTTTGGGCAGAGGGAAGAGATGATAGGATGGAAGAGGAGAGAGTAGCGGGGGAGAGAGAGCGAAGGTTGGGACGGCGCGATACCATCCGAGTAGGGGCAGTGTGGGAAGTGTTGGATGAGAGCGAGAGGGAAAAGGATACAAGGTAGTGGTCGGAGACTTGGAGGGGAGTTGCAATGAGGTTAGTGGAAGAACAGCATCTAGTAAAGATGAGGTCAAGCGTATTGCCTGCCTTGTGAGTAGGGGGGGAAGGTGAGAGGGTGAGGTCAAAAGAGGAGAGGAGTGGAAAGAAGGAGGCGGAGAGGAATGAGTCAAAGGTAGACATGGGGAGGTTAAAGTCACCCAGAACTGTGAGAGGTGAGCCGTCCTCAGGAAAGGAGCTTATCAAGGCATCAAGCTCATTGATGAACTCTCCAAGGGAACCTGGAGGGCGATAAATGATAAGGATGTTAAGCTTGAAAGGGCTGGTAACTGTGACAGCATGGAATTCAAAGGAGGCGATAGACAGATGGGTAAGGGGAGAAAGAGAGAATGACCACTTGGGAGAGATGAGGATCCCGGTGCCACCACCCCGCTGACCAGAAGCTCTCGGGGTGTGCGAGAACACGTGGGCAGACGAAGAGAGAGCAGTAGGAGTAGCAGTGTTATCTGTGGTGAGCCATGTTTCCGTCAGTGCCAAGAAGTCGAGGGACTGGAGGGACGCATAGGCTGAGATGAGCTCTGCCTTGTTGGCCGCGGATCGGCAGTTCCAGAGGCTACCGGAGACCTGGAACTCCACGTGGGTCGTGCGGGCTGGGACCACCAGGTTAGGGTGGGCGCGGCCACGCGGTGTGAGGCGTTTGTATGGTCTGTGCAGAGAGGAGAGAACAGGGATAGACAGACACATATTTGACAGGCTACAGAAGAGGCTACGCTAAAGCAAAGGGGATTAGAATGACAAGTGGGCTACACGTCTCGAATGTTCAGAAAGTTAAGCTTACGTAGCAAAAAATCAATAAAATTAAAAATCTTATTGACTAAAATGATATAGTACTGCTGGCTGGTGAAGTAGCCTGGCTAGCAGTAGCTGCGTTGTTGAAAGTGAAGCTGGCTAGGTGACCTCGACAGTTTCTCTAAGTTTCTCTAAACTACACAATTATCATGGATACAAGGACAGCAAAGACAACTAGCTAACACTACGCTAATCAAGTCGTTCCGTTGTAATGTAAGTTTCTACAGTGCTGCTATTCGGTAGAAGTTGGCTAGCTAGCAGTGTTAGCTAGCAGTGTTGGCTAGGTAGGAGGACGGCAGCGCGGCAGGCGAAACTAGCTGGGTAGCTAACCGATAATTACTCAGAGTTACACAATTATCTTAGATACAAAGCTAGCAAAGAAAACTATGTAGCTAGCTAACACTACACAAAACAAGTCGTTCCGTTGTATTGTAATCGTTTCTACAATGCTCTTCGGTGGCAAGCTGGCTAGCTAGCAGTGTTGGCTACGTTGCGTTAATTTCGAACGAAAATAGCTCGCTAGCGAACCTCAATAACGACGCAATTATGTTTGATAAAAGACGGCTATGTAGCTAGCTAAGATCAAACAAATCAAACCGTTGTACTGTAATGAAAATGAAAATCAGACCGTTGTACTATAATGAAATGTAATGAAAAGTTATACTACTATTCGGTAGACGGTGGACGTTTGCTAGCTGCTGGGCAGATAGCAGTGGACAACGAGACGACGAAATACGATAATTACGCAGTTATCTTTGATACACAGACGGCTATGTAGCTAGTTAAGAAGAAATTGCTAAGGTTGGACAAATTAAATCGTTGTACTATAATGAAATGTAATGAAAAGTTATAAAAGTTATACTACCTGCAGAGCGAATGCAGAGCGAATGCAAATGCGACCGCTCGCCCCAAACCGGATGTCGGAACAGGCACATGGACCACTTGGAGTTTGCCAAAAGGCACCTAAAGGACTCTCAAACCATGAGAAACAAGATTCTCTGGTCTGATGAAACCAATACTGAACTCTTTGGCCTGAATGACAATCATCACGTCTGGAGGAAACCTGGCACCATCCGTAAGGTGAAGCATGGTGGGAGACTAGTCAGGATCAAGGGAAAGATGAACGGATCAAAGTACAGAGAGATCCTTGATGAAAACTGAGAGGTTCCTGTCCTGAGCTCTGTGTTGTATTGACTTCCTGTGACAGGAGGAAGGATGAGCAACTGTGTTGATCTTAGCCTCGAAGCCTCTCGTCCTCATCCTGTCACATCCAGCCTTTCTCTGCCTCCTCAGGCTCCTGGCCTATTGCCCAAAGCCCAACGTCTAGACACACTTCTAGATGTATGTAAGCTATCCTACAACAATCAGACCTCACAACAACACACCAGAGGAGGCTGGTGGGCAGAGCTATAGGAGGATGGGCTCATTGTAATTCCTGGAATGGAATCAATGGAACGGTATTAAACATTAACACATTTGATTCCATTCCATTTTTTCCTTTCCAGACATTTTTTATTTATTTATTTATTTTACCGTTATTTTACCAGGTAAGTTGACTGAGAACACGTTCTCATTTGCAGCAACGACCTGGGGAATAGTTACAGGGGAGAGGAGGGGGATGAATGAGCCAATTGTAAACTGGGGATTATTAGGTGACCATGATGGTTTGAGGGCCAGATTGGGAATTTAGCCAGGACACCGGGGTTAACACCCCTACTCTTACGATAAGTGCCATGGGATCTTTAATGACCTCAGAGAGTCAGGACACCCGTTTAACGTCCCATCCGAAAGACGGCACCCTATACAGGACAGTGTCCCCAATCACTGCCCTGGGGCATTGGGATGTTTTTTTTAGACCAGAGGAAAGAGTGCCTCCTACTGGCCCTCCAACACCACTTCCAGCAGCATCTGGTCTCCCATCCAGGGACTGACCAGGACCAACCCTGCTTAGCTTCAGAAGCAAACCAGCAGTGGTATGCAGGGTGGTATGCTGCTGGCATGTACAATGAGCCTGTCCTCCTTTAGCTCCTCCCACCAGCCTCCACTGCAACACACACACTAACACACACATTTGCAAAGCTGACTAACTAACTGCCCAGTGATGAGCCTTCAAACACTTCTAAATGTTCATGTAGGCCTACAACATTCAGACCACACAAAAACAGAACAACACACACAGACTTCTGTCTGGCTGCTGTCCTGACGACACAAACCCTCCCTCCCTGCCTGCCTCAGTCAGTCTGTCGAAGCCAGTGAACATGAGATGAGTTCAGTAGAGGACGACTGAAGGCAACTCAGATGCTTGTTGCCAACTAGACTTGAAAAATCAGGCCTATCCCCTGGGCACACTCGTCATTCTCTCCACTACTGGAGGGATTGTCTACCCTCTCCGCTCCTCTCCCTCCCCTCTCTCTCCCCTCCCCCCTCTCCCTCTCTCCTCCTATCCTCTCCCTTCCTATCCTCTTCTTTCCCATTCTTCTCCCCTCTCTACCCCATATTCTCCTCAATCACCAAACGTATTACTACTGACCCAATGAAAGAGGCTGTGTTGTGTGTCATGGCCAGGCTGAGGTGAAGGATAGGTGAGGTGAAGGATAGGTGAGGTGAAGGATAGGTGAGGCCCAAACTAGGCTGCTGATGGCTGATGAGGTCAACTGCAGCCAGGAGCCATCAAACTCCCAGGACTGCTGGACAGGGACCTCAGATTTATGTGACAGGCTGCCTGGAGACGTTAGCGTCGCTGGGCCTCCGGTCCCAAATGGACTAATGGGCCTTCTTACACGGGACCACACACACACACACACACACACACACACACACACACACACACACACACACACACACACACACACACACACACACACACACACACACACGTCACACTACCCAGTCCACCATCACACGGCTAAGGACGAGTGAGACCCCGTCACCAGGCGTCCGGTGTAGCACGTCCCCCCCAGACTATACAACCTGTCACACACCCAACGGCTCGCTGGGCGGACAAGTCATACACATTGGAGAAAATAGAGCGGTTACACAAGCCATCGCATAGAACATAAGCCTTGGCTTATCCTGACCTGAAACACCACCACTGTATGGGTTGTTATCAGTCAAGTCCAACTTAAAATGGATTTAGGACATGGGACTCAGCTGACCACAGACCTCCAGAAAACTCCAAGTCAAATAAGAGAATATACACTCCTCGAGCCAGTAGGATTTGTGTGAGGAAGTCAACAGAAGAGGGTCTATTCAAAGGGCCATGGCCTCCTTTTTTACTTATTGTGAAACTCTCTCCTCTAAGAGATCCAAGAATTCCCCCGGTATTCTCAGCATCCCCGCATTTCCTGCAGTTCCCGCTCCAACATATAAACACACACACACACACACACACACACACACACACACACACACACACACACACACACACACACACACACACACACACACACACACACACACACACACACACACACACACACACACACACACACACACACACACACACACACACACACGTGGAGCTATCAGGGCGGAATTGATTGATGGCCTTCAGAACCAATCTCATCACAGGTCGGTGAAGATGACACCACCTCTCTCTGCTGTAGTTTCTTACGAATGCCACAGGTCACAGCTTTCAGTCTCCCCAGGGTAGGAAACCAATGCTCCATTCAGTCACAACGCCCAGCCCACCCACACACACAACGTGCATCAAGGGATGGATCCATCAGTGTCTTTCTTCCATCAACAACCCTGAGGCAAGGCTTACTTTATCAACCAATGTCCTTCACCAGGACATTTCTTTGTAAATAAACATCAGCACTTGGCTGCTTGCTTGTATGCTCTCCTGTCTGGGTATAGGCTTGAGTATTAAGGGTTAAAGCAAACATTATCTGGGGAGCGAGAGAGAGAGTGAGCCACGTGAGTCAAGCACGTCAGCGGCCGCCCGTGTCTGCCTTAGGTCCAGTAAGGTGGTGAGTAATCTGGCCCAGGGTCCCTGCCTCGTCTTGCAGTGAGATCATTACTGCCAGCTGACCTAGAGAGGTCAGACAAACAGGCAGAGCAAGCCCTGGTAAAAACACATCACTTCCACATCCCTCATCATACACAGCATCTCCAATCACAGACCTATATCTATCCTACCCTGCCTTTCTAAGGTCTTCGAAAGCCAAGTCAACAAACAGATTACCGACCATCTCGAATCCCACCATACCTTCTCCGCTATGCAATCTGGTTTCAGAGCTGGTCATGGGTGCACCTCAGCCACGCTCAAGGTCATAAACGATATCTTAACCGCTATCGATAGGAAACAGTACTGTGCAGCCATATTCATTGACCTGGCCAAGGCTTTTGACTCTGTCAATCACCACATCCTCATCGGCAGACTCGACAGCCTTGGTTTCTCTAATGATTGCCTCGCCTGGTTCCCCAACTACTTCTCTGATCGAGTTCAGTGTGTCAAATCGGAGGGTCTGTTGTCCGGACCTCTGGCAGTCTCTATGGGGGTGCCACAGGGTTCAATTCTTGGACCGACTCTCTTCTCTGTATACATCAATGATGTCGCTCTTGCTGCTGGTGAGTCTCTGATCCACGTCTACGCAGACGACACTATTCTGTATACTACTGGCCCTTCTCTTGACACTGTGTTAACAACCCTCCAGGCGAGCTTCAATGCCATACAACTCTCCTTCCGTGGCCTCCAATTGCTCTTAAATACAAGTAAAACTAAATGCATGCTCTTCAACCGATCGCTGCCTGCACCTGCCCGCCTGTCCAGCATCACTACTCTGGACGGCTCTGACTTAGAATATGTGGACAACTACAAATACCTAGGTGTCTGGTTAGACTGTAAACTCTCCTTCCAGACTCACATCAAGCATCTCCAATCCAAAGTTAAATCTAGAATCGGCTTCCTAATCCGCAACAAAGCATCCTTCACTCATGCTGCCAAACATACCCTTGTAAAACTGACCATCCTACCAATCCTCGACTTCGGTGATGTCATTTACAAAATAGCCTCCAAAACCCTACTCAATAAATTGGATGCAGTCTATCACAGTGCCATCCGTTTTGTCACCAAAGCCCCATATACTACCCACCACTGCGACCTGTACGCTCTCGTTGGCTGGCCCTCGCTTCACACTCGTCGCCAAACCCACTGGCTCCAGGTCATCTACAAGACCCTGCTAGGTAAAGTCCCCCCTTATCTCAGCTCGCTGGTCACCATAGCAACGCCCACCCGTAGCACGCGCTCCAGCAGGTATATCTCTCTGGTCACCCCCAAAACCAATTCTTCCTTTGGCCGCCTCTCCTTCCAGTTCTCTGCTGCCAATGACTGGAACGAACTACAAAAATCTCTGAAACTGGAAACACTTATCTCCCTCACTAGCTTTAAGCACCAGCTGTCAGAGCAGCTCATAGATTACTGCACCTGTACATAGCCCATCTATAATTTAGCCCAAACAACTACCTCTTTACCTACTGTATTTATTTATTTTGCTCCTTTGCACCCCATTATTTCTATCTCTACTTTGCACCTTCTTCCACTGCAAACCAACCATTCCAGTGTTATTTTTTTTACTTGCTATATTGTATTTACTTCGCCACCATGGCCTTTTTATATATTTTATTTATTTATTTATATATATATATCTTGTTTGCCTTCACCTCCCTTATCTCACCTCACTTGCTCATATTGTATATAGACTTATTTTCACTGTATTATTGACTGTATGTTTGTTTTACTCCATGTGTAACTATGTGTTGTTGTATGTGTCGAACTGCTTTGCTTTATCTTGGCCAGGTCGCAATTGTAAATGAGAACGTGTTCTCAATTTGCCTACCTGGTTAAATAAAGGTGAAATAAATAAAATCACAAACACAAACACACCTTTTATTGTCAGCGTTACATGTGGAGAAACACAGTGATGATCCTTCACATGATCTCACTTCCATTTGCTGTAATAATTTAATTATGGTTAAAAGGGAAACCATTTCTCCATAGACTCAGACCCAACATGACAGAAAAAGACAGATAATGGCACCAAACCATTTCACAAAGACCCTGACCATTACAAGCCATTGAGTTGCTTAACTCAAATAGGAGAAGAGGGTGAGGAGGATCCCTGGGAAACCCTCCATAGGGTCTGCTACAGATGCTAGATCTTAATTTGACCAGATCCTCACAGCAAGAAAATAATCCTGCAGCAACAGGAAATGTTCATTATTATGTGGATAATAATTAATGGACATGTCATACGGACACATAACGCACTGCGACTGGACCTCCTCTCCTGTTTTTAATCAGAGTTCTCATGGTGTTCATGCAGAACATGTCTGCTCTGTTCCCCAACAGCTTGATGTTCAAGGCTATGTGATTACATGTCTCTTCGCATGTGAGTTGCCACAACACATTATCTTCATTACTGTGAATGTACTGGAGGAGCCACGAGTCATTACTGCCCATGGACGGTAAAGAGGTTGTTACGCATATACAGCCCAGCCTGAGATACACACAGGAGCTGTGTTTATGCATCGTGTGTGTGTGTTTGTGTGTATGTGTAGACGCCTCTCTAGACTGGAGGAATGCAGACTGGACCATGCAGTGCACAGCCACTCACTCCTGGGTGCATCCCATCAGCCACAATGTGTCGGAGAGGGTCTGATCCCAGTCTGCCTGGCTTTCACTCCTCATCTCTGTCAGCAGGGTCCAAGGTCTGGACTGCTCTCTCCTCCTGCCTGCCATGCCACCCAGACAGCTCAGACTTGTGTGGTCCTCCAGGACAGTACAGGGACAGTAGGGGATGGAGGATGGAAGAACCAGGTTGAGGGAGGGGACCATCAGGCAGAGTCAGTGTGTGTGGAACCAGAGGGACATTCAGGTCCTTTTGGTGGTGGATCATTCATGATACACACAGGAAACTGTTGAGCGTGAAAAACCCAGCAGCGGTGCAGTTCTTGACACACTCAAACCGTTGTGCCTGGCACCTACTACCATACCCCATTCACAGGCACTTACATATTTTGTCTTGCCCATTCACCCTCTGAAATGGCACACATACCCAATCCATGTTTCAATTGTCTCATGGCTTAAAAATCCTTATTTAACCCGTCTCCTCCCCTTTTGTACACTCATGTTTATACAGTACACAGTGTTTGGATGGTTGTCTGCCACCTGTTGTTACTTTAAATGACTTACAAGCATAATATGAGCCACTGACATTATTCATGGCACCGGTACTGTTTATATTTATGTGCAGGAGCTCCACTATACTTTTGAGCTAATATTCTTTAAGAGGAACATGAGCTCAAGCAGCAGAACATTTTGAGCTCCTGCCCAAGTCAAGCGCTGTGTGTGTACCCTGTGTGTGTGTACGCTGTGTGTGTGTGTACGCTGTGTGTGTGTGTGTGTGTACGCTGTGTGTGTGTGTACACCCTGTGTGTGTGTACCCTGTGTGTGTCCGCTATGGAGTTGAAGTGGTCTGTAGATGTGTGGCAGCACAACATGGAACGTGAGAAAAGCTTGCCTTACAGAAGCTGCTTGTTCAGGGAGACTGTCAGCAGGCTGATAACATGAACCCACTAGTCGATGACAGCGGGCTGCATGGGCAACATAATCTAGTCCTCGGTGTTGAGTCAAGCACTGACCCATCTAGATTCACTAAAGCATCAGTTAATCTGCACAGCCTCAGCCACAGCTACGCCTTGTATTCATATATTAAATCTAGCTCTTCTCTTCTTTATGCCTGTCATGCCATGGAATCTAATGTACTGATGTTTCAGGTGGCTAACTAGGGGAGGATGGAGGATAAAGTGATCCAGGAGAGGGGGTTGGGTAGAGGAGGAGGGGGTCTATGATGGTTCCAGGGGCCCCTCACCCTGCTCGGAGAGAGATGTGTGTTGGCACCGCACGCCCCCCGGCAGGCAGTGGGCGCGGGGCTTGGGGCAGAAGGGTGAAATGTCACAGACGGAATGCAAATCCAGCCTGACAACTGGTGCAGAAAACATGTTCTCTCTGACTCTGAGAACCTTGCAATTTCACAAAGCCGAACGAACATATCAGCCATGCAGTGCCCCGGGCTCCAATTGGGTTATTTTTTAAAAGAGTCCCAAAAAAACAGCCCAGCTAGCATTACATCATCACAGCCCTTTGTTGCTGCTGTTATCCGTCTTCTTCAGCTCAGAGCTCCACCTCCCTCCCTCTCTACACACCTGTCTCCCAGGAGGAGCTCTACACACATGGGTTAGGGTTAGATGTAAGTCGGCCATCTGGAGTCTCGTTGTGGTAGAGATGATAAAACAACTACACACTGACTCCTGTTAGTCATCTCCGATACTGTATGCTCAGATCAGATCCAGCATATTGAGCATCCAGGTCCCTGCCATCCTGCCATCCAGGACCTCTATACCAGGCAGTGTCAGAGGAAGGCCCTAAAAATTGTCAAAGACTCCAGCCACCCTAGTCATAGACTGTTCTCTCTGCTACCGCACGGCAAGTGGTACCAGAACGCCAAGTCTAGGTCCAAGAGGCTTCTAAACAGCTTCTACCCCTAAGCCATAAGACTACGGAACATCTAATCAAATGGCTACCCAGACTATTTACATTGCCTGCCCCCCCCCCCCCCCCCGACTCTGTACCAGTACCCCCTGTATATAGCCTCTCTATTGTTATTTTACTGCTGCTCTTTCATTATTTGTTTATTTTATTTCTTAATGTATTTTTCTTGAAACTCTATTGTTGGTTAAGGGCTTGTAAGTAAGCATTTCACTGTATGGTCTACACCTGTTGTATTCACGAATGTGACAAATAAATTTTGATTTGAACTAAGAATATACATTTTTTTATTTAACTAGGCAAGTCAGTTAAGAACAAATTCCCATACTGAAGAGCACAATTACAACAATAACAAACCACTGAATAGCATTACAGAATATTACTCAGCCCATTAGTCCATCCAACCACCTCAGAATGTGATTACAGAAAAATTATTCTGCACTCACTAATGTGGCACAAGGCTGTCATACTACTACGACCAACTAATAATAACCAAGGCTGCCAAAAGACACCAACAACTGCGTTATTAAGCCTTTCTATAACAAAGGCAAAAGCTGCCGAGCCAATAGACCACTGGGCATAAACCTCCCAGTCCGCAGACACAAAACAATGCCCCGGCCAGACAGTCAGCTACGGGTGTCACTGTGGTCCCATCTGAGATGTCTGCACGCATGGCCACAAATAGAAGCTAATTGCTGCTGAGACATCAACTGAAGCAACAGATTATTTTTAGGGGCTGTTCAGTAGAGCGAGAGATCTGATCCCAGACCAGAGCAGACGAAGGGGAAGGAAGGGAATTGATGGAGCTTTGTGGAAGGGGATTTGTCAGGGAGCAACAGAGTGGGGAGCACAGTTGGCCCATGTGGACAGCTGAGACAGCCACACATCGCAGCCACATCAGCCTGACATCAGCCTGACTACTCCCTTCAGCACCAATCACCTCACTAAGTTCCTGTTGTCACCGAATTGGGCTGGAATCGGAAAACTCCCCCACATGTCCTGCTGCTGTTCCAGTACAAATTAACCCATTTTGGCATCAGTGTCTTTGTTCTCTGCATATTTCTCCCAGTAAAATAACCTCCTCTGTGCTGTATAAAGTATAGCATTATTATATATCTTATCTAGGGCTTCTATTTCTATGTTCTAGAACATGTTCAGTGTCTCCAGTCTTGAGAGTTATGGCAACCATATCAGGTGAAATAATTAAGCAATAAGGCTAGAGGAGGTGTGGTATACGGCCAATATACCACGGCTAAGAGCTGTTCTTATGCACGATGCAACACAGATTAACTGGACACAACTCGGCGGAGTGCCTGGATACAGCCCTAGCCATGGTATATTGGCGATATACCACAAATCCCTGAGTTGCCTTATTGCATTTATAAACTGGTTACCAATGTAATTACTTTTTTTTGTCATACCGTGGTATACTTAAGTGGTAATGCCCGAGAAGCCGGTGTTAGGAGGATATATTGGCATGAGTGTTGTCGGGCCCATGACAAAGTCGAGTGCCGGCAAACCGTACCAATATATCCTCCTAACACCGGCTTCTCGGGCATGATCACTTTTATACAACGGGTTACCAACATATTCAAATAATGATTTACACATTTATTAAAAATGTTATTTTTATGAATTTATTCATTCTGTATCTATGGGCGCTCCCCAGTCATTCATTCTAAATGTTATATTGCCATACTGGCAGGCAACGTTCTTATCCCTTGCTTGCTAGCTTGCCAACTACGGCTAACTTACAACCACGTCAAACGGTGCAGCCAGAATAACAACAAAGTAGCTGCATTTGCAATAACTGTTCTCTAGTGACATTTATTTGGATACATCCATAACAATGAGCTAAAGAGGCACGACTTCACCTAGCATAGAAAATGTGCTCTCTATGTCAGGACACTGTTGTTCAGGAGTGTTAGTAAAACGTTTACTGTTGACAGGAGAACAAGAGGAGACAATAGGACGAGGTGGATATTGTTAGTAAAACGTTTACTGTTGACAGGAGAACAAGAGGAGACAATAGGACGAGGTGGATATTTTATAATAAGGCCGTTTAATTACATGTAAAGATATCTTAGTAAAATCTTGCAGCAAGGCTCTTTCAGTCTGACTCCTAGTGAATCGTCCGGAAAAGAGACAGTTTCCAGAAATGTTCAGTACTATATAGTCAACAAGCAAAGTAGGTAGATCTGCGAGTCCGGCCTTCCGGTTGGTCGATCTGGGTCTTGGGTAGTCCTGATCAGGCCTGGTGTCCACGTTCCATTGGTTCCTGAGAGTTCTTTGTCCTGAGGTCCAACCATGGGTTGGGTGTGTCTGTGTGATTGTCATGGGGGAGGGGAATTGTGGGTGCCGTGTATATGTCCTATGTGTCCAGCATATGTCCAAGAGAAAGAGGGGGTGTGTATGTTGTGTCAACTTATAGGTAATGTTGAGAAGTTGTTAAAACAAGTTACCAATATCTAATACAATTTCTTACAGGAGCTAGTCAACAACAGATCTATATCAAATCACTGAAGCTGGAAAGACCGCAAACTAGCTGCACTTTGTTTCATTTGACTTGTTTTCTATTGACATTTATTTTTATATATCTATAAAAATGATACTGATTCATGATTTCGAATGGCTGAGAAAAGCTGCCTGCCTGTCTGTCTCATCCCGACACGTCCATTACTATGCGACAGCTGGAAATAGAATATTGGAACAATGCTGCAAATGTCAGAGACAGACAGCAAGGTTTATACAACTCTCCGCTGTTGAAAACTAAATGTTAGTCTAAAAGAAATGTGAGAAAATGTCTAGATGTTTTTGATAGTGGAGATCAAGTTTATAAATTACCTGGCTGGGCTGATAAAACAGTGGATTGCACAGTCACATGGAACAGAGTGAATAGGCATTTTAAAGTCATAGATTTAGTCGGTGGTAACTTGTGGTATAGACACCAGATTGAACGCGGTTTTAACAAATCAGCATTCAGGATTAGACCCACCCGTTGTATAAGATCTGATATACCATGGCTTTCAGTCAATCAGCATTCAGGGGTCAAACCACCCAGTTAATAATTGGATTGTGATCACAGCAGCATGTCGAATTGGATGAGGTATCCATGATGATATGGTTTCCTGTCATAGCAGACAGCTGCAGTACATGGAGTAGAAGAAAGATGACCTCGGCCACATTCTGTCACATGTACATCTGTCAACTCAACTACTTCAAATGGCCCAGAGGCTCAGGCACTACAATCCACACTAGCCTCTAGCCTGCAAACATCAGAATCCTCCTGGATTTAACAAAAATTGTTGGTGTAATCAGATTAATTCATGGTGAGTTTTAATTTGTTGCTGTCAAGAAATATCAGGCTTTGGAGATAAGTTATGGATCTCTGCTGACAACGTATCAAAAGCTGAATAAAACAGGATGCATCCTCCTCCACTCATCTGGGATAGTGAAGAACACGCACTGAACTGTGTGTGTGTGTAGTTGACAGGATTGTGGCATTTAATTGTGAATGTGTGTGTCAGTGTGAGATGAGAATCATACGCTAAAGTCCTGGAATGAACTATGACCCTTCCAAGGTAGGATGACATCTCTATAACTCACAAGTAGCCTAATGCGGCTACATTTGAACACGCAAGAGGGGTGACTAACTATGTTGTTACCACTATAACACTAGCAGTATATCACACAGGCTTTTTATTGATGCATTGTATTTTACCAGGCAGATTGATTAAAAACAAATTCTTCTTTACAATGAAGGCCTGATGTAACATATTTATCTCCATCCATGAGTTCTACTGGAGTAGACTACATGGTGCCAGCTGGTGTTGATCCATGGTAGTGGTACAACCATCACATGACTGGGTGAGTAAGATTAATTGTTGCAATCTTATAGTAGCCTAAGCCATAGAGACAGGACACATCAAAACATGCATCTAAATCTGAGAGGTCCCTCTCCAGCATTGATCCTCCTGTGTTTTCAGCAGCACTGTAAATGTGAGATGGAGTGACGGCCCAGTGTAACGATGGGTTCTGACAGCTAAGCAGAGGCGCAGTCTTGGCTGAGAGCGCCATGTGTTGTGTAACCAGCCCATTGTTACCACTCTGGACTGTCAACGCCGTTAACATTCACAGGAATCAAATTGAGCCAGTCAGCCAGGGCCATGGACAACTGTTGGCTCCTTATGTGCAGGAAGCAACAGGGCTGGCGAGATAGGATGAGGGATGGAAACAGAAAGACACATGGGCAAAGGAAGGCATTGAGCCAGAAAGAAAGAGACAAAAGCTGAAGATAATTGAATCATGTTTTTTTTCTTCTTTCTTTACAAAACAAAAAAAATACACTGTCACACAGACAAGGCCCTTAAAGCTGTTCTATTTGAGCTCTGCTCAGTCCTTCTGTGTGTGCCCTGTTTGCAGCAGAACATCACTGGAGACGAGTGGAGGAACAGCCACTCCAGGGGAAAGAATGGAGAAGAGAATGAAATGATGAGGAGCTTTAGTCTATTTGACTAACCACTGGAAATGGAACAGATCAGCTGACACAGAACACTGCAGCTTGAAGACTCTTTTGGCACGTCAGCTATATCTGTTATCACACCCTCATAAACACTTCTAAAACAGAGCTGTGTGAGAAATTATTTTAGGCTCAATCTGTGAAGTCACAGGTTCTGAAATGCATTTCGCTACACTCGCAATAACATCTGCTAACCATGTGTATGTGACCAATAAAAATGTGATTTGAAGACCACAGGACCAATCCAGTTAGAATACCTTATTCACAGTTCAGTCAAATAAGATTCATTGGCCCAAATGTATGTATGAACACAGTGGGTATGTAAAGTGTGTGGAATGGCTGTATTACCTCTGTGTAAATTAATATTTACCGTGTGGGAATGTGTGTGTGTGTGTGTGTGTGTAATAGCATAATGACTAGAGGTTCACTTCATATGGAACAAACACCCAGGGCATCCCTAGTGGCCCACTGCCCTGCTGTTACCTCTATCATCCAGGACATTCACATGACTGAATAGTACCCAGGTGCTTTCAGAGGGGAGCCCCCTCTCCCTGTGATGTCAGTGTGGACTGTTGACGTTCTTTCCACACTATTCAGATGGAATGATTTATTCATAATCATGGTAGCATAATAAACATTGAACGCACTGACAGTTAAACCCAAGGCCTCTCGCACGGCATGCACACACCCAACCCCAGCATTCGCTACACTAAAACATTCTTATATCCTTCAGTCTGTCTTTCCTTGGCTTCATTTGGTTCTTTTTTTATCCTTTAATTATATTTTAATATAAAACAACCCCACATATGATGAATCGACTATGTTGAGAAGTGCGCCTCCCTCCCCTGTCCTGTGTGGAGTTGTAGATAGGCGCTTCCCAGTGGAGGCTCTTTATGTACTGGCCTCTTTTCCTCTCAAATGTTCACGTTCTCTTTAACGGACATAGAAGAACCTGTTCTGGAGCCGGAGGGAGACAACTGCACAACTAACCTCCCACCAGAAAAATTATTTAAAAAAAGATTTCTTTAAAAAAAAGGAATAAAAACTGAATAGTCCGAGTGGAGGAGTAGGTTCTGGAAGCTGAGGGGGTCTGGAGCTCTGTATACTGGAAGCACTTTGGCACAGAGCCAATGCCCCAAGTAAGGCCCCACACAGGAGGGTGAGGGACAGACAGCATGCAGCGCCACACTACCAACCAACACAGATACAGGAATGATCAGGGCACGGAGAGACAGACCGAGAGAGATTGAGAGCACCTGACAAACATGTGGAGGAAAAGGCCAGCCTCCCCCATTATCATCACGTTTTGGAGAAGAAAATAAGAAGAGTTTGAGGTGACAACGCCACAGTGGAGAGACTGGGAGAACAGGAGGAGGAAGGGGGTAGAGGGAGTCTGATGGGCTGGACAGAGGAGGAAGACAACCAGCTGACAGAAAGCTATACAACAAATAGGACTTCTGTTCCTTTCCTTCAGAAGAGTAGAGAGGGAAGGTAACACAGGGGAGGGTTTACTACAGTCCCAGAGGAAAACAGGTACAGGTCAGGTAGGGTGTGGTCTACAGGTGAGGCTGGATGAGGAGTTCCGGTCCTGCTCCAGTTAGTTTCCCCCAGCCTGGACGCTCCCTCCCTCCCTCCGCTCTAGTCTGCTGTGTCTTCCCTCCCTGCCCCTCACAGGTAGAGCTCCTTGGCTCTGATATGCGACAGCTTGTCTCTCAGCATGCGGAAGGAGGGCCGCAGCCCCACGTCCAGGGTCCAGCACTGCTTCATGACGTCGTAAACCACCACTGGGCAGCCGTCGGGGGCGTCCATCTTGTAACCCTTCTCCACCCGCGGCACCACCTCCTTCAGGGGCTGAGGAGCGGAGGGGAGGGCGTTATCAACCCAACGACATACTCTCCTATTACGTTCTAACATCCTCCACTGTCTGAACAGTGGCCTCAACCCATCTGCCTGTGCACAAGCTTCACAGCTATTAAATGATACGAAATACATCACTCATCAAGATAGCCCTTTTGCCTTGCATTGGAGAAAGCAATACAGATAAGGCTGATGCCCCTTGCTGGAGTCACCTCACAATGTCATACTTACAATTCTGGGGTAAGGCACACGCCCAAAGGAGTAGATCTCCCATAGCAGGATACCATAACTCCACACGTCTGACTTAGTGGAGAACCTCTGTGGAGGGAGCAGAGAGAGAGGCTGAGGTCAACTACACAAGACACCACAGACAAAGCATAGACTACACCATTTAAACATGCTCCCTCCTTCGTCCAATCCCCTCTTTTCCACCTTTACCTTCTCTCGCAGGGCTTCGGGGGAGGTCCATTTGACGGGCAGTTTGGCAGTGTCCTGTGTGGACGAGGCCTCCTTGGTCAGACCAAAGTCGCTGACCTTGGCGATGTTGTCGTCAGACACCAGCACGTTCCGGGCCGCCAGGTCTCTGTGCACAAAGTTATTGGCCTCCAGGTATTCCATGGCTTCACATACGTCACTGCACAGCAGATGTGAGAGACAGATAAAGAGAGAAACAATGTATCACTCAGCTAAGACAAATAACTCATTTCATTGTAGATAAGTGATACCAATAGCCATTTAAAATACTTTGGTTTCCGGCATCCTCTCCAGGGAAATCACATTATAATTGAATAAAGAAATCCAATACTGCAGAAGTTCCTGAGGATGACTTACAGTGAGAATTTGAGCAAACAGTCTCCTCCCAGCACGGTCCGTCCTCGAGAACGGAGGTAGTCCACTAGACTGCCCTGTGGTGGGGGGAGAGAGGGATGGCTGTCAAACTGGGAAGTAGGAACAGACCCCATCATAAAGGGACAGTGGACTCCAGCCCACGGCCTAGATAGAGTAGTCCCTGGTCCAGCAATAGACTAGACTGAAGTACCTTGGCCATGTACTCTGTGACGATGTAGAGACTGCCCCTCTCCTCTACGATCACCCCCAGCAGCTGAACCAGGTTGTTGTGCCTCAGTTGCCTGCATGGAAGAGAGTTTAAGTGACATAGCTACGCACTAAGGTGTACAGACACAGTCATAAGGTTTTAGATTAAGTGGGTAAGACCATAAAACAGAATGGTTGAGACTTACGTCATGACGGAGGCCTCAGCGATGAACGCCTGGGCCGTGGCGTCGTGTTTGATGCACTTCACTGCCACCTTGGTCCCTCTGTAGTCCCCCACCATCACATCTGAACAGATACATATAGATGTAACACTGGACAACGACACACAGACCTCACACGGGGATGGAAAGAGACGCTTCTTTATCAGCATTGGTCTCAGTTAGGGTCTTTACCTCCAAACTCCCCTTTGCCAATGGTCTGGATGAGCTTGAGTTCCTTTCTGTTCAAGGCCCAGCCGCCTGTGGAGCAGCAACAGAGAGAAAGTCAGACTCTGGTTCCAGCAGAACTAATGAAACATCATCCTTCCCCAGACAGAGCAAAGCACAAGGTTAAAGACTTACTGCTAATTCAAGTGATTAAGCCCAGGTTTCCTGTACTACAGAAGATGAAGACAGACTGAGTCACTGTGTATTCTTACAGACCAAGAGTGACTCAGAATGGAAACACAAGGTTAGTAAAGTGTTCTTACTCCTGGAGAATTCATCCTGGGCAGCCACCGTTCCCTCCATCAGCTTTGGCTTGATGAGTCTGGTACAGAGGCCGTCGGCGTCTTTAGTGTAGTGCTGAATGGAGATAGGCGAGAGAGAACATGGTGAGTTGGATAGTGTGTATATTAACAGGTTCTATAGTCACACTGAGGAGGTAGAACTGCATGTCAACCATATGTCAAAGACCAGACAACAAAGAGCGGGAGTCAAGAAGGGTCTCAGCAGTCTGGGGTAAAAAGGATGCTGGGATTGGAGGGCTAGAGGGGACTCTGCTAATTAACAGGAGAAGCATGGGGATTGTGTGTTTGGTGGTGAGAGGTCACTAACCACACCTTCACTTTTGATACATAATCCTGTCGACACCAACTGATCTACATGTGATCAGGTTAACCAGTCAAACACACCGGCCATCCTTTTGACCTATGATTAGTTTGTTACTCAATGGAGAAGCACTCAGTCATTGAGTGTAATCTGACTGCCACTGTCTGTTTTACATGTGAGCAGCATTCACAACCACCAGAGGGCAGCATGGTATAGGAACTATTGCCTCTGTACAAGCTACTAAACAAATATATTCATGTCAACACTGTATTTGATCTTTAAAGAACCATTATCAAATTAACACATTTCTGCATATTTGCAGTCATGAAACCAAGGTTATATAACTGATATTTGGACAATACAAAAATACTCAATGTGCCTGAATACACACTTGAATCGCCACACAAGTACCCACCATCCATAACAACCCAAGTACTTAACATGTGATTGACTAATCCCTTAAATGCAACAGTGTTTGATTTCCATTATGTGGTTAATAACACAAATGTGGGTCTTTTGACAGGGAAGAACAACTTGTGTGTAGCAATGTGGATGGAGCCTGTTGTGACAGGCTAGTGAGAGTAAGGTGAAAAATAACAAGCTAAAAAATCACAAGAATGAGAGAGATCCAGTCACAGGCGCTATTAGAGAGAGCGGGGGGGGGGGGGGGGGGGGGGGGGGGGTGTAAGGCGAGAGCGAGAAAGCGCAGAAGGAATAAGCGGAGGATTGTGGTAGAGTGATAATAAGATAGAGTGTGCCAGTTAGATGGTCCTCGATGCCAGTGTGCAGATTCATGCCTAGATCCCAGCAGCGCCTCTGGGAAAGAGATGAGCGTTAATTAAAGTGTGATTGCAAACAATCTAGCTAGAAGCCTGATGGAGCATCTTATCTCTGGGGAAGAGACATTTCCCACCATGGCCTCCTTCCTCCCTTAACACACTGACTCAGCCCTACTGCTGTAGTAGAAGCTGTCTAATAGACCACGCAGTAGACGGAGGTCTACCTCCACTAGGACTGGGAAATTACAGGGACCGAACGATATCATGGTACTTAGGTGCCGATTATATATGTATTGCCATTTGATGTTCCAAACATATTGCTCACTATAGGTCTGCTGCAGAGACGAGAGAGCTCAGGAAAAGGAGTTTTGATCAGTCATGGAAATAAGTGCTGAAATCATGTTGGCTCCCTATTTAAAAAGACAGAACAAGCTATAGGATGAAAAAAATACCAGGTATAGCCGACTAGCGCTTGCTAACGTTAACTTAAATCAATACTTGAGAGTCAAAGTATCAATATAATACATTTCCCAAAATAATATTGGTCGCTCTCCCATCAATAACCTCCACCGCCTTCTCTAACTATGTGACTAAGCATCCTTGACGAGTACCTTACCACCATACAGGATAGGCAGAGTGGGAGGGAGTAGCCTAAACAGTAAGAAATAGGGAGCGTTTGGGACTGACAGGCTGACACCGCCTTACCTCCACCAGCTGCATGAGGTTCTGGAAGAACTCCTCCTCGTCGATGCTGAGCTTGCCGTTGTGGTAGATGATGCGGTAGTGCTCAACCTTGCCGTCACAGCTGACACACAGGGTGTAGTCCCCGGGGTAGTTGGTGCTCTCCCTCGCCAGGAACAGACCAGTCTCTGGGGGGTAGAGGAGGCACTCTGCCTGCTCCCGCGTTATCTTACCATGGAACCATCTGGGGATGGACACGAGGAGGAGAGGAGAGAGGGGGAGGGATAGGACATAGAGACTTAATGGACTACAGAAAATTAACATACCAAGGTCATCAAAAGGGCAAAAAGACAAATTTATAAGTAGAGGGGAGATCTACTCATTATTATTATTATTGCAAGCATGCAATGTTGGCCATGTAACACACATACAAAGCCCTATTAAAAGAGTTGATAAACAAATCAGCAATAGACAAGGTAAAGGGGACAACAGCAGTAGATCAGCATAATGTAAGGCAGTGGCATTTCTAGACAGTTGTGCTTAGAGCAGTGAGCCTGTCTGTTTCTCAAGGAGCCAGTGAGAAAGTGCCTTGGCGTAAACAGGAAACACCGACAAATAAACACAGGCAGGCAGAGTCTGAAACTGACACACAGGCTCTGCAATAACAGGAAAATGCAAAGCGGCACAGGGAAGGCAAGACACAGAGCAGGGCCTGCCAGACCTCTATCACAGAGAGGTGAGACCTCACTGAGGAGAGGAGGATTTTAGAGAGAGCAGCATAGAGTCTCTCATCCCCTCAGAACACAGTCTATGAAACCTGCCCCCGGCTGACCGCAAGGCAAGCTGCAGGACACTGGACTTAAAAAGCTCTCTTAGGGAAAACACACGCGGTTCCCTTCTGTGTTTTTGCTCAAGCTATTAAACACGGCCTCCATCTCAACTCATGTACAAGATCTACAGGCTTCTACTGGATAAACTCCACCCCTTTCTTGGCTTTTTCCTTAAGATCATTCATCTCTTATCTGTAGTAGACCCGAACACAGAATCCCCCAGCAGTATGGAAACAGGAGCAGCAGGAGGTCCACAGGGGTCTCTCTGGGGGCTGGTGAGTTAAGGGTAATCAAAGTGTGTAATTGATTTACACACTTCCCTCCCTCCCTCTGTTGCCCAGCACCAAGACAGAGACAGAGCAGGGCCTGTGCAAAGCGGCTTAATGCGGAGAGAGGATCGAGTTGATTAGATCAGCGGAGCTGCTTCTCCATGGACAGCAGCCTCCCTAACTCCCATTAATCTGAGAGCAGGCGCCAGTGAGCCAGCCAAACACTGAGTAACCAACAGCCAAAACACAGGAGGAGCACACAGGAGCTACCAGCCAAACATATGACCAACCAGTCAAACACAGGAGGAGCACACATGAGCAATCAGTCAGACCGTTTAATGAGGAAGCAGGGCATGTAATATGTCATTTGTTGCAGTTTGTGCTATTCATTAGTCATACGATGGGAGAAACGGAAAACAGGCTGCTAAAAGTAAGGGGAAAATAGAGTAAGGAAGGACAGTGTGGAAGGAGGTAGGAGAGACTGCAGTGAGGAGGGGACTGAGGCCTTTTGACAGTCTTCTTTAGGGTGGTGCTATAATTCCCTCTCCTTACCAACAGAGTAGAAGATTACCAGCAGGTGGAAGCAGTGAGCTGCGAGGTCAAAGAGCAGCATCTCTCAGGGTGTGGAGACCAACATACCCAAGAACACAGCTGACTGTTAGTTATATAAGCCAACAGGGAGCGTTTCCCCCAAGACATCTGTTACCAATTCATAATAACATAACCCCCCTCGGACTCACACCACTAACCACTCCTCTCTGAGGGGATCCACAGGGCTGATGTATCATTGCTGTATTTACAGAGTTGGCTCTCCTACAGCTGAAGGAGAGTATGAGGGCAGTGGACTCTGCCCAGTCTCTCCACTGTTGACCTCGACTTCATAAGGACAGCAAACCCACTCACTCCCTCTAGTCAGTTCCCTGTCCAGTGGAGTAGCCTTGCCTTTGTCCTTCCTTGTAACACTTGACTAGTCGCCCTTCCCCACACTGCTTGAGCTTTCCTCTGCTCAGCTGGGCGGTTAAGCTCAGAAGATGGGGATGGTGGGGGAGAGAGTCTGCAGTGTGTGTGTGTGAGAGACACACACCCCTATCAGTGTGTTTTGGTCCAACAAGTTTGAGTGCAGCAACCTCAGCCTTGTCCTGTGTGTGTATATGAGAACTCTGATTTCCTCCTGGCCTCCAGTTTTATACCATTTGCATAAGTTTCTCATTTTTTTTTCTCCCTCTTTTGAAATAGCTGTCCCTTCAAAGAGCCCGATTCAAATCGCAGCGCCAGTTAGCCCCACCCACCGACAGTGGCATGCAGCCACCCAGAGAGCAGAGGAGACAGAAGCGGCAAAAAATAACAAATCAATTACCAACGTCTCCTATCAGGCCTTTGTAACACTCCAACTCTAATGAACTAAGCCCCATATTCATACCTTTATTATACAGTGAAACATGGGAACTTCACAGGTAAGGGCACATCTTACGTGACAGAGCAGCAAGGTACTGTCGTGTACTTACGGCATAAGACTGAGTTTTCCCCCTGACTTGACCCCTTCCCTTTTCTGGACGTAGTTAGCTGGGATGGTGCCCTCTCTGCCCACTGTGTTCTTCGCTTTGTACCAGTTGGGATCCTGAAATAGCAGCAGAAACACCCTTTAAAACCTCTACGGGATCAGTGTCTCCCCCACGGGACAGTTGAGCTAACGTAGGCTAATGTGATTAGCATGAGGCTGTAAGTAAAAACATTTTCCCAGGACATAGACATATCTGATATGGGCAGAAAGCTTAAATTCTTGTTCATCTAACTAACTACACTGTCCAATTTACAGTAAAAGAACACCATGCTATTGTTTGAGGAGAGTGCACAATTATGAACATGAAAATGTATTAATAATCCAATTATGCACATTTGGGCAGTCTTGATACATTTTGAACAGATATACAATGGTTCATTGGATCAGTCTAAAACTTTGCACATACAATGCTTCCATCTAGTGGCCAAAATCTAAATTGCGCCTGGGCTGGAATAATACATTATGGCCTCTCCTGCATTTCAAAGTTGGAACAAAAAAACATGCATTTTTTTTCATGTTATCTTTTACCAGATCTAAAGTGTTATATTCACCTACATTTATTTCACATTTCCACAAACTTCAAAGTGTTTCCTTTCACAAATGGTATCAAGAATATGCATATCTTTGCTTCAGGTCCTGAGCTACAGGCAGTTACCCCCTGACCTAACAGTTACCCCCTCTCTCCACTGGGATTCTCTGCCTCTAACCCCATTACAGGGGCTGAATCACTGGCTTACTGGTGCTCTTCCATGCCGTACCTAGGAGGGGTGCGTCACTTGAGTGGGTTGAGTCACTGACGTGATCTTCCTGTCTGGGTTTGTGCCGTGGCGGAGATCTTTGTGGGCTATACTCGGCCTTGTCTCAGGATGGTAAGTTGGTGGTTGAAGATTTCCCTCATGGTGTGGGGGCTGTGCTTTGGCAAAGTGGGTGGGGTTATATCCTTCCTGTTTGACCCTGTCCGGGGGTATCATCGGATGGGGCCACAGTGTCTCCTGACCCCTCCTGTCTCAGCCTCTAGTATTTATGCTGCAGTAGTTTATGTGTCGGGGGGCTAGGGTCAGTTTGTTATATCTGGAGGACTTCCTGTCTTATCCGGTGTCCTGTGTGAATTTAAGTATGCTCTCTAATTCTCTCTCTCGGAGGACCTGAGCCCTAGGACCATGCGTCAGGACCACCTGGCATGATGACTCCTTGCTGTCCCCAGTCCACCTGGCCTTGCTGCTGCTCCAGTTTCAACTGTTATGCCTGCGGCTATGGAACCCTGACCTGTTCACCGGACCTGCTAAAAAAGCCAACTGACATTTACTCCTGAGGTGCTGACTCGCTGCACCCTCGATAACTACTGTGATTATTATTATTTGAACATTTATGAACATCTTGGCCATGTTCTGTTATAATCTCCACCCGGCACAGCCAGAAGAGGACTGGCCACCCCTCATAGCCTGGTTCCTCTCTAGGTTTCTTCCTAGGCTTTGGCCTTTCTAGGGAGTTTTTCCTAGCCACCATGCTTCTACACCTGCATTGCTTGCTGTTTGGGGTTTTAGGCTGGGTTTCTGTACAGCACTGAGATATCAGCTGATGTACGAAGGGCTATATAAACAAATTTGATTTGAATTACCCAAATCTATGTCATTTTAGGTGAAAATTGGAAGAAAAGAGACCAATCCTTAAGCTTTTAACACAGCTGTATAACTACACAATTCCAGCACCATAACGGTTTTACACAGTATAGAAAGGTGAGCCTTGCTTACCCTGGTGACTCCGATTATGGTCAACACATCTCCTTTACAGAAAGGCAGGTCCTGGTCATTCGTCGACTGGAAGTTGTACTTGGCTACACACTCTGTGCCAGGCAACCATGGCACCTAGGTCACGAGTGAAGAGGAGCTGTTATAAACACTGAGATTGACTACAGTAAAAGGTTACAGATAGTCATAGTTTGGACGAGTGAATTGCATTTGTCATTGACACTCCAGGGAGAAAATTCAATTGCCATCGGGTTACAATAACACATTATTACAAGCATATAAAAGGTCTACTATTCAAAAGGTAGCTATGCTGGTTTGTCCTATACACTGTTCAGACCATATAGCATGTGGGCCTATTCTTTAGGCATTAACTGAGGCTCCCACGTCTAACCGGTGATGTTCGTCTAACCGGTGGTGTTGTGGCATCAGTGTTGTAAAATAACATACAACCATGACCCCTGTGAAGATGTTATCAGTTAGAGGCAATGACAGTACAAAGCAGCAGGTGTGTGTGTGTGTGTGTGTGTGTGTGTGTGTGTGTGTGTGTGTGTGTGTGTGTGTGTGTGTGTGTGTGTGTGTGTGTGTGTGTGTGTGTGTGTGTGTGTGTGTGTGTGTGTGTGAGAGAGAGAGACCGACAAGGTGCATCCAAAATGTCACCCTATTCCCTAGAGGCTCTGGTCATAAGTAGTGCACAGGGAATAGGGTGGGACGCAGCCACTATCCTCATATAACCTGGTGTATTCCTGAAGCAACGCTCTACACACAGCTGTGTGTGTCTGATATCATTATCAGGACACACATCCCTCAATCATTTCCCGATAGGAGTCAAAGAGAGACAAGCGTCACAGAGGGAGCGATGTGAGAGTTATGTACTGCTGTGTGCCAAAGATTAAAATAATTTGGGTTGATAAGCAAATGTGAAGACGGGGGATGCCAGTCATGCTATGCAGCCGCTGGCAGATGACAATCAGACGCACTAATGTCAGTCAGGAAATATGACACGTCTGAAAGGGGCAGTGCACATTAGAATGTGTGTGCAAGTAGGATGCGTGCGTTCGTTAGTGATGCATGGTTTGACTCATAACCTGCAGTCCCTGTGGTTGTATCTGCGTGGCTGAAGGGTGGCAGGTTGAAGAAAGAGAAAACAATACCTTTAGAATTATTTAATTATTTTTAAAGATAGAATTCTTGTGCAATTTATATCAATAGGCTACATTGAGGTTCCCTTTCATTATTTTAGGCTATATGGCATTAACATGTCAGCCTGAGCTTTAGGGCCCAGCTGTACGCGTGTCAAATAGCCTACACGCCAATCACAAAATACTTTCGAGAACGGGCAGAGAAACTTAGAGTTTAATTCAATAAGAAAAAAGCTGTGAAATGGAGAGTAGAAAATAAAGAGAAGTAAGGGCCAGAAAGGTAATGTTTGGGAAAGATTTTGTGAAGTGGTAAGAGGATGATAGCAGTGTTGTGTGATGGATCTGTACAAATTCGACAGTCAGAAGATGGGGACATCAAATAGTCCTATGGCACGTCAAGGGAACTGTAGCCTACTGTTCAGATGGGTTAAATGGAAACTGAAATCTGGACACGACAACCTCTCATAGCCTTAATATGCACTCCCGCAGAAGTAAGCATTTCTTGCAGTAAAATGATGCAATTGTTGGCCACATTTTTACTCAGGAACAGGAGTGCAGATATGATTTTCTTTCAGCATCTTAAGCGAATGCGCAGTTCGATCACACGTCTACAGGGGGTATATTTATTGGAATCATAAAAGCAGATAGTATTTCAACCACATAAAATATGCACCCAAGCAGAACTAAATCTGATCATAAACACAATGGGTCGTATTCATAGCTTTCTATTTCCTTACAACCAGTCAAACTGATGTCATTTGGAAACATTACACAGAAAATCTTCCCCGTTCTTTTTAGATATACAGTGGGGAGAACAAGTATTTGATACACTGCCGATTTTGCAGGTTTTCGTACTTAAAAAATTACAGACCTCTACATGCTTTGTATCATAGGTACACTTCAACTGTGAGAGACGGAATCTAAAACAAAAATCCACAAAATCACATTGTATGATTTAAGTAATTAATTTGCATTTTATTGCATGACATAAGTATTTGATACATCAGAAAAGCAGTATAATATTTGGTACAGAAACCTTTGTTTGCAATTACAGAGATCATACGTTTCCTGTAGTTCTTGACCAGATTTGCACACACTGCAGCAGGGATTTTGGCCCACTCCTCCATACAGACCTTCTCCAGATCCTTCAGGTTTCGGGGCTGTCGCTGGGCAATACGGACTTTCAGCTCCCTCCAAAGATTTTCTATTGGGTTCAGGTCTGGAGACTGGATAGGCCACTCCAGGACCTTGAGATGCTTCTTACGGAGCCACTCCTTAGTTGCCCTGGCTGTGTGTTTCTGGTCGTTGTCATGCTGGAAGACCCAGCCACGACCCATCTTCAATGCTCTTACTGAGGGAAGGAGGTTGTTGGCCAAGATCTCGCGATACATGGCCCCATCCATCCTCCCCTCAATACGGTGCAGTCGTCCTGTCCCCTTTGCAGAAAAGCATCCCCAAAGAATGATGTTTCCACCTCCATGCTTCACGTTTGGGATGGTGTTCTTGGGGTTGTACTCATCCTTCTTCCTCCAAACACGGCGAGTGGAGTTTAGACCAAAAAGCTCTATTTTTGTCTCATCAGACCACATGACCTTCTCCCATTCCTCCTCTGGATCATCCAGATGGTCATTGGCAAACTTCAGACGGGCCTGGACATGCGCTGGCTTGAGCAGGGGGACCTTGCGTGCGCTGCAGGATTTTAATCCATGACGGCGTAGTGTGGTACTAATGGGTTTTCTTTGAGACTGTGGTCCCAGCTCTCTTCAGGTCATTGACCAGGTCCTGCCGTGTAGTTCTGGGCTGATCCCTCACCTTCCTCATGATTATTGATGCCCCACGAGGTGAGATCTTGCATGGAGCCCCAGACTGAGGGTGATTGACCGTCATCTTGAACTTCCATTTTCTAATAATTGCGCCAACAGTTGTTGCCTTCTCACCAAGCTGCTTGCCTATTGTCCTGTAGCCCATCCCAGCCTTGTGCAGGTCTACAATTTTATCCCTGATGTCCTTACATAGCTCTCTGGTCTTGGCCATTGTGGAGAGGTTGGAATCTGTTTGATTGAGTGTGTGGACAGGTGCAGTTAATACAGGTAATGAGTGGAGAACAGGAGGGCTTTTAAAGAAAAACGAACAGGTCTGTGAGAGCCGGAATTGTTACTGGTTGGTAGGTGATCAAATACTTATGTCATGCAATAAAATGCAAATTAATGACTTAAAAATCATACAATGTGATTTTCTGGATTTTTCTTTTAGATTCCATCTCACAGTTGAAGTGTATCTATGATAGAAATTACAGACCTCTACATGCTCTGTAAGTAGGAAAACCTGCAAAATCGGCAGTGTATCAAATACTTGTTCTCCCCACTGTAGATAGCGAGATCTCAATTTATTTAACTTTATATCCCTCACCTGGTCCCTAAATGTCTTTTCTCCGCAAAAGAAGCAGGGATGACAGAACTTTACCGATGTCAACTAGATTGAAGCATTCATTCTATCGATTTAAGACATTATGGTGAGCAAGGATTTATTTAGTCTTCTAGGGCAGCGATTCTCAACTGTTGGGTGGTTGTGAGTGGGTTGTAGGTGTCCACCCCCCAAAAAAGAAATCTAATAGATAAATGTTATAATTTATGAAGAAATACTCCAGTCTAAACGTAAATGGCCAGGTAAGAAAGTGTGTAGAAATGACATTATACATTTAAATCGCAGATTTTTTTTCTTCAACCACATTTGCAATATAGAGCTATTAGCAGCACTATTTTGGTTGCTTGTGTGGTCACAAACCAGTGAGATTATTAACGTTCATCAAGAATATGTGCAAAATGTTATTGGGCTTTAGATTTTCACATATAGTCAGATGGTTGCGGATGGGTTATTAGCAATTGCAAGCAGGGGTGAACAAACAGCTGACTTGTGCACTACTAGCACGCGTGTGTAGGTGTGTTCCTCTCACCTGGATCCCAGACATGGTAAAGGGGGTGGGGGAGAGGGGGGCAGCGGGTGAGGTGTCCTCGGGCAAGTGTCACTGGTCAGCTGGTACCATCAGAGCTGCAGGACAACAGAAGAGAAGATCGTCAATCACCACGTATTGTGGTTCCCTCTGACAGACTAACACCACACTGGAACAGGATGCATGCTCAGCCTGGTAGACAACCACATGTGGTCTGGTCAGTAAACAAAAGAGAACCAGATTTAAAATGTTACTCTGCTTAGTTCTGTTAAACAGCTTCAATCTGCAGTTTACTGTATGTCAACTCAGTCGCTGTGAATAAGATTCACATGCAGAGGAAAAAAATAGCCTACTGTCACTACCTTGTTTTTCAACCAAGGTGCATGAACACTGGCACAACCTCATCTACTGCACAAAAAAAACACACTTAAATGTGCTGTTATAGACTGCAATAGCCTACGTACTAGAATGAGTGAAATATAGGACAAAAAAAATAAGACTGCTCTATGCAGATAAGCATTTCTAAGTGCCAATAATTGTGCCTCTCCACTAGAGGTCGACCGATTAATTAGGGCCGATTTCAAGTTCATATAACAAATCGGAAAATCTGTATATTTGGGCGCCGATTTGCTATAATTTTTTTACACCTTTATTTAATCTTTATTTAACTAGGCAAGTCAGTTAAGAACACATTCTTATTTTCAATGACGGCCTAGGAACGTTCTGCCTCTTCAGGGGCAGAACAGATTTTTAACCTTGTCAGCTCGGGGGATCCAATCTTGCAACCTTACAGTTAACTAGTCCAATGCTCTAACACTGATTACATTGCACTCCACGAGGAGCCTGCCTGTTACGCGAATGCAGTAAGCTAAGGTAAGTTGCTAGCTTGCATTAAACTTATCTTATAAAAAACAAATCAATGACTGTCATTGCTCCAATGTGTACTTAACCATAAACATCAATGCCTTTCTTAAAATCAATACACAAGTATATATTTTTAAACCTGCATATTTAGCTAAAAGAAATCCAGGTTAGCAGGCAATATTAACCAGGTGAAATTGTGTCATTTCTCTTGCGTTCAATGCACGCAGAGTCAGGGTATATGCAACAGTTTGGGCCGCCTGGCTCTTTACGAAATAATTTGCCAGAATTTTACGTAATTATGACAACATTGAAGGTTGTGCAATGTAACAGGAATATTTAGACTCATGGATGCCACCCGTTAGATAAAATACGGAACGGAATAAACGTTTTGTTTGAGGTGATAGTTTCCGGATTAGTCAAAGGTATATGGTTTAGAGAGAAATAGTCGACGCATTATAATTCCTGTAATAACTTTCGGCTGAACTTGAAAGGGGTTCCTTCGTTATTTTACCATTCATGTCTTCCATAGAGAATGTCTTGATCTACTTCAAATAAGGTCTGTGTTTTGTGGAGGAGCAGACTGACAGGGGACCATGCTGACAAGCTCTGCTTTCTGCACTACAACCTAAAACTTCTTAACTGGGAATATTGAAGACCCATGAAAGATGGTGGTTCGTTTTTACATATGTTCTCATGTTATTTGAGACTAAACTTAATATAATACATAAATAAAATACATTAAGTGTTCATTGTTCATTCAGTATTGTTGCAATTGTCATTTTTACAAAAATGTGTGTGTGTGTGAATGATACATATATAAATACATCATTTAAAAAAATTATATATATATTTTTTTAAATCGCCCGATTAAATCGGTATCGGCTTTTTTTGTCCTCCAATAAATCGGTATCGGCGTTGAAAAAAAATCACAATCGGTCGACCTCTACTCTCCACCGTGACCTTCAGAGTGAGGCGAATGCAGGAGAGTTGATCCTCCCAAAGGAAATGAAGCCTTCCTCTGCCTGTTGCCCACTGCTCTGATCTCTAAAGCTAAACCCACCACTATCTCAGCTCATCTGTGTCAGGTAGGCCTCTGTGCTGTGAGAGCTGAATGATCTGTATCTGATCTACAGTAGTAAGCAGTATGATCTGTATTGGCTGGATCTAGGCTACAGTAGTGAGCAGTATGATCTGTATTGGCTGGATCTAGGCTACAGTATGCAGGCAGAACACAGCAGATGCCTGGCCTGAAGGGTGTCTTGGTGGTCTGTCCCTGAGGATGAGAAAGGGGAGGACAGAGAAAATACTGGAGGCACACAACAAGGCCATATGGTTCATGCTGCATCAGACAAAGGCACACACAGCATGGTCAATTCACCACAGGAGGGCCAGTATAGTAGCTCACCAGTCAACACACTGCCTCATCTAACGCGCCCCTCACTTCAGACCGCCCGAGAACAGGAAGTGAGAAGGGGAAGTGGCTGACTCGTATTTTCCCCGATGGCTTGGTGTGGTGGGCAATCAGTGCCCCCCACCTCGCTACAGACAGAAAAAAGGGAGGCACTGGCACTGTGACCAGGGACTCTATTCACTGTCAACCTGTTTTAATAGTGCTGCTGTTTGGCTGTGGTAGTGTCCAGTCTGTCAATGTTATGAACAGCAGCCCCATCCAGCCAGATACTGATTGTAACCCAGTGCTTTCGGAACTCCATAAATGTACTGTAGAATTCTATGCATGACCAGAAGGCCTGGGTGGGCTGGCTGGCCTCATCCATACAACCACTAGTGTATCAATGACCTCACAGCACAGCAGAGCACTGCTAGTCCTACATCCTGTTTTAAAACAGGAAGTTGGCTAATTGCAAATCTGTATGCAAACTGACAGAGCCAAATATAGCAGCTCTGGTATACCCAGAGCTGCTATGTTTTGTTTCTTAACGATGGCGGTTAAGAAAGTTTAGGACCTTCGAAATGGTCGGTAATCTGTTTGTTGACTTAGCTTTCGAAGACCTTGGAAAGGCAGGGTAGGATAGATATAGGTCTGTAGCAGTTTGGGTCAAGAGGGACCCCCCTTTGAAAAGGGGGATGACCGCAGCTGCTTTCCAATCTTTGGTATTCACAGACGACACGAAAGAGAGGTTGAACAGGCTAGTAAATAGGAGTTGCAACAATTTCAGTAGATAATTTTTGAAAGAAAGGGTCCAGATTGTCTAGCCCGGTTGACATCAATCCATTCACACTAGGTCTACATCAACTCATTCAGAGCCAAGAAATACTGCTGAGAAAGCGACACCGTACTACAGACAACCAGAAATAAACTCCATTTTACAAGCACAGCGCTCTGCTGAGCCAACTAGTCGGAAAAACTTTACGCCACTCTCCAGCAAGTGTACAAAAAAAGAAATATCTGAAAGTAAAGCCATCAATCCAAAACCTCTCAGTACTCTTCTCTAGCCATCTAGTGTTGAATGAACACTGACATAGTATCCACAGCAAATCTATTATTTCTACCATGTCATGCTTATGTGTGGTCAACAAGCACTAAGCAAGTAGGTACTGTATACATGTTTGCCAGAAGAGCCTCCCCAGATGGATAGCATTGCTTCAGCTACATGTGAAGTCTTCTTCAGGTGGAGAGAGATCATTCTGCTTGTGCAGTCAGCGTGCTGATTGTTTTCCTGTGCTGGCTGAAGTCTCCATGGCTGCAGCTGGTCGGAAGTGAACAGTAATTCACACTTTCAAAAACAACCACAAAAACCATTATTAGGCCTACAGTATGTAACAACTATGTCAGTGAGAGACAGTGTTGCGTGTGTACCACATTGTGAAAACTCTATTCTGAGTAGTAAGCTATTGTTTCTCAACAGCATATGCAGGTTGCTCCAGGTAGAAATGGATGGTGCACAGAGGTGAGTTCACATTTCAGAACTCAACTACCTTACATGACCCGAGTGTCTGGCAGTGGCGGTCGGTGCCGTTCAAGATTAGGGAGGAACTTTTGTTTTTACTGAGCATGGCCTTATTTCTATTAAAGCATATTGGCTGCCTGTCCTTCATATTCCATATCAACGTAACGTCGATAGGTTTAGGCTACTAAATGATACTCTAAATTTAACCTTTACCCATCATGAGGTTGCTACAACGTAGCCTACAAATGAAAGTTCATAACATAGGTGCACAGGTCAAGAGACAAAATTGGAGTAATCAAGGTGAGACAGTGACACATTCAATACGGTCTTGAACACTCTTGCCTGCATCTAGCTGATATGGGGTGTAGTCATTAGTCGAAACAGTTGAAATGAAAACAAAAATGAGTTTCCATTTGGACAAATTCAGGTAGGTCCCTCCCAGTTTTATTCCGTTTGCTTCCATTTAAGACATTTTTGCAGCAGAATTGGCAGAATGAATACACCCCTGACCTTTTGGGCCATTAAAAACCTGCTGTATGTTAAATTCTTTAGGAAAACATTGTCATCCAGAGTCATTTTCCAAGCTATCGTACACAATTTAAATCCACTTAGTTTCCTTAACACAATACTAATGATATCTAAATACTTGTATCATCCCAGCCCTAGTTGTAACCATATTAACGTTATAGTCAACCAAAAAGAACTTACCTGTTAGTAATCCCACAGTCAAAACCAAGTGGACAATCACACAGTACAACAAGCAGTTACACCGGCAGGCCCTGGTGGCAATACAACTGAAAGCTTACCTTGGCTTCACTTGGAAGAGTTGCAGTGTTGGAAAGCCTTGGCCATCTAGCAAACATAAATAGCATTCCGCTCAGAGTCAGGTTGTCGAGTAGCTTTATTAAACTGCATTAGTTGGTAAATGAAAAGGTAAACTAAGAAATATAGAGCTAGCGCTCACTCTCCCTGCATCTCCTTAATTTGTTCACAATTGTTCAACTATCATCTTTGAGTCAACTACTCTCCAGAATTTATGCACTACAGTGCTAGAGCTATAGCTGTACTAGATTCATAACCTGATCCTTTGATTGGATGGACAAGATGTTAATTCTTACTGCAAGGGGTCTGATCGCTTGGACGACTTCCTTCAGAAGTCAAAATTACTGTGCAAGTCCATGGAAGGGGATGAGAACCATGAGCCTACTAGTTGTTTAAGTCAATGTAGCCAGAGGAGGACGGAAAACAGCTGTCCTCCAGCTACACCATGGTGCTACCGTAGAGGGTGCTGTTGAGGCTACTGTAGAAATTCATTGCAAAACAGTGTGTTTTAATCAATTATTTGGTGACATGTTGATGTTATGTTGGGAGGAGTTTCATGGTAGGCTCAGAGGTTGCAGGTGTGTTGGTGTGTGCTGGGCCTGTAGCACAGAGTTGGTATTGTAGAGTTTACTGGCAGCAAAGAAAGGTACAGGGAGAAATATGGAAATGTGACCTCCTGACTATGCAAATACAGAGCAACAGCTCACACTACAGTACACACATTCACAGCTCAGTGGAGGGGTCCGATGTTGACGAGACAACAAGTGCATAACTGTTCACAACAGATGACTCAATAAGTTTTGAATGTGAAAAAATCTTTTCACTATTGATTAGCCTAACCACAGCAAAATCACAAGATAAATTAACTATAAAACATGTCATTGCACAGAGTATGGAAATCACAAGTGCTATGCACACAAGTGAGAGATCATTAGTCTCTTTGCACAGACGCATAGTGTAAACAATCCTATGGTGAGAAGCACAGTGTCCAGTGTCATGACTGGTGTCCTCACAGCATCTACATTCTACTAGCCTTACTGAGTGAGGAGAACTGAACATGGACCCTCCCTTGCAGAGCAGAGTGCACAGTGGAAGTTTGAGGCATTGTGCTCTGTTACGAGTGTTGGTGGTTCTAAAGCAGGGCACTGACAGACAGTATCAGGGTGCTAAACTGCTCCAGTCAGACAAGGCACATGCCTGGCTGTCACGGTGTTGTCTGCTGCATCCCTCCTACTGTCCCTAATAGCAGGAACCAGGAAGTGGGCTACAATTAGTGTTAGCGCAGTGAGACACGATGTGCCCTGAGATAAAGCAGCCTGGCTCCCAGAGTCTAATATGCCCTTCTGTTCTTTTCATCTGTCTGCCCTAATCCTGTGTCCCACTGCCCCAGCATCACAGAGAGAACAAACACAACGTGAGCTCATGAGTAACATGGCACTTCCACGACAGGACCAGGTCAGCACCCCTAGCACAGAGAAGACAGACACAGGTGACTCCGAATATCTCACATGGCAATTTCTCTGGCAAAATACTGTTTTAAAAGCTGGCAAGCTTCCTCAGGCTAGGTGTTTGTCAACGTCTACATAAAGGCACCACAAGGGACACACTATACTTACAATTGGGTTAGTTTCGGTATACAAATAGAATACACAAGCCTTTGATTGTGGGGAATACACAAGGCTAAAAGTAGAACAAGCGCAACAGCGAGAATAGAATGATTATATTTGAGTGAAGTGATCAGCCTAGATCTGAATTCCTCTGTTCAAGAGTCATGTGGAGCAGCTATGGGAGGAGAAAGCCATCTGAGGGAGAGAAAGGAAAATACAGAGGAAAAGATGGTAGAGAGAGCGAGCGAGAGGCCTACAGGAAAATAGAAAGACAGAGGGAGGTATGTGGGCATCCCTTCGTGGTGCTCCACTCCACTCCTCCACCTCATTAAACAGAGCACGCCTGGCTCTGCCATCTGCTGCACGCCACCTTTCCGTCGCTCAATTCTCTTCGTTTTTAGACATGGTCCGTTCTTCGCAGTCCCACTGAAACGGCTGGACCCATCTGTTGTTTATCTTGTTCTCCTACTCTTCGTTTCAGGGGGATAGACAGATGAACAACAACAGGCTGACTACATGTGAGAGGAGAGGTAGAGAGCTCGTGTTCAAACTGCCGAGGTCCTGACCTGACCGCTTCAGTCTTCAGCTCAACTGTCAGCCTGGCCTGACTGGATCTCATCTAGGCCCATCAGTACTCTAGGCTAGGTATTCCAAGCCCATACAAATACTCACTACTAGACCTTCACCATATTACTATTACCCACAGATTAAAGGTTGAGACAGTACAAGAGAGCTGATGCTTTTCTTGTGGCCATCTGAGCATGAGACCTACACTCAGCAAATAGCCTAAGGTACTGTAGTTGTATTAAAGGCCCATAGCAGCCATTTTTATATCCATATCAAAATCATTTCTGGGTAACAACTATGTACCTTACTGTGATTATTTTTGACCATTGTGTTAAACAAACTAAAATAGCTTCTTAGCAGAGACCAATTTCTCAAGCAAGATTTTGCTAGGACTGTCTGGGAGTATTCCGAGTGGGGAGGGAAAAAAAACTAGCTGTTACTGGCAGAGAGGTTTGGAATGCTTTCTTATTGGTCTATTAACTACTTTACTGCCTGGTGATGTAACCAGGCAGGCCAAAACTCCATCCCATCAAAACGGACAGACATGTAGGCGGTATTTTCAAACAGCTCTTACACTAAAAAGGACATTCACCCTTTTAGTATTACTCCAATCTCAGTGTGGCAATATACAGTAGATAGTTAAAGTTGGAAGTTTACATAAACGGGTTTTAATGACTCCCAAACTAAGTGTTTCAACCACGTCACACATTTCTTGTTAACAAACTATAGTTTCGCCAAGTCGGTTAGGACATCAACTTCGTGCATGACAAGTCAATTTTCCAACAATTGTTTAGACAGATTATTTCACTGTATCACAATTCCAGTGGGTCAGAAGTTCACATACACTAAGTTGACTGTGCCTTTAAAGAACTTGGAAAATTCCAGAAAATGTCATACTTTAGACTAATTGACATAATTTGAGTCAATTGGAGGTGTACCTGTGGATGTATTTCAAAGCCTACCTTCAAACTCAGTGCCTCTTTGCTTGAAACCATGGGAAATAAAAAAGAAATCAGCCAAGAAAATTGTAGACCTCCACAAGTCTGGTTCATCCTTGGGAGCAATTTCCAAATGCCTGAAGGTACCACATTCATCTGTACAAACAATAGTACGCAAGTACAAACACCATGGGACCACGCAGCCGTCATACCGCTCAGGAAGGAGACGCGTTCTGTCTCCTAGAGATCAACGTACTTGTGAGAAAATCAATCCCAGAACAGCAGCAAAGGACCTTGTGAAGATGCTGGAGGAAATAGGTACAAAAGTATCTATATCCACATAACCTGAAAGGCCACTCAGCAAGGAAGAAGCCACTGCTCAAAAACCGCCATAAAAAAGCCAGACTATCCTTACGTGCAGTTGCAGACCGTAAAGATCGTACTTTTGAGAGATGTCCTCTGGTCTGATGAAACAAATATTGAACTGATTGGCCATAATGACCATCGTTATGTTTGGAGGAAAAAGAGGGAGGCGTGCAAGCCGAAGAACACCATCCCAACCTTGAGGCACGGGGGTGGCAGCATCATGGTGTTGGGGTGCTTTGCTGCAGGAGGGACTGGTGCACTTCACAAAATAGATGGCATCATGAGGGAAAATTGTGGATATATTGAAGCAACATCAAGACATCAGTCAGGAAGTTAAAGCTTGGTTGCAAATGGGTCTTCCAAATGGACAATGACCCCAAGCATACTTCCAAAGTTGTGGCAAAATGGCTTGACAACAAAGTCAAGGTATTGGAGTGGCCATCACAAAGCTCTGACCTCAATCCCATAGAAGATTTGTGAGCAGAACTGAAAAAGTGTGTGCGAGCAAGGAGGCCTACAAACCTGACTCAATTACACCAGCTCTGTCGGAAGGAATGGACCAAAATTCACCCAACTTATTGTGGGAAGCTTGTGGAAGGTTACCCGAAACGTTTGGCCCAAGTTAAACAATTTAAAGGCAATGCTACCAAATACTAATTGAGTGCATGTAAACTTCTGACCCACTGGGAATGTGATGAAAGAAATAAAAGCTGAAATAAATCACTCTACTATTATTCTGACATTTCACATTCTTAAAATAAAGTGGTGTTCGTAACTGACATAAGACAGGGAACTAGGATTAAATGTCAGGAATTGTGAAAAACTGAGTTTAAATGTATTTGGCTAAAGTGTATGTAAAGTTCCCGACTTCAACTATATAAAATAGCAAAATCATGTTTATGTCTGCACTGGGCATTTAATACCTCCAATATAACACCATAAATTCCAAGGCGGAATTGCCAGGGAACTCACAATATTATCACCATACTTAGGTACCGATGCGATATGTATTGCGATTCTATATGTATTGCAATTCAATAGTGCGATTTGATGTTCCAAACATATTGCTCACTGCTGCAGAGAAACAAGAGACCGCATGAGACAGTTTTGATCTGTCATGGAAATACAAGTGCTGAAAACATGTTGATTCCCCATTTTAAAATATTATGGAGAACAAGCCATAGGATTCAACATACCAGAATTTTGGCAGCGGTACAGCCGACTAGCTCTACCTTACAAAAAAAAAAAAACATTTTATTTGTATTATTTATTTAGCCTAGGCTACACACACGGAGTCAAAGTATCAATATATCGTTAAGGAGCTGTATATCAACCCGCCCCCCCCATCACTAATAAAATTCCCCATCCTCTATTCCATTTGTAGAAAAACATGGTGTAGAGTGAGCGTGTCAGAAAGTCTCACAGGAACGACATGTAGGCAGCAGTATGCACTTGAGTTCAGTACAGTATGTCATGCAGAAGAAATGGAGGGGGTTGATCTGAGTAAATGTGTAGCCTATTTTGACAGCACAGTCATAGAAGGTGAAAGGCAGCAAGAAACCCGTTCCCTTCAGAAGCTGCAGACGAGAGACCGTCTATTGTGTTAGCAGCAGCAGAGCCGCCACAGCAGCTCTCTTAGCTGTGGTCTTAAACTCAGCACATGCAGGCAATTTGCTAATCTCATTCTATTTATAGCCTCTGCATATCCAGGAAAAGTGAGACTGCATTCATTTTCATAATTGCATACATTAGGTGTGTGTGTGTACGTATGAGGGGATTCTCTCCACCCACAGACTGACAGAGATGCTACAAAGGAAATTATTCTGGGGAAGGTGGGCAGACAGCTGGAGGGGGTGGGGGCTGGAACCCCTAGTTGTCAAGCAGCATGGAGGCAGAGGAAAGGGGAGGAATGCACGCTAAGGAGAGGGTGACGAAGGAGTTCATTGAACAGAGACAAATCGAGGCAGAAGGAGCTTGAGCCATGAAAGGGGATTTGGGAGGCTGAGACAGTGTGAGAGCGAGTGAGAGAGAGAAATGACTGCGCTCGGTTCTGACAGAAGGGTACCGGCACTAGCAGCCAAATAGACTGCTGCAGTGTCTTAAACACGCAGAGAAGCAGTCTGCCTGCCTCAGTCAATGTGCCTCACTGCACAGCTCCCGACTCCATCTACAGGAGAAGCCAGAGTAATAGGTGACAAAGAGCCTCATCACACACAGCAATGAGAGGGTTCAGCAGAGCAGGGCCCTGATACAACGCAAATCACTCATCTCCAACTGACAGACTGTGGCAGGGGAGAGTGAGGGAAGAAGAGTGACAGGAGATACAGAGGAAGTGAGGAAGATGTACAGAGAAGAGAGGTTGTGGGGTGAAGGCCTATCCCATGCTGCTGTGGTAAAGGCTTCAGGGCTGCAGTGACAGTGAGTCCTTAACATTTTAGTAATTTAGCAAAGGCTCTAATCCAGAGCGATTTACAGTAGTGAGTGCGTACATATTCATACTTTTCTGTACTGGTCCCGTGAGAGTTGTTTCACTCTGACACTAAACATGAATAATGGAGCCACACCCCCACAGCTAGCCTGTGAATAATGAATCCCTAAACAGACTTCCATTAGCACCCTCCACAGAGACTCACATGCACACTCACAGAGTGGAATTGAATTCTCTTCCTCATATATCCTCTTTAAAAAGACAGACTAGGCTCCTGATGAGATAAAAGTTAATTGTGGTAGGCTACAATACATCTAATATAAATCTTTGTGAGACAAAGATAATGTCAATAAAGATATTCAACAAATGAATATCAGAATGAATAAACATGCTTCATTGTAATGAAGGCAACGCATTATTGATAGGGAAATGAAAATGGTCAAATGGTGCAGACATTAGGGTTTAGTGAGTGCAAGACTGCAAGTCCTTGAGCTCCAGGTCAGGACAGTGTGCTGAAGTGTGTTATATCTCCTCTAGTCTCTACATATGGCCTAGATTCAAAGCCCACATCAAGTCACATCACACTCAACATACTGTCACACAGCCAGAAAGATGCACACAAAGATATACCAGAACAGACACGCGAGCATCGTATGCTTTGGTATTCAGTTATTTTCTTAATACTGACTTTGTATGAGCGGAGCTGTGAAGAGCTCATCTCAGAGGCAAACCATTCATCATTACTGATATAAAGAATCCTTCTCTCAATTACATTATTATACCCCACGGGGCTGCATGCAGTCTCCTCACACAGAGGTGCCAAGACGCCAAGCAATGTGTGGACAAGTCTTCATTTGAATCTCAAGCAACCAACATTAAGAGAAACAAATAACAATATTAGGGGGAAAAAAAGCAAGCAGATGTCTCAATGCTCAATGGTGTGAAGACAGGTAGGGTTGGAGAGAACTTAAAACATGCCCAAAGGTAGTAAAATGAAAGCAATCTTACACCCAATGACTGTATTAAAGTGACTTGTGTGGCAGGCAGAATTGATCCCATTAAGAGAAGAGGGATAGGCTACATGAGATCCCCCAGGCTGAGAAATGGAGTGCGTGCTGCACTGAGGCCTGGTTTTGTCTGACCTGCATAAAAAGAGGCCATCAGAGAAGGTGTGTGTGAAAATCTGAGATCATAAGCCTAGTGAGAGATGCTTAGAGGATTTCTGCAAAGTAACCTGCAAGGCCAACAGGTTGTTTATGACTAGAGGTCGACCGATTAAATCGGAATGGCCGATTAATTAGGGCCGATTTCAAGTTTTCATAACAATCGGAAATCGGTAATTTTGGACGCCGATTTTGCTTCTTTTTTTACACCTTTATTTAACTAGGCAAGTCAGTTAAGAACACATTCTTATTTTCAATGACAACCCACCGTTCCTAGGCTAACTGCCTTGTTCAGGGGCAGAACGACAGATTTTTACCTTGTCAGCTCAGAGATTCAATCTTGCAACCTTACGGTTAACTAGTCCGACGCTCTAACCACCTGCCTCACTAGAAGCCTGCCTGTTACGCGAATGCAGTAAGAAGCCAAGGTAAGTTGCTAGCTAGCATTAAACGTATATTATAAAAAACAATCATAATCACTAGTTATAACTACACATGGTTGATGATATTACTAGTTTATCTAGCGTGTCCTGCGTTGCATATAATCGATGCAGTACCGCATTCGCGAAAAAGGACTGTCGTTGCTCCAACGTGTACCTAACCATAAACATCAATGCCTTTCTTAAAATCAATACACAGAAGTATATATTTTTGAACTTGCATATTTAGCTAACAGAAATCCAGGTTAGCAGGCAATATTAACCAGGTGAAATTGTGTCACTTCTATTGCGTTCATTGCACGCAGAGTCAGGGTATATGCAACAGTTTGGGCCGCCTGGCTCTTTGCGAACTAATTTGCCAGAATTTTACGTAATTATGACATAATATTGAAGGTTGTGCAATGTAACAGGAATATTTAGACTCATGGATGCCACCCGTTAGATAAAATACGGAACGGTTCCATATTTCACTGAAAGAATAAACGTTTTGTTTTTGAGATTATAGTTTCCGGATTCGACCATATTAATGACCTAAGGCTCGTATTTGTGTGTTATTATGTTATAATTAAGTCTATGAAGTCTATGAGGTCATTTTGCAGGGCTCTGGTAGTGCTCCTCCTTGCACAAAGGCGGAGGTAGCGGTCCTGCTGCTGGGTTGTTGCCCTCCTACGGCCTCCTCCACGTCTCCTGATGTACTGGCCTGTCTCCTGGTAGCGCCTCCATGCTCTGGACACCACGCTGACAGACACAACAAACCTTTTTGCCACAGCTCGCATTGATGTGCCATCCTGGATGAGCTCCACTACCTGATCCACTTGTGTGGGTTGTAGACTCCGTCTCATGCTACCACTAGAGTGAGAGCACCGCCAGCATTCAAAAGTGACCAAAACATCAGCCAGGAAGCATAGGAACTGAGAAGTGGTCTGTGGTCACCACCTGCAGAATCACTCCTTTATTGGGGGTGTCTTGCTAATTGCCTATAATTTCCACCTTTTGTCTATTCCATTTGCACAACAGCATGTGAAATGTATTGTCAATCAGTGTTGCTTCCTAAGTGGACAGTTTGATTTCACAGAAGTGTGATTGACTTGGAGTTACATTGTGTTGTTTAAGTGTTGCCTTTATTTTTTTGAGCAGTGTATTAAGTGTTCATTCAGTATTGTTGTAATTGTCATTATTACAACAACAACAAAAAATAAATAAAAACATTCGGCATCGGCTTTTTTGGTCCTCCAATAATCGTATCGGTGTTGAAAAATCATAATCGGTCATCCTCTATTTATGACTGCACAATAGTCTCACATACTGTGGGTGAAGATAACCTTATGCACAAACACTGGTCCAGACTTAACATAAACATAGGCCACTGGCATTTCCATGTCTACAATGGAAGCATAGGTAGACTTAGCTATATGCTTTGCAATGCATGACAGTTAAGACAAAGCACTGCGGTTAAATGAAATAAAATCACATTCACATGGTTGGCAGATTTTTTTATTTAACCTTTATCTATGCAATTGAGTTAAGAACAAATTCTTAGATGTTACTGCGAGTGTAGCGAAATGCTTATGCTGCTAGATCCGACAGAGCAGCAGTATCTAACATGTAATATCAACAATTCCACAACAAAACCTAACACACAATCTAGTAAAAGAATGGGATAAGAATATATAAATATAAAATATGTGGATGAGCAGTGAGAGCGGCTAAGATGCAATAGATCGTGTCGGATGCAGTATACACATGAGATGAGTAATGTGAGATATGTAAACATTCTTAAAAGTGTCGTTATTAAAAAGTGACTAGTGTTCCATTTATTAAAAAGTGGCCAATGATATCAAGTTTGAAAGTAGGCAGCCTCCTCTCTGTGTTAAAGATGGC
The DNA here is from genome assembly GCF_029448725.1 of Salvelinus fontinalis. Lineage (NCBI taxonomy): Eukaryota > Metazoa > Chordata > Actinopteri > Salmoniformes > Salmonidae > Salvelinus > Salvelinus fontinalis. The sequence continues at coordinate 29,224,270 of NC_074699.1, forward strand.
TGTTGAACAATCTGATGGCCTTGAGATAGATAGAAAAACAGCTTCTCTGTCCCAGCTTTGATACACCTGTACGGACCTCACCTTCTGGATGGAAGAGGGGTGAACAGGCAGTGGCTCGGGTGGTTGTTGTCCTTGATGATATTTTTTGCCTTCCTGTGACGTTGGGTGTTGTAGCTATCCTGGAGGGCAGGTAGTTTGCCCCCGGTGATGCACTGTGCAGACCGCACCACCCTCTGGAGAGCCCTGCGTTTGTGGGAGATGCAGTTGCCGTACCAGGCTGTGATACAGCCCGACAGGATGATCTCGATTGTACACCTGAAAAAGTTATTGAGGGTTTGAGATGACAAGCCAAATTTGTTCAGCCTCCTGAGGTTTAAGAGGCGCTGTTGTGCCTTCTTCACCACACTGTCTGTGTGGGTGGACCATTTCAGTTTGTCAGTGATGTGTATGCCGAGGAACTTAAAACTTTCCACCTTCTCCACTACTGTCCCGTTGATGTGGATAGGGGGATGCTCCCTCTGCTATTTCCTGAAGTCCACAATCATCTATTTTGTTTTGCTGACACCACACAGAGCCCTCACCTCCTCCCTGTAGGCTGTCTTGTCATTGTTGGTAATTAAGACTACCACTGTAGTGTCGTCTGCAAATTTGATTGAGTGATTGAGTTGGAGGCGTGCATGGCCATGCAGTCGTGGGTGAACAGGGAGTACAGGAGGGGGCTGAGAACGCACCCTTGTTGGGCCCAAGTGTTGAGGATCAGCGGAGATGTTGTTGTTTCCTACCTTCACCACCTCGGGACGGCCCATCAGGAAGTCCAGGACCCAGTTGCACAGGGCGGGGTCAAGACCCAGGGTCTCAAGCTTAATGACGAGTATGGAGGGTCCTATGGTGTTGAATGCTGAGCTGTAGCCAATGAACACCATTCTTACATAGGTATTCCTCATCCAGATGGGATAGGGCAGTGTGATGGCGATTGCATTGTCTGTGGACCCATTGGGGCAGTAAGCAAATTGAAGTGGATCTAGGGTAAAAATCCAACAAAAAGATAATTTTTCCCCCATACGTCTACAGATGAGACAGTCACACTTCATATACAATGTAGGCCATAGGATGGTAGCTAGCTAAATCCACAGACACAATGAACAAAACACTACCAACTTCAAGCTAGCTAACCGCTGTAGCTAAACTCAGCAAAAAAAGAAACGTCCTCTCACTGTCAACTGCGTTTATTTTAGGCAAACTTCACGTGTAAATATTTGTATGAACATACCAAATTCAACAACTGAGACAAATTGAACAAGTTCTACAGACATGGAATAATGTGTCTCTGAACAAAAGTGGGAGGGTCCAAATCAAAAGTAACAGTCAGTATCTGGTGTGGCCACCAGCTGCATTGAGAACTGCAGTGCATCTCCTCCGCATGGACTGCACCATATTTGCCAGTTGATCCTGTGAGATGTTACCCTCCTCTTCCACCAAGGTACCTGCAAGTTCCCGGACATTTCTGGGGGTGGAATGGCCCTAGCCCTCACATCCAACAGGTCCCAGACGTGCTCAATGGGATTGAGATCTGGGCTCTTCGCTGGCCATGGCAGAACACTGACAGTACTGTCTTGCAGGAAATCAGCCATACTGCTCATTCTGTGCATGGTGGCATTGTCATGCTGGAGGGTCATGTCAGGATGAGCCTGCAGGAAGGGTACCACACGAGGGAGGAGGATGTCTTCCCTGTAATGAACAGCATTGAGATTGCCTGCCTGCAATGACAACAAGCTCAGTCCAATGATGCTGTGACACACCGCCCCGGACCATAACAGACGCTACACCTCCAAATCGATCCCGCTCCAGAGTACAGGCCTCGGTGTAACGCTCATTCCTTCGACGATAAAACACGAATCCGACCATCACCCCTGGTGAGACAAAACCGCAACTCGTCAGTGAAGTGCACTTTTTGCCAGTCCTCTCTGGTCCAGCGACAGTGGGTTTGTGACGTTGTTGCCGGTGATGTCTGGTGAGAACCTGCCTTACAACAGGCCTACAAGCCCTCAATCCAGCCTCTCTCAGCCTATTGCGGACAGTCTGAGCACTGATGGAGAGATTGTGCATTCCTGGTGTAACTCGGGCAGTTGTTGTTGCCATCCTGTACCTGTCTCGCAGGTGTGATGTACCGATCCTGTGCAGGTGTTGTTACACGTGGTCTGCCACTGAGGACGATCAGCTGTCCGTTCTGTCTCCCTGTAGCGCTGTCTTAGGCGTCTCACAGTACAGACATTGCAAGTTATTGCCCTGGCCACATCTGCAGCCCTCATGCCTCCTTGCAGCATGCCTAAGGCACATTCACGCAGATGAGCAGGGACCCTGGGCATCTTTCTTTTGGTGCGTTTCAGAGTCAGTAGAAAGCCCTCTTTAGTGTCCTACGTTTTCATAACCGTGACCTTAATTGCCTTCCGTCTGTAAGCTGTTAGTGTTTTAACGACCGTTCCACAGGTGCATGTTCATTAATTGTTTATGGTTCATTGAACAAGCATGGGAAACAGTGTTTAAACCCTTTACAATGAAGAATTGTTATTTGGATTTGTACGAATTCTCTTTGAAAGACAGGGTCGTTTCTTTTTTTGTTGAGTTTAGCACTGACGTAATTAATTCACAATGGATTAGCCTGTTCCCATTAAACAGCTGCCCATGTTAGCTAGTTAATAAGGACACTGCACTGATGTGCTAGCTAGCGAATATGCTAACATTAGCTAGCAAAACATTTGGTTATGGGCTGGCACTGGCAGTTTGGGATTATGGAGCGTGAATTAAATTGTTTCGTCATTATCTTGCTAGGTAGTTATCTAGCTGTGGCCATGTGGCTAGTATCAACAAGGGATTTTTACCAAAAAAGCAACATTAGCGCAGAGCTTGGAATCTAGACCATAAGCACGGATAGGAATTGCCAAACAATGCTACTGCAACCTTCTGGTTTAGAGTATTTTAACAAGGCTGAGTGGCTGACGAATTCCAAGGTCTTTGCTGTGTGAACACAAAAAAAAGGGATTGACCGCCGACACACTGTTCAGAGATGCTAAGTGCTGTCGACAGGCAAACGTTTGACAATCCTACCAGTGTGTGAGCTTTAACATTTACCCAAACTCTACCTGAGTCCTTGCCTCACCCCAATGAGGTTAATGCTGTAAAACAAACCAACCAACATCTACCAGGGTCAAAACACGCAGAATGACTGTCCGGCACATTATAACATTTCCCAGAGGCTCAGAGGAGTTGTTTGGGGAGAAACTGGCGATGGCAGGGGTTTATTTTCCCCAAAGCTGACCCTGATAAAGTAATGCAAAGGCCTGGAAAGATGTAGCAGCTAGGCAGCCTGTCAGCAGAATGCTGTGTGTGTGTGTGTGTGTGTGTGTGTGGTGTGTGTGTGTGTGTAAATAGCAGAGCAGCACTGTTCAAACTGGACATCAGCTCTCCACCCCAGCTAGGTGGACTGTCCAATACCAGACATAAACCACTACAAGAGCAGTGTCTGACAGTCAACTCATTTCCTGAAGCAAATTTTGTTTAGACACAGGAAACAAAATTAGCACTCTCAAAATTGAAGACGTTTCAGGAGTTGCATTTGAAATAGTAACAATTACTGCAAATAGTAATTATAGCCATTTGAGGTGTCAATGACACTGCTAGTTGACACACTCAGTACCCCAGTCAAGGACTGAAGAGAGCTTTGAGAGAATTAAACTAGTGCTGCTTTTCTTAGTAATATGGGTGATAACACAACGTGGCTGTACAGTGGTAGGTTTTCACAGAGAACATGACCAGCCCGCCACCATAGCAGAGTAGTCTAAAAGATAGACTGCAGACAAGCACATCACTAATCATGCTCGGACTACCAGAGCAACGGTCCTCCTTTTGTATTAATCAATAGCTGCTGCAAGTTCTCCTTGTTTTCCCAGAAACCGTTCTCATGTTTGAGCTCTTGTCTTGGTTCATCCTGATTGGCCAGCTAGCCCTTGGATGAGGGCTGCCTTCAGCCTGATTGGACTGCTGTTGAGTCAAACGTGCTACATCAAGTTCAGAGGTGACTTGTAAGCTGATAAAATCCTTTGTTGAAATCATATCAGGACAAATAGGCCTATCTGCTTTCAGGAAGTAAACCTAGCCTGTAACCTGCATCAGTATCAAAGAGCGTGTCAAGTAAAACTATTAAAAGAATTAAAATCTAGACTTTTATAAGCATCTACTGATCCATTGTTGAGAATTCCACTGTCTTTGATGCTGGTTGTTATTTGAAGTTAGCTTGTACAAGTTGGCCTGAAATCCATCAAACAGCAGATGAAAGTAGATGGCTTCCCCACAGACAGATGTATCATCTAGGACTTATTCCGTGTTCCATACAAACAGGTCAGTCTCAACAACAACAACAGTATAGTTAGGCTATATGAGTCTACCCCCCCACAGCCCCATCAGTTACATAACCACCAACATCATATTCTCTCCCTTTCATTGAGGGCTCCTCAAATCCAAAGTTACGCATCTACCATAGAGCTGCTCGTAGGGAAGTGCGGGGAAAGCAGGGGAAACCCCAGGCTAAAATACAGGACAGGCAAGCAGCATATATCTCTTCCCTGCAGTGACTTCACAACACTTCCTGCTAGCTTGGTCACCACAGGGCCAGAACAACCTCAGCCCTGTGTGGACAAGACAATGAGGGTCACTTATTAATACCACATTCCCAACAGAAATAGAATGACTAAAACAGGCAAAGCCCCCCCAGACCAGAGCAATTTGACAAAAACACTCAATATGGCTGACGTGCAGGCTAGGCCTAGCTACTGATAACATTTCAATAATATGCCCGTTCCCAGATCAAATGCCACGATCAGAGTCCATGATGCCAAACAAGGGTCAGCCATCATCCTCATCAGTTTAACAGCCAGTCAGTCAGGTTAGTCAGCCCAGTACGTACCAACATAGTGTCTTAATGTGAGCCCTTCTGCATGGCTCCGTCTGGAGGAGGAAGTGACCTTATGTTCCCATCGGCTCAACATTTATCTTTTGCTCATTAATTCAAATCAGCTCCCACAAACACAAAACCCTGACTAATGCCTTCCAAAGCCAAACATTTGAATAATTAACTGTGGCCACCTGACAGTTCACACAATAGGGGGTTGCAATGGTTTTCTAAAACAAGTTTGTCTTAAAACAGGTTGGAAACATAGGAGAGAAAGGCAACAAGGGATAGATGGCATTCAGTGACTGAACTTCAATCACCTCTCCTATAAATCTGTCAACTATACTGAGCTTTGGAATGTCTCTCAGTGCTGTCTTTAAAGCATCACTTCCTGTTGAGAGTGATTACTGAGATAAAAAAGTGTGGGTTGCAGCAGGTCTCAGATATGGCAGGCAGTGCTGCTGTCGGCTTGTCAAGTTAACTACCCTCACCTCTGGGGGCATTCTCACCATGTCACCCTTTCTCGGTGACATACACACAACGGTTGACCTGGGAAGGCAACAGTTACTGAAAATAGTGGTGTGAATGTGATTCTTAGTCAGTGCACCTGTGTCTTAAAACAATAACCACACTACCAAAATCTGTGTAGGAACTTTTATAGAAGTAAAGAAGATGTGTGCTTTCACACAACAACGTAAAAACTCAATTAGACAAATAGCACCTTAAGCAGTTATTCTAATCTGGGTTTAGGGTCAGATTGGTGTAAAATGATTCTCAGCAGGGAGTGAGTCTCACTGGGTCTCAGTGTGTGTGTGTCAGGCCAGCGGCTGTGCTCTCCTTAGAAGTGTGAAGGTCCCTGTGGCTGTCCAGCAGGTCCAGTAGCAGGAAATCCATGCCCATCTCTCAATGAGCAGCCTGCCTTGCCAGCCGCTGCCCAGATGGAGATGCTCGCCCACTGTGTTTGTGCCTCAGACCGCCACCACAATGCCCCCATTCTGCTGGGCGGTAGGCAGGGCCGGAGGGGTCTCGCCCTCCCGGTGGGCCCCAACACAACACTGCTCCTTCCTTCCACAGCTGCTGGACAGAGAAGGAGACATAGGAGCAACAGAGGAAAAGAGAGAGCAGGGCTAATATGGCTCTGCCACCTCTACTCCCATGTTACATAGAGACCACAGTGACAGGGTTGTTTTAATGACATAGAATAATATGAAGCTGAATAATATGAAGCTGAATGGCTACAAGGCCAGGCTCTTTGAAAGCTGCACACTGACTGCAGTGTGTGAAAATAATTATAGTGCATTGTAGTACACTTATGGTGGTGCTACTAAAACGTGTTGTTAGTATGACATGGTTCTGATTGGATAACTTAAATTGATCCTAGCATGATCCACCACATACAGAAGCCAAGGGTCAGAGTGCATGTCAAACACCATCTAGGCCTAGGCTACTTCTCTCACCATCTTACTGCTAGATATTCAAGAAACAGAATGTAGCTCAAATGCATGCCCCTGAAGTGCCTTGTTGAACGAAACAACAGGGGGCGTGGGGCAATTTATTTTCCTTCCCGGCCACTAACAACCCGCACAGGCACTGCTCAGACAAGCAACAACTAACCAACTCATTAATCTCAAAATGTCATTGCTCCTCTAAAAACAACTTTGCCAAGCCAGCTTAAACTGACTGAGGATAATAGAGGTAAAAGGGAATAAAAACACAAACATCTAGGTACGCTAGTCTAGTGCCCACCAGATCATGTTAATGCCACTTTCAATTGAGGACTACACAAATCTACAAAACAAAAACAAACATGCATTTGGGAGGAAGATACATTTGGGAGGAGAAAAAAAAAAATAGAATGTGGTAATTGTTTAAAGGTCAGGGTCCTTGGCCTGTTGGCCAGTCTTAAGATGTCTAATGAGAGCGTGTGCAGCAGACAGAGGAGCAGCAGCCTCCCTTCCTGCTGAGTGTGTAAGCTGAGCTCTGAGATACTAAATACTTCATAGAGACAAGGGACAGCAGAAATTAGCTTCAGCTGACACCTCTAGTCTTCTTCAGCCTGCCCTGCTCAGTGGCTAATGCAATTTACCATCAGTCAATCAATACTGCAGAGTGAGCTATTGACAAAGAGCAGAGGAAGGTGTATTGGTGGTTAGTGTGGTCGATGTATTCCGTACCTGCATGGGTCTGCCTCAGTAGATGGGGTCTGTCCCTGAGGTAGACCCATGCAGGTACGGAATACATCGACCACACTAACCACCAATACACCTTCCTCTGCTCTTTGTCAATAGCTCACTATCAAACCAAGGTGCATGAACACTGGAGCAAAGTGAAAGACAGACTGGTTGGTTGTTTAGGAACAAAACCCGAGGAGTGCTCAACTATGGAGCCAAACAGACAGGGTTGGCTTAGATTGTAGACAGTGTATATTTTGGGTCCAATGTTTATAAAATAATTACACAATGAGCACTTGTCTCAAATACATTGCTACAGTTGTTGGTTAACTAGCTAAAGAATTTCAGCCATATTAGCACCAACATAAAATCAGTTAAAACACCTCAAAACAAAGACATGGGATCAGTAAGATGAAATGAGCCACTTACAATTCCCACATGGTCATTTCTTGTCATTCTTGCAAGCAATCTGGCCATCCATAATCACAACACGCTGACTTCTGCCTCATGGAAGCGTGCACGTCATGACGTTGTCAGCTAACCTATCTATTCTGCAACTCTGGGTAGCACAATAGAAGTTTACAAGCAAACTTTTTAAAAACAATGCCTTTCGACAACTGCCTTCATCAGGGTATCAGTAGATGGTCTGCTTGCCTTTACAGCTAGAGAGGAGGACAGCCTTGTCTTCACTCACTGCATAACAATTCTACAGCCTATCCTTATGCCATAAGTGCACACTTGTTCACTTACCTTGAGGAGCAGAGTGCACAAGAGCACACTTTGGGATAAATGGGACGCAAACACTTACTCAGCCTCCATGCACCACGTGGACACCCCAAAAAGGCTGCAGAAGGCCCAGCTCAGACAACATACAGATCCCAAACATGTTCCAGTCTGGTTTCCAAATACATTGGAGGATAATGAATGCCAGGATCATCTCCTCCCACCATCTTGATAACAGATTTTTCTCTAATGGAAAACCCAAAGCTACAGTAGCATGCTACATTACACTTTGCACTTAATAACCAGATAGTGAAGATAGGGCATTTGTTAGGCAGAGAAGTGATTTTGTTAATTACTCCTCTGTGATGCCAAAATTGTTCATGTGACCGCCCATGACCCCTAAAAAGTAAACCAAATATTTCACACTGCATTCATTATAGGCTTTTGACGCCTGTTTCTTTAAAATGTAACTGACAGCACATCATGCCAAGTACAACGAGATTCTGGTGCTTTGTCACATTCACAATATTATACTTTCAATGTCATGTAAGCCTACAGCCTAACTAATGCCACAAGAGACAATCAAAACAACTGGAAATAACCAAATGCTATAGCTTCTGATTATCGCTACGGCTCATAATAACTTAGACAAGGTTGTAGCGAAGTGTGGCACAACAAGTTGAGGCTACATGGTTTCAGACAGGCGTGCCACAGTAAGCGATAACATGTGGTTACATTGCAACATTTAGGGACAACAATGTTACAAAACATGTGTAGATAGAGGATTGATTACCACAACATCCTAAATCACAACAATGAACAAATCCCGAATTGACAGATATTAGTTTGGAACACAGAACCAGTCACCCACAACAGTGTAACTAGATTGAGCTGTGCACGAGGCCAGGCGATTAACAATATAATTCAGGCATGCAGTAACATTTTGCCTTACGGACAGTAACATACCCACTTCCTGTCTTGCTTGTCGTTAATGCTGAGCTGTCAGCGGCCACAACACAGAAAACTCAGACAAACTACCCGTCAAATAACCCGTTGGTTCCATCAATTGGCTGACCCTTCACGTCCGGGCACCAGTCAGTCAATGCGACTGATCGAAGGAACGCGGAGGTCGCTAATGTAGCTAGCTAATAGCACCGGTTATATGGGTTGAGCCGTTTGTTGAGCCATTAAAAACCACTTGGAATTATATTAAGCTAATAGATGTAGTTATAACGGCGGTAAGAAACTAATTACAAAAATACAAACATTTTCTTTCAAATTATTGGGAAGCTTTCCGGGCTGAGATGGTATTGCAGCACAGCGATAGAGACACTGCTTGAGTGTACATCAACTCACCGTAAGCTATCGCTTTATGTTGACCAGATGTCTTTACAACTTAACGCGGCAGGCCATGAAGATGTATGTTATTGCGAGCATCCAGTTTGTCTGAAGTAAAAAGAAGAATATCCCAATTTGACGTTTGGACGCTCTCTCTATGCCGAGTTCGCGCAGGCCTCGTAAATGAAATGGATGGCCTCCCCCTCCTTCCAACCAGCAGCAATACGCATGCGCTAATTTATTGGCAGCAACACACAAGGGAATTTCAGCTGACTGAAGAAGTGTGATCTGTTAGCACGACCTTGTGGTCAAACCAGTGATGTGGAAGCAAAAATAATATCTCCAACAGAATGCGGCCAAGTTGCAGTTTGTAGGAAAAATATATCGAGAGAGAAGAATACCTAATGCTATGGTCCTCCACTACTGATATGTCATTAACTCTGTTTTTTTTTTCTCCATTTGAATGAAATGCTTGATCTTCCACAAGGCAGTATCAATTCTGATGACTTTTGCCACCTATTGCATTCATCTCAAAGCTGCCAGCACTAAGCATTATTAAAAATGTCTGGATTTCCCATTATAAATGTAAAAAGAGAAACAGGCAAACTTTTGACATCGCCCAATCACCCCAGCACAGCACATAGGCTACCTTGTAGCTTCCTCAGGTTGTGGCTATATAGAACCATCTGGTGGACAACCTGTGAAAATGCATCCTCAGTACTCCACCATACAAATAATGTGAACACAAACATGCAGAGTAGCCACATGACCATTTAATAAACAAAAAGACTGTACATTTGCTGCAGCTAAATAAAAAGTGTGACTTGGAGAACTTTAACAATTACTATACATACTCCCACGCATGATCTTGTGACAAACGTTTTTCCACCCAAAACAAAATTGTAGCTGTGGTCTGTGGGTTAGCTATAGCTCAAATAAAATAAATCAAATGTGCTCTCAAGATTCAATTCCTACAAAAGTAGTGCATGTGGCACATTTTGCCCCTCTGTATTTTCTATATAAAAATGGATGAAGTGGTCTTTATTACAACAGACAGGTTAACAGCAATTGAAAAATTGAGTCCCTTTAAAAAATTGAATATTTTCTATGCAGTGTCACATTTAATGTTTATCAGTCAAGAATTCTCAAGCTTGATCTCAGTATACAGAACATTGTCAACTTGGATCAGACCTGCATACAGTTACAAATACTTGTGTAACATGCTAAATCTGCCTTGCTGAAATTCCTTTATGATAAAGGAGAACGTTTATTATTACAGTTTACACACCAATTCCTCCCAAAATAAACTTAAGGAAACAAAAGAAGAAAAAAAACTGATGAAATCTGTAATGATATGATCAAACAAAAATGGTTTAGTTCCTCCATCATGACATCATATGAGGTTAACCACTATCCCATTGCTAGCTACCAAGAGGACACTTCCCAAAAACAATTCTAAAGAGTCCTTAAGAGTATGACTAACTGGCTGTGTGAAAACATGGCCTGTTTTCTGGCAAATCTTTTGTAACAATATGACCATAAATCACTTAAAAATAAATCTGTCTGGGCTGGAGTGTCACAATACAAGACCATCATTTCCCTGGGAAATATTTCTGAAAGTAGAACTTTTAGGTGACAAAAAATCTCCTGTAAGACTTCTCACCTCATCATCCATAACTCTCTGGCATCGCATGCAGGAACAGGCCATCTGATGACATTCCTCTCAAAGCTGACAACTGCAGCAGCCTCAAGGAGCCCAACAACTAGGCTAAAATAAGTGATTTGGATACTTTATAAAGATACATTGTGTTGTTATATTCTCACATCATAACATGTTATGTCAATACTGCGGTGCCAACTACAGATACTGCAAGTAAGATGGCATACATTTACAAAAATAGGCTACATACACTTGTAATAAGTGAGAAAGCTCATTGTACGACATTGTTGAGCAACATTACCAGAGATAAACAAAAATAAAAGAAAACTCAAAGAGTCTTACCAGCTAGAACACAATTGGCAACAGATGCCATTGATTCACTGTATTACATGAACTGTATGCACTATTAACAATAGTCTGATTTAGTCGTTTGGAAATGTAGAGCAGATACACAGACAAGACAGTACTTCCAAGTCATATGAATGTTTGCAAAGTTGTAACCCGATCAATTTAGATCAATCCTCATCGACTACCCATGAAAATAAACATGTGCAAACACACCAATAATTGTATTTAGAATAAAAAAGTGTATAATACAGTTTAAGAAAGCAGTCAGCCTCAATGACTGCCCAGTGATTTAAAACTGCCCTTGGAGAAACATAGCCAAACCTAAATCTAACCCATTCACAAAAGCTCCCTAAAACACAATGTCTGCACTCCATACTAAGACCATACTAAGATGCACCGAGAGTTTGCAAAAATTGCTAATTGTTTGCAAACATAATTCAGACATCCTGGCCAGTATGTGACCAAACAGGTCTGCAATCACAGATCTGTTTACACAACCACCGAATGTCTCACACAAATCCAAGTCTGGCTAAAGCGAATTTAAAGATCCGCTTTCAAAATTATTGCAAAAAAAAATCCTAGTCTTATCTACTGTGGCCCCTCAGTTTAGCTTCACATCTAACACTTGTGTTCAGAATTGAAATGGCATATTGCCAACACAAATTAAATACAAACCCAAGCCTATCTGAAAGTGAATTAAAAATGGTACAATGGCTACTACTAGGAAAACTAACTTACATTTTTTGTTTCTTGACAAATGCTGTAATACTCAGTGTAAACTAAATGGTACTGCTTGGCAAATGACATGTTTACAAAACCTGAAGCAAGAAGACAGTCACGGCAGCAGAGGTAGAGCATGTGTACCTTTCTACTGTGTATAGCTACTTAACAGATACATATGCATACCCTTGTAAACTATTATAAGACTGTATGTGGCCTTATCTGACAGGTGTCAAACAAAGATGAGATTTCATATGAGAAGGGCAAAAAAACGAGAAACTATTTGTTTGTACGATAACACAAATACACTGAAACAAAAGTGTTGAGCACCACTTTACATCTTTCATTGCAGTGTTGTTAAAAATATAGCCCAGATGCAGCTTAGAAAATATATGCACTCAAACAAATCCAAAATATTTTCCCTATTTATCAAAAACAGACAAATTCTTAAACATTTTCTTCTTAGATAAAAGAGTACAAACAAATTGGTTTGTTTCGAGTTGATACTAGTGCTAGCTAAATTACACATTTCAATTGAAAATCGCTACAATCGAAAAAGTGGCATTTAAGAAAAACACACCAATTGAATTTTGTGAGAATATGGCATTTCAACCAAAATCTCCAATTCAGATCATAGGGTTTATCCCAGAAAGGCGAGAGAGATTGAGCTCTGCTGTGGGGCACTGGGTCAGCCAGGTCCTGTGGTCTCCAGTCCACACAATCTACAGTAGGAAACAGGAAGTATGTCTCAGGCCCAGGGCTGGTCACACGGTCAGGGGTCATAGATAGAGACTGACTCCTAGTGGTTAGTCAGCTCTCTGTAAACATAACATACTCAGACGGGCTATTAGAGGAGGGCAATACACACACTTAGCCCTTATCAGGAAGCCCTCCTCTTGGAGCTTTACCCTTCTCCCTTTACCGGGAGCAAAGGAAAAACATATACCAACCAGCAATACAATTAAGTGCACATTCTGAAATCCCCCCATAACCTTTTTTCAGTAAGTGTACACATCACCCCCTAAGAAGGCCTTCTGTATTTCACTAGAATGACAACACAATCCTGTTCACAGCCAGGGCTGATAGGTTGTAGCAGGTCCTGCTATGCAGAGTGTAAAGGAATAACGAATTTGCAGCCGAAGGGCGAATGGTAGTTGATGCCCACTTCCTGGAACACCTGCTTGGGCACCCCGATGTCACACAGGTAGACCCTAGCCTCCCCACCATCTATAGGCAGGGGCAAGCCCAAAGACAGGGTCCACTTGGCCTCCACGGCCTGCTTCTGGCCATTCACGGGAGGGTCAATGCTGAGCACCGGAGCCCTGTTTTGGTTGGCCCAGTCCGCAGCCGCCAGGTACCAGGCCTGGTCCCTTAGGAAACCGTTCTCATGGCAGTCCAGACAGTTAATGACCAGGTCCACTGGGCTGACCGGCAGGTCTGGGAGGAGAGAGAGGGATAGAGATCAGGGTTTGAACTGAAAGCTTCTGAGTAGCTAGACCTCCAGCAGAGGGCAACATCGTTTCAGTGTGTACCGCTGTTAAAAGCAGACAAGCAGCACAGATTTGACAGTGTCTAGCTAATTTTGCCTTGTGTCTAACTATACTGAACGGAAATATAAATGCAACATGTAAAGTGTTGGTCCCATGTTTCATGAGCTGAAATAAAACATCCCAGAAATATTCCGTACGCAAAAGAAAAGCGTATTTATCTCAAATTTTGGGCACACATTTGTTTACATCCCTGTTAGTGAGCATTTCTCCTTTGCCAAGAAAATACATCCACCTGACAGGTGTGGCATATCAAGAAGCTTATTAAACAGCATGATCATTACTCAGCTAGACCTTGTGCTGGGGACAAAAGGCCACTCTAAAATGTGCAGTGTTGTCACAACACAATGCCACAGATGTCAAGTTGAGGGAACGTGCAAATGGCATGCTGACTGCAGGAATGTCCACCAGAGCTGTTGCCAGAGAATGTAATGTTAATCTCTCTACCATAAACTGTCTCAAACGTTTTTTTGAGAATTTGGTGTGTGGACGAGTGGTTTACTGACGTCAACGTCGTGAACAGAGTGCCTCATGGTGGCGGTGGGGTTATGATATGGGCAGGCATAAGGTGCGGACAACGAACACAGCATTTTATCGATGGCATTTGGAATGTCCAGAGTTACCATGACGAGTCCCATTGTCGTGCCATTCATCCGCCGCCATCACCTCATGTTTCAGCATGATGATGATGTTCCATGTCCCAAGGATCTGTAGACACTTCCTGGAATCTGAAAATGTCCCAGTTCTTCCATGGCCTGCACACTCAGACAGGTCACCCATGTTTGGGATGCTCTGGACCAGTCATGTGAAATCCATAGATTAGGGCCTAATGAATTTATTTCAATGAACTTATTTACTTATATAAACAGTAAAATCTTTTAAATTATTGCATGTTGTGTTTATATTTTTTGTTCAGTATATAACAGTCTACTCTAGATTAGAAAACAATGGTCTTTTTATACAGCTCATGCAAACAAGAAAACACACTACAAGGAAGTGGATTCACCATCTTCACTATCTACAGTCCATTTACCTTTCCATCTACAGTCTCATCACATCTAATGATTTCAAAAGCTGATAATATCTGTGGACAGAGAACAAATCTGTAAGTCAGGATAAGTCGGTACCTTTGATGCTGGCCACCTGCTTGCCGCTGGTCTTGCTGTAGAGGGCGAGCTCGTTAGTGATGGACTCCTGCATCTTGACGAAGTTGGGAAGGAAGAGGATGACCTCCACCTCGTGGTTGGCCAGGTGCCGTCCACAGCTGATGCCCTGGGCCCCCTGGACATGGGGGCCACACAGCAGGGCCACCGTGGGACGCTGGTGATTATTCTTAGGTGTCAGCCTGGGGACATCCAAGAGACAACTGTGATTTTGTTGTCTTATTTTGATTTCTTATCAATACAAATAGTACTAGCCAATGCCGGGGATATGTGATTACTGATGGATTAGACAAACTTTGTCCTCATTGAGATAATTAATTGTGCAGAATACAATCATGACTGATCTGAACATCATGCAGTTTCCACACACAGCAAACAAAGGAGCATTATCATCACCTCAGGACTGCATGGGTAATAAACTGGTTGTTATGCAAGGGTTTCTCTTTCTTATAAAAACACACTTCTTCAACTACAGCATAAACACCAGAGGAAGCCTTTATCTGCAGTCATTGTAATCAAGATCAGTGGAGCATTGTGTCCTATGTCGATCATAAACACCTCACGCTTTCAATAGGCTGCTACACCTTTCCATGCAAAGTATTGGCTTTCTGTCATGATTAATTGCTAAAGCTACTGTCTATTCATCATAAATATGGCATTTGCATTGACTCCTTCACACGCACAAAGAAAAAAGCCTAAAGCAGAGGGGAAATGGAAGATTCACAGCCTGTCAGACATTCTTGAATTAACAGTGAGAATGAATTTTTAGATACACTAGATGACGAACAGGGGGGGCGCTGTTTTGAAGCCACGCTTCCATTTTGGTGCTCCCCCAACATTGTAAAAAATGTAAATAATTTCTTAATGTCTACATTTGTTTTTACAATGTTTATTCTATAATTTTTTTATTATATTTTGTGAGCTAAACAAAAACACACAGAAAATAATATATATATAAACATTTCTGTAAAGTATCATTTTTAGAAAGTAATAATGTTATTGTCCCCACCACAAAAATAAAAAAAAATACTTTTTTCTTTACTGCGTAACTGTGTGTACAGATGTTTTTGGAGACCCTTCTGGCAAGAATGCTGTATTCTTTCAAGATGTTAACCCCAGTACTCATCGGTAGTCACAGATGGGATGACTTAGCATCAACATCCGCTGTGGCGGTGTTATCAAGCAGGGGAGGCTGCTGAGGGGAGAACGGCTCATAATAATGGCTGGAACGGAAAAAATGGACTGGCATCCAAGACCTGTAAACCATGTGATTGATGCATTGGATACAATTCCAATGATTCTGCTCCAGTCGTTACCACGAGCCCGTTCTCCCCAATTAAGGTGCCACCAACCTCCTGTGTTATCTAGTGCAGGGTTTCCCAAACTCTGTCCTGGGCCCACTAGGGGGCTTTTAATATGCCGACTATAATCCTCGGTTTTATATTCGAATAAAAAATATTATTGTTGTTTCAGTCAGAAAGGCAATGTTAGCAATGTCAAGGTAGCTAGCAGGTTGAGAATAGTTACCGTGAATTTCCCTGCCTGGTACAATATTAAATAGCAATCTGATGATAGCTAGCAAGCTAACTTACAAAAAGCAGTGTCAAATGTTTTTGTTTTCATAGACCTGCATTCATGTAAAATAATCTTGGATTTGTATGCATTTAGTCCATTGCCCTTCGGACTCCTATACTAGCGAGCTAATAACATTATTGGGATGGCCCCTTGATTCTCGAGAGCTATTGCTACATATGAAGATGTTGTGCAGTGATTGCAGAAGTGTGATACTCGACCCTTCTGCGTGAAAATGTAGTAAACATTACAATCCTAATAGTGTTGTGTACATGTCTTTTTCTGTAGGATTCCAGTTTTGAAGAGCCACAGCCTGTCCAGGGGCACAGGCAGGGCTGCAGAAAGAATTGGACAAAAAGAACTTGAAAAGATCTGCCCGACTACAAGAAGAGAGGCTGCCCGAGATGAAGGTTAGTAAAAACCTTTCACTTGTGGCACTGTTCACCTGTTTCACAACATATCACACAAATTTTGGCTGCACGCTGTAATTAAGTTCATGCTTCCAGTTTAACTGGAATTGTTTTTGTTAACATGGAGTACCGGAGAGCTATCCTAGGATCTCCAGACATCCCACATTGCGGACAATCTTGCTGGTGCAACTTCCTGAATTGCAGGGAGACTCCTGCACCGTACAAAACAACCTGCTGCCATCTCACAACTGCACTATTTCAGTTATTTATTACCAAGTATGTTTACATAACAGTTGAACACTTTCCATGACAACACTGTACTTTATTATTCATTTGGATCCCAATTAAGAAAAAAACTAAATTTGGTGACATTTTTAGAAATCTTTTTTAAATGTTGTCCTTGGTCTGGGTGACATCAGTTCAGTACTTTATCAGAATGTTTTCATGACACAGTGCTTTTGTTATTTCAAGAAGTTTAAAGATACTACCTTGTATTTTTGTTCATCTCCCTAATAAAACTTTATTTGACCTGATCTGTGTAATCAGACCGACTAGTTTTGTACTGTATTTACACCACTGTGGTCCAGCCATCTTTCTGGACATCTACCCACCTGTGGGTCTGCTAATTTGAAGTGAAAACCGACAAGTGCATAGATATCCAGGAAAACAGAACAGTTAAGTAAATAATTCTAAAACCATTCCAAAAATAGAATAATGACACCAATTTGCAAAATAAAGAATGCACAAATGTTGTTTCTCACACAAGTTTGTTGCCCACATTAACATCCCTTATTTATATGATTTATATATGTTTGGTTGTAGGCCCAACTCTTTCAACAACATTTCTAAGTACTCCATAGGTTTTCACACTTCCCGGGAACGACCAAGTCTGACAAAACCGAAAGCTCAGGTCCTTCCCCGCTCAAAGCTTTGCTAACTGCATCCTGTGTTGCATGTCGACGTCTCCTTGAAGTTGTAGCAGGTCATCCGTTGTTGGTGGCACTTCAGGGGGTCTTGGATCATCGGATCTCAGTATCATTCCCCTTGATAGCCACAATTGAGAGCCCAGTGTTCTTAACACTGCTCCCTGAAGTTCAGGGATGTAAGTGCAGTCCTGTGCAGTTTTCAATGCGTAGACACTCCACCTTCAAGGCTTATTGTAGAGTCTCCTTTAGCTGAAAGACAGAATAATATTTGGTGAGTATTTTGTCTATAGATTTTCATTACCATCATTGCAGAACTGTAGCGTGCAACAAAACTCTAGATCACCTTTACTCCACATACAATGTCCTCCCTTGGGCAAATCAGACCATAACTCCATTCTCCTGCTTAAAAGATATGCATTCATGTTTGTAGGAACGCAGATCTGTTTTGCAAGCCCTGCCACATCCAAGGAGCGTCAGAGCCAGTGTAGCAGGATTCGATCTTAGTCCTGTATTGACAATTTGCCTGTTTGATGATTCGCCAGAGGGCGTAGCGGGATTTCTTATAAACTTCCAGGTTAGTGTTCCGCTCCTGGAAAGCGGCAGCTCTAGCCTTTAGCTCAGTGCGGATGCGGATGTTGCCTGTAATCCATGGCTTCTAGATGGGATATGTACATACAGTCACTGTGGGGACGACATCATCAATGCACTGATGTGGTAAACTCCTCAATGCCATCGGATGAGTCCCGTAACCTATTCCAGTCTGTGCTAACGAAACAGTCCTGTAGCTTAGCATCCGCTTCATCGGTGCACTTTTGTATTGAGCATGTCACTGGTACTTCGTGTTTGAGTTTTTTCTTCTAACCAGGAATCTGGAGGATAGAGTAATGGTCAGATTTGGCAAATGGAAGGCGAGGAAGAGCTTTATATGTGTCTCAGTGTCTGGAGTAAAGGTGGTCTAGAGTTTTTCGCCTCTAGTTGCACGTGACTGGTAGAAATGAGTTAAGACGGCAACTCCCATCCTCGGGGGCCTGATTGGTTTCACACCTTCCCCCAGTCCTATAATAATCACACCTGATTCAACAAATTGCATTCTAAACTAAGGACCATGATTATTGGAGTCCGGTGTGTCAGCTGGGATTGGGGCAAAAGTGTGTCACCAATCAAGCCCCAGAGCACTGGAGTTGCCCATCCCTGACCTAGACAGACATCAAATAAAACATTCCCCATCAATCCCAATTTGGAATACGATTTTACCATATGACAACTATGAAAGAATTGCCTTTGATAACCATCAGTCTTAGATATTCAGAGTAAATACATTAATGGGAGAAGTAGGCTATTAGACAGAATGAGGACTTAATGTTTCCAGTCATTTTATGTAATGTTACAGTCTTACACTCAATGCATGTATATATTTTGGGCTGTCTGTTTACATCTCAGCCAGACAGCTCAAACGGGGAATAACATAGTAACATCTCTATGCAGTAGGATAATGTTGGGCTAGAATGTCATCAATAATCAAAGTCAATCCTGTGCAGTTCATTTTCCTAAACAGCTTAGCTAGATAGATGCATAGCATTAAAATATGCTACTTATTGTTCTTAGCTAGCTAGGGGAAACAACATGATGGAACAGACAACATGGTGAAAAATATTTAGCTAAAGTCTGTGCTTACCGATCTGATTCTGATTCAATACTCAACGATGGTGGGGCTGGAAACAGGCCCGCTAGGTGTTGATGGCAATTTATTCCTTTCATGACTGAAAAATAATATTTCAGGTTTAAAGATATTTTCAAGAGCTTTGATGTCAAGCAATGAAGTCCAGTTCAGATACAACAGCCAACAGCAGACAAAACTAGCTAATTTTAAATTGTTGTATTGTACAACAGCTGACTAAAGACAGGGCATTCAGATCAAGAAGAAGAGACGTGAAGTTGACACCGTTTCGTCAATGAATCTTGGAAAATCCAGCCGACGAAATGACAGGTTCTAAAACTAGATCCTTCTGATCAAACAAACCGTTCCATTGTGTCTCAACTTGTGTATCTGAAATTAACTTTATGATCATGGCTACTCCGTGCCAGTAGAGTAGTGTGTGAAATAGCTAGCTAGCTAATATCACAGCGTGACTTTCAGACCACAGAAATATAACACAAGGTCAAGCAACATTACACACATAAATTAGGTAGCTAGTTAGGACTAACTAGTGAAGCTAAATGTTATATTCAAATGAAAAAAAATAATAATGTCAAAGTCAGCTAATAAGCTGCACAAGCTAATAAACTCAGCAAAAAAAGAAACGTCCTCTCACAGTCAACTGCGTTTATCTTAAGCAAACTTAACATGTGTAAATATTTGTATGAACATAACAAGATTCAACAACTGAAACATAAACTGAACAAGTTCCACAGACATGTGACTAACAGAAATTGAATAATGTGTCCCTGAACAAAGGAGGGGGGGGGGGATCAAAAGTAACAGTCAGTATCTTGTGTGCTCACCAAGTACTGCAGTGCATCTCCTCTTCATGGACTACACCAGATTTGCCAGTTCTTCCTGTGAGATGTTACCCCACTCTTCCACCAAGGCACCTGCAAGTTCCCGGACATTTCTGGGGGGAATGGCCCTAGCCCTGACCCTCCGATCCAACAGGTCCCAGACTTGCTCAATGGGATTGAGATCCGGACAGAACACTGACATTCCTGTCTTGCAGGATATCATGCACAGAACGAGCAGTATGGCTGGTGGTATTGTCATGCTGGAGGGTCATGTCAGGATGAGCCTAAAGGAAGGGTACCACATGAGGGGGGAGGATGTCTTCCCTATAACGCACAGCGTTGACATTGCCTGCAATGACAACAAGCGCAGTCCGATGATGCTGTGACACACCACCCCAGAACACGACGGACCCTCCACCTCCAAATCGATCCCGCTCCAGAGTACAGGCCTCGGTGTAACACTCATTCCTTTGACGATAAACGTGAATCCGACCATCACCCCTGGTGAGACAAAACAGTGACTCGTCAGTGAAGAGCACTTTTTGCCAGTCCTGTCTGGTCCAGCGACGGTGGGATTGTGCCCATAGGCAACGTTGTTGCCGGTGATATCTGGTGAGGACCTGCCTTACAACAGGCCTACAAACCCTCAGTCCAGCCTCTCTCAGCCTATTGCGGACAGTCTGAGCACTGATGGAGAGATTGTGCATTCCTGGTGTAACTCGGGCAGGTTTTGTTGCCATCCTGTACCTGTCCCGCAGGTGTGATTTTCGGATATACCGAACCTGTGCAGGTGTTGTTACACGTGGTCTGCAACTGCGAGTATGATCAGCTGTCCGTCCTGTCTCCCTGTAGAGCTGTCTTAGGCGTCTCACAGTATGGACATTGCAATTTATTACCCTGGCCACATCTGCAGTCCTCATGCCTCCTTGCAGCATGCCTAAAGCACGTTCACGCAGATGAGCAGGGACCCTGGGCATCTTTCTTTTGGTGTTTTTCAGTAGAAAGGCTCTTTAGTGTCCTAAGTTTTCATAACTTAGGACCTTAATTGCCTACCGTCTGTAAGCTGTTAGTGTCTTAACGACCGTTCCGCAGGCGCATGTTCATTAATTGTTTATGGTTCATTGAACAAGCATGGGAAACAGTGTTTAAACCCTTTACAATGAAGATCTGTGAAGTTATTTGTATTTTTACGAATTATCTTTGAAAGACAGGGTCCTGAAAAAGGGATGTTTCTTTTTTTGCTGAGTTTACAAACTATTGGATGCGTGGCTTGAAAACAACAATCAAAATAAGTAATCCAAAATAAACACTTGCATACATATTTATAACTAAATAGCAAAACCATAATTTCACTTAATATCTAGAAAGATGTATTATCTACCTAACAATGTCTTGGTCCTGAAAAAGGGATGTTTCTTTTTTTGCTGAGTTTACAAACTATTGGATGCGTGGCTTGAAAACAACAATCAAAATAAGTAATCCAAAATAAACACTTGCATACATATTTATAACTAAATAGCAAAACCATCATTTCACTTTATATCTAGAAAGACGTATTATCTACCTAACAATGTCTTACCTTTTCAGTAGAAAAAATGCAAACTGTCGGTTTTGAATCCCTTCAACTCTCATTGTTCTCTCCACTGTGTGAACGCAAATCCGAGGTTTACTCTAGTCTTGGCCCGGGCTCTATCGTTTTCCCTTTTCGCCTGTCAGCTCTCCAAAGTTCTCAGTTTCTTTGGCTTAGAAGGAGGAGTAGCTGCTGCTGGGTCAGGTTGTTTGTCCCTCAGGTCTGTAAGCTAGCTAGCTATCATACCACTACCCGTTAGAATATCCCTGAGCACTGCCTCCTCACAGACGGAAACAAGTCCCTCATTACGAGCAGCACAAAATCCGACCCAACAGTAAAATTAAAACCAATGAATAGAGGGGTTCTCAGCGAAAGCTAAAGGTGCAATATTGTTACGGCTGCATCACATTGGATGACCAGTAGCTACTTATTCAAGCTTTTGAACATAAAAAAAATCTAAGCATTATTTGGCTTTCTGCCCATTCCCAAAATACATATAATTCCATTCATTCCTATGGAGGACTGCTTCTTCTGAGGACTACCAATATGTCCGACCGGTGGCTTCAAAACCTCTAATTGGCCAATACATTCAGAGTTTCATTGATCAGTGTTTTACAGGGAGCACCCCAAGGTTATTTGCCTGTTTAAAACACCTCACTACAGTTTATCACCATGGCAACAATACAAGAAACAATGTAGAAAAAAAATAGGAGAACAAAGGCATGTTTGTATGAACCTGGGTCGTGTTCATTAGGGCAAAATGCCTTGGAACTGAAGGAAAAACTAACATCTCTTATTGGGCAAGTTCAGATATTGTTGTACCTCCCCATTTCAAACCATTTTCTTTAGTTTCGTGCCTATTGAACACAACTCTGATATCAATGAAGCCTGTTGCATGTGATGTGACCACCGTAGAGGGAGCCCACCCAGCCACTCACCGGTTGGGGCCCCCCAGTAAAGTGAGGGCCATCTGGCTGGCACACACACCAGTCATCTCCAGCCTCCGCTCCAGAGACAGGCCATGCCGCTCCGCTGAGGCCAGAAGACACTTGTGAAGCTCGTAGGACACACTGGGGACAACCAGGCCAGAGTCTACAGTCAGAGGAGCGAGAGAGACAACAGGGGAAAATAAACATGTATTAGTTGTTATTGTGCCAGATTATAATATATGTAGCTATGATAAGAGAGAGACTGGAAGTTTTTAAAAAGTTACAGATTTTTCCCAAAAATATATGGAAATGGTACAAATAGAACTGTATAGAATCCTCATAATCACACACAGGAACTCTTCAAGGAGTAGGAGTTTATGTAAAAGCAGCACATCACCTCACGTGAGGAGCCAGTTCCCTTGGGAAAGCCTCTTCCCTTTACCTGATCTCTTTCCCATCACAGAGGGAGGATTCCTTTCTTCCCCTCTCATTTTTCACTGTTGTCTGACGCAACAACAAACAGATTGGCAGCCCTTTACAAAATATGACAAACATAAGGATGCAAACTGTGAACTGCCTCTCCTAGCTATCCCCCACGGCCTTCTGGAGGGGCTGGGTTCACACGCTCCAGCTCATCCCTGCTGAGCTCCCTCAGCATCCCCCATAACCACAGCTTTTGGCTGAGAAAGACACCGGCAGCAGCCCCCCGGGCCCACAGACATTACCGCCACACCTCACAGAGAACGCCACCAAAACATAAGGGTACCATGACAAAGGGGAAACTTGAAAACAGGTGGTTAAAGGTGTACTCGTTGGTACACCTGTGTGCAATGATGATGGCTAGCGTGTGTGGGAGAGTTGCAGCTTGACTTGAGTGAAAACTCAGTTCCAAGAACATACAGACACACACACCCATACACACATATACACACACAGTTGAAGTCAGAAGGTTACATACACCTTAGCCAAAAACATTTAAACTCATTTTTTCACAATTTCTGACATTTAATCAGAGTTAAAATTCCCTGTCTTAGGTCAGTTCGGATCACCACTTTATTTTAAGAATGTGAAATGTCAGAATAATAGTAGAGAGAATGATTTATTTCAGCATATATTTCTTTCATCACATTCCCAGTGGGTCAGAAGTTTACATACACTCAATTAGTATTTGGTAGCATTGCCTTTAAATTGTTAAACTTGGGTCAAACGTTTCAGGTAACCTTCCACAAGCTTCCCACAATAAGTTGGGTGAAATTTGGCCCATTCCTCCCGACAGAGCTGGTGTAACTGAGTCAGGTTTGTAGGCCTCCTTGCTCGCACACGCTTTTTCAGTTCTGCCCACAAATTTTCTATAGGATTGACGTCAGGGCTTTGTTGTCCTTAAGCCATTTTGCCACAACTTTGGAAGTATGCTTGGGGTCATTGTCCATTTGGAAAACCCATTTGCGACCAAGCTTCAACCTCCTGACTGATGTCTTGAGAAATTTCTTCAATATATCCGCATAATGCCATCTATTTTCTTCGGCTTGCAAGCCTCCCCCTTTTTCCTCCAAACATAACGATGGTCATTATGGCCAAACAGTTCTATTTTTGTTTCATCAGACTAGAGGACATTTCTCCAAAAAGTATGATCTTTGTCCCCATGTGCAGTTGCAAACCGTAGTCTGGCTTTTTTATAGTGGTTTTGGAGCAGTGTCTTCTTCCTTGCTGAGAGGATTTTCAGGTTATGTCGATATAGGACGAGTTTTACTGTGGATATAGATACTTTTGTACCCGTTTCCTCCAGCATCTTCACAAGGTCCTTTACTGTTGTTCTGGGATTGATTTTCACTTTTCGCACCAAAGTACGTTCATCTCTAGGAGACAGAACGCGTCTCCTTCTTGAGCGGTATGATGGCTGCGTGGTCCCATGGTGTTTATACTTGCATACTATTGTTTGTACAGATGAAAGTGGTACCTTCAGGTGTTTGGAAATTGCTCCCAAGGATGAACCAGACTTGTGGAGGTCCACAATTTTTTTCTAAGGTCTTGGCTGATTTCTTTTGATTTTCCCATGATGTCAAGCAAAGAGGAACTGAATTTGAAGGCCTTGAAATACATCCACAGGTAAACCTCCAATTGACTCAAATGATGTCAATGAGCCTATCAGAAGCTTCTAAAGCCATGACATAATTTTCTGGAATCGTCCAAGCTGTTTAAAGGCACAGTCAACTTTGTGTATGTAAACTTCTGACCCACTGGAATTGTGATACAGTGAATTATAAGTGAAATAATCTGTCTGTAAACAATTGTTGTAAAAATGACTTGTGTCATGCAAAGTAGATGTCCTAACCGACTTGCCAAAACTATAGTTTGTTCACAAGAAATGTGTGGAGTGGTTGAAAAACTAGTTTTAATGACTCCAACCTAAGTGTATGTAAACTTCAGACTATATATACACACACACACACACACACACACACACACATTAATACACACACAGTACTTGTCAAAAGTTTGGACATTCCTACTATTTACTACATTGTAGAATAATAGTGAAGGTATAAAAACTATGAAATAACACAAGTGGAAACATGTAGTAAATAAAAGAAAGTGTTAAACAAATCAAAATATATTTTAGATGTCAGATTCTTCAAAGTAGCCAGCCTTTGCCTTGATGACACCTTTGCACACAATTGGCATTTTCTCAACCAGCTTCATGAGGTAGTCAACTGGAATGCTTTTCCAACAGTCTTTGAGTTCCCACATAGACTGAGTACTTGTTGGCTGCTTTTCCTTGAATTCTCTTCTTCCCGGTGGGAACCACACATGCGGAGATCATCCATTCACCTACTCTGCATCTCACAAAGACATGGCGTTTGGAACCAAAAATCTCAAAAGGACAGATTTCTACCAGTCTAATGTCCATTGCTCTTGTTTCTTTGCCTAAGCTTCTTCTTATTGGTGTCCTTTAGTAGTGGTTTCTTTGCAGCAATTTGACCATGAAGGCTTGATTCACAGTCTCCTCTGAACTGTTGATGTTAAAATGTGTCTGTTACTTGAACTCTGTGAAGCATTTATTTGGGCTGCAATTTCTGAGGCTGTTCTCTAATGAACTTATCCTCTGCAGCAGATGTAACTCTGGGTCTTCCTTTCTTGTGGCATTCCTCGTGAGAGCCAGTTTCATCATAGTGCTTGATGGTTTTTGCGACTGCCATTGAAGAAACTATCAAAGTTCTTGAAATGTTCCAGATTGACTGACCTTCATGTCTTAAAGTAATGACGGACTGTCGTTTCTCTTTGCTTATTTGAGCTGTTCTTGCCATAATATGGAATTGGTCTTTTACCAAACAGGGCTATCTTCTGTATACACCCCTACCTTGTCACAACACAACTTATTGTCTCAAACGCATTAAGGAGGAAAGAAATTCCACAAATTACCTTTTAACAAGGCACACTTGTTAATTGGGCTCCTGAGTGGCACAGCGGTCTAAGGCACTGCATCTCAGTGCTTGAGGCGTCACTACAAACACCCTAGTTCAAATCCAGGCTGTATCACATCCGGCCGTGATGTGATTGGCAGTCCCATAGAGCGGCGCAAAATTTATCCAGTGTCATCCGGGTTTGGCCGGGGTAAGCCGTCATTGTAAATAAGAATTTATTCTTAACTGACTTGCCTAGTTAAAGGTTCAATTAAAAAATGAAAAATGCATTCCAGGTGACTACCTCAAGAAACTGGTTGAGAGAATGCCAAGTGTGCAAAGCTGTCATTAAGGTAAAAGGTGGCTACTTTGAAGAATCTTAAAATATAAAATATATTTTGATTTGTTTAACACTTTTTTGGTTACTACATGATCCCATGTGTGTTATTTCATAGTTTTGATGTCTTCACTATTATTCTACAATGTAGAAAATAGTAAAAATAAAGAAAAACCCTGGAATCAGTAGGTGTGTCCAAACCTTTGATTGGTACAGGTGGATCCTGTTTCCATTGATGATCCTTGAGATGTTTCTACAACTTGATTGGAGTCCACCTATGGAAAATGAAATTGATTGGACATGATTCGGAAAGGCACACACCTGTCTTTATAAGGTCCCACAGTTGACAGTGCATGTTAGAGAAAAAACCAAGCCATGAGGTCAAAGGAATTGTCCGTAGAGCTCCGAGACAGGATTGTGTCGAGGCACAGATCTGGGGAAGGGTACCAAAAAATGTCTGCAGCATTGAAGGTCCCCAAGAACACAGTGGCCTCCATCATTCTTAAACGGAAGAAGTTTGGAAAAACCAAGACTCTTCCTAGAGCTGCCCGCCCGGCCAAACTGAACAATTGGGGGAGAAGGCCCTTGGTCAGGGAGGTGACCAACAACCCGATGACCAACAACTCTTTGGCATGAATGCCAAGCGTCACATCTGGAGGAAACCTGGCACCATCCCTACAGTGAAGCATGGTGGTGGCAGCATCATACTGTGCAGATGTTTTTCAGCAGCAGGGACTGGGAGACTAGTCAGGATCGAGGCAAAGATGAACGGAGCAAAGTACAGAGAGATTCTTGATGAAAACCTGCTCCAGAGCACTCAGGACCTCAGACTGGGGTTGAAGGTTCACCTTCCATCAGGGCAACGACCCTAAGCACACAGCCAAGAGAATGAAGGAGTGGATCGGGACAAGTCTCTGAATGTCTTTGACTGGCCCAGCCAAAGCCCAGAGAAAAATGCGAGAAACTCACCAAATACAGGTGTGTCAAGCTTGTAGCGTCATACCCAAGAAGACTCAACGCTGTAATCGCTGCCAAAGGTGCTTCAACAAAGTACTGAGTAAAGGGTCTAAATACTTATGTAAATGTAATATTTCAATTTTTTTAAATTAGCAAACATTTCTAAAAACCTGTTTTTGCTTTGTCATTGTGGGGTATCGCGTGTAGATTGAGGAAAAACAATATTTAATCAATTTTAGAATAAGGCTGTGGAAAAAGTCAAGGGGTTTGAATACTTTCCGAATACACTCGTGTGTGTGTGTGTGTGTGTGTGTGTGTGTGTGTGTGTGTGTGTGTGTGTGTGTGTGTTTATATAGATATATCTATCTATATCTCTACTGCTCTGGTCAGGTCTGTGTGTCAACACAGTAGAGGATATCTAGGAAAGACCAGCCCAGGGAACATGGTTCCTAGGTACTGCCACAACCATGTCATTATTCTGGTAGCTGCTCACGGAGCCCTTTAGAGAGCCCTGTGCTAATCTCTACCTATAGCACATGGCACATTAGTCTAGAGAGGAACAAAGACAAGTTGGAGGGGCTGCACGGCTCAATATCCCTTTGATAGTGAAGCAGGTAAGACCTTAACAGCCTGTTCCAAAGCGCTGGCCTGGCATTTGAGTGCTCAGCGTGGCCTCGCTCCTCATGTATTGTGTGCATGCAGGCACGCATGCAGCTATCAGAAACACACAGGCATATCACTCAAGGCAGAACACACGCAGTGTGACATGCAAGCAAACACACACCTGCAAACAGCAGATAGACGGATGTCGTGCCTGGGTGAAATTAACCTCATCTCTTCCCTGTTCGTATCTCCACATCCCTCCCACTGTTCCAGTACAAAGACAGGTAATATGTTACAGTGGGGTGGGAGAAACCCAGTCTACTCTGCTGCGCCGTTCCTCGGACAATCACGTGAGCGATAAGCACACAGCAAAGTTAACTGCTCCTTGTCATGCAACCTGCCACTGAGGAGAGGGAACGGGAGAGGTGGGAGTTGCACTATGATCTAATTGCCTTTTGACCATCCCCCCAGCTAGATGTGTTTGTAAGGAATTCCCCTGCTAGAGCACCCCACCCCGATCCTGTGTACTCTCTCTCACACACACACACACACACACACACACACACACACACACACACACACACACACACACACACACACACACACACACAATGCTCAACCGGGTAGCCAGGAGCACACAGCGGCAATAAAAAAAACTCAGCTGGAAGCAATCCTTCAAGCATGACAACGAGAACATTGAAGCTGAAATCAATACACACACGCAGGGTGGAAGCGGGCCATGGGTGATTAGGGCTGGCGCTGAGAGAGGGAGGGGGGAGAGAGAGAGAGAACAAGGAGTGAAGTTTCACAAGGCTCCTCCAGACTACAGGCCTGTTACTGCTGCAGTACCAAGGGGCTGCGAGCCTCTAACACTCCAGACACTCCATAACCTCAGCCCTCATAACTAAGAATAATGCAGGTCAATTGATTAGAAAGTTCTATTTGAGGGCCTCCTGGGTGGCGCAGCGTTCTAAGGCACTGCATCCCAGGTTGTGTCACAACCGGGAGTCCCCACAGGGCGGCACACAATTGGCCCAGCGTCGTCCGGGTTAGGGGAGGGTTTGGGGCTTTACTTGGCTCATCACGCTCTGTAGCAATGAGACAAAATCGAAATTGGGGAGAAAAAGGTAAAAAAATGTAAATTTAAGTTCCATTTGCTCTCATGCCACCGGACCAGGGGAATCAATAGTTGTGAATAACATACTCGTCCTCGTCCTCTAAATCAAAGGTAGTTTGCAGGGCAGTGATTTGTTCTGTGGCTTTAGTGTGTTTGCAGTGACGAGATTTGAGTACATGTGTAGCAGTGGATGCTGCTGAGGGGAGGAAGGCTCATAATAATGGCTGGAAACTGTATGTGTCTGATGTTGTTGATACATTTCCACTTTTTCCATTCCAGCCATTACCACGTGCCCGTCCTCCCGAACTAAGGTGCCAACGTGTAGATGAGGAGTGGTTTAACACACATAGGAATTAGCAAAGGAGTAGACCTGTGCCTTTTCCACCGAAACAGAATAATAAGGCCAATGATGCAGACTTGTCTACGTGCAGACAGACAATATGTTATCCCAACGCCAAACATTTGTTTTCCTAGCCCCTTTTCTGTTGTCTCATGTTGTTGATTTAAATGTTTACAGTGGATAGGAATGGATTCAGGTGAGAGCAGCCTGGAGTAGGGTAAGGGTTTGTTCAACTTGTAGTGTGGTTGCATCCCAAGTGGCACCCTATTCCCTATGGGCCCTTAGCAAAAGTAGAGCACTATATAGGGTGCCATTTGAGTGGTAACCTGTGTGTGACTATGAGAGGTGCTGTTTATGTAAAGCTCAGAGCGGTCTGATAATTACAAGGTACAGAAGATGGGGCTTAGCATGACAGCATTCAGGCAGAAAGAGGCAGAGGTAGCAGACCTGCCCAGCCCGTTTGGTTAAAAAAAGACAAAAGCGTCCACATTCAGCTCCCAGTTCTCAGCACCAGGGGCAAGGCTTTTAATGGCCGCCTGGCCCGCATTGTTGTCTTCATAGTCACCGCACTGCTGTCGCCATGATAACACTGGCTGGCGGCCATGTTAGGCTACGTTGGCTAAAAGTGCCAACGTCATAACCCTTTCTAAGAACTGCTGCACTTTGCACATACCTGTATGTCGGTACAGTATGTACTATAGTGTAGCGGGCTATTTGAGGCTAGGGCTCACATTCATGTAGTGAGTCATTTCATGTAGTGGATTAAGTTATCCAGCGAGGTGTATCAGTGTAGTATCTTCGTCTGGGAGTATTTAGTCAGCTGGCAACAGAAGCATAACACTCTTATCTCCATGGGGGCACAGAATGCATTCTATGACTAATAGCGATGGTATTGGCATCGCTATCCTCTTTTCCCTAATGAGAGATCGAGCATGTGTGTGAGTGTGTGTGTGAGCGTGTGTGTGCTTGTGTTCCACTTAGACCTATATCACTTTATGCCAACACCAGAAACCAGATTTGACTGGTACTGATCCCCTATCCCTACAGAGTAGTGATTGGTCCAGCAGAGCCAGAGTGATAGGTGTTGCTCTTCTTGTCACACCTTGGAATCCAGGCCAGGGGCCTAGCATAGTGTGCCATTCACTTATCTCCTGTATGAAACCAATTATGTAACACACATATAAAGAGTGTTGTTGAGGTGTGGAAGAGCAGCTCCTCTTCCCAGAGATGGACTGGGACTGCATGGTGTGGTGGGGCAGTGAGCTCAAAAGTCACCTGCTGCCCCAATCAAAAGAGCAACCAGAGTAGGATCCCAGCCAGCCCAGCACATTGCGGAAGTGGGAGGTGGCCCTCTCTGGCCTATAGGAGACAGTCAAACCCACACCCAGCAAAGCGTTTCAGTGTTGCGTCGCAGAAGCACAAGAGGTAGGTCTACATTAGACCCACACTGTCACTCTGAGAACTTACACTATTCCTGTCTAAAGTCAACACTGACATGGAGGGGGAATTCAACTCGTTTCCAAAGGAAACACTACACTCATTATCACCGGTCCGCAAGACACGCATGCAACAGAAAACATCCTGAGGGTAGAACTTGTTGTGTCGGTCATCAATTCTATGAATTTTAGAGGGACAAAAAATATATATTTTTCATGGTAAATCCCGATTCTTTGGTTGAATGGGTCACCAATCTACAGTCGTTTTCCCATCTCTGAGCTACACAAAAAACATTCTAGTATCTGTATGGACAGAGAAGACTAGCTCATTAGGTGTGTGTGTGCACGGTGGGTGTGTGTGCACGGTGGGTGTGTCACTCCTTAGGGAGAAGCCAGCAGTGATTACTGAGAGGGAGAGGCTCAGCCTCTTCACCGCACGCTGCACATGGGCTGGGCTGTGACCGGAACCAATATCTCTCCCCCATCACATCTCCAGCCCGATGGTCTTCACTGAGAATACCGACACTGTTGTAATTCCTCACGGTTGCGTCCAATTACTGGGGCAATTTTCTTCTTGCCTGTTAGTTTAAGGCCTATTTTAGACCTGTACACAATGTCCTGTCTCTCCACTAGTCTGGCTCGCTTAGCCAAACCCATGGGTCTACTGTAGCCTCAATAGATCCAGTGGCTGGGGTGAGAGACACTCAGGGCCTAAGGGCACTGGCAGACAGGCCTCTGGAAGTGAATGTGTGATGACAGATGTGAATGGAGAGTGCTCTATCAGTCTAACCCTCAGGGCAGCAGGTTTCTAGATGTGGATGTGTGATATATGTGAATGGAGGAGTGTGCTCGCTCTCTCTCCCATGGTGAATGTGAATGGAGCCAATGGAGGGTGTTGTGTTGTCTCTCTCTCTTACCAGTGCAGTACTCCTTGCCCCCGTGTTGTGGGACCGTGATCTGCCGGTAGACGACTGGTTTGACCTCCAGGATGTTCTCGTCGTGACGGTAACGTGTGGGTGTACCGCGTTCGCCACCGGGCGTACCACGGGAACGTGCCCCATTGCAATCTGTGCCGTCAATCTGCGAGAACACGGCTGCTTTGTCGAACAGTGCCAGGTTTGCCTCAAAGTCAAAGTCTGTGTCCAGACCCTCGTCCATGTCAGCACCAAAACACTCGTCGTCCCTGAGCCTCATCTGCCCTCCACCTCCTCCTACTCCGTTCTTCACTCCGTTCTTCTTCGGCGTGGCCTGTTTTGGCCCTCGGTTACTAGATGATGCTGGAGGACCTGAAGAATATGAATCAAGACATTAGGAGGATGATTAACTCCAAATTATTTTTACAATACATATGCCTATAGCCTGACTAGCAATTATGGTGCATATTAATCCCAGTTAAGAGGGTAATATTTCAGACTGGAGTCCATAAATCTCTGTCAGGACTCCAGTCTGCTCTCTAATGTGTCGCCAATACTGATCTTATCCTATGGCTGTATCAGGAGCTACAGTTACATAACAAGCAACATCAATAGCACATTAATAATACAGGCTAGTAGTTTAATATCAACACACAATCCTCAACACACAACGTTTAGATACATGCATGGCGCACTAACAAATCAAAAAGAACCAACTGGAGAAAAAAAATAACTGGAAAAACCGGGTGTTCAACCCTCACCGTGATGAGGTCTCACGCTAACCTAGAGAGAGAGAGAGAGAGAGGCACAGCCGCACGCAAGTGTCACTCTGACAGCTAGGTACTTTAGGCTCTCACGCAAGATACACACCAAGACTCTCAGTCAAGTCACGTACACACTACTGTTGTCACAATGGCGTTGTCACCCGATCACACCGACTGATCTGAGACCTGCTACTATATCAATGTATTTTCGACAATGGAGGGGAGTGAGGGACTGCATTAAAAAAATCTGTTCATATGTGTGCATTGGCTTTTCAACATAGGTAAACATTTTACAATGAGACCACACAGAGTATAATTACCTACAGGTCTATTGTAAATCTCAGTGAATCAGATGCCTGAATGCACTGGGCAACGCTCCAAGTCAAGCAGAGAATAATGAACACCAAGTTAGTACTAGTGTCTGATAGAAGCAATGTGAAAATGTGAGCTGTAAGAATCTTAGGTTCAATGACAGCTGAGATATTTGAACAAAACATGAACTTGAGCCATGTGAAAAATAATTGACTGAAACTACACGGTGAACTACATTTCAAAGAATGATTAAACATGACCCATATTACACATGTTACAAGCAAATGTTGGCCAATACTCTAACAGAAAAATGAATCACACACAGGCGCAAAACTGCAGTGAGTGACAGCGTGCTGTGACAGCGTGTGAGGCTTGTCAACATGTTGCTGTGTTACCTGGAGAGAAATGTCTTCACATGCAAGGTAAGACTGACAGAAGGAAAACAATGTCAGTCAGCCGCAACAACTCCGTGTGTGTGTGTGTGTGTGTGTGTGTGTGTGTGTGTGTGTGTGTGTGTGTGTGTGTGTGTGTGTGTTTGTGTGTGTGTTTGTGTGTGTGTGTATATGTGTGTGTGTGAGAGAGAGAGAGAGAGAGAGACAGTCCAATCAAGAACAGGAAGGAAGAGCTTTACTGGACACTTAATGGTATGTACCAGGGGCACAGGAAAAACAAAGGACTGATAGCATGTATAGGAACATGTTTATATGGATTTCTTTTTTTAATCTATTTACCCCCCCCAATTACCCTCTTAATTTATCACGGTCTGTTTGGATCCAAGATAATCCACTTGATTTGCAGAGGACTATGCATAATTCATTTCATTACTACATTCCCATCCTAAATCTCCCAGAATATTGTCAGATAATTACAAATCATTTGTATAGCCCATGTTCTTGCATAAGTAGTCTGTAACCCCACCTCCCTTTCTTTCTATGGCCCCCTGCTAAGGGGCTGGTTAGGGGCATGGCATTGATGTGAAAGGGTTAGCCCAACCCCGGCCACTCAGCACTTCAGGCTCCTGCAATTTGTGCATTAGCTCCCTTGGCTGTTGGCCCAAGAATCTTGAGATTAAAATAAAAAATCCAAAAGTAAACAGTGCTTCCACAATTGATATGGCCTGGCCCCTTCCAAGCATACTGCCACTGGGACAACATGGCTTCCTGTGGGGAGGTCCTGTTCTGAGCAGGAGAGAGGGAGGGTGAGGAGACTGAGAACAGAAGGGCACGTAAGCCAGGCCTTGCATAACCTCCTCTTTAGGATAAGGCACAGCGAGGGGGGAATGTTTATTGATCTTAGTCACACACGTATTGTAAAGAGGAACTTTGGTACAAGCCTTTTGCACGCTATGGGAATCTGGGGAAGTCACAGCATTGCAAACAGTGCCTGGCTGCTTCAACGCACAGGCTTGTTAACAGTAACCTAGTGAAACCATAGACTAGAGGAAAGGACACCGGTTCACCAGACAGACAGAAATAAACTAGACTGATTAAGCAGATAACTATTAAGTAGCTATTTTAAAAGGGTCGCTGCTTTCTGTAACAATGGAGCCGGAGAAGAAGGCAAACGTTTTACATGTCCCCAACCGATTGTGTTTTTTTGTTCATTTAAAACTTATTTTGTACATAATGTTGTCGCTACCGTCTCTTATGACCGAAAATAACTTCTGGACATCAGGACTGCGATTACTCACCAGAATCCTTTTTTTCTTTTAACGAGTCTGAGGAGCCCGACGTGAATGATTTTCTGCTTTCTCGGGAACAAGCCCAGATAACCGTGATTTGTGTGAAGAAGAGGCTGACACATAGTGGCCAGAGGGCGGGCTGCCTCCTGAGAATTCGTAGGCGATCGAATAAACCCCCACTTCCTGCCATTCTGCTAGCAAACGTGCAATCTTTGTAGAATAAAATCGATGACCAACGCGGAAGATTAAACTACCAACGGGACATTTAAAACTGTAATATCTTATGCTCAACGGAGTCGTGGCTGAACGACGACAATCAACATACAGCTGGCTGGTTATAAACTGTACCGGCAGGACAGGCCTGCGGCATCTGGTAAGACAAGGGGCGGCAGACTATGTATTTTTGTAAATATCTAAGGAAGTCTCGAGCTATTGCTCACTTGAGGTAGAGTATCTCACGACAAGCTGTAGATTACACTATCTACCTAGAGAGTTTATCTGTATTTTTCGTAGCTCTTTACATACCACCACAGACTGAGGCTGGCACTAAGACAGCATTGAAGGAGCTGTATTCCGCCATACGCAAACAAGAAAACGCTCACCCAGAGGCAGCACTCCTAGTGTCTGGGGACTTTAATGCAGGGAAACTTAAATCCGTTTTACCAAATTTCTATCAGCATGTTAAATGTGCAACCATAGGGGAAAAAACTCTGGACCACCTTTACTCCACACACAGAGACGCATAACAAAGCTCTCCCTCACCCTCCATTTGGCAAATCTGACCATAATTATATCCTGCTGATTCCTGCTTACAAGCAAAAATGAAAGCAGGAAGCACCTGTGACTAGATCAATAAAAAAAGTGGTCAGATGAAGCAGATGCTAAGCTACAGGACTGTTTTGCTAGCACAGACTGGAATAAGTTCCGGGATTCCTCCAATGGCATTGAGGAGTACACCACATCAGTCATTGGCATCATCAATAAGTGCATCGATGACATCGTCCCCACAGTGACCGTAGTACATACCCCAACCAGAAGCCATGGATTACAGGCAACATTCCCACTGAGCTAAAGGCTATAACTGCCGCTTTCAAGGAGCAGACTCCAACCCGGAAGCTTATAAGAAATCCCGCTATGCCCTCCGACGAACCATCAAACAGGCAAAGCATCAATACAGGACTAAGACTGAATTGTACTACACCGGCTCTGACGCTCGTCGGATGTGGCAGGGCTTGTAAACCATTACAGACTACAAAGGGAAGCACAGCCGAGAGTTGCCCAGTGACACAAGCCTACCAGACAAGCTAAACCACTTCTATGCTCGCTTCGAAGCAAATAACACTGAAACATGCATGCGAGCACCAGCTGTTCCGAAAGACTGTGCGATCATGCTTTCCGCAGCCGATGTGAGTAAGACCTTTAAACAGGTCAACATTCACAAGGCCGCAGGGCCAGACGGATTACCAGGACGTGTACTTTGAGCATGTGCTGACCAACTGACTTCAATGACATTTTCAACCTCTCCCTGTCCAAGTCTGTAAAACCAACATGTTTTAAGCAGACCACCATAGTGCCTGTGCCCAAGAACACTAAGGTAACCTGCCTAAATGACTACCGACCCGTAGCACTCACGTCTGTAGCCATGAAGTGCTTTGAAAAGCTGGTCATGGCTCACATCAACACCATTATCCCAGAAACCCTAGATCCACTCCAATTTCCATAGTGCCCCAACATATCCACAGATGATGCAATCTCATTTGCACTTCACACTGCCCTTTCCCACCTGGACAAAATGAACATCTATGTGAGAATGCTATTCATTGACTACAGCTCAGCGTTCAACACCATAGTGCCCTCAAAGCTCATCAATAAGCTAAGGACCCTGGGACTAAACACCTCCCTCCGCAATTGGATCCTAGACTTCCTGATGGGCCGCCCCCAGGTAGTAAGGGTAGGTAACAATACATCCGCCATGCTGATCCTCAACACAGGGGCCCCTCAGGGGTGCGTGCTCAGTCAACTCCTGCACTCCCTGTTCACTCATGACTGCACGGCCAAGCACGACTCCAACACCATCATTAAGTTTTCCGATGACACAACACCGACGAGGCAGCCTATGGGGAGGAGGTCAGAGACCTGGCCGTGTGGTGCCAGGACAACACCCTCTCCCTCAACGTGATCAAGACAAAGGAGATGATTGCGGACTAAAGGAAAAACAGGACCGAGCATGCCCCCATTCTCATCGACGGGGCTGCAGTGGAGCAGGTTGAGAGCTTCAAGTTCCTTGGCGTCCACATCACCAACAAACTTACATGCTCCAAGCACACCAAGACAGTCGTGAAGAGGGCACGACAAAACCTATTCCCCCTCAGGAGACTGAAAAGATTTGGCATGGGTCCTCAGATCCTCAAAAGATTCTACAGCTGCACCATCGAGAGCATCCTGACTGGTCGCATCACTGCCTGGTATGGCAACTGCCTGGCATCCGACCGCAAGGCACTACAGAGGGTAGTGTGAACGGCCCAGTACATCACTGGGGCCAAGCTTCCTGCCACCCAGGACCGCTATACAAGGCGGTGTCAAAGTAAGGCACTAAAAATTGTCCAAGACTCCAGCCACCCTAGTCATAAACTGTTCTCTCTGCTACCGCACGGCAAGCGGTACCGGAGCGCCAAGTCTAGGTCTAAGAGGCTTCTCAACGGCTTCTCAACAGCTTCTACCCCCAAGCCATAAGACTCCTGAACATCTAACCAAATGGCACCCAGACTATTTGCATTGTCCCCCCCTTTTACGCCGCTGCTACTCTCTGTTGTTATCATGTATGCATAGTCACTTTAATAACTCTACCTACATGTACATATTACCTCAACTAACCGGTGCCCCCGCGCATTGACTCTGTACCGGTACCCCCCTATATATGGTCTCGCTATTGTTATTTTACTGCTGATCTTTAATTACTTGTTACTTTATTTCTTATCCATATTTTTTTTAACTGCATTGTTGGTTAAGGGCTCGTAAGTAAGCATTTCACTGTAAGGTTGTATTTGGCGATTGTGACAAATAAAATTTGATTTGATTATGGGTTGTGGTTATTTTACCAGGCAGAAGTTACAGAAAAGTATTCTCATAGTACATCCGAGGTTAATAATTTACTAAAACATTTGTGCCAAAACAGAGATTTCTGTGTCTGATAAACAGAAATAACAGAGCAGGGACCAAACAAAAGAAACAGAAGCCCTTAATGTATGAATGTGCCGGTCAGGAAAACAGTGTAACCTTTCCCTTCCTACCCACAGAGCCTAGGTGTCTCTCAGAAAAGACAAGTGCATCAATGTTACTATGATCAAAAACAGAAAAAAATGCCAGGTGAAGCAATGTGTTGGCTTGGCTTCAATGACTGCTGACAAACTGTGCAGAGCCTAGAGATTAGGGAGTGGATTTACATGTGACACTGATTCTTGTAGTTTCACATTTCCTCCTGTCACTGAATAAGGAAAAAGATCAACAATGAGAACTTTCTGCTCTATAACCACAGTCAGATTGTGAGAAATATGTTCATGACTGTGCTTAAACTATCTTATATAAACATGTCATAATTGAGAAATAGCCTCGTTCCCAATGTGATAATGTGTTGAGTGTACTTTCTAAATGGGATTAACTGTTACAGTTGGCACCAAATTCAATGAGTAAACACATGAAGTGGCTAAATATAGTGCAGGTCAAATGTATTAGCCTACATCTAGCACACATAAGCAACAGAGGCAGAGATAAAAAGTTATGTAGTCATTGAGTGTGATGGTTAAATAAAAAGGTTAAATAAATGGTGTAAGAGTCTGGTGCAATATATAGTGCATTCAGAAAGTATTCAGACCCCTTGACTTTTTCCACATTTTGTTACATTACTAGGACTGTAGCGGTCATGAAATTTAATCAGCCGGTGATTGTCAAGCAAATAACTGGCCGGTCTCACGGTAATTGACCGTTAACTAACAAACACATTTAGCATCTCCTGGCTTCCACACATAGCCTACAAGCCACCGATGCAGACCTTTGGAATATCTATATTAGAAAAAGTCTAATAAATCCATGTAATATAGCCTACACCTTCACAATAAATCTATTATTTATTTTAGACAAGTCTAAAGAAGCATGATATGAATAAAAAAGTAGTTAATTTCAGAAGAACAGAATAGCATACTCTGAGTTGTCCTTATGTTAGGCCCTGATCTGGCTATGCCAAATAGCTGTAGTCTACACTAGTTCATTTAGCAACAAGATTTTCTTAGAATTCTGTGCCATTATTTTATAGTATGAAGAATACAATTCAACATAGCTGAATAAAATATAAATATTTTCTCCAAATGATTTGAGGGAGTGCGCAAGTGCAGCTATTCTGTGTTGAGCGGTTAACATAGCTACTCCTATATGCTTAATTTAGAGTTATTAACTTCTTATGGCTGCAGGGGCAGTATTGAGTAGCTTGGATGAAAGGTGCATAGAGGTTCCCAGAGTAAACGGCCTGCTCCTCAGTCATAGTTGCTAATATATGCATATTATTAGTAGTATTAGATAGAAAACACTCTGAAGTTTCTAAAACTGTTTGAATTATGTCTGGGAGTATAACAGAACTCATATGGCAGGCAAAAACCTGAGAAAAAATCCAAACAAGAAGTGGAAATTCTGAGGCTGGTCGATTTTCAACCAAGAGCCCATTGAAATCACATCGAGATATGGATGGGTTTTCACTTCCTACGGCTTCCACTAGATGTCGACAGTCTGTAGAACCTTGTCTGATGCCTCTACTGTGAAGGGGGGCCGAATGAGAGGGGAATTAGTCAGGTCTGCCATGACCTGACCATTCTTTGACCATGCGCGTTCACATGAGAGGGAGCTCTGTTTCATCGCTCATCTGAAGTCAATGTAATTCTCCGGTTGGAACATTATTCAAGATATGTCAAAAACATTATAAAGATTGATTCAATACATCGTTTGACATGTTTCTACGGACTGTTACGGAACTTTTGGACATTTCGTCAGGTTTTAGTGAACACGTTTCCCTGACGTTGGATTTGATTACCAAACACGCTTCAAAAATAGCTATTTGAACATAAATGATGGACATTACCGAAAAGAAAAAAAAAATATTGTGGGAGTCCTGGGAGTGCATTCCGACGAAGATCAGCAAAGGTAAGTGAAGATTTATAATGCTTTTTATGAGTTTTGTTGACTGCACAATTTGGCGGGTAACTGTACGGCTTGCCTTTGTGGCGGAACACTGTTTTCAGATTATTGAATATTGTGTTTTGCCGTAAAGCTTTTTGAAATCTGACACAGCGGTTGCATTAAGAACAAGTTCCAGTGTAATATATTATAAAAATAAAGCGAACTGGATGGAATATGGGGAAAAATGCACCAAATTCTTTTTCAATCTTCAATAAAATCTTCAATAAGATAACGGTAAAATAAAAAATAAAATAAAAATATATAGAAATGCTACCAAAAAAAACGTATTAAAACTTGTTACAAAGGATGGAGTCACGTATGATTCACCAAATGATATTTTGAAAGAGGAAGTAAAGTACTTTAAGAATATGTTTTCGTTTCAGGCTCCTCCATCTCCACTAACTGAAACTAATTGTATGGATTTTTTCCCTAATAATAATGTAAAATTAACATCTGTACAGAAAGACTCATGTGAAGGCCTAATTACAGAGGAGGAACTACTTGATGCAATTGGGGCCTTTAAGGATGGGAAAACTCCAGGACTGGATGGCATACCAGTGGAAGTATACATTTTTTTTTTTGATAAACTCAAAGGACCATTATTAGCTTGTTTTAACCACTCCTATATAAATGATAGATTATCAGACACGCAACAAGAAGGTGTGATATCATTATTACTGAAACAGGACCCAAGTGGTATATATAAAGATCCAGTCCATTTAAAAAATTGGAGACCTCTTACACTTCAGTGTTGTGATGCAAAAATCCTAGCAAAATGCTTGGCGCATAGAATAAAAAAAGTTTTGTCAGATATTATTCATCCTAATCAGACAGGTTTTTACATGGACGATTCATTGGAGATAATATAAGGCAA
Organism: Salvelinus fontinalis; assembly: GCF_029448725.1. Taxonomy (NCBI): domain Eukaryota; kingdom Metazoa; phylum Chordata; class Actinopteri; order Salmoniformes; family Salmonidae; genus Salvelinus; species Salvelinus fontinalis. The sequence goes on from NC_074699.1 coordinate 29,264,750, forward strand.
GTACTGGAAACAATAGAACACTATGAAATATCGGGGACACCAGGCCTGGTTTTCATAGCTGATTTTGAAAAGGATTTTGATAAAGTACGACTGGAGTTTATATATAAATGCCTAGAATATTTCAATTTTGGGGAATCTCTTATAAAATGGGTAAAAATTATGTATAGTAACCCTAGGTGTAAAATAGTAAATAATGGCTACATCTCAGAAAGTTTTAAACTATCTAGAGGAGTAAAACAAGGTTGTCCACTATCGGCATATCTATTTATTATTGCCATCGAAATGTTAGCTGTTAAAATTAGATCAAACATTAATATTAAGGGATTAGAAATCCAGGGCCTAAAAACTAAGGTGTCATTGTACGCTGATGATTCATGTTTTCTTTTAAAACCACAACTAGAATCTCTCCACGGCCTCTTAGAGGATCTAGATACATTTGCTATCCTCTCTGGATTAAAACCAAATTATGATAAATGTACCATATTACGTATTGGATCACTAAAAAATACACATTTTACATTGCCATGTAGTTTACCAATTAAATGGTCTGACGGAGATGTGGACATACTCGGTATACAAATCCCAAAAGAAAGAAATGATCTCACTCCAATACATTTTTATAGAAAGTTAGCAAAAATAGATAGGATCTTGCTACCATGGAAAGGAAAATACCTGTCTATTTGTGAGAAAATCACCCTGATTAACTCTTTAATCATATCACAGTTTACCAATTTGCTTATGGTTTTGCCTACACCTAGTGACCTGCTTTTTAAATTATATGAACAAAAAATATTCCATTTTATTTGGAACGGCAAGCCAGATAAAATTAAAAGGGCCTATTTATATAACAAATATGAATTCGGAGGGCAGAAATTATTAAATATTAAAGTATTAGACCTCTCACTAAAGGCATCAGTCATACAAAAGTTATACTTAAATCCAAACTGGTTCTCTAGTAGATTGGTACGAATGTCTCATCCTATGTTCAAGAAGGGCCTTTTTCCATTTATTCAGATTACACCTGCTCACTTTCGGTTGCTTGAAAAGGAAATAATCTCCAAAATATCTTTATTTTTTAAACAAGCCTTAGAAAGTTGGTTGCAATTTCAGTTTAATCCACCAGAAAGGACGGAACAAACAGTACAACAAATCTTGTGGTTAAATTCAAATACAGTAATTGTTAAAAAAACTGTATTTATCGAAGAAATGTTTAAAAAAAAGTATAATTTGTGAATGATATCATAAATAGGACTGGTGGAGTTATGTCACACATGCAGCTAACACAGACATATGGAAATGTCTGCTCTACCCAAAATTACAACCAATTAATTGCAGCATTACCACAAAAATGGAAGAGGCAGGTAGAAGGGGATAAAAGTCAGGAACTTGTATGTCGGCCTTATATTAAAGAACATAAATGGTTAAAGAAAAGTGTGATAAATAAAAACATATACCAATTTCATTTAAGGACCAAAAAACTTACAGCTGTGCCATATAAATTGCAAAATAGTTGGGAAGAGATTTTCGATGTACCCATTCCATGACACATGGTTTATAAATTGATACGCAAAACAACGCCGGATTCAAAACTTCGAATTTTTCAATTTAAATTATTGTACAAAATTCTTGCAACTAATAGAATGTTATATATATGGGGGATACAATCTTCCCAGCTCTGTAGATTCTGCTGTGAGGAGGCAGAGTCATTAGACCATTTATTTTGGTATTGTCCTCATGTAGCTCGTTTTTGGTCACAGGTCCAGGAATGGTTGAAGAATCGCAACATTTGCGTAGAACTAACGCTACAGATAGCAATACTGGGGGATTTGAAAAGCCATAGTCAATCAATCAATAATATAATAATTATTTTAGCAAAAATGTTTATTTTTAATTTACAATCCGTGGAAGCTATGAGAATAGGAAGATTCAAATCTTTTGTGAAGCATCACAGCACAGTTGAAAAATATATGGCAAATAAAAATCCGAAATGGATGATGTTGGAAGATAGATGGGAAAGGTTGAGTGGAGCTGAAGGGTGGGACTAATAACAAGATAAACAATGTAGGGCATACGGGATCTGTGAAATGTGTATAGGTGCGGAGCTATTGTGAAATAGCACAGTTACAAGTGGAAATCAAACTGGATGGACAACAGAAATAGAGGAAGGACTAAGAACAAACAAGAGAGAACTATTATAAAGTAGACTGTGTCTGTAAAATGTGTATAAGATGTATAAATTGAAGGTAAAAACAGAAATGTTTATCAGTTTACTCCAATTGGGGGATCGGTGGTAGGGTTTGCGGGGAATAATAATAAAGGTATACTCTTTAAAAAAAGTATGTATGTCTATGTAGGTATGTGTATGTATATATGTGTATATGTATGCATACGTGAATGGATATATATATTTACCCCAAAAAATATGGGGGATTGGAAATGATGCAGACAATTACATTGGAAGCAACATTCTTTCCGCAATATTAAGCTGATCCACTCCCCCCCCCCCCCCCCAAAAAAAAAAAAGAACAAGTGTATCTTTAATTCTATGTAAAACATGTATCTTTCATCAAAGTATATGATGAGTATTTCTGTTATTTGACGTGGTTCTCTGCAATTTCTCCGGATATTTTGGAGGCATTTCTGAACATGGCGCCAATGTAAACAGAGGTTTTTGGATATAAATATGAACTTAATCGAACAAGACATATGTATTGTGTAACATGAAGTCCTATGAGTGTCATCTGATGAAGATCATCAAAGGTTAGTGATTAATTTTATCTCTATTTGTGCTTTTTGTGACTACTTTTTCTGTGAGTTGGTGGTGACCTAACATAATCGTTTGTGGTGCTTTCGCTGAAAAGCCTATTTGAAATTGGACACTTTGGTGGGATTAACAACAAGATTACCTTTAAAATGGTATGAGATACATGTATGTTTGAGGAATTTTAATTATGAGATTTCTGTTTGAATTTGGCGCCCTGCACTTTCACTGGCTGTTGTCATATCGATCCCGTTAATGGGACTGCAGCCATAAGAATGTTCTACAAACGTTGGGCTATATGTTTTGATTTTTAATACATTGCACGATGCGACTCTAATGATGATTTGAAAAAAAGTTGCTTGAAAGGCATGAGCTCTCCTTTGTTCTTTCGCAATCCATGCCTTTTGCGGCCAGTGGCCGTTGTGCCCTTCTCCCATCACCTGAACGTTTATTTCATACAGAAATATACCATTTACAGAAGTATTCAGACCCTTTACTCAGTACTTTTTTGAAGCACCTTTGGCAGCGATTACAGCCTCAAGTCTTCTTAGGTGTGATGCTACAAGCTTGGCACACCTGTAAAGGCCTGATTGGTGGAGTGTCCACAGAGGAACTCTGGAGCTCTATCAGAGTGACCATTGGGTTCTTGGTCACCTCCCTGACCAAGGCCCTTCTCCCCCGATAGCTCAGTTTAGACTGGGGGGGGGGGGGGGTCTATGGAAACAGGATGCACCGAAGCTCAATTTTGAGTCATAGCAAAGGGTCTGAATACTTAAATAAGTTATTTCTGATATTTAATACATTTGCAAAAATGTCTAAAAAACAGTTTTTGCTTTGACATTGTGTGTAGATTTTTTTTAATATCCATTTTATAATGCTGTAACGTAACAAAATGTGGAAAATGTCAAGGGGTCTGAATACTTCCCGATTGCACTGTGCATAAGAAGAAAGGCTGTGGCCATTGCAGAATACACTGAAGAAGCCCGTGGCCTTTTCAAATGCACTCAGTCAGACAGCACTCTTTGTGGCTTCTGGAGAACTGCTGATAGAAGGTGGTGATCCACTATCAGTGTATAAAAAGTCCCCCAGCCCAATTGTTGTTACCTGAGGGGATGTTGCGTCAGGGCCTTGCAACCAGTTTGAAAAATAAAACTCCCAAACTAGTCCTCTCATCTCACCTTTGCGTAAAATGGTAATAGGAGCGGTGGTGGAATGGGTGTTGTTGGCAGGGTAACCACCTCTGCTATTCTGACCACTCTGCCCTGAAGAAATGACGCCTGGATCAGACAAGATCCCCTGTCCAGCACTGGCTCTGCTGACACCACTTTGTGTTTGGATATCCAGGAACTTGAGCTCTCTGATGTCCATAGCACTGCACAGAATGTAAACATTGAAATGTTAACAGCAGATTGCTTAAAACAAATAAGTATGCCCCTATGTCTTTGTGAAATAACTAGATCAATGCACAGAATGTAACTAGTATGTCTGTAGCACGAGTCTCAGATCTGTTTGTGCCATCTTGCCAAATGCCAACTCCTCTCCTATGTCATTGTCACCGCAAATTATTTCCTGAAATCTGTGATGCAGGCTAATCTTTCTGTACTTCGCCATGTGAAAGCCTTACCTGAAGGTGACCTCAGGGACAGGGCACCTGACCCCATTGTGGAAAGGTTGTCTGAGAGAGATGGTCTGACTAGTCTGGTCCACAGATGACACTTCTCCCTGGTACATGCCCAGGGTTGGTCCACAGTTTATTGACACCAGACTGCCGAGCCAGTCTGCAGCCATTCTCTCTGGATCTAGGCATATATGGAAGACAGTCAACTTCACCAATACATTATAACTTTCTGAACAATGGGACATTAATGGTGGAACAGTCTAAGGACTTAGTTACAGGTCTAAAATATGAGTTCCATCACAGTTACATTGAATATACAATGGGCTAACAGCAGGGGGTAACCACCGCACTTTGTAGATTACTACTAATGTTAGCTATCTAACGTAAACTGGCTACTCACTCATCACTTACCTACTCTGGCAATTACGTCGTTAGCTAGCTAGCTAGCTAGGTAGGAAACAAACAAAAAATGTAGCTGTCAAATACCCTAGTTAGATATCACTGTGTTAAAGTAGTTAGTTATCACTGTGTCTAGCTAACTAACCAAATAACGTAATAACGTAATTGGCTAGCTGTTCCATTCGAAAAGATGGCTAGCTAACGCTACCTAGCTAACTAAATAGCTAGCTACTGCCAAATTGCTGTGAACGCTAACGTTAACTAAATAACGTTAGCGTAGCTAAATCAGAGATCACGGCTAACGTCGGTTATTAATATAGCCATCCTCTCCACCATTTTGTTATTCATTAAACGCTGTCTGGTAAAATTGAAAATAATATACCTTGTTTTTGTGTATGATAGAGTTTTTTGTGATGAATTTTCTAGTTTGCTAACAACACTTTCTGAACTCGAAGATTCCGTGTTGTTTCCTGTTCACAGCGTCACTTCCTTAGCTTTCCCCACCAGCGTTCATTGATTGTTTATGCGGGGGGCACCAATGAGGGCACATGTTGTTGCAAAAGTGTATTAAGGTAAATGCACTTATTATAAACAATTAAGTCATTATATATAATGCCAACAAATGTTGTTTTAAATCATTGCACCAATGGCAAGTTTATAGCTTATTTACTCATAAAACGTGCTCAGTTTGTGTGCTGATTGTTTTTATAGTAGAAGTCCAAGTCTTGTACACAGGTCAGTGATGATATCCAACCCTATCTTATCTAGCTAGTAGTGTCACAGATTTACTCTTTGGTCAGCCAAATACCGACGTCCTCCTAATGGTTGGCCAGTGTATATTAGCTTGTGAATGGTTGCATGGGTTGCCAATGAGATAGGCCAACACACCCAAGAAAAGAGAGCACAAGTTAATTGATTTTCTATCATTTTCAGCTTTTATTTCAGTAGCTACCTAGATAGCTACCAACAACACAATGCATAGTGTATACAGTTTGGGCTTTAGTTTACAAGAGTCCTTCGTTACATTATAAAATGTTGACATTTATAACACAGTCAGTAATACATACGTATTTTAGTATTCTGATGAAGTCATACAAAGCCACCATAATAAGTCACCACAATATATACACATTTTAGGCACATTTCACAAAAGGACTTTCCAAAATACATCTAGGCTTAAATATGTACACAAACAATCAATCACATGTTGGTGGCATACAAACATAGCTTCAGTGTGTTGTGTCCACGTTTGACTGATTTATTCAGTGGAATAAAAATATCTAGCTTAGAAATGGGAGTATACATCCATTCAACTCTGTCTGTGATCTATGACCACCTGAACAATAACTCAAAAGTACAAGAACAGGTACTTTATCATGTAGGTTGTAACATTTTTGCCACAAAAAAATATGTAGCAAAATGTTTTACCCAAACATAGAACAATGCTCTTTAACACCCCACCATGGGGTTATGTGTATGTTTTATAGATTCATCCTCTTTAAAGCAATCTGATACAGTATATGAGCTGTGATCAAGGCAAGAGGAGAAGTAAAACACAATGATGTAGACAAAAAGGCAGCTAAACAGCTATAATCTCTCCTAATATCTCCTGAAAAAACACCTGACAAACTCTAGAAGGGCCTGTAGTATGCTGGTCATAGAAACCAATCAACTCTATGAGTTTGTGAAGGTCCTTTATCCAATTCAACACTTGTTTGGAATCCCTCTACAAACCGTGTTTCAGATTATAATTTTATCGATTTCAAATTGTCTACAATTTGACTCAGTTTTCCCTCACTGTTAATTCTCCTATGAATCAAGAGAGGTGTCAAGCCCAGTCTTTCCTAGAGAGAAAATGTACCCTCTGGCTTTTATATCTGAACTCAGCTCATGCCATCAAGTATGTAGGGCTAACTATAAATCAGTTATAGTGATGTTGAGAATCATAAATGTGACCATAGCCCTCACTCCTCCTGCCCCCATGGCCGCAGGCTAGCCTTCAGCTGACAGCGTTTGTGCTTCATGGTGAGGCCGTACTCTGGGGTCATGTCCAGCGGGTGCCCAGGTTTCTCCTGGAAGCACAGCCTTTGCAGCAGGATGGCCAAAAAGAGGTAGACCTCATTGCGTCCGATGGCCTCACCGATGCAGCGGCGCTTGCCCATGCCAAATACGAGCACCTTTTCCCCCTCCAGTTTGTTGAGTTCTGTGCCATCAGCACTCAGGAAACGGTCAGGGTTGAATGAAGAAGGCTCCTTCCACAGCTCCCTGAAGAGCACAAAGGTAACATTTTACATTAGGTTCGTGTTATACCTGTGTAGTAACACTGTAATTACTACAGTAACAACACTGTTGTTGCACAGTAGTTGCATAGTAATGGAGTTGAGAAGTTTTAGTTTAAAAATACTACTCACGGGTCATGGTTGACCTGCCACTGGTTGATAAAGACACAGGTGTCCTTGGGAATGAAGTAGCCATTGAGCGATGTATCCTTGACTGTGCTGAAAAAATATTGACAATACCAGAGTCAGACCATGCCATATGTGTCTATAATGTGTAACTGATATTGTAAATGTCTGTTTGGCTAACATTGCAAATGTGTGTTTGGTTGATATTGTAAATGTCTGTTTGGCTGATATTGTAAATTTGTGTTTCTAGCAGGTGCAAGTGCAACTCACCAGTGTGGGATGGTGAACGGCAGGAAGGAAGAGTGCCGGAAGATCTCCAGGATGAAGGCTTCCAGCAGAGGTAAGTTGGTTTTGTCTGAGAGACGGGGAGTGCGAATCATTCCCACCTTTTCCTCTGTTGGGAGGACAATAGAGAACATTGGTTATCAAAAAAAAATGGGACACGTAGTGACAGGTTAGTAAGCCACAATATTTTGAATCATGACTCCATAGAATTACATATAGAACTGATTTATAGGATCTCTCTGTGAATGACTCATTTAAATTAGGCAACAGAACTATCTGTTAAAACTAACAAGTTTCAACTTACTCAGTTCCCGATGCAGTCTTTCCTGGATCTCTGGGTAAGCCACAAGGTACACAACAGCCCATGACAAAGCTGTGCTGATGGTGTCAAAACCTTGAGAGGGAGACAGAAGCCGCATTGCATAATTAAAACATCCTACAAATGTAAAAATGTTTCAATGATATGGCGTGACTCAGCATAACTGTTGCGTTATTTTAACTCAACTGACCTGCCCCAAACAGATCATTGACAATGCCCACAATCTTCTCATCAGAAACCTGGATGTTGGCGTTCTCATCTAGTTTCCTGTCCTCACAGTGGTCAATGAGGGAGTCAGTGATGTCACGGATGTTGTCCTGAAAACAGAACAATGGACAATCAGTACCACAGACAACAAACAGCAATAGATCAAATATTTTTTGAAACATGATGCAATGTATTATTTACCTTGTCATAGCTTTCATAGTGCTCACTGACAATCTTCTGCACAAAGGTATTGAAACGGTCATTGATATCCATAAACCTCTTCATGGTGCGGTTTGGTAGGTAACGAAGGATGGGAATGAAGTCTGCAGGGTTGCCGCTGCCCACCACCTGCCCAAATTCATCACTCAGGTTCACCAAGCCCAACAGCTCCTGGTCATCATGGCTGTAGCGCCGGCCGAAGCACATTCCACAGATGACGTTGGCCACCGATACAACAATATGGCGGAAGGGGTCAAAGCTGCCACTGACATCCATGACGGAGGTCAGCTGTTTTACCAAGTACTCTCCCTCCTTGCAGACGTGCTCCTCCAGGGCACAGGAGTACTCTGGGGTTGATCCCTCCAGGGTGGCGAAAGAGCGAAGGGCGCTCATAGCTAGCTTTCGGCGGGCGCGCCACACCCCAGCCTTGTCGGTGCTAAAGGCCAAGCTCTTGCCGTCGTTGATGAACTTGAAGCTGTATAGATCGGGCCTCCCGGCGAAGTCTTCCCCTTGCTTGATAAGAGCCTGGCGGACTGTCTCGCTGCCACTCAGAACAACCACAGGCCGCATCCCTATCTGGATCTGGAAGACTGAGCCGTAGCGCTCGCTCATGGCAGTCAGGCTGAGGTGAGGGTTGTTGTGCATCTCCAGCACATTCCCGATGATGGGCAGGGGCTTTGGTCCTGGGAGCCTTTTGAGTCCCTCTGGGATCTCTGTGTGCATGTACTTCATGATCATGTACAACAGGCATAGTGTTACCATGGTCACCAGCCCCTCAGACACAGAGACTGAGCCAATAATGGGTAGTATCATGAGAACCATTTGTATGTTTTTTTTGTGGCTTCTGCACAATCTGTAAGGAGAGGTAGATGTTTTAGAGATTAATATTGAGCGAGAAAGATACTCCAGCTGAGTAATAAACATTGCTCGAAAACATTGTTCGAAAATTACATGAATTGTACGCATGGTGCAGTCACACCTTTCACGCTTTTGCAAACCACCCTACTCTACCAGTCTCGTACCATTAAACATAGGCTACAGAAAAGGCTGTATAGTGTTAAAAAAAATGGAAGACTTAACTGTTATATTGCCTACACGTACGTACATTTTTTCGAATAGATTATACTAAAAAGAAGACTCAATAATAAACGGTACAAGATAACAATATATAATGCGTGTTGGAGCTTGTTATATTGTAAAAAAAAAAAAAAAAAAAAAAAAAAAACTGTACTAATATTATGTGCAAACTAGTTAATAAATGTTATTTCGACACTTCATTCACAACAAAAAGACACCTGCTATTCCAACATACGTTTACTTGTTCTTACGTTAAATGTAAATATATTACATGCAGAATTTGTCATTTTTATTACCTTCCGTTATGAGCCAAATGAGCCGTCTTGCAGGGAGATCGAAAAAGTTTGCAGGTGATGTTATATTTATACAAAGCTTTTTCTCTTGCTATAAGAGAACTCCGTTTCTCTGTACTTAAAAGTAAGAATGGGAACTTCTTTTATAGAGCGCTTCTCAGCTCCATTGGCTGATGTCTGAGTGACGTAATCTCTCGCTCTCTCTTGGCTTGCCAGCAGCAGCGGCTGTCTCAGAAAGGAGAGGTGTAATAAAATATCAAGCGGAAACATCAATGAGTAGTGTATATACAATGTAAGCTTGCCTTTATTATAAAAAGAAACGTCTAAGGAGTAAGATATTTTTTTCTAAGAGTGCATGCTTTCACTGATATATCAGTGATGGGCCCTATTGAAAAAATATATACATACAATTTCATATAGTTTGTTATAAAAATATTTTAGAATGTCTAACCGTAGAGAAATTTAATAGACTGCTTGTTTAATTTCGAACAATTGGTTCTCAGTAGGCTATTCGACGTTCAGATGACTTTTTTTTACATTTTTAATTTTTAAACATTTTTAGATATGATTTTAGGTTCATATCATAATGATTGGATGAGTCGCTTTTCAGATGTTCATTAGCCTGTTGGAGGGAGTTATAAAACAGACTATATAGAAGAAGCCAGTCAGGTAAGAGGAATATATTGATTTGTGGAATGATCACCAATGATATTTGCAATTGACGTAGAGCGTGTTAAATGTGTTATTGTGTAATAACAATACAATAATACAATCAGCTTAACTTTTAATCATATTATATCATCATAATCATAAGCACAACCATGTAGATGTAGACCTATAATCACTATCATACCTATTCATCATACTACACATCTTACTTATAATGTTATAGATGTGGTAATTATATTGGTATATTTTGTTTAATTTATTTGTTTAGGCCTAAATATTTATATGTATTTTATTATTAATTTATTACCATGAATGTTATGGTATTGGGCCTAATATTGCAGGCTATGGTAGGCAGTAGGCTAATAAGCCATATTGAAAAAAAGGCAATTCGTCCACTCCTTATCATGTTATGAACTATTTATCTTAAAAATATATGGAACATATTCATGAAAACAGTTATATAAAGCACATTGTATAAGGATGACAGTACTTTAGGGCTGATCCAAATATTTATTCTCAATGATCTATTGAACATGAACTCTTCCACAACTAATTTAAGGACATAAGCTTAATCACTTTGGGCCCACAATAATTTCAAAAGTAAATGTACCATCAGTGTCTAATCTGTTTCCAGTGGTATTCCTTTTTACATGTTATTATTAGCAAACATCAACATTTCTTCTTTAAATACTTGTTCCATAAATTAATTAACAGGAAACTGTTAAGCATTGGTTATTAAGTCATAAACCCTTTGGCAATCTTTCCTTTAGGCCTACTCATTGCAACAGATTTCGATAGCGTGCAAAGGTGTAGCCTATCCCAAGCGGGAGAACTTACAGCCCCGAAGTACTTTTAATCAAGAGACTCGTCTTTGGCAGTTTGATACATCTCACTCAACCAACCTGTCAACAGTATAACGGTGGTGCATATAAGGACAATGGGAAGACGTGTGCGTCTTATTAACTTATAGGAAACAAATGTAGCCTACTTATCAAGTGTGTCATGGAGGATAAAACATTCGATTGAGATAAGAGACTATATTGTCTTGTCTGCTTGTGTAAGCTTTCCAAAGTGTTTGACTTCGGATCCCTGTTGTGTTAATCAATATCCCAATTGGAACTTACTCAAATGTAAGGTATATGTATTAAAACCTAGAATATAGTCTTCTAGACCTCACCATCTACAACACACCATTCTGAGCGGGGTCTGTTTTGAAACAAGTCATGATAAAAACAGGCAAATGCCATCGCGTGCGTGTACCTGTTAGCAGTCAAGTTAAAGATTGGCCAAGTTGCGTGAGAGCGTTTTGGCCAAGCCCTCGCCTCCCCCAGCCCTTGGTTAAGGATGCTGGGGGGTGGGGGAGTATTCTGTCAGCACTGCAGGGGTGAAAGGGTGAATGAGTTCATTACCCTTACAGTCTCTCTTCTTTTAGGAAATGTACATCCTATTCCAGATAGCCCACTGACAGTGAATATATATCGACTCTGCACAGCAATACGAGGGATTTCCAACATAGTTGGACCATGGACTGAAACAGCGGTAGTGAGCCTATCGACTCAGAATGAAATTATATTATTTCAACAACGTATTTTGGATGCATATAAGCTTTTCCTGTTAACCAGCATCATATTAGCCTGGCTGTTAGCCTATATGCTTTGATTGATAAACAGAACTTGTTGCTGAGAAATCTCACTCGACAAATTCCCAACTTAATATCCACATGCATAATTAGACATTTAACCAAATCTCCTATCAATGCAGGATTTACGCGCAGACATGCGTTTTTATCCACGAATATCTCTATCATTCGGGCCACAATGGCCTGTCCATATACAAATAAACACGCTGAAATGGTTTACTATTGGTTTGTAGGCATAGGCCATAGAAAAGGCATGGATGTTTAATTACGTTTTTATTGAAGACAGTTATGGTTAATTAGGCTATATTTTAAGCATTCGCGTATCTCTTTGTTGTTTTATTTAAGTTGTTCTCTATATCATAATTTTCATCATGTACATGGATTTATATTAATTGGCTTTTGTCTACTTGACAATATGCCTCTATTTTTTTTGTCTTGTATTTCAACTTCCAAGACCTAATGTGTTATACAGTAGGACTGTATCATTCACAATGAGTTAACTTTATTATTCAATTTAAATAATTAGCATAATTCAACTTGAAGATGTCTCAAGACATTTAAGTGCAGATTTCAGTGTATGGCTATTAGAGAGCCTCACCATTAGTTTCCTAATTAGTTAAACATTTGGATGATCATTCCTGGAATCCTGGATTACAACTAGTAGGCAACCCAAAATGTGCAGGCTTTTGAGGAAAGTGAAGTGTAACTCCAAAGCCAAGTTAAAAGACGCCAACGTGTAATTTAAATTCTGGAAAACAATAGGCTACTTTTCCACTGTTTGAGGCATATGAACATTATTGAGAGACGCTCTAAATCGTTTATTTTTTTATCCTCCGAGATAGGCCTACTATGCTCAATATGATGGATAATGCCAGTCGCTGGGCTTTCGCCCACTCGTCCCTGCTCCCGCAGTTCGCGTGAGAAAGCGGAGCTCCGGCATGGAGGGGTGGGCTTGGTCTTCGGGACAATCCTAAATCTGCTTGGTCAGTCAAGCGAAGGCAGCAGCACCTGGAAAGACACAAGGGTCACGGAGGTGCACATATTCGCGCGCTATAGCTTCTGTAAATGCGAGGATCTTGGCCTTTGGAGTCATGCGATCTACCACTCAGGCTTCACGCAGGCATGCAACTGGCTGGCTGAAGTCAACTGCTTAAATCCACCAAATACCAATTGACCTGCATAACCTTCACGTACGAACTTGGAAAACATTTTATGCCATTTCAAAGAGCTGTTTAAAAACAAAGTCACGTTCTCCAAATGAGAATGTTCACTGGTACAGCATGACACAGTCAAAGTCTGATTTATTAAGCATACACATGAAGTATATAATCACACTAAGCATTACGCACAGCTTTGTGAGAGGAGAGGGAGACGATAGCGCGAGAGGCCATGGGACGGACATTCCATACAAGTCCAGCATTCAACGTAAACATCACCAGGATCACACCCGTTTGAAATAGGCTTCTGTTCATATGGCTATGGCTAACACGCCACTCCCTGCTCAGCATTAGTGACTTGATCAATGACCTCCAACAATTGGTATGACCTCTTATTGCCACGCAGGTTCGGTTATCTAACAATCCCCTTTGCAATTACATGGGAGTAAATTCAAATCAAATCAAATTTTATTGGTCACATACACATATTTATGTTATTGCGGTTGTAGCGAAATGCTTGTGTTCCTAGCTTCAACAGTGCAGTAGTATCTAACAGTTAACAACAATACACACAAATCTAAAAGTAAAATAATGGAATTAAGAAATATATAAATATTAGATCAAGCAATGTCGGAGTGGCATTGACTAAAATACAGTAGAATATAATACAGTATATCCTGTACATATGAGATGAGTAAAGCAGTATGTAAACATTATTTAAACATTATTAAAGTGACTAGTGTTCTATTATTAAAGTGGCCAGTGATTCCAAGTCTATAGGGCAGCCATTGAGGACAATAACGTGACAAATATCAATAGGAAATGTTCAAGTAGTCTGTTATTTAGTCACGTTAGGGTCACACACATACATCCATGATGTCCATTTACAGAGCTCACATCATAACCAAAACACTGTTTAGCCCACAGCAAATTGAAATTCCCTTGAAGAATCTCCCTTTCTGAGTAATGACTGTAAAGGCAGCTGAAGTCTTCAGTCCTTTGGCACGCAACAACCAAACACCTGTCACACACCTTCAAACCAGGTATGTGTGTGTGAGTGTGAGGGAATTTTTCGTGAGTGGGTTTGCATGTGTGTGAGGGCGTGTGGTTGTGTGTGAATGTTATGGAGGAGGTCAACTAACCCCTGTACACAGACTGGTAGTTAGAGCAATTAACCACTCAGGTGACAGGTCAGGTTGGTGCACTCATCTCTCAGTCTTTTATTCTAGTCTGTAAACACCAGACAGAACAGTCTGTGCTACCAGAGATTTGGAAGTGTCTTCTTTGAACTCTCAGCAAAATAAAACATGCATGAACAGAGACAGGAGGGGAGAGAGAGTCAATATCACCATTGTTCATACACATAATGCCAAAGCACACAACACTTATTTATTAACATGGTATTACTTTTTATACTATGTTATTACTGTGTTTTATTATCATGTTATTACTGTGTTATTACCACTTTTGTTATTACCAATTCTATGGAGTAACGTAAACCCCTAGGGCAGTACTTGTTACCCTGAAAAAGCTAATGACACCTCCTACTATGCAGATGTTTTAGGTTTTAGGGATGATCACCTGAGAGGGTTTGCCTCCGTCTTTTCTTTTGACTTGAAGATAGCCCAAACTCTAAGAAGGAAGAATGTGTAGTTATTTTTAAGTGCGGGGAGCGATGCATCGATCAGTGGGAAAGTGGGAAATCAGCCGTGTGGCTGAGTTGGTAGAGCACGCTACTTGCAACGCAAGGGTTGTGGGTTCGATTCCCATGGGGACCAACACCAAAAATAAAAAAATATATGCACTCACTACTGTAAGTCACTCTGGATAAACTAGGACAACCATCTCAGTAACAGGTGCAGTAAGTACAAATACTAACAGATTGGATTAGTTTATAAAATGTATGTTATTTATCTTTGTGTAGCATAAGTTTAATCAACCAATCAATGTGCATGCCAAAATACAGACATTGAAACAAACAATTCTGAAAATCAACTTGAAATAGAGCATGCTGGGAAATATGATAATGATGGGTGTGTTTTTGAGTGTTTTACTCCACACAGATAAAAATGACAATCACACTCAACTCTGTTTATTAATACCAACACAGGGTTCTTTTACATTACAGAGTGTCGAATGTAACTCCTGAATCAACACTAGACATTTTACACTGAAAAATCAACACTAGGTAAAACTGGCCAATTTGCTGTGTACCATACTATACATTGCTGGTTCACTCATACTCCCTTCTATTCTCCTACTTTCTGCTCAATAAATTCACAGAAAATACTCATTTGAAAACCAGAAATCATGGCAAAGATATCAACTATGTCAGTACTGTATATGTAAAATGATTAAGGGAATACCAGATACAGTACATGCATAAATATTACCATATACAGTTACAACTATTCTCACAGCTATCTTTTAAAATTTAGCTGATTACTCAAACTCCTGATGTTGAAGATTAAAAACTGGTTTACGTTACTCCAAACATTATTGCTCAGGCACAATTTAAAATAATGAAAAAATACAATAAAATAGCTTCTACAGATTCAGAAGGCTTCTATGTAGAACACTTCTTGCCTTCCAAAGAATCATCAAAGAACCATTTCTTCCAAAATCGGCTCTTATAATGAAAAGGGTTCTAGGTTTAACTCTTTGCCTAACAAAGAACCCTTGTCTTCCAAAAAGGGTTCATTCTTCAGATGTAAAAGGTTCTTGGTAGAACGCTATCCATCTACAAAGAACCCATTTGGAACCTTTTTTTCTACGAATGTAGGCCATGACACTACTCATGAATGTGTGACTGTGACCTCATACAAACCCCCTCTGGCTTGAGTATGTCAACACGCAATCACTTACTTTATACACAAACTGTAATTGAGCAACATTCTGCCTCGCTCGCTCCCGCGGCCGGCTCGAAGTGCACAAACAGGCATGCAGGGTTTAGGAACAGGGAGAGGAGGGGGCAGGTCCCCATATTGTATCGCCTTCCCCTCACGGATTGGAGTGAATACCAGATTAGTAACTGAGCTAACAGTCCTGGTCTCTCTCTGTCCTTATGCAAGCCAAAGTTCAAAATACTCACCGGGAAAAACAATAGTTGCGTGCGGAAATATCTCGGTCATCCATCTTTCTGTCACGCACGAAGGTGCCATGCGCTTTTTTACGCTGACTCAAACTGTGGGAGCGAAAAAAATAAAGAGGACATATCATAAAGGAAAATATGAAACGCGTGTACAAAGACAGACATACAACCACATAGTGAAAGAAGATATGGATATGCTTGACACGCAACACGAGCCATGAAACAAATGAACCTCGTCTGCCCCCCTCCAATTCTCTCAGTGGGCTTTGCAGGCTACGGAGCGGATTGACAGCACATTTACGGGTTAATCATTGTGCCACAGACCCGGCATTGCGTGCAGACTGTGTTTGCTCTGGCTGTGCCAAAGGTCGCGAGGTTGTGTACAGAGAGAGCAGGGGAGGCATCAGCCAACCTCGCGGGTCACCCCTTTGATCAAAACAGTCACCGACCGTTTTTTGGCAAGCACGCTACTGTTGTGTAAATAGAACAGTTTGCAGAGATTGGCCAGACTCAAATATGGATTTCCTCTATAGAAACCAGTGCATTATAATGCATATTTCCATCAGTGTTTGGCCATAAAAGAAACTGACATTAAATATTTACCAAAAAATCGTAAGATATTGAAGTAGGCCTACAGAAAGATCTCCCTACATTCTTCAATTGTGTTTTTTGTATAAATAGCAAATAAAAAGGGATATTTCTAAACAAATAGATTAACTAATATTAGAAGCACAAATGCTCAATATGCCTAATATTTGTAGTATTAGGCCTACACTTTAAGTGTTAATATTTGTAGTATTAGGCCTACACTTTAAGTGTTAATATTTGTAGTATTAGGCCTACACTTTAAGTGTTAATATTTGTCAAGGTCTGTGCCATGTGCAGATTTACTCTCACAAAAAATGTACTAAATGACCTAGAATAATTTCAACATTCTTGCTTTGCCAAAAGAGTGATACTACAGAGACAGGATGATCAAAACAATCTCTTGTCTGAGTTGTTTCATCTTGTGTGCATTCTGTTAGTCTGTGGGACGGTGTGTGGAAGAGAGAGTGTTGTGTTGTGGCCAGGCATCTATCTGCACCATGCAGTGTTTTTCTTGGACAGCACAGAAGACTTATCCCCAGGGCCATGTTGAGTAATGGACTGAACCCGGGTTCAAGCATAACAATACCTTTCACCCTACTGAGACAGGATGTCTGACACCACTGGCTACTGAGTGGGTGGATGTGTGCGAGCAGTGAGCAGCCTACACACTCACACACGTGTGTTATCACTACTATGACTGTTTGGGGGGTTGACTCGCAATGTTGTTGTAGATTCATCTCTGCACCCACAACCAAATAAGTCACAAGAGACTAGGTCTAGCTCTACTTGTCAAAGGGATCAATCAGTAATAATGTGTGCAATGGAACACTTCCTATAGCAAGAGTCAGCGGTATCAAAGTGACTAAATCCATCATCAAGGCCAGTCTTCTGAGTCATTGCATGTGGTTTAATAGTATTGGGTATTGTGTCAGAACCCCTGACATCCGTTATACTGTGGCTGGGGCTGCAGCTTTCCTCTATGGGTCCCCCAACACCAGCTCTGAGGATGTGGCCCCAGGGTGAGCAGCTATAGATTGCAGTAACGTTAGATATAGGAGGAGTCCTGACAATAGTCCTGACTGTTATCCTCAGCAATATGAGTTTATTGTTTTACTGATTATTTTCTCACCTCACACAAGAATTTTGTGATAGTTTTTCACTGCTTTCCAGTTACCACTTGTGAAATTCAACACTCATTTTGCCCCTCACTCACACCTCTCGGTTTCATATGTTTCTGATCCAAAGTTCTCATAACCGCTGTGGTTTGTGGTCCTTCGCCCGGCTTACTCTGTTTAACTTGTTGTAACGGCAGTCTAGCTCTTCCTCCTCCTCGGACGAGGAGAGGCGAGAAGGATCAGAGGACCAATGTGCAGCGTGGTAATTAGACATAATGAATTTAATTAAACAAAACAAGACACTATACAAACTGACAAAACACACTAACCGTCACAGTCCCGTGTAGCACCAACACTGACACAGGAACAATCACCCACAAACAAACAGTGAGAACAGCCTAACTTAATATGGTTCTCAATCAGAGGAAACGTCAAACACCTGCCTCTAATTGAGAACCATATCAGGCAACACATTTAACCCAACATAGAAACAGACAAACTAGACACACAACATAGAATTCTCACCCAGCTCACGTCCTGACCAACACTAAACAAGCAAAACACATGCGAACTCTGGTCAGGACGTTACACTTGTTGTGAACAAACAAGGTACAACAGCACGCAAAATGTTTATAGGTTCAGCTTTAGCATTCATTGAACTTAAATTAAATTTACATTTACCATTGTAACCCATGTAATTGTGACACACACACATCATGACATCACATTTTCTTTTCCACATTTAGCCTTTGTAGGAGGTGCAATGTGGGAGATCTGTGTGTGAGGATGTAAGAGGGTTAACTGAAAAGGTAAATATCTTCTTTGCGTGAGGAGGCCTGGTCTCTCAGGTACTACACACCATATGTAGTGCTGAAAGTCATTGTGTGCTAAGGCTTTATCTTTTAATCAGTTGTGTTCACCACCAGTTAATCATTTGTGCATGCCAAGACTTAGAAACATTGGATTCATTACACGCAGAGGGAAAATATAAGCTTAATGACCTGATAGGTGCTAATGCTGTGTGTGATTACTACAAAGCTACACAGGTTTGGACAATCATGTGGTTTACTTGGGAAGGGTTTTCTTTGACAATATTCCTGATCTCAACTGATCACGTGCATGTTGGGTTGACACTTTCTTTATATCTTTCTGTGTATGCTCAGATTTATTTTTTTGCATAATTGTGTGGGAGAAAAAAAGATTGGGAGAGAGACAGAGAGAGAGATAAAGACAGAGAGAGTGTGTGAGAGAGAGTGATATTGACTGCAGTGCAGTCGCTATCCTGCCTGTGCTGTGTGAAGGAGAAACTATAATCCGGTGGCCTGTGAGCCTCTACCGCCCCACACAGCAGGAGATTAAAGATGCTGACTGTGATAAGGAACCACCAAGGAGACACAGCACCGCGGGTCACGACCTCTGAGGGCACCATGCCACAAGGTCAATGGTACACATGGCGATGGAGCAATACCCAGCCTTTACTGAGTGTTTGTGTGTGTGTGTTCCTGTGTGTGTGTTTATGTATGGTAGCTGATGTAGGTATGTGTATGCGTGTGAGAGGAAGGGAGTGACAGTCAGAAAGTGGTAAACATATAGACTCTCCCTGCTTTGGTGTGCTTGTGTATGCCCATGGGTGTTACCTGTCCTGAATAAACACCTGTCCCCGCAGGGCCCTGGTGTTCCCCATCCACCCACCCCACCTCAGCTCTCTGACTCAGGGGCTACAAGGCAAGCATCCCAAACAGAAAAACAACCTCCACCTCCTCCTCCTCCAGTAGCTTATACAGTAACATATACAGGGAGGCAACGTTATGTTTGTCTGTCTAACTAACTGCTTGGCACCATCCCCTCACTTTACCCCCTGCAGGCCTCCTGCTCCTGAGAGGAGATGAATACACTCAGTCAAACCAGTGTTCTCTGTCCTGGCCCTGTATCAACCCGCTGAAGAATGGCAGCAAATCAGTAGTTTGATTATATAAAGTAAAAGTAAGTATTGTTGTTATGTTTAGTTAGTTAACGACTGACTGAGGGATGGGCCGTATGGAGGAACATGATAGGTGCAGGGCAGAGCGTACCCCTTTATAATGGTTACAGGGCAGAGTAAACCCCCTTTAACTACACTGTAGTATAGATATGTGATTAGGTATCTATTGTGATGGAGTAGAAAGCCCCTGGACTCTCAGTTCTCAGATGTTGCCTTCCAGTGTCCCATCAAACTGGGCTACAAATCAATCTGCCAACAGCCCTATTACTTTGCCTGTCAGGTGTGAACAGTTTATTCCCATTTGATTCTCAGCCAGCTCCCAACCGCCACCTACCAAATAAAAGCAGCTGTAATTATAACACTTGCAAAAAAATAAATGCCCATGTGCTACTGTTCAGCCTCAGCTTGCCTGGGGATACTGTGACATTTGTTTTTGCTTTCTTCTCTCTCTCTCTTCCCACCCTCTCTCCCTTTACCCCCCCTCCCCCCTCTCTCTCCAGCCACAGGAGGGGCATGCATGGTACGTAGGTACGTAGTAGTGTTAAATCCTGCATGCAGGACAAGATGGTACAGGAGATATGGGCAGGAAATATCAGAGTGGCATGCACAGACATACCCCTCTCTGTTCTCAGTGTTCTCTGCTTGTTTTCGCTTTTGTCAGATTTTATGAGGGTTGCAAGATTGGAGTAAAAAGCTGATTTGGCTGTTTTTTTTGTGGTATTGATGAAGGTATTTGTTTGGGGAATGGGGATACATTTTCATGATGGGAAATTAATTAATTAATATATGTGGGGAAACAGAAGACCTGCAAAAATTCCCTGGTGCAACTGTATGCTATTTGCAACTATAACGAGTCTGGACTATGATCAATTAAGCCATATCAATGCAGTTAAACAGGTTAATGTAAAATAATGAATTATGTTGCCTTACACTTATGGCACTTCCAATGCTGTTTCATGATGATTATTACGCTCGTGTCAATCATGTTATATACTTAGGCTATTGTCACAAGCCGGCTCATAGCCTGTGACAAATGAGAGGACACGAACAACAGGTATAGGCCAATTTAAAAGTGTTCTTTATTATTAAACAAACTATTAACTTAAACTAAGAAAAAGGAATGAGGTGTGGATGTATCATAATGTAAGGTGTATGTAAAGTGCATGGGTGCATGAATATGTGTGTGTGAACATGACTGAGTGAAAACTATGCAAAACTAAAAAGGAACAAACAAATCATGAGCATACCTGGAGGAGCAGAGAGAGAGAGAGAGAGCAAGAGAGGGAGAGGTGATTAGTAAGCAGTTTTATACCCTGAGCCCAGGTGGCTCCAATCACTTAACGACCCTCCTCTGCCTGCAGGAGGAACCGCCCCCTGCACTGCAGAGGAGGAGCCGTGACACCCCCCTCCTTAAAATGAGGGTCCCACCCTCAACCCAACATATTCAAAATAATTCAAATTTCCCCAAAAAACAAATAAACAACAAAAATACCAATCCCGGCTCCTAGCAGTAGCCCCGTGTCCCCCAGTTGACTGTCCGCCCCTCAAACTCAGCAGCCCTGGTACCTGGGGAGCAATTTAAGAGAAAAGAGGCGCAGACAGCCCGTAGGGGTCAGCAGAGAAAAGCTACAAGCTAGGTTAAAGGAGCACGGGACAGAGCATCAGCAATGATATTATCCTTACCACTAATGTGTCTAATATCAAGGTTGAAAGGTTGCAAGAACAAAGCCCAACGCATCAGGCGCTGGTTTGGGTTTTGCAGAGACCTCAGAAAAACAAGTGGGTTGTGGTCAGTGAACACAGTTAAAGGGGTCAAACCAGAACCAACATAGACCTCGAAGTGCTGTAAAGCCCAAATGAGACCTAAAGCCTCCTTTTCAATTACAGAATAGTTTTTCTGATACTTATTAAATTTTCGGGAGAAGAAACCGACTGGACACTCAACCTTGTCGTCATTCTCCTGGAGAAGCACAGCCCCAGCACCGATTTGACTGGCGTCTACCTGCAATTTGAAAGGTTTCCCAAAATTTGGTGCTGCCAACACAGGTGCCAAACACAAAAGAGTCTTAACTGCATCAAATGCCTCTTGACACTGGGTGGACCAGATAAATTCAGCCTTGGCCTTCAACAGATTGGTCAGTGGGGACACTACTACCGAAAAGTTTTTACAAAAAGCACGGTAGTACCCCGCCATTCCCAGGAAGCGCATCAGTTCTTTGTAGAGGGCTGTGGGAACTGCTTCACAGCCTGAACCTTGGCTTCTACGGGACAGACAAATCCCTGACCAACAACCTTGCCTAGGTATGTGACTGTAGCTTTGGCAAACTCACATTTTGCCAAATTAATAGTCAACCTGGCCCACACCAGTCTTTCAAACAGGCCTTGCACTCTCCGAACATGCTCCTCCCAGGAGTCTGAGTAGACGACCACGTCGTCCAAATACACGGCACACCCTTCCAGACCTGAGACCACCCGATTCATTAGCCTCTGGAAGGTGGCTGGAGCATTCCGCAAGCCGAAAGGCATCACTTTAAAAGAGAACAAACCAGATGGAGTTATAAAGGCAGCAATCTCACAAGCTCTTTTGGTAAGGGGTACTTGCCAATATCCCTTTAAAAGATCAAATTTGCTAACATACTTTGCTGACCCTACTTGATCAATACAGTCCTCCATCCTAGGAAGAGGGTAAAGGTCTGCTTTAGTAACATTGTTAACTTTTCTATAATCAGTGCAAGGTCTGAAAGTAGAATCAGACTTTTTGACCAATAGACAGGGTGAAGCCCAATTTGAACAACATGGCTCCGCAATACCATTGTCCAACATATACTGCACCTCTGTTTCCAGTTTCAATCTCTTCTCCTCAGACACACGATAAAATCTCTGTTTGATAGGCTTAGCATCTCCGATGTCTATATCATGTTCAATTAAGTGGGTTTGCGATGGAGTGTCAGAAAACAAAACAGGGTAGTTTCTAATAAGAGCTACCAATTCATCACGTTTCTCAGAGTCTAAATGATCTACCAAAACCAAGGTTTTGCAAAGTCTGGGAGTTTTTCAACCGTCCTTGTAAGACCTCATCTGAAACTTTAACTTCCTCTTCTCCCCCCTCCACCAAATTAAAGCCACAAGATGCAGGGACTGGGGCAGCAGTCAACACTGACCTCACTGCTGGAGTGCCTTCAACTTTGCTTACATCACGGGAGTGATAACATTTTAACAGGTTCACATGGCATAATTTAGAGGACTTCCTATGACTAGGGGTTTCAATAAGATAGTTCAGATCTGACACTTTACGCAACACAGTGAAAGGACCACAGTATTTTGCCTGAAAAGGTGAACTTACAAGAGGCAGAAGAGCAAGTACCCGATCACCGGGACTAAACTCACGCAGCTCAGCCTGTCCGTCATATTTCAGTTTCATTTTCCGTTGAGAACATTTTAGTTTTTCTTTCGCTAGTTCACCAGCCCTATACAACTTCAACCTAAAGCCATTTACATAGTCAATAAGGTTCCGAGGTGGTTCCTCAGGCAAACAACCATCCTGCAACACTGCTAAAGGCCCACGCACCTTATGGCCAAACACTAAGTCATTTGGGCTAAACCCTGTGCTTTCCTGCACTACTTCACGAGTAGCTAGTAACAGCCAAGGTAACCCCTCCTCCCAGTCGGCAGACAGTTCCGTACAATATGCACGAAGCAAGGATTTTAAAGTTTGATGAAAACGTTCCAAAGCTCCCTGGCTCTGGGCATGGAACGCAGTAGACTTGTTGTGTTTAACTTTAAGCTGTTTGAGAACCTGAGCAAATAAATGAGAGGTAAAGTTAGACCCCTGATCTGACTGGATGGTTTTTGGAATCCCAAATGTTGAAATAAATTGAGTTAAAGCTTTAACTACTGATTTTGAAGTTATGGTACGCAAGGAAAAAGCTGCCGGATATCTGGTTGCTTGACACATAACAGTTAATAAGTAGCTATGACCTGATTTGGACCTTAGTAATGGCCCAACACAATCGATAATAAGATGCTCAAAAGGTTGCCCTACGGCTGGTATTGGATACAACGGTGCAGGCTTTACAACCTGATTTGGCTTGCTTGTGCTCTGACACGTATCACAAGTTTTAATAAACTGAGATACATCCCGCTTTAAACGTGGCCAGAAAAAATAACGAAGTATGCGATCATAAGTTTTACGAACACCCATATGACCTGCCACATCACCATGTGAAGTTTGCAACACTTTATTTCGCAAAGTAGTAGGTACAACTATTTGAAAGACTGGTTCTCCTAAACCCTTATCATAGTGTGGAACCCATTTCCTGACCAACAGCCCATCAAGAAGAAAATAACACTGAGCACTATTCCTCACCACTGAATCAGGAACCACTTTATCAAACAGATCAGCCAAAGTAGTATCGGCTTTTTGCTCAGCCATCAATGAATCTCTAGAACTAGTCAACTGTTCTGTCTGGAGTTTGACTGGCAACTCAAGACTTTCTGGCCTACTCTCAATCTCCTTACGAGAGGCTGCGCGGGTAACCGCACAAACTGGAAATACCTCAGGAGACACACAGTTCTGATCCGGAGATTCCCTTGCAGGGGACACTGAAGGTTGCTTCTTACAGATGTTTAATTTGCCATCTGCCCACACCTTACTACCTGCCAAGTCATTCCCCAAAATCATGTGTACTCCCTCTACTGGCAACTGAGGTCTAACCCCAACACCCAAGTTAACTACTATCCCGGATGAGCCCCCACTTGTCACAAGCCGGCTCATAGCCTGTGACAAATGAGAGGACACGAACAACAGGTATAGGCCAATTTAAAAGTGTTCTTTATTATTAAACAAACTATTAACTTAAACTAAGAAAAAGGAATGAGGTGTGGATGTATCATAATGTAAGGTGTATGTAAAGTGCATGGGTGCATGAATATGTGTGTGTGAACATGACTGAGTGAAAACTATGCAAAACTAAAAAGGAACAAACAAATCATGAGCATACCTGGAGGAGCAGAGAGAGAGAGAGAGCAAGAGAGGGAGAGGTGATTAGTAAGCAGTTTTATACCCTGAGCCCAGGTGGCTCCAATCACTTAACGACCCTCCTCTGCCTGCAGGAGGAACCGCCCCCTGCACTGCAGAGGAGGAGCCGTGACACTATTGTAACACGACATACGCCAGCATTGTAGGCCCTACTGTCTCTGCCCAGAGGCCTACTTTCATGGCAACAGCTGTTAGAGCTCACTTTGCCACGTATGAGCGCTGGTTAGAGCCTGTTGCAGATTTCACTCTCTTCCGCTGTGTTGGTGGCAGCGTTGGAATCACATCCAGCTCACATCTAGTTATGTGATCTAGCGGTGGGAAGCATTCTGTTTTTCAACATTGTGTTGGGTGTAATTACATTGATATATCTAGTGAACAATGAATAAGCAGCAATGGGCGTGACGGATAGAAGTAGTCACTACAGGTGTGATCAAGCCTTACATCAAAGTTGCCTGAAGCTGAATGATAAGTGCTCTGCCCTGACCAGTTATTCAGAAGAAAATCCTCTGTGACTGTCTCATTTACCAGTGTGGACCCAAAACAAACACATTCTACACATTTACAAAGGACCTGTTTAAAGTGTTATTACAACCATGGTGTTCTGTTGTTACTGAAGCATATACGTCTAATAACCTGACAATGATCCACATCATATGGGTAGACAAATAATGTAAGTGTGTTATCCTTTTTTTAGGATGCAAACCAATAATATGAATCACTGTTGATCCATCCTGTTCTGATCTAATGAGATGGATATAAGATTTTCTAGGCCTAGAATCGAGACCTTTTCCAGTCATGAAGGACAAAGCTAGGCCCCTCTTGGTTCTCATTGGCGAAGACTGAAGTCAAGTTAGGGCAGTGGTGGAAAAAGTACCTTTTTTTCATACTTGAGTAAAAGTAAAGATACCTTCATAGAAAATGACTAAAGTAAAAGTGAAAGTCACCCAGTAAAATACTACTTGAGTAAAAGTCTAAAAGTATTTGGTTTTAAATATACCTAAGTATAAAAAGTAAATGCAATTGCTAAAATATACTTGAGTAAAAGTATAAATTATTTAACATTTCTTATATTAATGTAACGTCTGCTTCCAACTCACACTCCCAAACACGTAGATCCCCTGAACGCAGCTCACTTTCCAGCCCACTTTCCAGCTCACACTCTCAAACACATAGATCCCCTGAACGCAGCTCACTTTCCAGCCCACTTTCCAGCTCACACTCTCAAACACATAGATCCCCTGAACGCAGCTCACTCTCCAGATCGCAATCACCTGAATTCTGATCACCTGTTCACACACCTGTATGTCATTACCACACACTATTTAGTTCAGTTCTTTGCACCCCGTCATTGTGAGGTATTGTTTGTTTTGTGACACACTTATATTCGGTGATCTGTTTTTCCCATAATTTAATCCTCCCGTGTATGATAGTTTTTGCCTGCCTCACTAACGATGCCTTTTGCCTATTTCCTGCCTTTACCTTAGCCTGTCGGATTTCCTGTTATCTATTGCCTGATCACCCGGACGACGTTACTAGCCCTTTCCCTGCCTGTACTGTTGCCTTTTTGGACCCCCTGTGTATGGCTTTCTGCCTGCCCCTGGACCCAGCTACCTGCCTCCTCCTGTGGTCCTTTACAAATAAACATCTACTGCGCCCTGCGCTTGAAACCAGCTCTCTGTCTCCCATCGTGTTCATTACAATTAAGCTAACCAGACGGCACAATTTTTTATTTTAAATTTACGGATAGCCAGGAGCATACTCCAACACTGAGACATAATTTACAAACTAAGCATTTGTGTTTCGTGAGTCCACCAAATAAGAGACTATAGGGATGACCAGGGATGTTATCTTGAGTGCGTGAATTGGATAATTTTCCTGTCTTGCTAAGCATTCAAAATGTAAGGAGTACTTTTGGGTGTCAGAGAAAATGTTTGGAGTAAAAAAGTACATAATTTTCTTTAGGAATGTAGTAAAGTGAAAGTGAAAGTCAAAAATATAAATAGTAAAGTACAGATACCCCAAAAAACTACTTAAGTAGTACTTAAAAGTATTTTTACTTAACTGAGTTAGGCGTTATATGTCAGACTCTCTTATTCCACTTTGCCCAACATGTTATACCCTTTTTAAAGTGATATAACTAGTATCATTATTACAGTGCCTTAAATAACCAAACACGTTTGAATAGTTATGCACGCTCAAGTTTTCTGTTTTTGTCGTATTTCTTGTTTGTTTCACAATAAAACATATCTTCAACGTGGTAGGTATGTTGTGTAAATCAAATGATACAACTCCCCCAAAAACAAATTTTAATTCCAGGTTGTTATGCAACAAAATAGGAAAAATGCTACGGGGGTGAATAATTTCGCAAGCCACTGTATAGGGCTGTGAAACCCATAGCCGAATGGCCTCAGACTGACCATTTCTCACTGGAAATTGCTGCTGACATTGGACAGCCCTGTCCATTTATTTATAGTAGTGTGTTGATTAATTATTGCTTTCTTCAGTGGAAATACAGAATATGTATAAAATAAAATTCAAAATATACCAAAGCTAAATCAAGCAGAGATTTATGACTATTTAATCATGTTAATCATTACTGAAACATGCAAACTGCAAACATTTAACCAGTTAAAGATAATGTATACAGGCTGAATCCCATCCGGCTGTGATTGGGAGTCCCATAGGGTGGCGCACAATTGGCCCAGCATCGTCCAGATTTGGCCGGGGAAGGCCGTCATTGTAATTAAGAATTTTTCTTAACTGACTTGCCTAGTTAAATAAAAAATTAAAATAACATGACAACTATGTACAAATATGTTATTAAAAATAATTAATACAAAAGTCAAGAGTTTGCTACAACATCAGTACAAACAAAGTGAGTGTGTGTATATGTGTGTAGGTGTTTGTGTGTGTATATTATGGTGTGTATTATAATTTCCCATCATAAAAATGTATCCCCGTTCCCTAATAAAATACCTTCATTGTACCACAAAAAAACAAACTGGCAACCCTCATAAAATTAGAAATAGCCTTGTATGAAATGCATTATGAAAGAAAATTGGGTAATGTAGGCTCCACGAAATTTGAAATGCATTATGAAGAAAATCGTGTAGGCCTACTGTTGCCAACACGAAAAAAAGGGCCTCTCTGACTACTAGTTCACCAGCATCCCAAAGTATTAAGCGAAAACAAGAATATAAAATAGCATTGGCATTAATAAAACAAAAAAACAACTTGTAGCTACTATTATATTTTGATTATTACGTTGACAACCTGGTTGATTAACAATATTGGGTTGTTAACATGTTTTTTTTAATATATATATAAATAAATGTGGGACACCATTGCCCATCATGCATTGCTCTAACAGCTTTCAAAAGATTGTTCCGAAATTTGCCCCCCCCCCCCAAAATTATTTCCCTATGAATGAAGTCATACAAAAATGTGTGTATTTTCCTACGAATTAAGACTTTCACATTTTTTTGTCTTTTCACACGAATTAAGCCACACAAAAACACACCAAATCTGCTGAAATACTTTGTCATGATGTGGCCCATTTTTATGGGTGTAGATCGTGGCTTCCCCCTCTCTCACTCTCTCCTACAACCAGGTTCTATTATCTCAGGTCATAAATTCCTGGCGGAGACTCTCTACCCCTTTTCATGCAGAGAGAGACCACAGAGTGAACAAAGGATTTCACGTGGCCAAACTCCTAAATCCCCAGAATGGGAAAATGAAACTATATGTCCACTTGTGAGGATGTGGGAATGGTCCGTGGACACTTAAGGGACAGTTATGTTGAGTGTGTTTCATTTGGTGACCTCAGAGAGGACAGGAAACACATAACTATATCTCTGAATGTGTACATTTCTCAATTATGATGTTTGCATCTAATTCTTGTATAAAATGAATGAGTAAAGATTAAACAATTTGTAAAATGATGTAATGTGACGTTAAACCTTTAATATGAGAGAATTGTATTCCCTTTAAAGTTTAACTAAGTCATTGGCCCATCCCAGTGAGCACAGACATGATCAGGCATCATTGAACAGTCCTCTTCTACTGTTACGAATAAAAGCCCCTCCTAAGAAAATCCTCTTCAGACTAAGCAAACCCACAACGTGAGCTGTGATTGCGAATAGTTAAGACCATGCATAGCTCGGTGTAAGCTGAGGTGGCACAGGTTTGCGTACCAAGACTAAGTAAACCCACAGCGTGAGCTGTGATTGCGAATAGTTAAGACCATGCATAGCTCGGTGTAAGCTGAGGTGGCACAGGTTTGCGTACCAAGACTAAGTAAACCCACAGCGTGAGCTGTGATTGCGAATAGTTAAGACCACAAAAACCTCAGTGTAAGCTAAGGTTGCAATGGTTGTTGAATTCCTAACCAAACCACGTGGAGCATTTACTACGGCTGGAAATGGTTAAACTCTGAGACTATTGATCCCTACAGATTAAGAGCAAATCTTGGATACTAATTACTAGTCTGCAGCTGGAAATTATGTAAACCTGTGATGCGAATACCGACAACCGCCTAAACATCTATACTATGCAAACTTTTCTGAATGGTACTCTGAAGTATCCTTTCTAACCATGAAAGACTTTGATCTTCAGGGAAACAGAAAGAGAGAGCGACTCGGATGAACTCTCCAGCAGACGGACCGGATTCCAACAGAAAAGACAACAATGACATACAACATAAATATGTACTTCAATTATTCTCGAATGAGCGGCCATTCATGTGCGAAGGATTAGCATTTCAATGTATCTAATTATAGACTGTGTAATGAATCCATTTTGTCTTTCCCGCTCTTTCTCAGTCCACACACCCTTCCCTTTACCCACCAAGCCGCCATATTGGTTTAGCCCACTAGGGAATATTCCCTATCATTGTTGGTAACCAATATCTACTGTTTGTTTGTTTATGCATTTCTGTGATTATTTAGTTAGTTAGTAAATAAATGATTAGGCCAATTGGTGTATGGATGATTTATAGTAAAGGCTGGTGTAACGGTTCTCGTCTGGTGAAGGAGAAGAGGACCAAAATGCAGCATGGTAAGTGTTCGTCATAATTTAATGGAAAACAGAACACTACACAAAATAACAACGAGGAGAAAACGAAACAGTTCTGCAAGGTGAACAGACACTACACAGAAAATATAACAACATAGAAAAAAGAACATAGACTACCCACCCCAACTCACGCCCTGACCAACCTAACACAAAGACATAAAAAAGGAACTAAGGTCAGAACGTGACAGCTGGGTTCGTGCAGATAACCAATAATTTATGACGTTCAGATGAGACTGACGTGAGGTAAAGAATAATTCATTAATAGAAGACTAATTGATCAGATATTAAAATATCTGAATAGTTATATTCTGAAGATTCTAACTTTGTAATCTGAAGAATTTCCGTGTCGCCCCGACTTCCGAGTTAATTACATTTACATGTTTAGTTTAATCACATAATAATAATGACAGAGAATTGATTTGAGAAAATAACAGTCTTCACCTTTGATGATGCCAAAGGCACGACAACGTTTTGTATATATTTGCATAAATCAAGTGTGTGATTGTGTTGAACTGGGAAGAGGTAGAGTGGTGGGGGGAGAGGAGAGTGGTGGAAGGAGAGAGGAGAGTGGTGGAAGGAGAGAGGAGAGTGGTAGAAGGAGAGAGGAGAGTGGTGGAAGGAGAGGAGAGGAGAGTGGTGGAGGGAGAGGAGAGGAGAGTGGGGAAGGGAGAGGAGAGTGGTGGAGGGTGAGAGGAGTGGTGGGGGAGAGGAGAGTAGTAGGGAGAGAGGAGAGTGGTGGAAGGAGAAAGAAGAGAGAAGAGTGATGGAAGGAGAGGAGAGTGGTGGAAGGAGAGGAGAGGGGTGGAGGGTGAGGAGAGTGGTGGAAAAAGAGGAGAGGAGAGTGGTGGAAGGAGAGGAGAGGGGTGGAGGGTGAGAAGAGTGGTGGAGGGAGAGGAGAGTAGTAGGGGGAGAGGAGAGTTGTGGAAGGAGAGAGGAGAGTGATGGAGGAGAGGAGAGTGATGTAGGAGAGGAGAGGGGTGGGGGAGAGGAGAGGAGAATAGTAGGAGGAGATGAGTGGTGGAAGGAGAGAGGAGAGTGATGAGGAGAGGAGAGGAGGGTGGTGGAGGGAGAGGAAAGTGGTGGGGTGAGAGGAAAGTAGTGGAGGGAGAGGAGAGCGGTGGAGGGAGAGGAGAGTGGTGGAGGGTGTGAAGAGTGGTGGAGGGAGAGAAGAGTGGTGGGGGGAAAGGAGAGTAGTGGAGGGAGAGGAGAGGAGAGCGGTGGAGGGAGAGGAGTGTGGTGGAGGGAGAGGAGAGTGGTGGAGGGAGTGGAGAGTGGTCAAGGGAGAGGAGAGTGGTGGAGGGAGAGGAGAGTGGTGGAGGGAGAGGAGAGTGGTCAAGGGAGAGGAGAGTGGTGGTGGGAGAGGAGAGTGGTGGAGGGAGAGGAAAGTGGTGGAAGGAGAGGAGAGAGTGATGGAGGAGAGGAGAGTGGTGGAGGGTGAGAAGAGTGGTGGGGGGAGAGGAGAGTAGTAGGGGGAGAGTGGAGTGGTGGAAGGAGAGGAGAGGGGTGGAAGGTGAGAAGAGTGGTGGAGGGGGAGGAGAGTAGTAGGGGGAGAGGAGAGTGGTGGAAGGAGAGAGGAGAGTGATGGAGGAGAGGAGAGTAGTAGGAGGAGAGGAGAGTGGTGATGGAGAGGAGAGGGGTGGGGGAGAGGAGAATAGTAGGGGAAGAGGAGTGGTGGAAGGAAAGAGTAGAGTGATGGAGGAGAGGAGAGGGGTGGAGGAGAGGAGAGGGGTGGAGGGGAGGAGAAAGGTGGGGTGGAGGGAGAGAAGAGTGGTGGGGGAGAGGAGAGTAGTGGAGGGAGAGGAGAGTGATGGCGGGAGAGGAGAGTGGTGGAGGGAGAGGAGAGTGGTCAAGGGAGAGGAGAGTGGTGGAGGGGGAGGAGAGTAGTGGAGGGAGAGGAGAGTGGTGGAAGGAGAGGAGAGTGGTCAAGGGAGAGGAGAGTGGTGGAGGGGGAGGAGAGTAGTGGAGGGAGAGGAGAGTGGTGGAGGGAGAGGAGAGTGGTCAAGGGAGAGGAGAGTGGTGGAGGGGGAGGAGAGTGGTGGAGGGAGAGGAGAGTGGTCAAGGGAGAGGGGAGTGGTGGAGGGAGAGGAGAGTGGTCAAGGGAGAGTTGAGTGGTCAAGGAAGAGGAGAGGAGAGTGGTGAAAGGAGAGGAGACAGGAGGAAAAAAGATAAGAAGATGAAACACATGCATGGGTGGGGAACTGACCATCCCCACCTCTCCCCTTGCTAACTTCATGTGGACCAGCTTGTTTGGTGTATACATGGAGGGAGAAAGAGAGAGAGAAAGAGGGAGAGAGAGAGAAAGAGAGAGAGCAGTGAGTAAATGGACAGGTATGCTACATTACATGATGATTCCTCTAGCATGAGTAATAGCCAGGACCATGACTAACACTGCCATTGAACAGTCCACAAAATAATGCTTAGCTGTGACTAATGCTAAGCTGTGGTATAAGGTAGCCCATAAAAGAGATGGAAGTGAGTTGAATTACAGTGATTATGATGATAATAATAATCAAGCGATTCTGATGTGATACAGGACTTGTGGATTTCCAGGTTAGGAGGAGGGGTACAAGAGGCGATCAGTATTTCAGCTTATACCGCCTTTTTGTTATTTGTCTCTACTTTGAATATTACAACATCAGGTGTAAGAGTAATGGGCGATTCCCAAAATAATTTTGGTATCTCAGCTTGTTTTGGCATAGTAAATTTATTGGGAGGACGGATGTTAAACATGTTTTCTACATTTGTATCACAAACACATTTTTTGAAAATCATAATGAAATTGGCAATAAGCTCAAGACCAATATGTTGTCTGTATCATGTACAGTTCACAGATCATAGGGTCTTACAGGAGGCATGTATAGGTCTAAAAAGGGCCTGAAATTGCCACTTTCATCATGATTTTCTAAAAATGGTTTGTGATACAAATATAAAAATCATTTCAAACATCCTTCCTCCCAAATAAGTTTTTATGTGAGAATTGCCAGAACAATCTGAGAAGAACCAAAAATATTTTCTGCTCCCGCTGGCATGGAATCGCCCTAATATGGTTTTACAGGATGTACTGCAACACAATCCCCATTAAATGTATGGTACCTTGACTTATGTCAGTGTTTCTTACTGTCATCTGCAGAAACTCAATGATGTTTCATGCCTTCAGGCTTGTAAATCATACCTGACACGTAGTACAGAAATGCTCCTGATATGCACCATTTTGTCTGTGTACTTTATGCTCTTTTTTCAATGTAGTTACTCAGACTTAGAATGTGTGTGGTCTGTGTTCCAATTTACAAGTGCTTCAAAGTCAGTACTGACTAAACAACCTCAGGGAGACTCCCATTCACTAAAGAGGCTAACTTTTGTGAATGACAATGGCATCTCTTTTTCGCTCTCTCTTTCCTCCCTCTAACCACCTCAGCCCAGCTGCAAGTCAGGTTGAGAAGTACTACAGTGGTTGGGTTCATCTCAGGAACAGGGAATTGTGTGAAGCTACAAGTTCATGTTCATGTCCAGCAGATAGGAGAGAAGAGAGATGGAAGAGGAACTCTCTCTCTC
Organism: Salvelinus fontinalis; assembly: GCF_029448725.1. Taxonomy (NCBI): domain Eukaryota; kingdom Metazoa; phylum Chordata; class Actinopteri; order Salmoniformes; family Salmonidae; genus Salvelinus; species Salvelinus fontinalis. The sequence continues at coordinate 29,298,236 of NC_074699.1, forward strand.
TCGCTCGTACGCACGCACACACACACACACAAGTACGAAAACGCCATTGCCTGCTTAAAGCTTACCTGCAACCCAGGAACGTGCTGTCTTGAGCGAGCATCTTGGAGCTGCTTCTTACGCCACTGTATCACCTATCCATCATTACACGTACCTCAGAGGGCAGGACAGTGCATGTGAGGGAGAGAGAGACGGAAAGAGAGAGAGAGAGAAGAAGGGTGCATGTTCAGGGGGAGAGAATGTGTTTAAGTGTGTGTGTATCCAAGAAATATCAGATAACGATCTCCTATATTTTTTTATTTATTTTACCGTTATTTTACCAGGTAAGTTGACTGAGAACACATTCTCATTTGCAGCAACGACCTGGGGAATAGTTACAGGGGAGAGGAGGGGGATGAATTAGCCAATTGTAAACTGGGGATTATTAGGTGACCATGATGGTTTGAGGGCCAGATTGGGAATTTAGCCAGGACACCGGGGTTAACACCCCTACTCTTACGATAAGTGCCATGGGATTTTTAATGACCTCAGAGAGTCAGGACACCCGTTTAACGTCCCATCCGAAAGACAGCACCCTACACAGGGCAGTGTCCCCAATCAAGCGTGTGACGCTTCATTGATCTCAATGCAACCTGAGATAGCCTCCACATCAGGATGAAGTGGAAGTGCTCGGTGAATTCTGGAAATGTATCTCAGATTAAAGTCAACATGAAAGGATTACAGTCACTCACATAGAAGCTTCTGACATTTTTCCAAGACCACAGCCCACTGGTTGAATCAATGTTGTTTCCACGTCATTTCAACCCAAAAAAATCTATCTCATGATGTTGAATTATCGTGGAAAACTGATTGAATTTGAAAAAAGTCAGCAACGTCAGGGAATTGTATCTTTTTTCCACACAACTTTTAACTTAAATCCAATGACCTGGTGAATTTGATAACTCAAAGTGAAGTTGACAACTCACCCAAATGTAAATCAAAACTAAATGTTGAACTGACGTCTGTTCCCATTGGGAGGCTTGTTCTTTGGTTGGTCTGTTGACATCGGTCTATTGCCATCGGTCTATTGCCATCGGTCTGTTGCCATCGGTCTATTGCCATCGGTCTGTTGCCATCGGTCTATTGCCATCGGTCTATTGCCATCGGTCTGTTGCCATCGGTCTGTTGCCATCGGTCTGTTGCCATCGGTCTATTGCCATCGGTCTGTTGCCATCGGTCTGTTGCCATCGGTCTATTGCCATCGGTCTATTGCCATCGGTCTGTTGCCATCGGTCTGTTGCCATCGGTCTGTTGCCATCGGTCTGTTGCCATCGGTCTATTGCCATCGGTCTGTTGCCATCGGTCTGTTGCCATCGGTCTGTTGCCATCGGTCTATTGCCATCGGTCTGTTGCCATCGGTCTATTGCCATCGGTCTATTGCCATCGGTCTGTTGCCATCGGTCTGTTGCCATCGGTCTATTGCCATCGGTCTGTTGCCATCGGTCTGTTGCCATCGGTCTATTGCCATCGGTCTATTGCTATCGGTCTGTTGCCATCGGTCTGTTGCCATCGGTCTGTTGCCATCGGTCTGTTGCCATCGGTCTATTGCCATCGGTCTATTGCCATCGGTCTGTTGCCATCGGTCTATTGCCATCGGTCTGTTCCCATCGGTCTATTGCCATCGGTCTATTGCCATCGGTCTGTTGCCATCGGTCTATTGCCATCGGTCTGTTGCCATCGGTCTATTGCCATCGGTCTATTGCCATCGGTCTATTGCTATCGGTCTGTTGCCATCGGTCTGTTGCCATCGGTCTGTTGCCATCGGTCTGTTGCCATCGGTCTATTGCCATCGGTCTATTGCCATCGGTCTGTTGCCATCGGTCTATTGCCATCGGTCTGTTGCCATCGGTCTATTGCCATCGGTCTATTGCCATCGGTCTGTTGCCATCGGTCTGTTGCCATCGGTCTGTTGCCATCGGTCTATTGCCATCGGTCTGTTGCCATCGGTCTATTGCCATCGGTCTGTTGCCATCGGTCTGTTGCCATCGGTCTATTGCCATCGGTCTATTGCCATCGGTCTGTTGCCATCGGTCTGTTGCCATCGGTCTGTTGCCATCGGTCTATTGCCATCGGTCTGTTGCCATCGGTCTATTGCCATCGGTCTGTTGCCATCGGTCTGTTGCCATCGGCCTGTTGCCATCGGTCTATTGCCATCGGTCTGTTGCCATCGGTCTATTGCCATCGGTCTATTGCCATCGGTCTGTTGCCATCGGTCTGTTGCCATCGGTCTATTGCCATCGGTCTGTTGCCATCGGTCTGTTGCCATCGGTCTGTTGCCATCGGTCTGTTGCCATCGGTTTGTTGCCATCGGTCTGTTGCCATCGGTCTGTTGCCATCGGTCTATTGCCATCGGTCTGTTGCCATCGGTCTGTTGCCATCGGTCTGTTGCCATCGGTCTATTGCCATCGGTCTGTTGCCATCGGTCTATTGCCATCGGTCTGTTGCCATCGGTCTATTTCCATCGGTCTGTTGCCATCGGTCTATTTCCATCGGTCTGTTGCCATCGGTCTATTGCCATCGGTCTGTTGCCATCGGTCTATTGCCATCGGTCTGTTGCCATCGGTCTATTGCCATCGGTCTGTTGCCATCGGTCTATTGCCATCGGTCTGTTGCCATCGGTCTATTGCCATCGGTCTGTTGCCATCGGTCTATTGCCATCGGTCTGTTGCCATCGGTCTGTTGCCATCGGTCTGTTGCCATCGGTCTGTTGCCATCAGTCTATTGCCATCGGTCTGTTGCCATCGGTCTATTGCCATCGGTCTGTTGCCATCGGTCTGTTGCCATCAGTCTATAGCCATCGGTCTGTTGCCATCAGTCTATAGCCATCGGTCTGTTGCCATCGGTCTGTTGCCATCGGTCTATTGCCATCGGTCTATTGCCATCCGTATATTGCCATCAGTCTATTGCCATCCGTATATTGCCATCAGTCTGTTGCCATCAGTCTATTGCCATCGGTCTGTTGCCATCGGTCTATTGCCATCGGTCTGTTGCCATCGGTCTGTTGCCATCAGTCTATAGCCATCGGTCTGTTGCCATCAGTCTATAGCCATCGGTCTATTGCCATCGGTCTGTTGCCATCGGTCTGTTGCCATCGGTCTATTGCCATCGGTCTATTGCCATCCGTATATTGCCATCAGTCTATTGCCATCCGTATATTGCCATCAGTCTATTGCCATCAGTCTATTGCCATCGGTCTATTGCCATCGGTAAATTGCCATCCGTATATTGCCATCAGTCTATTGCCATCCGTATATTGCCATCAGTCTATTGCCATCAGTCTATTGCCATCGGTCTGTTGCCATCGGTCTATTGCCATCGGTCTGTTGCCATCAGTCTATTGCCATCAGTCTATTGCCATCGGTCTGTTGCCATCGGTCTATTGCCATCTTTGATGCACCTTGATGTTTGATTTGACCTACATTATGGCTGGTTGTTTCATGGCATCTTAACAGATTTTCTGGCTGTGTTTGCAGGTGCTTGTGAAACCCCCATTCACCTGAGTCCCAGGTGTGCGTGTGATCCACTGCACAAAGTTATGTAACCTAGCTATGTGTACTGAGAGAGGAAGACTCAGTGAAAATACTTGTGAACGTCGCAGCACTCACAGACTTTAATTACATCCTCTAGTGTCTTTGTCACTGGGTCTTTTATGAGCACAGCAGGTTTGTGTTGTCACTACTACTATTATTATTCAGTATGGAGTGGTATAGCTTCTTCTTTATGAGTGTACCGTATCTTCTTAGACTCCCTACTCCTCCTTCCCTCCTTCCCCCCTCTTTCACAGGAGGTTGGTAGCACCTTAATTGGGGAGGATGGGCACGTGGTAATGGCTGGAGCGGAATGGGTGGAAAGGTATCAACAACATCAAACATGTGGTTTCCATGTGTTTGCTGCCATTCCATTCACTCCGTTCCAGCTATTATTATGAGCCGTTCTCCCCTCAGCAGCCTCCACTGACCTCTGTCAATCGTTATGTCAACCCCTCTATGAAAAAGCCAAATGCCACAGATCCCACCAACATCTTGAAACAAAACATTTCTCTGTTGCAAAACCATTAAACATTTTGCAGCTCTTCAGTTTGATGAGTGTGTGTTTATTAACTTTTTTTGTCAGTAGGGAAGTGAAGTTCACAGATCAAAATGGTGAGGAAATGTCCCAATGTCCCCAGGGGGTTTAGTTATATCAAAGAGAGACTAGATGAAACGCCACCAGAGGCTGTTCTCCTGCCAACATTTCCATGATGGATAATAAATCAAAATGCCTTTCAACTGTCTCTCAATAATTTTTATGTGAGCTTTGCTGTTCTCCCTGAGCCTGATCCCCACCTCACCTCCAGTCTCCAGGCACCTGCTGATAGACGTCACACTCCAAACACACAGAGAGGAAAACAGATTTACCAACGAGCTTCAATAGAGGACCGAATACACACACTGTTGTTGGAGGCCCTGTTTTCCCCAGATCAAAATGTCACCTTGTGGTCCCGTGTGGCTCAGTTGGTAGAGCATGGCGCTTGCAACGCCAGGGTTGTGGGTTCATTCCCCACGGGGGGACCAGGATTATTATGTATGAACTTTCCAATTTGTAAGTCGCTCTGGATAAGAGCGTCTGCTAAATGACTTAAAAGTAAAAAAAAAAAAATGTTGTTGGAGGCCCTGTTTTTCCCAGATCAAAATGTCACCTTGTTGGAGGCCCTGTTTTTCCCAGATCAAAATGTCACCTTGTTGGAGGCCCTGTTTTCCCAGATCAAAATGTCACCTTGTTGGAGGCCCTGTTTTCCCAGATCAAAATGTCACCTTGTTGGAGGCCCTGTTTTCCCAGATCAAAATGTCACCTTGTTGGAGGCCCTGTTTTCCCAGATCAAAATGTCACCTTGTTGGAGGCCCTGTTTTTCCCAGATCAAAATGTCACCTTGTTGGAGGCGCTGTTTTTCCCAGATCAAAATGTCACCTTGTTGGAGGCCCTGTTTTCCCAGATCAAAATATCACCTTGTTGGAGGCCCTGTTTTCCCAGATCAAAATGTCACCTTGTTGGAGGCCTTGTTTTCCCCAGATCAAAATGTCACTTTGTTGGAGGCCCTGTTTCCCCAGATCAAAATGTCACCTTGTTGGAGGCCCTGTTTTCCCAGATCAAAATGTCACTTTATTGGAGGCCTTGTTTTCCCCAGATCAAAATGTCACTTTGTTGGAGGCCCTGTTTTCCCAGATCAAAATGTCACCTTGTTGGAGGCCCTGTTTTCCCCAGACCAAAATGTCAGCCTGGGCTGGTGTACTGTTTGAACAGGGCGACTGAACGGAGAGACACTCAAAATGCCTGCCACTCAGCCCTCGGCCATAATTCAATTACACTGAGCGGGGCCCGGCAGTGGGAGCCAAGGGGATAATACACACATCCAGCTCCACTTAAACACCCCTGGCCTGCACGACTCATTATGACCCATTCTGTTGGAGCATGAACACACACAAACACACAGACCCACGCGCACGCGAACAAACACACACAGAGAACAGGGGTAACTGGGAATGGCACCAGTTGCATTATAAAACGTATTCAGTATAATGAGGGGCCCTGTGACGGTATGACTGCATCAAGAGCCTGGAAACACCATGAACTTGGCTAACCTCATTTAGTGGCATAGATAGTGGTTCTCAGGCATGTCACCACTGCATGTCATTCACCTGACTGTGGCTTGGCCCCAAAATAACTTCCATTTTATATGACAGGTGCTGAAATTGTGTGATCTCTTTTGACAATATGGGAGAGTGGGGTAAGTTGAGTCATTTTTTACATTCAGCATCACTCTGTCAATGGAAATATAGTATTATTTGGCTGCTTATACACAGACAGCCCAATTCTGATATTTTTTCCACTAATTGGTCTTTTGACCAATCACATTAAATCTTTTTCAGAGCTTATCTGATTGGTCAAAAGTGAAAAAATATCAGAATTGCCTTGCCTGTGTAAATGCAGCGATACTAACAAAGATATATACATATATTTCAGGATGTTGTGTATCCCTGGAAGTAATCAGAATTCATGTAAACATAACAATTTTGAAAACATAGCTTGTCCAAAAAAGTTGTCTCTTTGCATAACGTGGGACAGGGTAAGTTAAGACAAATTTCTGTACTAAATTAAATATTACTGCTACCTTTTTAAAATCATGGTTAAACACTTTTAACATAGGCCAGGCCCTGTTGTTGTTGCATATCCCAGTGATAATGCCTTGCATTATGACTGGGAAGAAAACACTTACATTTACTCAACCTGCCATTGGCTCAACCATTAGCTCAACTTACCCCATGACCATCAGCTCAACTTACCCCATGACCATCAGCTCAACTTACCCCAAGACCATCAGCTCAACTTACCCCATGACCATCAGCTCAACTTACCCCATGACCATCAGCTCAACTTACCCCATGACCATCAGCTCAACTTACCCCATGACCATCAGCTCAACTTACCCCATGACCATCAGCTCAACTTACCCCATGACCATCAGCTCAACTTACCCCATGACCATCAGCTCAACTTACCCCATGACCATCAGCTCAACTTACCCCATGACCATCAGCTCAACTTACCCCAAGACCATCAGCTCAACTTACCCCAAGACCATCAGCTCAACTTACCCCATGACCATCAGCTCAACTTACCCCATGACCATCAGCTCAACTTACCCCAAGACGATCAGCTCAACTTACCCCATGACCATCAGCTCAACTTACCCCATGACCATCAGCTCAACTTACCCCATGATCATCAGCTCAACTTACCCCATGACCATCAGCTCAACTTACCCCATGACCATCAGCTCAACTTACCCCATGACCATCAGCTCAACTTACCCCATGACCATCAGCTCAACTTACCCCATGACCATCAGCTCAACTTACCCCATGACCATCAGCTCAACTTACCCCAAGACCATCAGCTCAACTTACCCCATGACCATCAGCTCAACTTACCCCATGACCATCAGCTCAACTTACCCCAAGTCAAAGTTTTTTACTTTATTTGCTCATTCCTCTACAAGGATGCACTTTCATGCTAGTTTTAGGTCCTCATATAGAAGCTGATAGAGAGCCTTACGGATGCATAGAACAATTTTAAATGATCTATTTTGGTTGAAATACAAGCATTGTGAAACCTCTAACACAATAAATTAATTTGACTTGGTGACAATCTGTTTTTTGGACCTAACTTTCTTACCACTTTTTTGCATGTGGTTTCTTCCTTCACAGACTCCATGAAATGATGACCTCTTCCTAAATATTTGGTCAAACGTTTCCTAGAAACCAGGGTGGGTCGACTTCCCTCTTTGGCTCAACTTACCCCTCTCTCCCCTACATGTTACAACTTGTGTTTGCTATATTGAATGTCAGGACAGTAAGGGGATACTCATCAAAGTGCTTATTTATATTAGACTACAGTACCACTATTTAACCCATGGAAGTTGTCCTCTTATTTAGCCGACACAGGAAAACACTTGACTCAGTAGACAGAGCCATTATGCAGATGGATGATTTTAAAGCTTAGTGTGAGAACACAATCAATTTCTAAACTTGGCAAAGGTCAAATTAGTGCATTTATGTAAAGGACGAAGTGTAGAGGCCTAGGCTACTGCAGATCAGCAACAGCTGTGTAATATAATATGAAATGGACAACTTGTGTGATGTTGACCTTTTGTTCGTGGAGACTACTTGTTTGATATGTCAAGGCTAATTCTTTCACTAATACGGTGTGTTTGTTTTTTACAATTAGACATAACCTGTCTACTTCATGACAGTGTTTAGTGTTACATAACCTGGGCTAGGCTATTCATGAAAAATGTATTTATTCAAAAATATATCACAAGTAGGCCTATGCCTGTGCTTCAGAATCTAGTCCAGAGGCATATGGACCACAGCAGTATATGTTCAACATGGTGACAGCACAAAGAGCAACAACAGCGCAGTGAAGGACAGCCTATTATTACCTGTCACCATCAATAGGTTGTTTGCGGGCCCATGAGAAGGTGGGTAGAAAAAAGAAAGTCGTAAAAATGCCGCCGCCAAAGGCCAGGTTGAGAGGTCGTAGGGAATGAAATGATAAAGCAGTTGTCCTCACGCAAGCCAAGCAATTTCGGAACCAGAGGCAACACACTTTTCCTAAAAACTGAGATGCCCCAGACCTGTCCGGCCGGTTCCTGGTTCTTGGCTGCAAATGTGCATGCGAACAGCTTGTCAATGACAGAGGAAGCCGAGGTGTAGAGAAGAAGGGCCCGGGGCTAGGGGAGTTTACACAACACCTTAACATTTATCCGCCCTCTCTGATTTTTCTATCCGACCTAACATAACGATGGCAATAAAGCGCAACCTTCCTGAGAAAATATTCAAAGGTTCTTGGCCCTGATCCCTTTTTCCCATAGCCTACACCCTTGACAGATTAGATATATTCTGTTGCTGCTATTGTGCTTTTGACAAGAGTAACTGGCGTGCAGAATTAAAGATTGAATTGCAAATGCATAATTTAGCATACATTGTATATAATGCATGTAGGCCTACAATCATGTTTTTGTCACCCTATAATAATTATTCTTATCCCTATAATTTTTTCAGATGAATTCTGATTACCTCTGCTGTCAATTTGTAAGGCCTGCTGCATGGGTATAGTCATAGGCCCACAATGTCCTCAGTTTGGGGTCATACAGCAGTTTATTTCATGAAGTAATAAGTAGCCTACTGTGTTATAAAAAGACAGACATATAGGCAGACAAGGCCGATCCATTAACCAACTTCAACATCTGTCTCCATCCAACACAACCTAATTATCATGAAACATTGTCCTTATTCAAACTTAAAATGTTACTTTCTGTGTCATTGTCAAGTCAACTGTTGCGTAGCCATTCACAGACAGGGAATGATGACAGATGACCAACGTGACATAGACTTACATGTAGTGTGTACAGGTATAACAGACCCTTGACTCATTCACTAAACCTGTACAGGTAGGTCTCAGGCTTACAGTCCCTTCAATAGAGTGACAGTAGTACTATTGGAAGGGGTGTGGCAAGAGGAGGAGGGATTCAGCTTCAGAGAGCGAGCTGTGCTGTTTTCAGCCGGAGGCATGTATCTCAGATTTAAGAATGAGTTAGCGTGTCAAGATAGCGTGTCTCGCTACAGACCACGCCTGCACCTGTCAGGTGTTCAGTGGCATGCCTATGTTTCGTGCGGCAACTCTTGTGTGTACTGTGTGTGCGTGAGAGAGAGCATGTCTGTCTGTGTGTGCTTGTGTGTACTCTCTCTCTCATTTGCTGCACGCAGCTGCATACCCAAGCAGTTATGGACACCTGTGATTTACTTTCAGATGTAGGATCTTAATTTGATCACCTTGTTGCAGGAGGACTTTCCTGTAATGGTGGAAATATAAAACTTGCAGTGAATTTGAGATTCCAAAAGGCATCTGAAGTTTGTAATTTCTACGAAAAATGTACCAACCTCTAAAAAAATGTCCATTAATTATAATCCACATAATAATTCACATTTCCTGCTGTAGCAAACTAGCTCAAATTAAGATCCAACATCTGTAATGCCTCCAATGGCTGTGCAGCCCTGGAAACACCTAAATATTGACAGAGTCATGTAACACCTCAGTGGCTGAGCCGCGCTGAGGAGCTCTCTTCTTCCTCTATACCTCTACACACAGGTTGGGGCTGGTTATGTAAACAACACAGAGGAAGAGCAGGTTTAGTGTTTAGTATCATCTCAGAGCATCTCTCTCCCCTACCTGAGACACACAGGGGAAGTGTTGATACACGGGGCAGACAGACCAAGACTAAGGTCATTATAACAGACTTTGACTTAAGACATTTCTCTTCCTCATCTCTAACCACTCATTAGCAAGGGGTAGATCTGTGGACAGATGAAAGATGGCCGGTAGTTATATTTGTTCTCTGCCGCTACTGCTTTCATTCACATTGGCAACAACAAAATACTCAGGGCCAGGGTTTTGTACTGACCACATGAACCAACCTGGTCTCGGAGCATTTCATATTATTCTGTACGTAAATCCGAGACACTCCATTTAGTATGATATGTTACATTTTGCATGGTATGTATTAATTTGTGAATGTCCATCATCCATTTGTAGGATATGTTATGAATTACTTTGTTGTGGCTAATGTTAGCTAGGTGGCTAGGTGGCTAATGTTAATGTCAGCTAGCTGGCATTGTTATGGTTAGGGGAAGGGTTAGCTAATGTGCTAAGTAGTTGAAAAGTTGCTAAAAAGTAGTAAGTAGTTGAAAAGTTGCTAATTAGCTAAAATGCTAAAATTGTCAGTGATAAGATTCAAACACACAACCTTTTGGTTCCTAGATGTTCACGTAATAAGCCTACCTATCTACCCTGACCAACCACCCTCCTTTTGTTTTTACCTCTTTTCATTTTTACCTTAACCATACCAAATGTATCTTATCAGACTAATTTGAGTGTTCCGGATTTATGTTAACTATGAACTGAACAGGGAAACTCTGGACTCTGAGTTGAACTGGGCTGCTTAGTGTTATGACCACTGACAACATGCTGACATAAAAGCCGCTGGCATGCATTCAGTTAGCCCTTCTCCCTGGCTGAATACAGTTACTTTACCCATGGAGCACATCAAACAATGTCAGAAATCCAGACCTTTCGGGTAGCCAGCCCCACCTGCCAAGATATAAAAGTCCCTTGGATGATGTCAACGCAGAAATGACAGATGACAACAAGATAACCAGCATATTTGAGTTTCTCTTTTGAGGAATGAACAGAGAGGATGTTAGCTATGCTGTTGGAATGCCAGGTGCCGTGTCTATTCCTGACTACAAGGCCACTGTGGGAATATAATTAAATATAACACTTTCATAGACTTCTATCTATCTGGGTATGTCCAAACCTGCATCAGTGACCTCACTGCCGGGCCTGATGTCAGAGCCCTCTGCCTAGGCATGTGTTACGTGCCTTTGGTCACACGCGCACACATGCACGGACGTGCACACACACACACACAGACAAGACGTGTGTCTGGGTGGGCATGGCGTGTCAGGGAGAGAATAACTCTCCTATCTGAGGCTACCTGGAGAGCATTTCTGGAACAGCTTTATCTGCCACATATTGGTGCTGAACTGCAGCTGCCAGTGAATAGCTGAGTTAGGGTGGCAACAACCTCGCCCAGTAGTGCAACAATGGTGGAGGTGCCGCATTGAAATAAAACTTTCAACATATAATAAATAGAAATGTTATCATTCTAAATATTTGAAATATACAATTTCTCTAAAAGTCATTGACTTATGAGTGGTAGATTAAATGTATAGGAAGGAAAAGATCATTGTATAGTTAGTATACTGCAGACCTAGGAGATAGAGAGGTAAGTACAGATTATGATACATCTTTCCTTTCTCGTCAGTATAATGACATTGTGCACAGTAGAGAGAACTTCTAAAGCCTAGACACAATGTCATTAAACATCTCCTGTATATGGCAGCGGTAGGGTAGATAAGGGTTAGTACGGTATGCACTGCACATCTGAAGTGCACTTTGTTGACCCATTATAAACTCAGTTGAACTCCTCACTGCTGTCATCTACAGGGCAAACGGGGGAAATACATTACAATTGCATGACAAGCAGTGAAGGAAATGAGATAATCTCTCACTCCCTCTCTCTTTTCTCTCTGACATAGTTCTTAAATTGTTTCATGTTGTTTTTCCTGATCTTTGTTGCCTAGCGACGTCTTTACTGTGAGCCATGGCTGCACGGCAGGGGGTGGAGCTGGTAGATGAGAGGCTTGGAGGCTTGTCACGCACGCGCGCATGCTCACGCGCACACACTCACACACATAGCCTTCCACCTGTGCTATCACCACCAGAGAGCTGACAAGTGTACAACGTGTCTGAATCAAAGAGACCAGAAAGGAGTCTGTGTTCTTTACCACAGAACAAACATGATGTGCAGGGGATTTTCCCAGGCTGAACAGAACATACTTTTAACTCATCCATGTGGACTCTCATCACAGGCTAAGTTAGGGAACGAGTTGAGACTTGACAACACAGGGGGTCTGTAATTACCCATCCAGCTGTCTTTGCCAAAGCATTTGAACCCTGACCTCTGATACCTACACCACTCATAATTACACTGAACCTCACTATGGTTCACCATCTTTACCTGCCAAGCCAGACACATTGTGTGTTTTGTATTATGTACAAATGATTTACTCTGTGTCGTATAGTGGTGTTAGTAACACACAGCTCGTTAGGTGATGCTGAACCCCATCTGTGACTTAGCTCCTTCTGCTGGAGATGACACAGTACCTCTGGAGATAGGATACCTGCAGAGACAACAAGTGCTAATAGACTTACTGAAAGGCAGGAAAGCCGACAGACAAACAAATTGTCTAGAGTTGTTCCCATGAGTGATTGTAACTGGCTGTAGTGTGTAGACCCAGAGGAATAGAAACCTGCATCCTCAACCAGGGCCAAGCAGCTGGCCTTTTATTCATTACATTTTTTATGTAATTTTTTGCTATTTTTGATTGTCTACAGTCCACACTCTAGGTATTTGTGATTTAATGGTGCATACCATTTGTGATTAGCAGATATTTCCAAGCCCTGCAGTGCTCTAAAATCTTGACTTCATTAGGGAAAGTGCTGGTGTGTACTATATACATACTTACACACAAGCAGAGACACACATAATGCTTTAGAAGGTGATCTAAGGTGTAGACCAATAGCTAGCAATAAGAGAGTCCTCTCCACACCATATATGTACCTATCTTGAGTAGGGAAGTTCAACATTAACGACAACAAAAAAGAGTATGTTTACCAACATATCCAAAGAACTTTCTGAAACTTTCAAATGGTTCCTTTTTTATTTACACTAAATATACAAACATATGTAGACATCCCTTCAAATTAGTGGATTCTGCTATTTCAGCCATACCCGTTGCTGACAGGTGCAATCGCCATCGACAAACATTGGCAGTAGAATGGCCTTACTGAAGAGCTCAGTGACTTTCAACGTGGCACCGTCATAGGATGCCACCTTTCCAAACAAGTCAGTTTGTCAAATTTCTGCCTTGCTAGTGCTGCCCCGGTCAACTGTAAGTGCTGTTATTGTGAAGTGGAAACGTCTAGGAGCAACAACGGCTCAGCCGCGAAGTGGTAGGCCACACAAGCTCACAGAATGAGACTGCAGAGTGCTGAAGCACCTAGCGCGTAAAAATCATCTGTCTTCGGTTGTAACACTCACTAAAAAGTTCCAAACTTCCAGTGGAAACAAGTTCTCTGGAGTGATGAATCACACTTCACCATCAGGAACGATTCTGGACGAATCTGGGTTTGGCGGATCCCAGGAGAACGCCACCTGCCAAAATGCATAGTGCCAACTGTAAAGTTTGGTGCAGGAGGAATAATGGTCTGGGGCTGTTTTTCATGGTTTGGGCTATGCCCCTTAGTTCCAGTGAAGGGAAATCTCTGGAGCATACGATGACATTCTAGATGATTCTGTGCTTGCAACTTTATGGCAACAGTTTAGGAAATGCCCTTTCCAGTTTTAGCATGACAATGCCCATGTGCACAAAGTGAGGTCCATACAGAAATGGTTTGTCGAGATCGGTGTGGTAGAACTTGACTGGCCTGCACAGAGCCCTGACCTCAACCCCATTGAACATATTTGGGATGAATTGGAACGCCGACTGCGAGCCAGGCCTAATCGCCCGACATCACTAAGGCTCTTGTGGCTGAATGGAAGCAAGTTCCCGCAGAAATGTTCCACCATGTAGTGGAAAGCCTTGAAGCCCAGAAGAATGGAGGCTGTTATAGCAGCAAAGGGGGGACTAACCCCATATTAATGCCCATGATTTTGGAATGAGATGTTGGATGAGCAGGTATCCACATAGTTTTGCTAATGTAGTATATGTACTGAATCTCTAAAGATGCTTCAGATATTCTGTAGTGTAGCGGCAGCAGTATAAAAGCTGTTGATTTGGGTTGTTGCATGGACAGGTGCAGTCTGGGGCCTGAGTCTGGTTCTAGGCCCTGCAGGGCAGGTAAGCAGTGTCAGGCAGCGACTGACCGGAGTCTCCTCTCCTCGGACTGTACAGATTTGACAGGAACAGGAAGAGATGCAGACGATAAAGCCCCTGCTGTGTTTGAAGCTGTTCAGCTCAGAGCACACAAAGACACAGTCACACAGGGCTACAACCATCACCCCCCTGTGCCTCGCACGCAAAGGCATACCCCCTCTCCTCAGTCAGACCAGACCAGGCCAGGCTAGAAGGAAACATCAAGGCGGCAAGGCAAAGCTTGCAGTAGTTTGGTTTGGAGGGTCAGTGGTTCCATCTTTGCCATTCTCTCTCTCTCTCTCCATTTGTTTATAGTCTATGTCTCTGACAGGAGAGAGAGCTGATCTCCTCACCTCATACAGTCCTATTTGGGTTTTAGAGACAAGGTTTTACTGGAGGAAAGGAGTCAGTTCAGTCAGTTCAATGTCTCTGCTTTACAAGAGCCAGTTGATTAATTAGTTCCTTTTGGCTTATCGTTTTGAGTGACAGTTGCCGTGGGCAGGGTTATGGAGTTCAGGTATTGAGCATGAGCTCTCCTTGTCCGGAGCCCCACTCTCCGAACCCTGTCTCTCCGCTGGAGTGGGGCGGGTTGTCTAAGGAGAGGCCCCGCCTCTTCCCAAACACTTGCTCCTGCAGCTCGATGATGTCAATGCGAATGTCGGCCATCATGACCAGGAGGAAGTCAAAGGAGCCGGGAGGTCCCTGGCGAAAGATACGGAGGCTTTAATATCTCTGTCCACACATCAGTCAATTAGATTTCAATCTGTAAGGTATGTTGCATGCTTTAGGGTGGATTTATTGTATGCTTGGAATCTGATACTACATAGAATATGTGACGACCCTCCCACTGTCTGCCGTATTCTCTCTTTGTTCTTGTTTCCTTATTAGGATGCCGGTGGGCGGAGTTGGGAGGGTCGTCAGCTACATGGGAAACACCTGGGCCCAGTGTGTCCCAGGATAAATACACCACTTCCCCATTCATGGAGGAGACTCTCTCCATGCAGACACCTTTACAGATTTTGTTGTGTATCTTGGTGGTTTTTGGTTGTTTGCTTTAGCACCTTTCAACACCCTGCATTATCACATTCATGCATGCTAAACACTCACTTACACTACTGATGACTGATTACACACACCATTGTATATTGTACTTAGTTAATAAATATATTTTGTTATTCCTTATCTCCACGTTGTCTCCCTTTTGTTACGGGCTTTGAGCTGGTTCGTGACAAATAGATGAACAAGATGACAATGATGATAATGCATTTAAAAATACTTCAAAGCCTAGCTGGCAAATATAGAAAGCAGACTCACTGGTAGACCTCTGGGACCAGGAGTTCCCCTGTCACCCTAAAGAGAAAAAAACATCCAGAAACGTCCAGTTACATACTTCCAACGTTCACACAGACTTCTATAAGAGTCCACATCGGCAGCTCAGAGCTCTCAGAGTGGGGTGAAAAGTGTTGCTGTTAGTGTTCCAGTTAACAGCTTTGAAAAGTTTACAGGATAGTTTAAACACATACAGTACACACACACGCATGTACTAAACACCCACAGACACATGGATAGACTGTTATACTGACCTTCAGTCCATCTCTGCCTGGTGCACCAGGAGGTCCCTGTTGGAAAAAGGAGAAACAGAAATATGGTTTTAAATGTTTTTAGCGGGAGCTACAGCTCCTCTAATGCAACATTTATTGTAATGATGTATCTCTGCAGCTATGGATGTGTTGAGGTCTGCTTGGACTAATAGACCCAACAGCATGTTATCCGGGAAGCAATAATAAGATTACCACAGCTCCTCTGCGACCCCTCTTGATGTGCTCCAGGTCAGGCTCGGGGCCCATAGGGCCGATGTCTCCCCGTGGCCCCTGGGGGCCGGTCAGGCCTCTCTCTCCAGGCTTTCCCTTCTCCCCCGGCACTCCTGAGTGGCCTGAGATCCAAGAATAAAGGGATGTAAGAGGAACCAAGGAGATAACCTTCGGAATGTCAGCCAACAAACAGCTGACATAGGCAGTAAACAGAGAGATACAGAGAGAGAGAGAAAGATTGAGTTAGAAAGATTCAGAGAAAGAGCAGACAACTCTTACCTGGGACCCCACGGGATCCTGGAGAGCCAGGAGGACTAGGGAGGGCGGTGGTGTCAGGACCTTTCCCCAACCTCCCAGCAGACGGCTTATCACTGCCGTTAGCCAGGCCAGGAGACAACACCTATACACACACAGGTACACACACAGGTACACACACAGGTACACACACAGGTGGTATAGTACAACAACATGTCTCACTGTAGTCGGAATTTGGTCAGACTTCCATTGTGAGACATCAAGTCTGGCGAGGCTAGTTTACAGTTAGTGTATCTCTGGTTAGTGTATCTCTGTGTTTGTATGGAACACCAGTGTAAGTAAGATGTGCAGTAGTTAGTGTTGTGATGTAGATGTACCTGGTTAGGTGACTGAGTGCTGCCCAGCCTCAGTTTGAGCTGCAGCAGGCTGTTCCTCATGTTTACAAAGTCCTGACAGGTGAGGGAGCAGGAGCCAGCACTCATCAGGGTGTCAGACTTCCCTGACGAGCTCACTGATAGAAAGACACAGAGACAAAGAGACTCTCAGAGAGACAGGCTTGTCACAGAGTAAGTAACACAACAGAATAAGTAACACAAAAACAAAGTCTAGTAGTCTATGTTCACCCTCTCAAACACATATACAGTTCTGTACCCTCAGGCTGAAGACACACAGGAAGGTACTAGTGAGCTAAGCCCAGAGGTAGTGTAGCTGCGGTAGCCAGCCTCATGTAGACAGTAGGAGTAAAGTATAGTAGTATACTCAACACCCACGGTTGTGACTGGGTATACAGGAGTGCTTGTCCGGTGCCAGGATGTAACCCCTGCGACAGCGACACAGGAAGCTGCCCACGGTGTTCTCGCAGTCGTGATCACAGACACTGCCGTCGGACTCCACACACTCATCGATGTCTGTGGTGTGGGAGACACAACACCAGCTGTTACTTTACACCTGATTAAGGCTGCATTTAGGCTGCTCTAATCAGAGAGATGGAGAAAGAGCGGTTGCTCTGATGCAGGATGTTAAATTAAGATTTATACAAAAGAAAACAGTGCTGATTGGCTGATAAACAGGCTGATAAAAATCTGATTGGCAGATAAACAGGTAGTGGACTTACCTAAACAGTAGGTCTGGTGGTTGCGATGCCTCTCTCGATCAAAGCGGTATCCGGGGTAACAGGTGCAGACAACCCGTCCAAAGTTGTCGGTGCACTGCTGTTCACAGGGGGAGCCAGAACACACATCCACATCTGGAGCAGAGAGAGAGGAGGGATTGGTTCCTCAATAGGGACATGCACAGATAGGATCTTACATGCAAAGCTAACAGCTCAATAATAACCCTGGATGTCCAATAATATTCCTCAAGGGTATTCCTGTGTAATGTTGCCCTCTATTGGTCATGGTGTGTCATTGTAGAGTATTGACAATTTATGGAATGAGATTCTATTTTACTTTTGAAACGATTTGCAGTTCAGTAATGGGTTAATTTGGCGTTGTAATGTGCATTCTGTCTGTGTACAGGTGCCCAGGTGTAATTACAGGCACTGAGTAAAGTATCTGACTTAGGGTGAGTAGAACTGCTGTATTTCTTAAACCTACTTTCAGGTATGCACTGGCCCATCACCAACCTGAAGCCCTCACAGCATTTCCTCCTGTGGATAAACACACAGACAGACAGTAGCATGAGCCAATAATTCATTTCCCAGCTGCTGTATCCTTCCCTTCACATACTGAACGGATCTACACAGCCACTAAATGGGAGTCGTAGTCCCAAAGGCGGGAAGGCAGGCAGTCTGCTTTTCTCTCTGCTTATCAGTCTGCTAATTGTGGACAGATTTTGACAAGAGTAAACCCTCTCGCTTCGCCTCTTCCTCTCTGGTAACACCCAGCCTATCAATTGTCTTTAGAACCAAAACTCCTCATTAGCACCAGATCCCTTACCTCCCTCCCCACATCCCAGCAGCACTAGCCTAGATGGTCAAGAGACAGCTGAACAAAGAGCATCATCCTCACACACAGCAAACCAAAACACCACATGTTACAGGCATTAGGGATGGAACTGCGGAATAAGAAACGATGGAAAGGGATATTGGAACACTCATAGAATCACAGAACCCAAATAACACAGACCCTAGACGAGGAGGGGGGAACACACAACTCCTGCCCCGAAAACTGCACGCTCTTGATGGAGGGAATTTAGCATGGTACCTCACTGAAGGTCCCTCAAGACGACAACTTGCTTTTATTCTTCTCCAACCTCCATGCAACATAACCCTAAATCACTCCTCTAAGACCCTCCCCCACTCCCTCTTTTGAATGATAAATAACTTACAAAACTATGGGCCTGGCCAGGGCCTGATTAAAGCCACATGACGGACTGGAGCTTTAATCTGTGGCTCATAGCTGTGTTGTGTTGTGATGGAGAGAGCTGGGGATGGGATGGGACAGTACTGGGGGGCTGCTAGGGGGCTCTGGCCAGGGGCCCGAAGGACATATCTCTCCAGGCCTGCCACCTCCTGTCCCTCCAGTCAGTGTGCCCAGAGAGGAGAGGGCCAGGCTGGGCTAATGAACAGCAGATGTGGGCCCTGTCTGTCTGTCTGTCTGGGCTAAAGATGTACAGCCAGCAAGGGGAGGCTATGGCTGGCAGCCTCTGGTCTCTCTGAGTGTCGACTCATAACATCAACACACAACCTCTGCTCTCAATGTTCACTGCTAAACTGCTCAACAAACATCAACAGACAGCCTGTCAGTCACACAGAGACCTGACCCCACACTGTCCCTGATCTGATCTGGGACCTGCAACAAAAAAAAG
This sequence comes from Salvelinus fontinalis, assembly GCF_029448725.1. Lineage (NCBI taxonomy): Eukaryota > Metazoa > Chordata > Actinopteri > Salmoniformes > Salmonidae > Salvelinus > Salvelinus fontinalis. The sequence continues at coordinate 29,317,221 of NC_074699.1, forward strand.
CCTTTTGTGAGCTAACTTTACTTTCCCCCCCTTTCTAGCTCTCTTTGCTGATAGCTACTTTATTGAGGAAATATGTAGTTACTATGACTGAGATTTGGTTGTCCCACCTAGCTATCTTAAGACGAATGCACAAACTGGATTAAAGCATCTGCTAAAGGACTAAAATGTCAAATGAAATGCTAGAGGTGTCTCTGATTGATGATACATGCTCTTCAGTGGTCTGTATAAACTGCTCAGGTTATTAGTTACACAGTGTGATGACCTGTCTGTTGATGTTTGGGAATGTAGGGGTCTCTGTTGATTAACACTGTTCTCAGATCTTAAAGGGAAAAGACCAAACCACTAAAGCTACATCACTGTCCTCCACAGTGAGATAACCGCTTCTCATGCTCCCCCCCGTGCATGTGTGCGTGCGTGTGTGTGCGTGTGTGTGTGTCTGAGGCCCAGAGCAGTCAGTAATTGGGTGCATCTTGTTCATGTCAGGAAACAAGGGCAGGGGTTATTAGTGAGAGTGATGTGTGACACTGACAGGACTATTAAACACAGCCTTGAGGAAGAGAGCTCCCAGGCCAGGCTCTTCCTTCAGTTCTCTGCACTCTTCACAATACAGACAAACATCAAGGTCAGGTGACTAACAAGGTTAGCAGAGTACACTCTTAAAAAAAGGTGATATCTAGAACCTTACAGAGTTTTCGGCTGTCCCCATAGGAGAACCTTTTGAAGAACCCTTTTTGGTTCCAGGTAGAACTCTTTTAGGTTCCATGTTGAACCCTTTCTACAGAATGTTCTACCTGTAACCAAAAAGGGTTATCATATGGGTACTGCTGAAGAACCGAGTGAGTGTATCTTTCTCTACACCCAGGTTATCAACACTGATGGTCGGATTCTATGGTGTTTTTGCCCACTCGATTCTTCTGTGTTTCTACATTCTGCATCAACATGTCTTGTGCAAGCATATTGTCTGATTAAGTTTCTTCAGAAGATGAGTGGAGTCCCTGTGTCACCCTGAGGGTATTCCTGCTGTTAGACACTGCTTCTCTTGATGCTCCACACTCTAACATAGTGCCTACAGACCCACCAGGTCCGTCTGACCATGCAAGTCACCCAGCTACGAGTCCATCTTAGGAGAACCATTCCTGGACATCCCTGTCCCTGTGCTCCCCCTGGTCCTCCTTTGTGCTGGTGGTGACCCAGTGACTAGCTGCAGAGAGAGGGACGTACCGAGGGCCTACACAGGCTCTACACTACAATGCTGCTGCCAAAAACAGCACAGAGACGCTGGAGAAATAGCAAGACAGGATCCAGAGTACAGGCTAGAGCAGGATCACTTTACACTCCAGATTATGTACTTTAGCAAGGGTCTCCCTCCAGGGAGGAGAGCTCAATGTTATTGTTTTCCATCCAGGCTGGCGTGATTTATTTGTGCGTTCGTGGCAGGAATGCGCTACAAAGACTGGATATTCATTATAGACCTCCCCAACCGTCTGCAGCCTGGACAGACAGCACTGAGGTTACACAGAGACAGCAGAGCAGAGACCAATCTGGAAGGATGCTTTCCATAAACCAGACTGAAGTCACTATGTATTAACAGTTCCACTCACTCAGTACAGGATTGCTCCCTGGACATCAGATAGCGTTTCTGTTTCTAGATATGGGGGAGATAGCGAAGAGAGACAACAGTATCATTAGGCGTCTTGTGACGCAACATTATGTGTCATATTTACTCTGTCAACTCCCAGACTCGTCAGAGAGAGAGGGGAGATGACTTAAGGGGGTTGTTATGGCGATGGAGGAGGAAACGTTGCGAGGAGGAAAAGAGACAGGGAGATGTTGACACGTCGAGGAGAGGAGGAGGATGGAGGGAGAGAGAGAGAAGGAGAGAAAGAAAGAGAGATGTAGCTTTTGTGTCATTTGTGCTTGATGGTCCTTCATGTGGTGCTCTGTGAGTCAGAAACACAGGATGTGGACCTCGGTGGAGGTCACGGACCCCTCGACACTTCAGGACAGGAGACACAGTGTCTGTGTGTGTTTCTGCTCTTACATATCTGTCATGTTGATGTCTTTGTGTGGGT